>NC_136408.1:213973538-215173538 GCF_051521515.1 Lactuca serriola | reverse complement strand
GATCGACACCCGACTTACTCAAGCTATACTGTAATCTGACTAGGTACACTGCCTATAAGTGCATAGATAGTTAAGTTTGTTAGGTTATAAATATTAAAATTAGAGAGTACTTTTGTGCACATCAATCTTTTTTTTATTACTTGGTATTTGTTTTTGATCTTTTCAGTTTGAGTGTAAGGATGCATGTGAGGGTCTAGAGTCAAGGCTAAATGAAGCGAAAAATCGAGTCTAGGCGAGAGAGGAAACGAAGTTTTGAGTCAAGCTATGAGTCCAATTGATAGAAGGGTTATAGAGTGTTTATTCCCTAAAGAAAAATGAGGGAAATTATTAGTTTATATAACCCCCATACATCAGAAACAGACTTGGGCAGAATAAAAATTTTGTCACATAGTGGTCTACTCGCCGAGTGCATCTTATGGACTCGCTGAGTCCATGTGAAAATTCATGATTCTTCTGCCATTTACGCTTCAACTCGGCGTGTTTACATACTTACTCGACGAGTCGCTCATTCTTCTTACTTTTGAGCTGAAGATTTGATGACATTTGATATGGGCATTGGTTCTATTCTTTGAAGATCATTTTCCGAGCATTTCCAAGAGTTTTCCCTTATATTTGGAGCTTTTATAAAGACTGTACCACACGAGATTTTGACACCCAAGACATGGATTAGTTGTTCCCATGTCTAAAGTCAATTGAAGATGGACCTGAAGAGAAGAGATATCAACCTCGCCACTACTATCCCAGGGGAGTTTGTTCCAATTCTCTCTTTATTTTATTGTTCTTTATCATACATAATATGCAATGAGGGCATTGCATAAAATAAGTGTGGGGTAGGGGTTGGTTACATATTAGAAAATTTAGAGTCTTATTTTAGGTTAATATTTAAAAAAAAAATTGCATACCAAAAATGTTGCTTAGGACTTAATTTAGAAAATTCTGGTAAAAGTAATTAGGATTCCATGCTAGTATTATATTTGATGATTGCATGAAAACTCAAATGTTTAGTTGAGCCTATATACGTTCTAGTGCATTTGTGGCTTCCTTATTCTAGTGAAATCATGGGACAAAAACACGACCTCGCTTAGTTTGAAGGATGCAATATGTTTAGCATCGTGTACCAGAAATGTATCCAGGAAAATGATTATCGCTAACCAATAAAGGTTGAAGTTGAGCGCCCCTGCTTAAGCATGTAGGTTTTTGAGTGAAAAAAGAAAGGTACATGTAAAAAAAAGAGAGAGAGAATTGCAAGAAAAGTTGTAAGAATTTTGGAGCAATCAAAGTGAAGATCAAAAGATCAAAATTCCGAAGATTCAAAAAGTTGAAGATACCAAAAATCAAACAATAAAGGTGGTGAATTCAAAGAGATCAAAGATCAAATTATCAAGGAAGTGAAGAATTCAAAAGGGCTCCATAGTGGTATCGAAAAGTTGTAATTCTAGATTATGTATGCTTGGGTTGCTCAACCAAAAATACCTTGAGGTTAAGAGGTTTTCTGAGGATGGATTCGGAGGGATGCATAAAATGAGCATTGTTCGGAAAAAAGTGGGCGAATGTTTATGAGGATTGTGAGTATTTGGAGTATGGGGGGTTATTAGGAAAATTATAGACACAAATGCATGTGTTGCGGTCTTGGCATAATGGTTGGGTTCGATTGGGATTGTCTTATGTAATATTAGTGTACTAAAATTCAGTTTTGCTTGGGGGCAAGCAAAAGTCAAGTGTGGGGTATTTTGATATGGGCATATTTAGTTATAAAATTCATGCATTATCTTAATGCTTTATGTTGATTTTATCTCATTTAATGAACAAAAGGTACTTAATTAGTTTATAATTTCATTTTTCAGCAACAATTACATGCTCGGATGGAAAAGGAAGCGGAATTGGCGATTGGACGCTTGGATCTTGGATTTTGAAGAAAGAAGGACGTTGCTGGACAGCTTGACCCCTCGTCAGTGTTTTGGTCATAGCTCATGAACTGTAACTCCGATTGATAAGATTCAAAATGTTCTGAAATTAGACACAATTTCGGACGACTTTCATGTTTTGAGAAAATGCTGATTCGAAACGTACTCGGCGAGTAGGGTCGATTAATCGGCGAGTACGTTTCGAACTTTCGCGATTCTGGACGCGCTGACTTGCCGTACACGGGTTTTAAGTGATGTACTCGGCAAGTAGGTCACTGGACTCGCCGAGTAGCCTCTGTTTTGTGAAAATCTATATAAAGAGACTTTCAGATCGATACCCTAACATGGAGAGAAACCCTAGGAGGCCGAGAAACGATTGGAAGTGCTGCTAGGTCGTGAGGAACTGAAGAATCAAACCTACATTCAATTGTGAAGAGAATCAAGACAATTTTGGTTTACTCTTAGTAACTTTTTTATTTGAATCATGTTTACATACTTTGATTTCATTTTTGAGTTTAGGTTTACTGCAATCATGAGCTAAAAACTTATTCTTTTGTGAGGGTAGACAATTTTGTGAACATGGATTGATTATTTGAGTAGGATTAATTTTAATTGGTAATTATGTTTAGTTAAGCTTGTTAAAGAACCTTATGTGTTGACAATAACTATTCTTCTGTTAATAAATCAGTAATTAAGTTGTATGAACATCTCTTAGTTATTAATTTCATATGATTTATTGTGACCACATACTTGTATATCTAGGAATAACGAACGTGAAACTAGAATTAACTAGAAGATAGGTAAGTTAATGTGTAAGCTTGTTGGATGAACATCGACAGGAGGTTAATTGAAGGGCCAATTTAGTTAACCACTACAAGTCTTACTTAACCCGAATGAATAATCTAGGAAACCCGTTAATTTAGACAACTGGCCATTGCTTGAGTTAATTTGTTTTCTAAGAATTAGGAATAGCGAACGTGAACCTAATTATCTTAATCGGTAGCCAATGAAGAATTAATCCGATACATTAAAATCATCCATGGGAACAAATGAGTCGTACCTAAACAGAAGTCCTCTTTACTATTGAATTTAGTTGGTAATTAATTGTTTTAGTTGCTAGTTAATTTATTTGTGTGTTGGTTTTTCTAATTAAGTTTCTAGTCTTGTAAAACTAGAGAAAACCCCCTTTATATTATTTGTTTTATTTAGATAATATTAGCATTTATTTTAATTGTTTACCGTTCCCTGTGTTCGATACCCTACTTGCTTGAACTATATTACTAATCGATAGCTACACTGTCTTTCGTGTGTTTATTTTGTGTCTAAGTTAGTAGGATTAAAACTAGTTGGTTTTACACACATCAAGTTTTTGGCGCCGTTGCCGGGGAACGGTTCTAAATAGTTAATTTTATTTGCTAATTGTGATCATATATTTTTATTTTTTTATATAGTTTAGTTTTTAATTTTGTTATGTATTTTCCAAATCTCGATGCTTTTGATGCTTTTCTTGAGGAAGTAGTGCAGGTAAATGAGCAAAAAGATGAGGACTATGAATCAGATGATGATTTGAAGAAATTTGATAGATGGTTAGATAACATATTGTCTAACGATCAAGAGCAATCCGAGTCACAAGAGCTAGATTTACAAGATGAAGAATTTAATCCAGAAAAAGATTTGGAGGAGCTGGAAAGATTGCTAGCAGAGAGGTTAGGCGAAGAACAAGAACAAGCTGAATTGCAGGAACCAAGTTGTGGTTTGACCATTACCACGACATGGTCCCATGTTCTTACGATTTATGTTTCGAAGCATGGGGTGACGATTCCAACTTTGGAGAATGTTTTGAAGCGCGATCCATTTATGATTAGTATCCAACCGGTTCCAACCCTTCTAAATATTCTTGGGTTTTATGAATTCAAGCTCGTTTGGCAAATTTTAGAAGAAAAGAGCCAAATTTTACAAATTGGTCCAAAGAAAATATTTAATGCAACGGATGGATTGACATTGAGTTTATTGGAAGTTTATTAAGTTGGGAGTCCAGCTAAAGACTCGCACAAAAAGAAGCGCTTGCGGGAGGCAACCCGTCATTAGAGTTTGCTTTTCTTTTTCTTTCTAAACTTCTAGTATTTAGGGCTAATTTAGGAATTTTATTTTGATGTTTTTTTTATTACTTGGTATTTGTTTTTGATCTTTTCAGTTTGAGTGTAAGGATGCATGTGAGGGTCTAGAGTCAAGGCTAAATGAAGCGAGAAATCGAGTATAGGCGAGAGAGGAAACGAAGTTTTAAGTCAAGCTATGAGTCCAATTGATAGAAGGGTTATAAAGTGTTTATTCCCTAAAGAAAAATGAGGGAAATTATTAGTTTATATAACCCCCATACATCAGAAACAGACTTGGGCAGAATAAAAAGAGTTCCAGGAGACGAATAAGAACGAAAGAAAGGCTCTGGAAGAGGGTTTTCAACACCAAAAGAAGTAAAGGTTTATTTTTTAGAACATGACTTTCATTAGTTTTAGCTGTGTTAGTTTAATTACTATGATGAGCAGCTGAATCTAGCTACTCTTGTTTAGCTAGATGAAGCTTTGAACTTATGAATAGTTATTTGATTATGGATTAAGCTTAGTTGGTGAAAATTTGCTTGTGTTTGATTTGCATGACCTAGCATGTTAATATTTGTTTATCTAATTGCTTAATTACATGTTCTGTGTAGCTTGGTGACCATTAAACTGCATGAACCTGTTTACCTAATAATTTAGTGAACATTGAATTGTTAGAGCTAGGATTGACCAATCTTAGTTAGTAATTAGAATAAATTAAAGTTTAGCTGTGCTAGAGAACGAGAATTGTGATCATAATTGCGTTTACACAACAAATCTTATATAACATATTTACAACTATAATTAGTTTTGTGTTTAATTATGTGTGAACATACATGGTTTGACATGAATTAGTTAAATATTGGTAAAATAGAACTAAATTACTAATATAATTAAAAACCAACTTAGTAATCCGTAATTGTTAGCTAGCCATAAGGGAAAAGTGGATTCAATCTAAACAAGAGTGTGTGTTTTTACTTATTGAATTGGATTTAAGTTCATCTGATCTTGTAAAATCAGATAAAACCCTTTATTAAATTTGTTAATAAAATAGGTTAATTTAATAGTAAGTAAATTAATTAGAACACCGTTCCCTATGATCGACACCCGACTTACTCAAGCTATACTGTAATCTGACTAGGTACACTGCCTATAAGTGCATAGATAGTTAAGTTTGTTAGGTTATAAATATTAAAATTAGAGAGTACTTTTGTGCACATCAATCTTTTTTTTATTACTTGGTATTTGTTTTTGATCTTTTCAGTTTGAGTGTAAGGATGCATGTGAGGGTCTAGAGTCAAGGCTAAATGAAGCGAGAAATCGAGTCTAGGCGAGAGAGGAAACGAAGTTTTGAGTCAAGCTATGAGTCCAATTGATAGAAGGGTTATAGAGTGTTTATTCCCTAAAGAAAAATGAGGGAAATTATTAGTTTATATAACCCCCATACATCAGAAACAGACTTGGGCAGAATAAAAATTTTGTCACACAGTGGTCTACTCGCCGAGTGCATCTTATGGACTCGCTGAGTCCATGTGAAAATTCATGATTCTTCTGCCATTTACGCTTCAACTCGGCGTGTTTACATACTTACTCGACGAGTCGCTCATTCTTCTTACTTTTGAGTTGAAGATTTGATGACATTTGATATGGGCATTGGTTCTATTCTTTGAAGATCATTTTCCGAGCATTTCCAAGAGTTTTTCCTTTATATTTGGAGCTTTTATAAAGACTGTACCACACGAGATTTTGACACCCAAGACATGGATTAGCTGTTCCCATGTCTAAAGTCAATTGAAGATGGACCTGAAGAGAAGAGATATCAACCTCGCCACTACTATCCCAGGGGAGTTTGTTCCAATTCTCTCTTTATTTTATTGTTCTTTATCATACATAATATGCAATGAGGGCATTGCATAAAATAAGTGTGGGGTAGGGGTTGGTTACATATTAGAAAATTTAGAGTCTTATTTTAGGTTAATATTTAAAAAAAAAATTGCATACCAAAAATGTTGCTTAGGACTTAATTTAGAAAATTGGTAAAAGTAATTAGGATTCCATGCTAGTATTATATTTGATGATTGCATGAAAACCCAAATGTTTAGTTGAGCCTATATACGTTCTAGTGCATTTGTGGCTTCCTTATTCTAGTGAAATCATGGGACAAAAACACGACCTCGCTTAGTTTAAAGGATGCAATATGTTTAGCATCGTGTACCAGAAATGTATCCAGGAAAATGATTATCGCTAACCAATAAAGGTTGAAGTTGAGCGCCCCTGCTTAAGCATGTAGGTTTTTGGGTGAAAAAAGAAAGGTACATGTAAAAAAAAGAGAGAGAGAATTGCAAGAAAAGTTGTAAGAATTTTGGAGCAATCAAAGTGAAGATCAAAAGATCAAAATTCCGAAGATTCAAAAAGTTGAAGATACCAAAAATCAAACAATAAAGGTGGTGAATTCAAAGAGATCAAAGATCAAATTATCAAGGAAGTGAAGAATTCAAAAGGGCTCCATAGTGGTATCGAAAAGTTGTAATTCTAGATTATGTATGCTTGGGTTGCTCAACCAAAAATACCTTGAGGTTAAGAGGTTTTCTGAGGATGGATTCGAAGGGATGCATAAAATGAGCATTGTTCGGAAAAAAGTGGGCGAATGTTTATGAGGATTGTGAGTATTTGGAGTATGGGGGGTTATTAGGAAAATTATAGACACAAATACATGCGTTGCGGTCTTGGCATAATGGTTGGGTTCGATTGGGATTGTCTTATGTAATATTAGTGTACTAAAATTCAGTTTTGCTTGGGGGCAAGCAAAAGTCAAGTGTGGGGTATTTTGATATGGGCATATTTAGTTATAAAATTCATGCATTATCTTAATGCTTTATGTTGATTTTATCTCATTTAATGAACAAAAGGTACTTAATTAGTTTATAATTTCATTTTTCAGCAACAATTACATGCTCGGATGGAAAAGGAAGCGGAATTGGCGATTGGACGCTTGGATCTTGGATTTTGAAGAAAGAAGGACGTTGTTGGACAGCTTGACCCCTCGTCAGTGTTTTGGTCATAGCTCATGAACCGTAACTCCGATTGACAAGATTCAAAATGTTCTGAAAACTAGACACAATTTCGGACGACTTTCATGTTTTGAGAAAATGCTGATTCGAAACGTACTCGGCGAGTAGGGTCGATTAATCGGCGAGTACGTTTCGAACTTTCGCGATTCTGGACGCGCTGACTTGCCGTACACGGGTTTTAAGTGATGTACTCGGCGAGTAGGTCACTGGACTCGCCGAGTAGCCTTTGTTTTGTGAAAATCTATATAAAGAGACTTTCAGATCGATACCCTAACATGGAGAGAAACCCTAGGAGGCTGAGAAACGATTGGAAGTGCTGCTAGGTCGTGAGGAACTGAAGAATCAAACCTACATTCAATTGTGAAGAGAATCAAGACAATTTTGGTTTACTCTTAGTAACTTTTTTATTTGAATCATGTTTACATACTTTGATTTCGTTTTTGAGTTTATGTTTACTGCAATCATGAGCTAAAAACTTATTCTTTTGTGAGGGTAGACAATTTTGTGAACATGGATTGATTATTTGAGTAGGATTAATTTTAATTGGTAATTATGTTTAGTTAAGCTTGTTAAAGAACCTTATGTGTTGACAATAACTATTCTTCTGTTAATAAATCAGTAATTAAGTTGTATGAACATCTCTTAGTTATTAATTTCATATGATTTATTGTGACCACATAGTTGTATGTCTAGGAATAACGAACGTGAAACTAGAATTAACTAGAAGATAGGTAAGTTAATATGTAAGCTTGTTGGATGAACATCGACAAGAGGTTAATTGAAGGGCCAATTTAGTTAACCACTACAAGTCTTACTTAACCCGAATCAATAATCTAGGAAACCCGTTAATTTAGACAACTGGCCATTGCTTGAGTTAATTTGTTTTCTAAGAATTAGGAATAGCGAACGTGAACCTAATTATCTTAATCGGTAGCCAATGAAGAATTAATCCGATACATTAAAATCATCCATGGGAACAAATGAGTCGTACCTAAACAGAAGTCCTCTTTACTATTGAATTTAGTTGGTAATTAATTGTTTTAGTTGCTAGTTAATTTATTTGTGTGTTGGTTATTCTAATTAAGTTTCTAGTCTTGTAAAACTAGAGAAAACCCCCTTTATATTATTTGTTTTATTTAGATAATATTAGCATTTATTTTAATTGTTTACCGTTCCCTGTGTTCGATACCCTACTTGCTTGAACTATATTACTAATCGATAGCTACACTGTCTTTCGTGTGTTTATTTTGTGTCTAAGTTAGTAGGATTAAAACTAGTTGGTTTTACACACATCAATATGCTATATGTTGTTATTGTTAGTTTTATGTCAAGATAAATGTGGATATGTTATATGTTGTTATTGTTAGTTTTATGTCAAGATAAAACTTGGTATTTTTATTGATAGTTTTATGTCAAGATAAAACTACAAACGTTATATGTTGTTATTATTGGTTTTAGGTCAAGATAAAACCTGGTTTTTACTTCAAGATATAGCTGTTATACTGCCTAAATATTATGAAGTTAGGAGTAATGTTTAAAAGCATAGTCTAGTAACTTAAGGTTTCAGACATGAAGATGCTATTGTTGTTAGAGCTATAGGAAGCCGTCAAAGTCTACATGAGTAATTGTATTCATCAACTAAGATTGGGGATCTTAGCGGAAATCCTCTGAAGTGTAACTGTTAATCCCGTGTGAGCGAGGAAGCCGTGTATAATTAGTATATGGGCTGACCACCCCACTTGTGACTGTTACTACAGTCAACTAAAAACAAGTGATGAACTATCCTTTTATTTGTTATTATTCCGATGTCGATGAAGCGTACGATGTTGTTTCTCATGGTAAATCATGAGTGTGTTTGTTTCTCATGGTAAATCATGAGTGTATTCTATCAGAGGTATTATGTCATAGCAGCGGTTATAGTCTCATGGTAGCAAATTGTTAGAAACATTATACCTTGTCGTATACAGGTATTAATTTTAAGTATAAGTTTTCCCCTACTTATACCTTAAGATTAAGAAATGTTTAGGTATAACACTTAATTGATAAGTATACTATTATACCTAATTTTGGAGAGTCAAAATGATACTTTCAAAACTATACTTTTGAATGTGTAAAAATGTATTATTTGATGGAGTCAAAACCTGTGGATTCACCAACTTTATCTTGACGTATTTTAAAATGCATGTGTTTTCAGGAACTTGAAAAGCTGGTATGTATTCGAACAGGAGAAGTTTTACTATTATCTTTCTGTTTATTAAGAAGTATGTCATAGTCGGATATTTTGTAATAAATACTAGGAAAACAATAATGTAACTTTCAATCATCAATAAAGGTATGTATTTTCTTTAAGTATTGTTCAATGTATGTTATATAACTGTGATACGAAAAATGACGTTACACTACCCGGTGTTTCCGCCGACGGCCGGGGTGGGACAGATTGGTATCAGAGCTTTTAACTATAGTGAACTAGTACTTTCTTAGGAAAGCACGTCTATAGTTTAGGACTTATTCTATTAGGTTTATGTATATCCCTTAGCCTATAAATAAAAAGTATTATTAATTATACTATTGCAGGACTACTTACGGGAGCGGTGACAAGGATAGACATGTCGATTTGGGTTGCTGGATTTCAGAACGGCTATATGCTAATATGATCCTGCCCTTTTGATAGTCCTGACTGGCCGGAGCCTTATCAGATAGACCTGAAGTAACAAACAATAGTAAAAGCATGAATACAATAAATACGAATATAGAGTCATATATAAAGACTTAGACCCGCAATGAGAATACACCTTAATTTGGGAGAAATATTTGATAGATTAAACTCTTAGAGATCCAAAATGTATAGGAATCTGACATGGCACATTCACGAGAATGGATAATCATCGAGGATACGGATGAAGAAGAGGAACTTTCATTCCCTATGATTGTAGGCGATCCTTACTATCCTGTAACTCCAACCACCTTTCATCCAATACCTTCTGACGATGGAGCACCTTTACCCTCCAACGAATGGGAAGAGAGTGAACCAATGGAAGAAAGCGAATCCATGGAGGAGATAGAGTCGGTGGCATCATCTCTACCACCACTGAACACTCTTTACCGTATAATTCCAAGAGGAGTAAAAATGAAATGTACTGCATGTAAATCTATACCGATATGGAAAAAGCTTAAGAAGAGTCAGAAGGCAACATCTTCAGGAAGTCATAGAGTTCAAGATGAACCTGTACGGATCGCACAAACAGTTGATAAATGGGTGGCGGAAGAAAAAGCTGCCAAGATGTATGAGACTGGTCAGTCATCTCAACCACATCTCCCACATTCTTCTGAAGATAACACTTTATCTCAATTGTTTGAGAAAAGTGTGAAAATTGAAGATAAGATGGAAATTGTCGAAGGGATGGCTACTCATCTCGCTGGAAGAGTGTGAAGGCTAGAAGGACAAAGGACACGAGATCAGGAATCGGTGATGGATGTCCATCATCGTATAAATTTTTCTTATAATGACATGATTACTCACGATGCCAGGATTGCAGAGTTAGAGCTCTACAATCAAACCTCAAGAAATGAAGAACGCATGGGAAGTCTTGAGCAGAGAACTCAAGCACTTGAAGAGCAAGTGGTTAATGTCACTGACGTGCTGGGTCATTACTTAGGTTTCTGGCAGATAAGCTACAACTAGTGGTTATGTAAATAGAGAAAATCAGACTAGCTAAGGCGAAAAGAGGAAAGTTTATAGCAAGGATGTAGAAAACCTTGCAAATTCTGCAATGTTTATAGAAACTTTTCTCTTATAAACCAAAACAAACTGATGTAACCACTGGTAATAATATGAAACATACGTTATAGTAATCATTATGTTGCCTATTATGTTTTATGCTGTGAATCATAAATAGAGTATTTAGTACTCGTGTATTAAATGATCAACAAAACTCATAAAAATTCTTATTATTTATAATAGGAACTAAAACAAAATGCCTAAAAGGAGTAATCGGCTAAACCCTAACCAACCATCAGCACCACAACAACAACCACAACCACCGCTAGAAATAAACCCCTCAATAAGTACAGTGCAACTTCAAGAAATCATAGTTCAAAGAATTGTTGCGGCTCTATCTAATGTCACAAGAGATGGAGTTAGAAATAAAGGCCATGTAGGGACCGCTAGAACATGTACCTACAAAGATTTTATGAATTGTAGGCCAAAAATCATTCATGGAAATTAAGGGGTAGTGAATTTGACAAGGTGGATAGAAAAGACAGAATCCGTCTTTCAAATAAGCTTTTGTCCAGGTGATTGTAAAGTACGATTTGCAGCATGTACCTTCACTGACGCAACACTTACATGGTGGAATATCCATGTGAATACAATGGGAATTGATACTGCAAATTCCATGAAATGGGAGGAGCTAAAAATGATGCTAGTAGAGGAGTATTGTCCTAGGGAGGAAATACATAAACCAGAACAAGAACTGTGGACCCTAACTAGGAAGGGTTCAGAGATAAAAGCTTATACTGCTAGATTTAATGATATTGTTGTAATGTGTCCAGCACTTGTGACCCCTGAATATAAAATGATTGAGCGATATATCTGGGGTTTAGCATCGCAAATCAAAGGCATGGTGATCGCATCAAAGCCTACGACTTATGATAGCACCAAGAGGATAGCTCATCAGCTAACCCTCACAGAGATCCAAGGAACAGAAGTGGTGTCAAAGGCTGAGTCTCCCAAAGCTAGAAAAAACAAGCGCAAGTTTAATAAGAAGAATCCCAAACAATCATATGAGAAAAGACAAGAAGTGGCAACCAACTACGCAGCCACAACAGCAGTACCTACTCAACCAAAGTCTGCATGGTGCAACCACTGCAACCTTCATCACCCAAGTGACTGTTTTGTTTTCACAAAATGCAAAAAGAAGGGGCATACTGCTAGTTACTGCAGGAGCACAACACCTGCAACAGTCAACCAACAAACAAATACTGGAACAGGTCGTGGTGAAGAAAGAAAGTTTTATGAGTGTGAAGAGGTTAGACACATCAAGAAAGAATGTCCAAAGTTAAGGAGTCAAGGAGGCATAGGGCATGGCAGGGCATTTGTGATCGGAAGCAGAGAGGCTATCCAGGACCCTTCGGTTGTATCTGGTAAGTTTCTCATAGATAATTTATACGCTAGCATACTCTTCGACTCTGGAGCAGATCGAAGTTTTATAACTCCGACATTTAGAAAATTGTTAAGTCATAAGTCTAGCATATTAAAAGAAATCTATGAAGTAGAAATCGCTAACGGTCAAACTGAGAAAACACATGAAATCCTAGAAAACTGCCTGTTAACTCTTAATAACTACCTTTTTAACGTCAACCTCATGCCAATGCCTATCGGTAGTTTTGATGTCATAATTGGCATGGATTAGTTATCTTCACACTGCGCCAAAATTCTATGTTATGAGAAAGCCATACGACTACCCTTACCAAACGGCGAAGCCCTGATTTTGTATGGTGATAAGTCTGGGGAAAACCTCAAAGTCATCTCTTGTACCAAGACACAGAAATATCTACATAAGAAATGTAGCGCATTCTTAGCCCACATTGTAGAGAAGAAAAGAAAGATAAAAGAAATCAAGGACATCCCTCAAGTATGTGATTTCCCTGACGTATTTCCTGAAGATCTACCTGGAATACCTCCCGGTCCATAAGTCGAGTTTCGAATCGACTTAATTCCAGGAGCAGCACCAGTAGCGAAATCTCCTTGTCGGTTGGCTCCATCTGAAATGCAAGAACTATCTAGTCAACTACAAGAACTTCTTGACAAAGGCTTTATCCGACCAATTTTTTCACCTTGGGGAGCACTAATCTTGTTTTTCAAGAAGAAGGACGGATCCTTTCGAACAAGCTAACGAGCAAGAATCGTTATCCACTTCCAAGAATTGATGATTTATTCGATCAACTGCAAGGATCTAGCTACTACTCAAAGATAGATCTTAGATCAGGATACCATCAACTCAGAGTACAAGAAGACGACATTCCAAAAACAACATTTAGATCTCGTTATGGTCATTATGAGTTCTTAGTTATGTCTTTTGAATTAACCAATGCCCCAGCAGTGTTTATGGATCTCATGAATCGTGTTTGCAAAGCATACTTGGATAAATTCGTGATCGTATTTATCGATGATATATTGATATATTCACGAACCAAGGAAGAACATGGTCAACACCTGCAAATAATCTTGGAACTGCTAAGAAAAGAAAAGTTGTACGCTAAATTCTCCAAATGTGAGTTTTGGATTAGAGAAGTACAATTTTTAGGTCATGTAGTTAGCAACGAAGGAATTCATGTTGACCCATCCAAAGTTGAAGCAAATAGGAACTGGGAAGCACCAACGACGCCAACAGAGGTGCGTCAATTCCTAGGACTTGCTGGCTATTACCGCAGATTCATAGAGAATTTCTCGAAAATAGCCAAGCCGCTTACAACACTAACCAGAAGGATACGAAGTTCAATTGGGAAGACAAACAAGAAGCTGCTTTTCAGAAACTGAAGCAAATGTTGTGTAGTGCAACAATCCTATCCCTTCCAGAGGGGATAGAAGATTTCGTCATATACTGCGACGCATTAAATCAAGGATTGGGATGTGTGTTGATGCAAAGATGAAAAGTTATCACCTATGCATCACGACAACTTAAGGTGCATGAGAATAATTACACTACCCATGATCTTGAATTGGGAGCTGTAGTTTTTGCACTAAAAATCTGGAGACATTACCTATACGGTACTAAGTGTACTATGTTTACCGACCACAAGAGTCTCCAGCACATCTTGGACCAAAAAGATCTTAATATGAGACAACGAAGATGGGTCAAATTGTTGAATGATTACGAATGTGAGATTCGTTATCATCCTAGAAAGGCAAACGTGGTAGCAAATGCCTTGAGTCAGAAAGAATATATGAAACCCCGTCGGGTACGAGCATTAACCATAACTATCCATTCTAACCTTGCCGCAAAAATTAGAGAAGCTCAACTTGAGGCTCTAAAAGAAGATAACATCAAGAACGAAGCCTTGCGAGGAATGGAAAAGCAACTTATACAAAAAGATGACGGAACGCGACACTTTATGAACCGAATTTGGATGCCTAAGTTCGGTGGAGTCAGGGACTTGGTATTAGAAGAAGCCCACAAGTCCAGATATTCCGTGCATCTAGGTTCTGACAAAATGTACTTAGACATAAAAGTACATTATTGGTGGCCAAACATGAAGGCATAAATTGCTACTTATGTGAGCAAATGTTTGACTTGTTCTAGAGTGAAGGCAGAACATCAAAATCCTTCAGGTTTACTTCAATAACCGGAAATACCTGAATGGAAATGGGAGCAGATATCAATGGACTTCATCACTAAGTTACCTAAAACTCCTAGTGGATTCGACACTATTTGGGTAATAGTCGATAGATTGACTAAGTCTGCCCATTTCTTACCAATTAAGGAGGACGACAAGATGGAGAAGCTAACTAGAGTTTATCTTAAGGAAATTGTTAGATTGCATGGAGTTCCAAGTTCTATTATTTCTGCCGAGATAGTAGATTCACTTCAGGATTTTGGAAATCTCTACAAAAATCCTTAGGAACATGTCTAGACATGAGTACAGCTTACCATCCACAGACTGATGTTCAAAGTGAGAGAACCATTTAGACTTTAGACGATATGCTCCGAGCCTGTGTAATAGACTTTGGAAATGCGTGGGATACTCATATACCGTTAATTGAGTTTTCCTACAACAATAGTCATCACACCAGCATCAAGGTTGCACCGTTTGAGGCTTTTTATGGACGAAAATGTCGTTCCCCAGTATGTTGGGTAGAAGTTGGAGATACGCAGATGGCCAAAGAACGTATAGGCGATACCTTACATACTGGACCAGAAATAATCCACGAGACAACTGCAAAGATCGTGCAAATTAAGGATCGATTAAAGGTTGCACGTGATCGTCAAAAGAGCTATGTTGACGTAAGACGTAATCCTTTAGAATTCCAAGTTGGAGATAAAGTAATGTTGAAGGTCTCTCCTTGGAAAGGTGTAATTCGATTCGGTAAGCAAGGCAAACTAAACCCATGGTATATAGGACCTTTTGAAATTCTAGCTAGAATTGGTTCTGTCGCATACCAACTCAAGTTGCCTCAAGAGCTAAGTAATGTACACGATGTTTTTCACGTATCAAATCTCAAAATATGTCTATCCAATGACACACTTGTGGTACCTCTCGACGAGATACAAGTCAATACCAAACTCAACATTATAGAAGAACCTGTCGAGATCATGGATCGAGAAGTCAAACGATTAAAGCAAAGTCGTATTCCCATAGTGAAAGTTCGATGGAACTCTTTGCGAGGACCTGAATTTACTTGGGAACATGAAGATTAGATGAAAGAAAAATACCCCCAACAGTTTGACAAAACCCTAACCACAAGATAAATTTTGAGACGAAATTATTCTAACGGGGGTAGAATGTAACGCTAGTCAAAATAGGTCAATAGACAATCACATGTGATTATGCCAATCATGTAATATGATTATGTTAACCTAGTAATGTGGTAAGAGTGTTATGTAGTTCATGATAAATTCTAATACAAATATGAACTTTCTTTATGATACAACTCAAAGTATATGTCCATATGATTCCAACAATATAGAGAACGTCTGAATCTGACATCGCATGAAGAAGTTATGATATACCGAACACTATAAATCTCTATAATAAGAGGAATTTAAAATAGACTTAGAATTAGCTATTTAAGTCTAAAAGAGAGTTGTAGTACTCGTAAATACCTACGCGTGCATATAAAGAACGTCAAAAAACAGATTTTGTATGCAAAAGTTATGGCCTTCCGAAGATTCAGCTTTCAGAAACCCTAAGCTAACTAAACTCACGACGTGAACAAGGGTTTATTCACGAAGTGAGGAGTCATTTTGCCACATTTCGGAATCTAGAAGGTGTGACGAGGCTGCGAGGGGATAGGATCCAAACTCACGACGTGAACAATGTGTTTTTCACAACGTGAGGAGTTACATGGCCACCTTCTGAAGCTAGGGACGCAAATGGCAAGTCTATGGGGGTGATCATGCAAGACTCACGACGTGAGCCTTATGAAACTCACAATGTGAGAGTCCAAAATCCTTACAATAAATAGCAGGTCCGACTTCAGCTATTCCTTACACCATTTCCTTATCTCCTCTCTCCCTTGCTGAAGCGATCTTGCATCCCGAGCCCCGACGATCTCGCACGCTGACCGTTTTGCTTAGATAACATAAAATCACGCTACTAGGGTGAGTTTCACGGCCCCACTTTCTAATATTTCGATGGAAAACACATGCTAGTTATTGTATATATGTTATTATTATGTCTATATGATAGTA
The DNA here is from genome assembly GCF_051521515.1 of Lactuca serriola. Taxonomy (NCBI): domain Eukaryota; kingdom Viridiplantae; phylum Streptophyta; class Magnoliopsida; order Asterales; family Asteraceae; genus Lactuca; species Lactuca serriola. The sequence continues at coordinate 215,157,060 of NC_136408.1, read as the reverse complement.
TATAGTTATGATAATCGAGATATGATTGTTCTAAATATAACATTTTGAATACATACAACTATTATTAAACTTATCAGTATGTTAATTTACTAATGTAGATCTTGAGTTATAATTAGGATTCTACATATATGTTGTGTGCGATATAATACCGAAGTAATATTCGAAAGCTCTAAATGTTAAGTTATATAGTATGTTGCTATTAATAGTTTTATGTCAAGATAAAACTAGATATGTTATATGTTGTTATTATTAGTTTTATGTCAAGATAAAACTGGATATGTTATATGTTGTTATTGTTAGTTTTATGTCAAGATAAAACTTGGTATTGTTATTGATAGTTTTATATCAAGATAAAACTAGAAACGTTATATATTTTTATTATTGGTTTTAGGTCAAGATAAAACCTGGTTTTTATTTCAAGATATAGCTGTTATACTGCCTAAATATTATGAAGTTAAGAGTAATGTTTAAAAGCATAGTCTAGTAACTTAAGGCTTTAGACATGAAGATGCTTTTGTTGTTAGAGCTATAGGAAGCCGTCAAAGTCTACATGAGTAATTGTATTCATCAACTAAGATTGGGGATCTTAGTGGAAATCCTCTGAACTATAACCGTTAATCCCGTGTCAGCGAGGAATTCGTGTATACTTAGTATACGGGCTAACCACCCCACTTGTGACTATTAACTACAGTCAACAAAAAACTAGTGATGAAGTATCCTTTTATTTGTTATTATTCCGGCGTCAATGAAGCATACGGTGTTGTTTCTCATGGTAAATCATGAATGTGTTTGTTTCTCATGGTAAATCATGAATGTACTCTATCAGAGGTATTATGTCATAGCAGTAGTTACAGGATCATGGTAGAAAATTGTTAGAAACATTATACCTTGTCGTATACAGGTATTAATGTTAAGTATAAGTTTTCCCCTACTTTTAAATTAAGATTAAGAAATCTTTAGGTATAACACTTAGTTGATAATTATACTATTATATCTAATGTTGGAGAGTCAAAATGATACTTTCAAAACTATACTTTTGAATGTGTAAAAATGTATTATTTTATGGAGTCAAAACCTATGGACTCACCAACTTTATGTTGACATATTTTAAAATGCATGTGTTTTCAGGAACTTGAAAAGCTGGTATGTATTCGAACAGGAGAAGTTTTACTATTATCTTTCTGTTTATTAAGAAGTATGTCATAATCGGATATTATGTAATAAATACTAGGAAAATAATAATGCAACTTTCAATCATCAATAAAGGTGTGTATTTTCTTTAAGTATTGTTCAATGTATGTTATATAATTGTGATAAGAAAAATGACGTTACACTACCCGGTGTTTCCGCCGACGGCCGGGGTGTTACAGAAATCCATCTAAAAAATACAAAATCCCAACTTGCCCGTCCTCCACACAGATAGAGCCAAACTCAAACACAAGAGTCTGTTCCGACACAGAATTGGAACCAGTCGTATCCAATCTGATACTCAACTCATAACCCAAGATCCACGAATCTACACGTACATTACTCCTGCCATCCTTTTGATTTGCGAAAACCCCTTCCTGAATCGAGATAACATGCTTTCTGAACATCACGAAGACCCCGGTCTCACCCCAGTTCCGGCCACAAGGTTCCCAAGGACTCAATAGGCAAGGCCACCCAAGCCTAAGAACCTCTCTGCGTCACACCCTGACCGATGAATGCTACGGCTTCTCATAGTCTTACAACACTCTCTCACTAACTCGTGAATGCTATGGATCCCTGCAGTCTTACGATACTCTCTCACTGACTTGTGAATGCTACGGATCCCCGCAGTCTTACGATACTCTCTCACTGACTCGTGAATGCTACGGATCCCCGCAGTCTTACGATACTCTCTCACTGACTCGTGAATGCTACGGCTCCCCGTAGTCTTACGATACTTTCTCTCTCTCTCTCTCTCTCTCTCTCTCTCTCTCTCTCTCTTTCTCTCTTTCTCATTGAGTTGTGAATGCTACGGCTCCCCGCAGTCTTACAACACCCTCTCACTTGTGATGGGCTTACCGCACGATTTTCCCTAACATTCCTAAGTGATTACTCCCACCTGGATCCGTCCACTCTCCTATCACTCCATAATCTCATCATCAAGCCATCACCATACTGAGTTCACTAAATCATGCTCCATGGTCAAACATAGATAGGTGCATGCACCTACCCAAATTATACATCACCACTCTTGACGAAAATTCTCGTAGACGAGGTACTTTCCCTCAATACAATATCCACCCTTGGACAATCCCCGACTGGTGACAATTAACTGATTGTCTCACATCTGTAAATATAGTCGCTTGATGTTCCACTTGTCGTCTGACAAACCCAAGTCTCACGGCAATCCAATAATTTTGGGCATCATACTCAGATACCTTGATAGACCATCACGAAATCTCACGATGGCTTGCCACAACCCCTAATCTTCCACTTACAAAACTCGAAACCTGGAAGTACTCCAACTCATAATTTGAAGCACGAAGGGGTCGTCAATGATTGAGAACATGTTGACGACAATCCAAAACCCCCTCCTCTAGTGATCAAAACCCATGAGAAACTACTCATACAGACTCTGAAGTTGATTGACAAATCAATAGCTACCCTTCCCGGAGTACAGATAACAATCCATATGTCAAACTATCAATATCTCAACAATCGAAACTTGATCTCAACGGCCTAACTTCCTCAAAACTTGAACATTGGCAAGCCCGAAGAAACACTGACCACAATCAGATTCCTGTCCAACGGCCACCTGCCGTGAAGACACTCATTCTCTCCTGAGCATGTGCAACATGCATCATCTTGCTCTGTATGTTTCCTTGACTACCACAAGTCCCAGGTCTCAAATATCTGGACGGAAGATCCCCATAACCCAAGCTTCTAAACCCCAACTTAAACAGATTGTTGATCCACCGAACATAATACCCAGTTCTCCTCCACTAAGGGTTCAAACCATCACCAATTAGTATACTACAAACTATACCACATACTGGCTTACCAGGTATAGCACACTCGAATCTTGGAACGTACCACGCAACACTCAAAGATCTTCCAGATAAAGACCAAGCAACTCCAAGTTTTCCGAATCTCAAATGGAAACCTCGGAAACCTCCCAATGTGACAGCCTCCAGTCACCCATAATCCCATTCTAATGCATAGAAAAGTATTTTGACATTCCTGAAATAACACTGACTCATTCTATGGAAATAATGGACCATCACACACTTCATTCTCTGAATCCTCAATCAACACCCCATCACAAGAATCGACATAGAACAGGAGACCACACTCTCACAGTCAATCTGCAACATAGACATGAAAAACGTCGTTTCGATATACTCCTATCGTTTTCCTGAAAAAGTTGCTTGTATACGACTTACTAAACTCAATCAAGGCATACCGTGGTCCTTGTTGGTTAGAGTCCCCACTGATGACTCCTGCCCAACATAAGTGTTGACTCAAGGTACTCATACCACAAAAATCCGTTTGGTGCTAATACCACAACTATCCGGTACCCCATGGGGTCTTTGTCTAATCTCTGACATCAGAAACTCACTCACCCATCCTCCCAAAATGGAAAGTAGGAACAATATCATCCTAGACATAGAACTTGCTGGCATAAGTCATCGGCCGGCCACTCAGCTCAGACTGCAATCCTCCACAATGTATCATCTCCACCTCCTGTTTGAGTCCTGCAACTCCAGTGGCACCTCACCAGTCAAATCCTTCAACATCTAAACTCAATTTTCCTCATAGGGTATACTCCATTTAAGCTCAACCAACATGGCCCTCTGGCCCCTCAAATTTCCATATCCATTCCCAGTGTGAACAACTATAACTGGATAACTGGTAAAGGAGGAAACACACTCTGCTATGAATCATGGTACCCCAACCATGTTATTTCTCTTTATCATGCTACTTATAACCTATTGAATTCTCTTTGTTTCAAGTATGGTTCCTCTGCTTTCATTAGTACGGGCCCATACTAGCTTCAACATCTACGCATACTTTCCACTTGGATTGCCCCAGATTTCCTAAGTAGCCGCTCAACCTTCTCGATCAACCAATTCCATTCCTCATGCTCACTCTCCAGCGAATACTCGACTCTAAGCAACGCTCTCATTGGACTGGAATTACTCTCTAGGCTCTCCTAGGTTCGCAAACCTCTCTGCCATCAGCTGTTGAACGACTCCTCACAATGTAAAATAGCTACTCTAGCTAACTCACATCATTCATGAGTCCCATAAAGCACAAATCAAGCAACATTCAGGCATCGAGTGACCTCCATCAGCACATGCAACTCCACTTTCTCTATCCATAACAGAAAAGGCATCACCAAACTCAGGCAATCCTACATATCATGGGTATCTAACTACTCTCTCAGTAGACTCCTCAAATGCACATCTAGGTATCTCTCCTAGATTACTCTTGACTCAAAACAATCTCTAAAAGATTCCTGTCATAACCCCTACTCAATACACACACAGAGGAAATAGCAGATAATTGTGGATTAGGTGTCTAAGTTTATAACTATTTATGGAATGTACTTGACCCGGCTGATATGGTCCATTTGGGTTGTATGGCATTGCAACACTTGGATAGACAAAATGAGGGAAAGGACACTTAAGGTATATTAATATATTATAAGTTCTAATATATTAATAATATTATTTAATTAGTATTGATCAATAATTAATTTAGAATTAATTTCGTGATCAAAAGGAGACTAATTAAATATATGGGGTTGATTGTGTAAATCATCCATTCTTTTATAGTGGGCTAATGATCCATGGTTTATTGAGTTGAGCTAAAACCCATAAGGTGCTCCATGGATTGTCTATGGAGGTTATTGTGACATCCCGAAATTGCCATACTGAACAAACCATATCAAGCCAATAGAAGTTAGAACAGTTACAGTGAAATTCTAGAATTTGGGTATAAGTTTGAGTATTTCAGGATTAGCACTTAAGGAGATATCAGGAGAGTGGATGCACTAGGGTTTTGTTTAACACTGTTATTCCAATACTCTAGGATATTAGAGTTCATTCCGGGAATAAAATATTTTCTGCCAAAAATCCCAGGACTATATATAGAAATATGAACCATATTCATTCATTAGTTACAATTCCAACTAGAGAAAAGTCAAATTCTCACACACGGATCTTCGGGTTTTTATCCCAAATCGTGAGTACTTATATCTAGTTGTATTATATAGCTTAGATTGTGTTTTATAACAACAAAATCGGATCAAAACCCCAAGATTTGGAAGTTTACCGCCCAAGAACACTTGGAGAGTAAACTCCTTTTTAAGGGCCAAAAGAGTGCCTAATGTCCCTCAAAGCCTTGGAACTCAACTAGGAACTACCATGACATGTTTAGGCCACAAAATCATCAAGAAACAAAGGGTGAAAGTGAGTTCACGGCCAAGGAAGTTCTTGGGCTGTGAACTCCATTTTTAAGTGTCAAAATGCCCTAAAAACCTTCCTTAAGCCAAGAGACTAATTTAGACAAGTACCCTAATGTGTTTAGGACTAGCAAACACCTTTAGAATACCAAGAAAAAGGTGTTCACGACCCAAGAAGTTCCAGGGCCGTGAACTCCAAATAATAGTGCCAAATGGTGCTATAAACTCTTCTAAAGCCTTGTACACTAGCATAAGTTTAGTTCCTAGTAAAATTAGAGACTTGAAAACACCACAAACACCCTCCCAAGGGAGATTACGGCCGTAATCTCCAATGGATATGGTCCCAGGGCCGTAAACTCCTAAAAGGAGTTATATTATACCCTAAACTCTTCCTTAGACCAAACCATTAAAGTAGAAATGCTTCTTAGGACCTTATAGAGCATCAAACATCAAATGGACACATAAGTATGAGTTCAAGGCCATAAACTCATGAGTTTACGACCGTAAAATCATTTAGTAGTGTCTTTAGGGTCGTGAACTCCCTTATGGAGTTTTCCTTGAGCCCTACACACAATAGCTTCCCCTACAAACACTTAGATGCAATCCTAGAGGCTAATAACACTTGATAAAGGTGTTTAGCATGTCCTAGGGTGTCTTGACTTGTTTATTAGTTGTTTATAGACTAATTTGTTGCATATACATGATATTATATGTTAACTAGGATCATAGAGTGTGTTTAAGACTTCACTTGACCCCTAGCAGTCCTACCTCTTCAGTTCATCTGTATGACCCATAACAGGTGAGTTCATACCCCTTAATTAATGTTTTAACTGTTTTTAAATGTTTTATGGGGGGGATACAAGTAGAATCATGCTAGTTATTATATCAATTACTTGTGATTAATAAACAACATTCAAATGATTGGCTACTCATTAGCCGTTTTACCAAACAGTTTCCTTCAAATGTTTATCGTAAACACTTATTATGTTTAAAACTCCTTATTAAACTGTAAATTTTACTCTGTATGTGTCCATTCAAACTCATTTACAATTGTGTTTCAAACAAATTTTTCCTTATACTTAAACTGTTTTAGCAAACCCATGCCTTCAAACCGTTTTATAGATTGACATCAAATTGATCTTTACTTAGATAATAATTATGATCAAAGGTTTTACAAAACTTATTTTATGCTTTTATATTATTATAAATTGCATGCCTCTATATGTCTATTTATATAAGAAATGTTTAAAAGACTTAGGAAGGCTATCCACCCTGTTTCCTTTTCCTCGATTTGGATGTGGTCTGCTGGGATATCGGGTACCCGTCTGAAGGTCGTTTAAATATAAGTTATATATCATTTGTACATATATAGTCATAAAGGCCCTTACAGTTCATCCCATGCCCTTGGGTAGCAAGGGTATACATCCATGTCCATACGTACCAGTTAGATTACTAGTAAACTACCATATGGGTAGTTTAGGAAGATACTAGAATGATTACTAGAACGCGATATCATACAATGAGTCAGTTCATTCATGAGTCAATACTTGCTAGATAGAGAGAACATACATTACAGCTAGAACGTTTCACTACATTACTATACTTACTAGAAAAAGAACATATACAACTATACTAGAAAGAGAACATATACAACTATACTAGAAAGAGAACATATACAAATATACTAGAAAGAGAACATATACGATTATAGTAGGAGGAGAACATATACAAACAATACTAGAACGAGTAACAATACATTACATATACATGAATACGTTAACAATTGTGATCCACTGTATCGGAGCATGCCTTCAATGTCATGGCCTGAGTTGTAGCCAGAGTCTCTTGGAGGGGGAGCGTGAGTTTGCGTATAGATCTATACTGGATTGACTATCCTACACCTTGCTGCTAGCTACAGTCGGACCTGCAGGTCTGCGGGTGCCAAACGTCATTTCTTTTTACGACCTACCTTTGTCGTTGTTATCCAGTCGATAGTATGGTACAATTAATCACATGATGCCTTAATATAAATCCGGTTTAAGGCAGTTAGTACATCAGTAGTTCCTATAATACAACACTACAGTACTACATTAATTTCCCTTTTACATATATTTAGTGATCATTTCACTTAAACGTTAAATGTACAAACTATATTTTGTTAATGATAGTTACTGATGAGTTCGAAAACTCTCTGATCGATTAGATCTTTGGAACAGGTAAATTAATAAAACAGAAATAGTAATGTAAAAACACAAGTATGGATTTGAATGTGTCGAATGATTTGATTAACTCAATCCTCAGCAGAGCTCGATGAAGAACTTCCGCTGTAGAGGATTCTAGGGTTACAAAAGATAAGAACTTGTACGCTATCAAATCTCTATCAATCTTACGTTAAGAATGCATGCAAGCACCTATATATAATAAACCCTAAACAAAACTCACGGATGGACAGGCCCATACCGGAGACAAAACTTGGACTAGCTAACGAGCCCAAAAGACGCAACACTAAACTGGACCTAACAATCTCCCCCTTTGCGTCATTTTAGAGCGAGACTATCATTTCTTCTTGCTTGGACCAGCTGCAGGAACCTTCTTGGTTGTATCAAACAGACGAGAGATAAGTGCGAGAATTGTCTGTCTGAAGCGAATGTACCATTGAATCATATCATCAATGTACTTCTTGTCATCCTCTGAATTCTGCTTGCACCGATGAATGATCCCTAAGACGTGTTCCAGACATGCAGTGGTATAGAGATGTTTGTCTGCCAAAGCGAATAGGCATTTTTGGCCTTCGTTTCTCGTAAACATAACGGAGTTTCTCTTCGGGTCTATCTTTCCCATCTGCATCATGTTGAGATCACTGGCAGAGCCAACAGCAGATATAGTAGGCTTCTTCTTGAATACATTCGCTATCTCCTGATCCATCTTGGCGACTTCCATGATGTAACAAACAAGCATCCTCTTGAAGTGGTCGATGATCGGACCATATTCTGCTTCGTTTGTAAGAAGGATGTTGTGCAAGATGATCCAGTTGTGTGGATTCATGGGAAGATCAACAAGCGAGATGGCATGTTCAGTCTTCGCGGATCCTCTCAGCACCTTAAACCGAACGTTGGTGAAGTTTCCTTCCTTATACAGCTTTAGAACCCGAACATTGATAATCTTCTGAGCGCTCCATGTTTGGTACTGTGGTTGAGCGGCCATCAGATAGAAATCGACTAAGTCCCTGTCAACCTTTGGATGAGGATGAGGGAACTCAGCAATGTTGTCAAAGGCATGAAAGACAAACACCTTTCGGGTCAGTGGCATATCGAACTGAGAATCGATAGTATTAGAACCATCTAGAGAGATCACCGGTTCTAGCCACAAGATGCTTGGAGTATCGATATCTTCTTTCAGCAACTTCTCAAGAGTCCAAGGAGGAAAAAGAGTTTTCCTGCTCTCGAGAAGGTCGTGAGCTTCTTTCTGTCTTCTTTCGGCTTCTTCAGCCTCTCTAGCTACACGAGCGCTGATGTTAGCATCTTTATCTCGACCTTGCTTCTTCAGAAGGTCGGCAATGGTCTCCTTATCTTCATCATCGCTCTCTTCAGCAATTTGCTTGCCCTTGTCTTTAACACTCGAACCTGAGGCTTGGCCTGTAGGAGGAGGTTCGGTTGTGTGTGTTGTTGTTGAAGTAGGAGACGGTTGAGACACATTTTCTTTTTCTCCCCCTTGTTTCAGAATGGACACGAAATCAAGGAGCCCTTCAATCTTGCTCAGGAGAGCGAGGGCAGGAGCAAGTTTTTCTGCAAGAGTACGCCTCACAGAATAGTTGAGTATTGGGTCATGTTCTTCCAGGATGTTTGAAATGGATGCATGGACATCCGAAACACACGATGAAATCACCTCTCTTTCAGATCGAAGAGACTCAATCTCCTTTTGAGAATTGGAGAGTTGAAGACTCTTGACCTTCAGAGTGGTGGTCTTTCTGGAAAGAGTGTCCACGAGTGAGTTTTCAGCAGCAAGGTCCTCATGGAGCTTAGTCAATCGTTCCTCAATCGTCGCCTTAAACGCTGAGTTGTCGTCTGAAAGATTCTGACGAGGAGAAGCAAAAGACTTCAGTTCTGATGCAACTGAGGTAGCCAGCTGGTTGACAATGGGTTCCAGCTTTGTTTTGGTGGCTTCAACATTTTCCTGTAATGACTGTAACAAAGAAGAAGAATTAGTGAATAGTTTATCGACTTTTTCGGTCGCTGCCTCACAGGCTTTGGTTGAGCCATCAATGGCTGCAGTGGCGGAGTCAAGAGAGACTTGATGAGCTTTGGAAAAAGCATCAACAATATTCTGAATAGCAGCTTCAGAGATGGAGGACTGTGATGAAGAAGAGGAGGCGATGAGCGAATCTATTTTATCGTGAAGCTCCTTGAGATGCTTCTTGGTAACGGAAGCATCATCATCGTCGTCACTCTGTACCTGAAACGGACTGTAATATACCGAATCAAATGTCATTTCCTCCCCGCCGAGGAATGGTTCTTCGTCTTCTGCTGCCTGAGCAGGAGATGAGGGTGGTGGTGAGGGTGGAGGCTCGGTAGTTGTAGTAGGTTCGGGTTGGGTGGTATGTTCGGTAGTTGGTGGGGGTTTGGGTGCGTCAGTAGGAACCCCTGTATCAGATACATTGGTTCTTACTTCTGTGGTGGTGGTGGTTGCTTCGGTAAAGATGGGAGGGGGTACTGGGATGGAGGTGGATGGTATTTGAGTGGTGGAGGTTATGGGGGGAATGGAAATGGGAATGGTAATTGGTGGAGAGGAGATTGGAGAAGTGGAAAAGTGAACATCTGGAGTAGGCGATCGTGGTGGAGTGTTACCACGAGGAGACTCATCAGAGTCTGAATTATCTTCCTCAGATTCGCTTGATTAGGAAGCGATTATCAGCTTACGCCTTGGTTGGGTTTTTCTCTTCTTTAGCGGAGGAGACTGAACGGTCTGTGTAGTTTTACGCTTCTTGGGAGAAGGGCCTTTCGCTCCCTTGCCAACCTGCTTGTCTTTGCCTTTGTCATTCTTCTTTCCCCTTGGAGCAGGCTTGCCGGCTTCATGGATGGACTTGAGCATCTCAGGAGTAAGCTCTCTAGGACCAGAGCGACGAAATTCCTTGTAGGTTCTAATGATCCAGTTGTCGACAGGAACATCTCCATACATCGACTCAGGGATCGAGCCAATGAATTGAAACTTGGATGCGTCGGAGACAATGATCTTCGTGGTATGGAATGTACCAATCGAAGACATTGGAGAACCAGCAACAGTGGGGACATGGTACTTGTCCATCACCCATTTTGTGACGAGAGTCCAGAAACGAGCATACGAGATATCAGAATGCCGAGAAGTAGAAGCCAGACTCTGAATAAGCTGCTGCCATAGGACCGACCCATAGTCCTGGTTGATACCATTGTAGACACCATAGAGAAGTGTGATGAACAGACGACTTGCACCGTCTGACCCAGCACTGCGTTCTGATAGACCCTTGAACAGTACAGTAAACAACCCATTCCACTGAGGAGGCAGGCACGATTTCTTGAACTTCGTGACCGTTGTCAGCACCTCAGTATACCCCATGTTGTAGAACATAGAGAACATGTGACCCACCAGAATCGATTCAGGGTTAACCCTAGTTGAATCAGGGTCAAACCCTAAAATTGAGCAAAACCTCTGCTTGGAGATTGACGCCTTGTGATCGAGCACGTCAAAGAAGATCCTGTCGACTACCTTGCCGTAATGAGCAGTGGCGAAAATCTGAGATAAGAACTCCATAGGAACTGCTTCAGCTTTGGTGAGTGCAGGAGCAAGTGGCGAGTACTTGAGGCATTCGATTATCGGGAACATGAAGGAATCATAGACCTGAGGAGTAAGATCGATGATCAAACTCTGTTGGGGACGAATCAGGAGGATGTGGGAAGTGGCATGAACTGATGATGAATCTGCCATTGTTGTGAAGAGGTTGGGAGAGATGATGAACAGTAAAATACGTGAATAATTTCTTGATCTCTGAAATATGGGTGTAGTAAAGAGGTAAACAATGGTTTACATTACCTTTTATACTGTGGGTAGAGGAGAGAGAAGAATCCGTCCCAAATCTTCAAGGGAAATACGAAGGGTTTTTCAGAAGTGATGGATGCATGACAGTTGGTAGCACCGATGATTACGCATGAGAGAGAGTGCCAGTCCCGATTCACACGCCTTCCCATCAGGCGTCGTTTTTTAAACGAAACGGTTCCACTTCGCACGCCTGGCCTTCAAGCGTCGTTTGAAAATCAAATCGATTGGACTCCCGCCTGAGTCAACATCTTATCCTTTTAGATTAAACATCATCTTAAAGCAAAATTGACCGCATGGATCAATATTAACCACAACTCCCTTATAACTGCAAATCCCATTTAAAAATTATGCCTTGTAACTAATGAAACCAGAATTTTGGAAAATCAAAAAGATTTTCGTGCTTAGTGTGTAAAAGAAAAAGAAATAAAGCAACACATATGAGGGATTTTGTGATGTCAGTAAAGACACGAAACAAAGGATCCCAGGCACGAATCTCTTCCTTCAAAGTCAAGAGAGACTTTAAAGTGTTTGTATGGTTCCCCGTTGAATAATGATCAGACACTTATTGAGAAGTGTTGAAAGGCTTCTTTTAATCAGGCTAATTTGGGTGGCTTTCGCTTCAATTCAGAATTCCTGATCTTGATATAAGACAGAAATCGAACGAACTACTTGTGAGACCAATGCAGTCTGTTGAAAAAGTAGATTTGAAATAATTTAAGTGGCTAGATAAAATAGTGTATGTAAAATCTAAAAAAAAAAATTTAAAACTGGATTCCAAGGGAAGAAATATTATAGGACTTAACAATTTCATAGGAATCACACAAAAGAAAATTAGAGATTTGACTTTCCATCCTCATTGATAAATCCGTCAATTCGTTAGTGAAAGCATAGAGCAAAATTGATTATTGTCACAACTAGCATTTTTAGCTAGGAAATTCTATTCTCATATAAACATCGTCCATTGTAAGAGCATGTACTCTAAGTGAATACCATACTCTATCCTCATTCAAAATACACCTCATATGTTCAACTAAGGGTTGGAAACCTTAGTAATCCCGGTCCAAGTTCCTTATGAACTAAAATTCTCCTATTGGGCCTAGAACCCCTAAGTGGGCTCTAAATAGACCACATTCATAAAACTTTAGCATTTTGGGCCATGTGGGCCTAAAATAATCCATCTTACCTCTAATGAGCCTTGTTGGGCCATAAAAGATTTCATTTTCCCCAATGGGCCGAAAATTTATTTTTGGACTTCATCAATTCGAGTGTGGGCCCAAGATGATTCCTTTCCTCTCTCCTTAGCCCAAATAGGCCCATGTTAATAAAAAAAAAGAAAAGAGATAAGAATGGTGAAGGAAATAAAAACAAAAATTGGAAATTATGGGAAATTTGTGAGGATGCCACGTACTTATTGCATGGTGGACATCCATGCAATGTCACCTCACTTCTCTTCTCTCTCTCTCTCTTCTAAATCTCGGCCTAAGGCCATTCTCCCTCACCAAAAATCATTCATGCTTCCTTTCACTCTCAAAAACCCCAAGAACTCTTCCATTTTCTCCTTAAACCCGTGAGTGGGTGTGTGTGCACAAGAAAGTTCATCAAACTCACATACTAGGTAAGTTACTTCACCCTCAAGTTGTATAAATTCATCTATGATCAAATCCTCCTAGAACCATCACAAATCTCTTGATTATCCTACTAGAAACATCATAGTTTTGAGGATCCTCTCAAGAAGCAAGCTAGGCCGAAATCTCTCACTTTCTTCATCAAAAACCGAAACCTTCAAACAAGGTGAGCTTCATACCCCCTATTTTCTGTTTTTATGAGTTTTGTGGGGGGGGGGGGAATACAAGTGAAAGTGTAGATCTATATGTGTTTTGTATGCCTTGTATGATTTCTATGCTTATATGTGTGTTTTTGTGTGTTATAATGTTGGGTCTAGCCATAAAACCCCTAAAAACCGAGATACACTCTATGTTAAATGATACTAGCATCAAGTATATTTCTACATACAAAGTGTTCCAAGAAAAATAGCTAAATGGCTTAATAAAATTTCATTTGGGCTAAAAACTCAATTTTTGGACATAAAATGTTAAAAATATAAAGTTAAAGGGCCCAAAATGACATATCACGAATTCTGATGGATGGGGAGTGTCAAAACAGTTTCAATGAAATATTTTCTGAAAATATACTCAATTGGAGGATTAAAAATATAAATTTCAAGCTTAATGGGCTAAAAATGACAATTTCGGCCCAATAAGGCCCATTATGCGAAATTTTCTGTTTTGGAGGGCCAAAACTGTGTTTTTCTGTAAAACAGTGGACTATTAGTGCTCCAAGTCCTTTTCAAAGGTTTAAAATGCTTTTTAAATTTAAAAAGGACCAAAGATGCAAAAAAATTTCAATTTGGGCCAAAATTGTCAAAATTGCGAAAAAGAGGGGTTATAACCGAGAAAACTGCATTTTCAGGGACTTAAACTGTTTTCAATGAAAAATATGCTGAAAAATATTAATTTCAATAATTTTTGGTGTTAAAATGTCAAGAAAAATGATTTAAGGACCAAACCGGAAAGTTATTTAATTAAAGGGTCGAAAAAGTAAATTTTACAAACAATGAGGGGCTGAAAACAGAAAACTTCCAAGGCTAATTCAATACACGCAATTTGATCAAATAATGGCACCGCGACTATCGACGAAATACAATACACAACAATACCAAAAGTCGTTGTTAAACGAATTGGTTCGGTCTCGAACCAATAAAAACCTGAAATTCCTAACGCGACGATACCTCGATTCATACAAGTAACATTTGGGAATTCAATATACACGTGAGAGTGCACAGACGTCTACGCACCATCTTTGGGCCCCAAAAGTGTAAAATCTTGTTTGTTGGGCCTAGCTAGCCCAATGACCTGATCTTAAGGCCCAAAGACTTTTGCCTTACAAGGTGTTGGGTCTTACCGATCTAACACAGCGTAAAAGGACTTTCAATGGCTTGTATACTATCGGTCCCCAAGGGTCCTTTGGTATTGCTAGTAAAGTCGGTATTTCATGCGAGGCGGGTCAGGGACCCCTCGTACCTTTTTTTTATCCCCAACCGGTTAATGGAGTCATCGGGGTCTTCGTGTCCTCTTTCTCTTCGGATGTGGGGAAGTCAGGGCGGTTGGATAACGTGATTAGTACGGACGACGCCTACGGGATCGTTAGTATAGTTATAAACTGGTCGTTTGTGTAACGCGTGTTTATAGCAATTAATCATGCTCAAAAATAATCCAACGTCGCCTGGAATTGATAACTTCACGCGTTGCAATGGTTTCATTTTAACTTCATGGAATTCAAAGAATTAGGAAAACATCGGGTTTTCCTAGGGTTTTCAATACATTCGGTTTTCAAAACGTACACAATATTGATGAACATTTTCTTTACAACTATAGAAACAAACAAACATACTTATGGATCTTCACAAACGTTTTCAAATACTCTTTTCAGAAAATATCGGATTTTCTGGTGGTTTTTCAAAATAATACAAAACGTTGGTTTTCAAATACCGCTTATGAACTCACCAACATTTCATATGTTGACATTTTTCAAAATACTTGTATTCTCAGGTAACAGATAAATCGAAGGGATAAGTGTACTCAGTGACGTTTTGCTACTTGTTTAATTAGCACCGAACAATCTACTTTTTGGGCGTGAAATGTTAGGGAACAATGTACTAAATGTAAACGCTATCAGTTGTAATATTCAAATGTTGGTGACGAATGATGTTATGTTTCATGTATATTCATTGTGATGGTATTCAATTGAGTCACAACAGCTCCCGAACGTTTCCGCCGTCTGGTTCGGGGGTGTGACAGGTTGGTATCAGAGCTTTGTTTATAGTGAACTAGCATGTCTAGCCACACATTGATATGCAACTATAAACCAAAAAGAGGGACTAACATAACTCTGAACAAAACAAAGTAAATAAAACACCCTTGCATGCATTAGGAATAGGAACCTAACACCGAACCAAACAAGATAATGCTAGTATCTCGGTTAATCCAGGACTGTTCTTAATTGTATCAAGGAGCGGATGTAGCCTGATCAACTACATTCCCTCCAAGGTACAACCATCACATGTCTTGAAGAAATCGTGATAGCTAGGGAATCTAAAAACATACCCCTTAATCTCCAAGAAAGGAACCTCAACTGAATCTATGCAATAGTCGTAGAGTTATAGGAGTGATTGGTATGCTATTTGTTTCTAGTATTCATAGCCCTTCGTGCAATACGCTACAATTGAGTATCATTAGCCAGGAAATCCTACCTCCCTAGTCAAGGAATAGTCGGGTGGCACGACCCAGAGAAAGAACCACAGGAGGAACACGAAGTAGAACTCGTAGGCGAATCCGCCGAGTCAGTAAGTGGACCCCGAAGAGGAAGAGCCAGAGGGCAATGACGATGACGACACGAATGTAGAATCCAATGGCATCAATCCTCCATGTAAAGCCAGGGCACCCGATATTTGGGGATAAAGTCACCAGTAGGGAATACGACCACACTACAGTAAGAGCTGAGGTCTCTTTAATTTTAGCCACAGAGAACCAGCTGACCGGGCCCTCCCAGTCGTGGTCCGATGCACCCGAGGTATTGATAACCAAGCTCAGGACACCCCAAATCGAACGAAAAAAATGTGGGTTGCTATTAAGAGGGATGAGAGGCAAACACGGGAAGTGAATGGAGACTCTCGAGCGAGACAGTTAGTTTGGGATGTACGCCTACGAGATACCGAGCAACAAGTAGCTCGTCTCCAAGGTGCATCCACTTCATCAGCATCACCACCAGACACTTCCCGCCACGACTAGGATCAGCCTTTTCTAGTTTCCCCTACTATCCGACATGACTCTCTTTCATGTACTAAGATGGTACTTACCCCTGAAACAATTATGTGTTATATTTATTTCATATTGCTACAAAGACTCAATTATATGCACAAGCGAACCCTCGAGACCATTAGATACTTAAGGATCTCGAAACTAAAACAACCCATATAATCTAAGGATAGACGTAACAATCGTGCCAAACCTGTGATCACCTACTACCGCAAATACATCATAGGGATGTAGATGGAGGCAGTAAGAATTATACAACAAGATGCAAAATTTATAGAGTACAACCAGGAATGACGATCATTACTTACGATCTGGGTTATCAACGTGCATCAGGAAAATGCCATCCCGCAAGAATAACAAGCGCACCCGCGAGACACCACTCCTGCAGATGGACTCTGCTACATTTCAAGCTGCTGTAATGGCAGCAGTAACCGCTGCTATGGCACAGATCAATGCAAACAACCCTAATGGAGGCAGGAATAGCATTGACAACTCCAGCCAAAGGAACAAACATGGAAACCAACAAGTGACAACCTATCAAGGAACTGCAAACCCCAAGCTTAAGAGCAGGAAGCTGAGGTCTGGAGGTAAGAGAAAGGGACAACACACTCAAGGGTTCTCAAGGGAGCAACGTGTTGTTACTGTTCATGCGACCACGACCCCTATTACACCAACAACCAGGAGACCATATGCTGGAAACCTTCCAAAATGCAACCAGTGCAAATTCCATCATAATGGAGCCTGCAGGGAGATGCATTGTAACAAATGCAACCGAAAGAATCACATCCCCAAATTCTGTAGAACTTATCCATGCCAGAATCGTCAGCCAAATGAAAACGACAACAATCGCAACAACCCTAACAACAACACCAATGATGAGACCAGTCGCACCTGCTATAGGTGTGGAGGAACTGGTCACATCAGGCGCAATTGCCCTAGGGATAACAATCGAGGAGTAGAAGGATCAGAAATGGTCCTGACCTTGGGTTAAGGCGAAGCAATCCAAAACCCAACGGTTGTTACTGGTACGTTCCCACTTGACAACTCTTTCGCCTACCTCTTATTCAATGGTAAATCCGAGTGAAGTTTCGGTTAGTAACAAATTCAAACACTTACTAAA
Source organism: Lactuca serriola (assembly GCF_051521515.1). Lineage (NCBI taxonomy): Eukaryota > Viridiplantae > Streptophyta > Magnoliopsida > Asterales > Asteraceae > Lactuca > Lactuca serriola. Next base: position 215,139,563 of record NC_136408.1, on the reverse strand, counting down.
ACAACATCCCCAAAGCTAAGCTAAGCCTTTTCAATGGACATGGCCAATGGGGAAAAATGATTTAATCTAGGGTACACATGTGGAGTACACCTTAACACTAAACAACATTTCATTACAAGTAGGTTTCATGCCAGTAAATATTAGGAGTTTTAATGTGATAATTGTCATGGTTGGGTTAAGCCCCCACCGTGCTGATACTATGTGTCGCGAGAAGGCCGTTTCCTTTCACCTTCGTAATCACGAAAACTCTAATAATCCATGGTGACAAACCTGGCGCAAATCCTCTTCCTATCTCGTGCATCAAGGCACAGAAGTGCCTGCACCATACGAACTACGTTTTCCTTGCTCAGGTTGTCGGCAAGACCAAGGAAGAAGTAAGCATACGAGGTATTCCAGTAACATGTGATTTTTCCAAATGTGTTCCCCAAAGGACTTTCGGGAATATCCCGGAGGGACAGGTCGAATTTCGAATCAACCTCCTATCGGGAACCCCATCAATTGCCAATTCACCCTATAGGTTGAATCCCGTCGAAAATTCACAAGTTATCCAGTCAACTGAGTAGAATTGTTGCGCAAAAGATTCATCAGACCAAGCTTCCCTTCCTGAAGAGCTCCATTCTTGTTCTTCAAGAAGACAGATCCTTCCGAAGGTACATCGATTTTAGGAAATTGAATAATCTCCCTATTAAAAATTGATACCTACTTCCACGGACTGACGATCTATTTGGCCAACCCCAAGGAGCTAGTTACTTCTCTAAAAATAGATCTAAGAACCAGTTATCCTCAACTTCGAGCCCGAGAAGAGGACATTCCAAAACTGCCTTCCGAACTCGTCACGACCATTTCAAATTCACTGTGATCCCCTTCGGTCTAACGAATGCTCCCATGGTATTCATGAACCTTACGAACCAAGTTTCCCAACCATTCCTAGTTAGCCCTTTTACTATTTTCATCGATAACATACTCATCTGCTCACAAAGCGAGAGAGAAACACTATCATCATCTACGACCAGCCTTGAAAGCATCAAAGCTGGGAATGTCGCGATGAAAGCACTTCATGGATGGATAAAACTCTCGAAGTCGAAAGACGAAGCTTTTTGTTATAAGAGTTGAGTTGGGCGTTATCTGGGTGATCGTCGATAGGTTAACCCAATCTACTCATTTCCTGCCAATACAGAAATCAAACAAGATAGAAGGATTAGCTTGGATCTATATCCAGGAGATCGTGAGACTCCATGAAATATCGGTATCTACTATCTTAGATCGAGATAACAGATTTTCTTCAAGACTATGGCAGTCACTTCAGAGGGCTATGGGAACATAACTAGACATAAGCGTTGCTTACCACCTTCAAACCAACAGCCAAAGTGAACGAACCATTCGACCACTCAAATTCATGCTACAAGTCTAGGTGTGTGAGTTCAACAAGTCAGGGGATACCCGGTTTCCCTTGACAAAATTCTCATACAATAACAACTATCGCACGAGCATCAAGAATGCTCCTTTCGAAAACTCTTTATAGTCATAAATGCATATCACTCGGTGGTACTCTCATGAGACCAGAAACCACTAACGAAACAACAGAGAAGATAATCCAAATCAAAGCTGGACCTCAAGCATCGTGAGACCGATAAAAGAGCTCTGCTGACAAGCGGTGTAAGCCATTAGGATGGCAAGTCGGGGAATCGCGTGTTATTAAAGGAATCTCCTGGGAGTTGAATGATTCGCTTTAGGAACCGAGAAAACTAAACCCACGATACATCGGACTGTTCGAGCTTCTTGCTCGGATTGACGACATATAGACTGTAGCTGCCTGTAGAGCTCAGCAATGTGAACCCTGTGTTCTGTGTCTTGAATCTGAAAAGATGCATATCAGATGAGACTCTTATCATTCCTTTACGAGAAATCGGAGTAAGCGAGAATCGCATGTTCATCAAAGAACCAGTCAAGGTATTGAATAGGGAAGTAGAACATACAAAACAAAGCCCCATTATGAATGCGAAGGTTCCATGGAATGCTAAGCGTGGACCGAAATTCACATGGGAAACGTGAAGATCAGATGAAGTGCCTATTCTCTCATTCACGAACCTATCCTTAGAAAGAATTTCGGGACGAAATTCCCTCTAACGGGGGGATGATGTCACAACTAGCATTTTTAGCTAGGAAATTCTATTCTCATATAAACATCATCCATTGTAAGAGCATGTACTCTAAGTGAATACCATACTCTATCCTCATTCAAAATACACCTCATATGTTCAACTAAGGGTTGGAAACCTTAGTAATCCCGGTCCAAGTTCCTTATGAACTAAAATTCTCCTATTGGGCCTAGAAGCCCTAAGTGGGCTCTAAATAGACCACATTCATAAAACTTTAGCATTTTGGGCCATGTGGGCCTAAAATAATCCATCTTACCTCTAATGAGCCTTGTTGGGCCATAAAAGATTTCATTTTCCCCAATGGGCCGAAAATTTACTTTTGGGCTTCATAAATTCGAGTGTGGGCCCAAGATGATTCCTTTCCTCTCTCCTTAGCCCAAATAGGCCCATGTTAATAAAAAAAATAAGAATAAAAGAGATAAGAATGGTGAAGGAAATAAAAACAAAAATTGGAAATTATGGGAAATTTGTGAGGATGCCACCTACTTATTGCATGGTGGACATCCATGCAATGTCACCTCACTTCTCTTCTCTCTCTCTCTCTTCTAAATCTCGGCCTAAGGCCATTCTCCCTCACCAAAAATCATTCATGCTTCCTTTCACTCTCAAAAACCCCAAGAACTCTTCCATTTTCTCCTTAAACCCGTGAGTGGGTGTGTGTGCACAAGAAAGTTCATCAAACTCACATACTAGGTAAGTTACTTCACCCTCAAATTGTATAAATTCATCTATGATCAAATCCTCCTAGAAACATCACAAATCTCTTGATTATCCTACTAGAAACATCATAGTTTTGAGGATCCTCTCAAGAAGCAAGCTAGGCCGAAATCTCTCACTTTCTTCATCAAAAACCGAAACCTTCAAACAAGGTGAGCTTCATACCCCCTATTTTCTGTTTTTATGAGTTTTGTGGGGGGGGAATACAAGTGAAAGTGTAGATCTATATGTGTTTTGTATGCCTTGTATGATTTCTATGCTTATATGTGTGTTTTTGTGTGTTATAATGTTGGATCTAGCCATAAAACCCCTGAAAACCGAGATACACTCTATGTTAAATGATACTAGCATCAAGTATATTTCTACATACAAAGTGTTCCAAGAAAAATAGCTAAATGGCTTAATAACATTTTATTTGGGCTAAAAACTCAATTTTTGGACATAAAATGTTAAAAATATAAAGTTAAAGGGCCCAAAATGACATATCACGAATTCTGATGGATGAGGAGTGTCAAAACAGTTTCAATGAAATATTTTCTGAAAATATACTCAATTGGAGGATTAAAAATATAAATTTCAAGCTTAATGGGCTAAAAATGACAATTTCGGCCCAATAAGGCCTATTATGCGAAATTTTCTGTTTTGGAGGGCCAAAACTGTGTTTTTCTGTAAAAACAGTGGACTATTAGTGCTCCAAGTCCTTTTCAAAGGTTTAAAATGCTTTTTAAATTTAAAAAGGACCAAAGATGCAAAAAAATTTCAATTTGGGCCAAAATTGTCAAAATTGCGAAAAGAGGGGTTATAACCGAGAAAACTGCATTTTCAAGGACTTAAACTGTTTTCAATGAAAAATATGCTGAAAAATATTAATTTCGATAATTTTTGGTGTTACAATCTCAAGAAAAATGATTTAAGGACCAAACCGGAAAGTTATTTAATTAAAGGGTCGAAAAAGTAAATTTTACAAACAATGAGGGGCTGAAAACAGAAAACTTCCAAGGTTAATTCAATACACGCAATGTGATCAAATAATGGCACCGCAACTATCGACGAAATACAATACACAACAATACCAAAAGTCGTTAAACGAATTGGTTCGGTCTCGAACCAATAAAAACCCGAAATTACTAACGCGACGATACCTCGATTCATACAAGTAACATTTGGGAATTCAATATACACGTGAGAGTGCACAGACGTCTACGCACCATCTTTGGGCCCCAAAAGTGTAAAATCTTGTTTGTTGGGCCTAGCTAGCCCAATGACCTGATCTTAAGGCCCGCAGACTTCTACCTTACGAGGTGTTGGGTCTTACCGATCTAACACAGCGTAAAAGGACTTTCAATGGCTTGTATACTATCGGTCCCCAAGGGTCCTTTGGTATTGCTAGTAAAGTCGGTATTTCATGCGAGGCGGGTCAGGGACCCCTCGTACCTTTTTTTTTATCCCCAACCGGTTAATGGAGTCATTAGGGTCTTCGTGTCCTCTTTCTCTTCGGATGTGGGGAAGTCAGGGCGGTTGGATAATGTGATTAGTACGGACGACGCCTACGGGATCGTTAGTATAGTTATAAACTGGTCGTTTGTGTAACGCGTGTTTATAGCAATTAATCATGCTCAAAAATAATCCAACGTCGCCTGGAATTGATAACTTCACGCGTTGCAATGGTTTCATTTTAACTTCATGGAATTCAAAGAATTAGGAAAACATCGGGTTTTCCTAGGGTTTTCAATACATTCGGTTTTCAAAACGTACAAAATATTGATGAACATTTTCTTTACAACTATAGAAACAAACAAGCATACTTATGGATCTTCACAAACGTTTTAAAATACTCTTTTCAGAAAATATCGGATTTTCTGTTGGTTTTTCAAAATAATACAAAACGTTGTTTTTCAAATACCGCTTATGAACTCACCAACATTTCATATGTTGACGTTTTTCAAAATACTTGTATTCTCAGGTAACAGATAAATCGAAGGGATAAGTGTACTCAGTGACGTTTTGCTGCTTGTTTAATTAGCACCGAACAATCTACTTTTTGGGCATGAAATGTTAAGGAACAATGTACTAAATGTAAACGCTATCAGTTGTAATATTCAAATGTTGGTGACGAATGATGTTATGTTTCATGTATATTCATTGTGATGGTATTCAATTGAGTCACAACAGCTCCCGGACGTTTCCGCCGTCTGGTTCGGGGGGTGACAATTATTCACCGTCAATGCATATTAGGTATTGAATTGTGGGTTTCACTTAGTACGTAGTGACACGAAGCTAAGATCATAAACACATAAATTGTGTAACCATAAACCTTAGTGGTAATTTCCGAGAGTCTCAAGGGTTACGTTCATGAAGAGAATGAGATGGACAAAAGTAGTGTAGATGGTGTAAAGAAACCAAAGTACCTCTGCTGTTAAAATAAGGACCAAGCAGAAAACTCTTATCTCATGTGAGAACAAAGTCAGGTAGCTCATGATTAGAATAAATATGAAAGCCTAATCGGGAAGACAAGGTTTGTATGTACCAAGTCAGTAAGGCTATTATTCAAAATCAGGTGAGGCTTTGGACACATACAGCAGCATGCTTCTAGGGAGACTTAACTAATGAAATAATTCCCCACAAATATCCACACAAAAATATAAGATACAAAACAAAAATTATCGAACTAATAATAAAAAATAAAAAAATGTTTTTGGAGTTTTTGATTTAAAAAAAATTGAGACACAAAAAAATTTTGGACCCGAACCCGAGCGTTCGGTCTATTTCGGCTAAAAAAAATTTGGAACCGAACCAGAGCGTTCGGTCTATTTCGGTTGCAAAAAAAAATAAGTTTGAAAAAGAAAAGAACTTTGAAAATAAGTGAAATGAATTTGAGAAAATGATACAAAAGATTTACAACCAAAGAAACTACCTTTGAGTGATAAGCGAAGATCAGATGATAGGACCGAACCCGAGCGTTCGGTTCATTTCGGCACACATGTGAACCGAACCCCAACGTTCGGTTCATTTCGCTTCCAACTTTTAATTTTGAGAAGTAGTTTTTGGTACTGACTCTGATTCCATCATACCTAACCCTTGTAGAATTTTATTGAAAGATGCTTCATGAAGAGATTTGGTGAAGATGTCAGCCAGTTGATCAGTGGTTCGAACAAAGTGAATTTCGACGTTCCCATCTTCCACATGATCCTTAATAAAGTGATACCTCAGTGCTATATGCTTGGTCTTGGAATGTTGCACTGGGTTATGACAGATCCTAATTGCACTTTCTGAATCGCAATATAGTGGGATCTTTTTCATATTGAGTCCATAGTCCCGGAGCTGGCTTTGGATCCAAATCACTTGAGATGTACAGGAGGCAGCTGCGATGTACTCTGCTTCGGTTGTAGACAGAGATACACATGTTTGTTTCTTTAATTGCCAGCTAACCAACTTCCCGTCTAGGAATTGGCAGACTCCAGTGGTGCTTTTCCTGTCTAAACCACAACCTCCAAGGTCTGCATCTGAGTAGGCTTGAACGAAGAAACCTGAGTTTGATGGATACCATAAACCGAGAGAGGTGGTTCGTTTTAGATACCGGAGAATGTTTTTCACTGCAAGCATATGTGATTCATGAGGATTCGCCTGAAACCTAGCATAGTAACACACAGAAAACATTATATCAGGCCTGCTAGCAGTAAGGTACATTAAAGAACCAATTATCTGGCGATATAACGTAATATCGACTGCCGGTTTTTCCAAGGATGGTGTGAGCTTGGTGCCGAATGCCATTGGAACTTTAACCTTTGAGTCTCCAATCATGCCAAATTTAGCAAGAAGAGTCTTGGTGTATGCTTCCTGGTTGATAAAGATTCCTTCGGGTCCCTGTCTAATATTTAAACCAAGGAAAAAGTTAATCGGACCCATTGAGCTCATTTCAAATTTAGTCTCCATCAGCTTTCTGAATTCAGCGGTTAAGCTAGGATTCGTTGAGCCAAAGATGATATCATCGACATAGATTTGAACAATCATAAGGTGGTTACCTTCCTTCTTACGAAAGAAGGTTGGGTCAACCGAACCTTGTTTGAATTTTGACATCATTAAAACCTTGGTTAGCGTTTTATACCATGCCCTAGGTGCTTGTTTTAGACCGTAAACCACCTTGTCCAGAATATAACAGTGATTGGGGTACTTTTCATTAACAAATCCAGGAGGTTGCTCCACGTAAACTGTTTCTTCAAGTTCTCCATTCAGAAAGGTGCATTTCACGTCCATTTGGTAGACCTCAAAGTTCTTGTGTGCATCATAGGCTAGAAATATTCGAACAGATTCCAACCTCGCTACCGGAGCAAAAGTTTCCTCATAATCGATTCCTTCTTCCTGGCAATATCCTTTCACCACGAGACGAGCTTTGTTTCGAATCACATTGCCTTCCTTGTCCATTTTATTTCTGAACACCCATTTGAGACCAACAACTGAGGCATATTTAGGAGTTGGAATGAGGCGCCATACTTTGTTTCTTTCGAACTCGTTAAGTTGATCTTGCATAGCTTGAACCCAGTCAGAATGATCAAGAGCCGTATTTACTGTCTTCGGTTCAACTTTTGATACGAAAGAATTATACATGCAGAACTCTACTTTGGAGAATAGAGATGTTTGCTTTGCCTTCAGTTGAGATCGGGTGAGGACCTTTTCAGAGATATTACCCCACTATCTGAGATACAGGATGATCTCTGGTCCATTTAACAAGAGGAGGGTAATTTGGATCATAGGATGGATCCAATTCAGCGTTAACCATTTCTTCTAATTCAGATTGACTATCGTCGTCGTACAACATATCGGAGTTGTCCCCCTTGACTGATGAGCTTTCAGGTGTAGTTGGACTTTCTGGTGCTACAGGACTTTCTGGTGTTGTCGAGCTTTCGGGTGCTGAAGGGCTTTCGGGTGCAGTTGAGCTTTCGGGTGGAACTGGAATAGAATTCTCCCCCTCAATTTGTGAGCTCGTATGTATTGAAGAAGGTGGATTCTCCCCCTCAACTGAAGCACCTTGCTCAGGAGGTTCATTTGGAACTTGTTCTCCTTCACCTATTCGTTTGGCAGCATCTTCGACAATTTGCTTCAGATGGTCAACTTTGTTGTCTGCTGCCTTGGCTTCCGAGAGAGTAGCTTTCTCAGGTTCATCGAATAATTCTACAAACTGATCGAACAGATTAGCAATTGAGGCCGTGACATGACCTGTTTGAGTGAAAATCTCTCCAATTGTTTCTTCAGTAGCTTTTAGCTTTTTGATGTATTTATCATCAAAAGTCACATAATATGTTTCTTCGATCATCCTAGAGTGCTTATTTAAGACCCGGTAAGCTTTTGAAGTAAGAGAATATCCTAGAAAAATTCCTTCATTAGCTTTAACGTCAAACTTGTTACGATGTTCTTTGGAGTTGAAGATGAAGCATCGTGAGCCGAACACATGGAAGAATTCTACCAAAAAGTCTTCAAATTCTTTGTTCTTGAACTCCAGTCCATTATCGCTCCTGATGTTGCTAACGACTTTTCTCAGTTGCACTTCAACCTGCTTCATAAACATCTTTATCTTAGGAGTAGCCTCAGATTTGTGCTTCAGAAAGAATACCCATGTAAAACGTGAGAAATCATCAATAATAACAAGAATATACTTGCTACCGCCAATGCTTTCGATAGATGATGGACCACACAAGTCAATGTGAAGCAACTCAAGTGGTTCAACAACTTTTGTGTTTATAATGGATGGGTGACTTTGACGACTTTGCTTCCCCATTTCACACGCAGCACACAAATGTTCTCAATCAAACTTGAGCAATGGGAGACCCCTAACATGACCTCCTGTGACAAGCTGGTTGATGTCTTTGAAGTTGAGATGTGAGAGCCTTCGGTGCCACAAGCAGCTTTCGTCTGAATGAGCTTTGGATAAAAGACATATAGCTGGATTTCCCTTGATTGGTTTGAGATTGAGAGGAAACATTTCGCCTTTGCGTTCTGATTTGAGAATCACCCTTTTTGATTTCTTCTCTATGATTTCTGAACCTTCATCGTCAAATGAAACTTTGAGACCGGTACCTCCTACGAGTTGAGATACACTGATCAGATTATGTTGTAGCCCTTCAACGTATGCCACCTTTCTTATTGTGAAGTCTCCATTGGTTATCATCCCATAAGCCTTTATTGTTCCATAGGAGTTGTTGCTAAATTTGACATTCCCACCATTCTGAAAAGATCGAAATTCCCTTAGCTCCTCCTTCCTTCCTGTCATGTGACGTGAGCAGCCACTGTCAATTTACCATTCTTCGTCAAACTGCTCGTCACTTATAACTTGCAAAAATTAAGCAGATTTAGGAACCCAAAGTTTCTTGGGTCCACGTGAGCCTTTCACAGGAACAAGAATAGTAAGAGAAACATCAATAAGATAGGTTCTTTTTATTAATGTTGTTTCATGTTTTCTTTTAATGGTAAACACTTTGATTTTGTTAGGATTAGCAACAGTGGGTTTGGTTTCAGGTTTTGGTGTTTGGGCTTTAGACTGCTTTCGGTCTTCCTGGACAGAGGAAATCTTCGATTTTCCTTTCAGGTTCGTTGATGATTTAGAATTTTGTGCACGAACAGAATTGGGTTTAGAAGAGAATTGAGAACTAGAAGAATTATAATGGGAATTTCTTCTGACTTGCGGTTCGATATGACCCTTTTGTTTTTGGTCATTGGAGGGACCGACCCTGGACGTTCGGTAGCTATTGCTTTCGGGACCGAACCTGTCCTTTCGGTTGCTGTTTGAACCGAACATGTCCTTTCGGTTGTTGTTGCTCTCTGAACCGAACCTGTCCTTTCGGTTGCTTATGCTCTCTGAATCGAACCTGTCCTTTCGATTCCGTTCCTCATGCGGCCTGAAATCCTTTTTCTCTTGCTTTAAATTCTTATCGTGATAGGAGAAATGGGCGTTTTGAGATCGCCAAAACTGCTTTCGCTCTGAGAGGTTCTTTTTGTATCTCAGATTCCTCTGCTGCTTTTGATCTTTCACTTGTTTCGGCTGTCTGTGGATGTTGGCCATTTGTTTCAGCTTCTTGTAAGCAGGTTCACTTTTCACAGATGATGTTTCGCTTGTGGAAGTGACTTCTTCTATAGGTATTTCTTTTGTACCACTTGTGCTTGACACGTCAAAGTTATCAGGCTTGTTCAGCGGCTCTGGTACATATATTCCTTTTGTTTTCCAGGACGTTCGCTCTGACAAACCAACTGTTTCGTCGGCATTATCTATAGGAGCAGACCAAAAGAACTCATCACATCCATCTGCGTTATCTTTGTTCACTATGGCAGTGAGTTCGGCTGTTTGATGCTCGGTTACTCCTGTGACCTTGTACACCTGATTTGGTGTTGTTCTCACCTTTTGGTACACAACAGCCTTTTCGTCAAGAATCGGGGAGTTATTTTGGGACAAACAAGCGAACTCCACAAAATTTTTCAGAAATAAGATTTTTGTGGTTTTCGGGTTCGCTCTTGACAAACTCAGAACAGTCGACTACATCCTCTACAGAAATTTCACTCATATCGTCGTCCTCATTAAGTTCAGATGCGTTTTCAACATCAATTTTATTTTCTGAACTTAAATTGGCACTCAACAAGTCAAATTTTTGTATAGTTTCAGTCCTTAGTTTCAACTTATCGTTTTCATCCAAAAGGTTTTTCAGCATGTCCTAATGGTTCATGGACTTTATGAAAGATTCTATTTTTTCCAGACCATACATGTAAGTGGGATTCACATCATCAGACGATACAACACTTTCGCAGTTATATGCTTCAACATCAATTTCATCCTCCTTAAACTCAACGAAGGGTAAAATCATGCGATGTATTTTCTGCCCTATTTCACAATTCAGATGTAGTTGAGTGATGTTAGCATAAAGTCGTTTAGCAATCAAACAAAAAACATTTCTCTGTTTTAAAAGTTTTAAATTGTCTCTTTGTAAATAAATGTTTTCATCCTTAGACTTTATCAGCTCTGACTCTTTTTGCTCTATCCACATCCTTCGTGCCTCACTCTTGGAAGACACCCTGCTTATTTGGTCAGTTAGGTTAGAATTGGTGACCCGTGTTTTTGTTAAACAACTATCCAGATTTGAGATTCTTGAATTTAAGCTATTTAATTCTTTTTCATATGATTTATGTGGGACTTTGAATGAAATAAAGAGAGATTGTACCTTCTTGATCAATTCATCAAGCTCATTGATCTGCACACTGAGAGGTTTTGCTGTGAAGCATAAGTTCTCTCGCTCGTTGGTGTCCTCGTTTCCACCATCAATATTGTATCCCCTTATGTGAGATACATCAGTCACCACAAAACACTTTCCACTGCTTTCGTCACCTATATGCCTTTCCATGTGAAGGCTTTCTCACTTCATCATCCTTTGAGTCGGTTGACCATACCTGCACACCACTGAACTCGTCATCCTCTGCCGAACCCTGTACAATAAGAGCATTCAGAGAAGGGTTAATAGCAGCTTTATTCCTCTTGATCTCTTCCAGCTTTTTCATCAAGACAGCCTCTTCATCTTTTTCCTCATCTTTCTCTGCCATTTTCTTCAGAACACAATCTTTAGCATAATGGTTCTTTCCTCCACAGTAATAGCAGCTAACGCCAGAATCTCCTTCAACTTTCACCTCTTTCTTTGGTTCCTCTGTCTTCGGCTCCTCCCTTACCTTTTCAGAACTATAGCTCCCCTGCCAATTTCTGTTTTTATTGGTAGGAAACCTCTTCTCGATGAACCTCTTGGGATTGGATACCATCATAGCGTAATCTTCTGACGTAAGATCATAGTCCTCTAGGTTCAGATCTTCGTCTTCCACTGCATTCTTGCCTTTTGATAGGAGGGCCAAGGACCCCAAAATTGAGACCACATTCTTTTCTTGCATGACAATTTTTTCTTGGGATTTCAGAATTCCCACCAGCTTTGCCAATGAATATGACTTGAACTGCTCATGAGCTTTAACTGTAGACACGACAGCTCTCCATTCAGATCTTAGGCCATTCAAAAAGGTGACATTATGTTCAATCAACTTCCTTTCTATATCATGTTTGATCATCGTGCTAAGAAGATGATTGAAGCAATCAAACATCTGAGTGACAGTTTCATCAGAATTCTGCTTAAATTCACCGAACTCAGACAAAAGCAAGGTCTGAATAGAGTGCTCTAAATCTTCATCTGTGGAATACAGCTCTCGCAACCTATCCCAGATTTCTTTAGCGGTACTGCAGGAACTCAGCAACCTAAACGTGTCAGATTGAAGAGCGAATCGGATCAGTCTCAATGCTTTGATGTTGCACTGAAACTTCTCATTTTCGTCTTGAGCAACGTCTTTAACATCTTTTAACAGATCATTATATTCTTTTTGAGTTTTAATGATCTTGGATGTTCCTGAGTGAGCAAATGGTCCAGACACAATGGCTTCCCAAATAAGATACCCATTATCTTCAGATCCGATGACATAGTCTTCACAATGATGAGCCCAAACTTCGTAATCCTGGGTGTATAGAATAGGAATCTTCGTCGTTGATCCAATGATGTTTGAGATGTTCATAGGATTAGATTCAGAATCGTCCATGCTTGATCGTTTAACCTGTTTGAAAGATCAGACTTGTAATATGTAATATTAGGGCAAACGAATAAATAAAGAGATACGTCAATTATGGAGTGACGGCTCAATAAATATCAGTTAATGTGGAATAACCCTAATCACTTCTTTCATAGAAGAGATGTGTATGAATTACACAGCCTCCTGCTCTGATACCAATTAATGAGTTCGAAAACTCTTTGATCGATTAGATCTTTGTAACAGGTAAATTAATAAAACAGAAACAGTAATGTAAAAGCACAAGTATGGATCTGAATGTGTCGAATGATTTGATTAACTCAATCCTCAGCAGAGCTCGATGAAGAACTTCCACTGTAGAGGATTCTAGGGTTACAAAAGATAAGAACTTGTACGCTATCAAATCTCTATCAATCTTACGTTATGAATGCATGCAAGCACCTATATATAATAACCCCTAAACAAAACTCACGGATGGACAGGCCCATACCAGAGACAAAACTTGGACTAGCTAACGACCCCAAAAGTCGCAACACTAAACTGGACCTAACAGTTACACTTTGGAAAATTACACACTTTTACAAGAAACGAACATTTAGAACAGTTAAGTCTTGGTAGAAGACTACATTGAGAACAGTTAGGTCTTGGTAGAAGACACCCTTATATAATAGTAGGAATCATAGGGATTTCTAGGGTTTTTCAAACGTTTACAGTTGTTTTACAAACATTTTCATACTTACAGTTCATATACATTTTCCATACTTACAGTTCATATGCAAACAATTTCTTACATATACATTAAGACACTAAAATACTTATGATCTCACCAGCTTTAAAGCTGATACTCTCTTTCAAAATAAATTGTATCCTTAGGTCAAACATAGACATGTACCGATGCAAGGTTCAGGGAAGATGGTGCTCAATCAAGACGCATCTTTCATTTTGAATGATGCCTTAGTGTTTATCAAAATTTGACAGAACACACTTGTATAATAATTATATTATTAATGTAATGGATGATGTTGTTCCTTGTTTACTACTTTTCATTGTTGTGATACTGTACATGACGTCCTCCGCCCCAGAACGTTTCTGTCACATCCCCAAAATCACGGCCAGAAAAGACCGATTTTTTATGCTTTATAAAAATCAGAGTACTTCATTTTATAAAAAGGTTGCGGAATTTGTTCCCAGAAAAACATGGTAAATACGTTATTAAAACATTTTCGAAGAAGCGTATTTATTTCATTTTAAAACGTTTGGGATGTCATCGTTAATACCGAAACATAAGCATAAACAGAACTTACAATGATTTACACTAGTGATCTACATCTCTTTAAATCTCTCAGTGTAATGTCACTTCACTTCGTCACCTGTGATATACATAAACTGAGTGGGTCAGGTTGGAAAACCTGGTGAGTACATAGGGTTTTCAACCCACAATAATATAATTGTTATGTTCAATCATCAAACAATTAACCCAATTACCCATCCCTGTTATCTTCTTTACTCTTAAGGATTTAACCTAAGAGTCATCTATCCTGCATTCGTTTATTCCAAAGTCCCTTACTTCCAGGATTATAGGACTGGCACTAAATCCATAGCAGCCGATGTTTGTTCGTAGAGCACTAATTCCATAGCTGCTATGTCTTACTCATCGGGTGCTAAATCCATAGCTACCAGTGTTCAATAGGTACTAAGTCCATAGCTACCAATTCCTAACAGGTATTAAATCCATAGCTACCAGCGTCTGACTAATAGGTACTAAGTCCATAGCTACCAATTTCTAACAGGTACTAAATCCATAGCTACCAACGTCTAACAGGTACTAAGTCCATAGCTACCGGTGTTTGTCCCATAGGCACTAAGTCTATAGCTGCCAATGTATACTCACGTCATCTTCTATCTCTCATCATTAATCTACCCATCTCATACCCAACATATTCGTATGTATAAAATACGTATACAGTTTAAATCCTTTAAAACATGTATAAAACGTTCATCCAGCATAGAAAACAAGTATTCAAATAATATGCACACATAGCACGTAGTTTATATAAAATACTTCATATCTATGTGTAAGATGAAAAGGACTATGCACTCACCTGAGAGGTGATAACTCAGCACTCGGACAACGCTTCGATACTCTCAAAACGATACTCCTTCGATAAAACCTAGTACCAATACCACTAGGGTTTAGTTTAACGATAACCACGACAAATTAATTAGTCTGATTATTATTAAGTGTTAATAACACTCAATATAACTCATAATAATACCCCAAATAATTATTTTAAGGACCTAATAACATTCCTATAATTATTTGAAAGCTATATTAAAAATTGCGTAAGCGTAGCACACTTACAACGAATTTTATCGAAAACCGGAACTTAATTGGAGCAGCGTTTCGAAACCGAAAAACTCCTTTTTCTCGGGACTCCGGGAGCCTCGGGGCTTCCTTAGGGTGCTAGGGGTTTAACTAGGGCTTAGGGGGGTTAGAAACCCTAAAGAGAGAAAGAAATCTAGAGAGAGAAGGAAAATTGTGTGAAATTTGTGGAGACCTTCGCCCCTTTTTATACCCTGCGAGGCCTCGGACTACGCTGGGCGTAATCCTTGGCTACACGGGGCGTAACATCGGATGGGGCTGCCACATCGATTCTAGCTGTCTCGCACTAGGAAAGGATAAGAACGAAGGGTACGCTGGGCGTACCGAACTCGGACGCTGGGCGTAATGCGAAGTGAGGCGTGTCCGAATCCGAAGCGTTCACTGATCAGCGATGGACGACCCACAATGCGCCACGCCATCAAGTCCTTATCAGCCTTCGTAATTTCGAGTTACAACTTCAAAAATTCGTATCTTCTTCATACGAGCTCTGTTTTTAACGTTCTTTATATCCACGCGAAGCTGGGAACGTACTCTACAACTTTTTTTTAGACTCCGTTGGCTAATTTTGGAGCGATTTTAAATTTTATATTATTAACAGGCCGGGACAGGATTGGTCCGTTAAATCCTCATAACTTCTTCATCCGATATCCGTTTTTGCACATCTTTTTCTCGTTACGCTACTCTTAACGAGATCTTCGATTCTCGTTCAGGTCATGTCGGCTAAAAACCGCTCGATCTAATATTCAAATTTCGGGTTGTACACTGCTATTCCGAAACTTCGAAAAATCATAACTTCTTCATACGAAGTCAGATTTGGGCGTTCTTTTTATCGATGTTCTTAGTTTAGCATATTCTACGACTTTCGTTTAGATCGCTAAGGCTAAATCTCGCTCTATCGTAAATTCACTATTTACGCTTCCCGGTATCGTGCCGGTTCTGTCGCGAAACTTCAACGGGTCATAACTTCTTCGTTATAACTCGGATTTCGGCGTTCCTTATATGTACAGAAACCTTGTGACATAATCTATAACTTGGTTAAGATTATTTATTCTAAATAATGTTTTCTCAAAAAGTCATTTTCGACCCCTATTGCCTCTAAATTAACTAGCCCGGATCTGCGGGCGTTACAGTTATCCCGGAATCATCAATGAAACAGGGCTCATGTAATGACTCCATGCGTCATCTCTTCATCCTAGGTAATAATTATAACTTCTACATTCCTTCAAGTCTATCTCTTACACTAATTGACTGTTAGAGTATTCGATCATGCACCTGCTCTCTACCACAAGCTAGACTCCCAATTATGACCTTCAAGTCACAATCTCAATCCTTATTGGATACGAACTTGAGATGATTTCTTTTATTACTACTATGGATCGATGTGTCATATTCTAATGACCTATCATCGTATGTTGCAACACTTAGACTTAGGTCTCTTAGAGTTAAATTCTAAAACAAGCTATGCCTTCCTTCATGTTCTAATGTGATATAATCTGTGACAACCGAAGTTGTTCCCTTACATTTCCCTGTTACCGTTAACGGAATATTCCACTATATAAAAGTTCTGTTAATTAGAGGGCGTCAATTTAATAAACATTCCATTGGTTCACATTAATATGCCGTTAAGTCGTGATAAAAGGAAATGAAAACACATAACACACATTTCCATTTAAATGGAAAAATGTTAAGTTTTATTGTTACGACCACTAAATCGGGTGCGACCAAAAGCCCCGTTTAACGGTAGTATCGGGTAAAATTCCACTGAGCTCGGACTCGGAACCCTATATAAGGGTGAGTGGAGTCCATTGGAGACTTTTTACACACTCTCTCTATACTCTCTCTCTAGACCCGTTTTCGCCCCGAATCCGCAACCAAACGCTTCCAAATTGTAAGTCCGCTTACCCTAGCTTGTTCTAAACATTACTAGCTGTAGTTATACCCCAAAAATTGTCCAAGAAGGCAAGGAGTAAGGAGTTTACGGCCCAAGAACACTCTAGGGTCGTAAACCCCTAAAATGATGCCAAACTTGCCTTTAAACTCACCCTTAAGCTTGGAAACCAATTGGGGATCTAGCCTAGGAGTGTTTAAACATCAAAACACAATGATTTAGGGCATAAAAGAGAGTTTACGGCCCAAGCACATGCTTAGGCTGTAAACCCCTCTAAACCATGTCAAAATGCCCCAAAAACACTCCCAAACCACCCTAGGGCTTCATTCATAATTAAGGGACTTAGTATTTGGGGTTTGGACCAATTAAACACATCAAAATGAAGGGTCAAAAGGAGTTTACGGCCCAAGCATGTACCAGGGCCGTAAACACCCTTAAACATCCCCCAAAACATTTATTTTGTCCCCCAAATGGCCTTAGACTATTACCAAAATGCTTAGGAAATTACCCACTACCATTTAAGCCCTTAATACACCAAAAGAAAGAGGGTATAGGAGCTTACGGCCGTAAGCTCCCTTGCTTATGGCCGTAAACTCCTCAAAGGGGCCATTTCATGCTTAAACTCATTCACACTTTATGGTTTTGGACTTAGGATAATTCCATGAGCAAGTAGAAACCTTAAAACACCCAAGGAATATGTCCCTAGGAGTTTACGGCCGTAAACTCCCTTGATTAGGGCCGTAAACTCCAAGTTGGTCCATATAGGTGCTTTAAACCCATTCACACTTGATATTTGAGTTTAGCAAAATTCCACAATTAATATGAGACACTTTAGCACCCTAGAACACCCTCACCATGATTTTACGGCCATAAACTCATGGTGAGAGGTCCCTGGGCCGTAAACTTGGTGTTAGGGGTTTACTCTTGGAGAGTAAACTCCATTCCCTAGCCATACACACCCTTAGACGCCACCCGGGACACCCAAACACTTATCCAAAGTGTTTTCTGCTCCTTTGAGCGCGTATAATTGTTTAATTAGTACTAAATATACTAATTGTATGTGAACATATGTTATCATATGTTAAATAGGTTATTGTGTGTGTTCAAGTCCTTGCGTGACACCGAACGCCCAAACGGCACTTTCGTCGGACCTACTTACACCAGGTGAGTTCATACCCCTAAATGAACCTTTTATATGTTTTTACATGTTTTATAGGGGGGGAATACAAGTTAAACATGCCAGTTATCATATCAATCACATGTGATTGATAACCCGCATGCTCAAGATTTTACCACTGTACACTGTTTAACCGAGTAGGACACTATATTTGTTTTCAAAAAGGTTTTCATTGGTTTCAAAACTCTTACTTACACCGCTTTATCAAAATTCATTTTAAACTGGTTTATGAAAGATTTCCAAAGGTTTTCAAACTTATTTTACAAAAGAATACAATTTGTGATTTTTCCCGAGTATAAAGGTTTTTCATCAAAGTTCACTTTCACGACGTATGCTTTTACTCGTTAGTTACTGCTGCTTCACTTATACTTATTTTTAAACTCCTACTCGATAACGCTTTCACTTTGTGATGCGTTTATACTTAGTATTGTCTCTATTTCGCTTATACTTGTAGTCACTTCACTTGATAAACGCTCTTACTTCACTTATCGTCGTTTCGACTTCGTGGTACACTTACACTTGGTACACCTATACTTCACGATTCGATTACCCCACTTTGTATGCTTATACTTCACGACTCGGATGTTCCACTGTACGCTTATACTTCACGACTCGGATGTTTCTCTGTACACTTATACTTCACGATATGATTCCACTTGATACACACTCAAGCGTAGTTAGATGTATGTCTGTGCTTGTATAGATGCATATAAATAATGATTGGAGGACTTAGGAAGGCCTGTCCGCCCTATTTCCTTTTCTTCGTTGAGATGTGGTCTGGTGGGATCGGATGTCCATCCGAAGGTCGTTGATTCATTAGTTATATATTATGTACACAAGCATAGACATATGGGTTACTTCAGTCAGTTCAGTTATGAGTCTCTACCTCTAGTTCAACACTTGCCTTAGAAACCCACTAGTTGGAAGTCTCTACCCACTATTTGGGATGCATCTTCAGGACACGGCCTTCTCCGTCGTCTAGTTGGTAACCAGAGTCTCCTGTAGGGAGAGCGGACATTGTGTGTATAGATCAATACGGGATTGACAACCCCGCACCTAGACTGCTTGCTACAGTCCCGACCTACCAAGCCAACGGGTGACAAATGTCACATTATAGACGCTTCTAGGGCGTCTGGTACTCTAGTCAGTATGGTTACCAGTATCCCGGGTTACCTTATAATTCATTGGCTTTAAGGTAACGGTATTTCGCCAGCAAGTTACACTGTATGCTAGTAATTCACTTTCAGAGTCACACTGTTTTGACCTTACAAGAAGTATCTCTCATTTGATGTTGTCTGGGGTCTGTATCCATTGTATTCACAGTATCCACTGTATTCACTGTTTTAGACCTTGCTAGACGTATCTTTCATTAAGTATTGTCTGCGGTCTGTATTCACTGTTTTGGACCTTACCAGCTGTACCTTTCATTTGGTACCTTCTGGGGTCTGTGTCTCTATTTGTTAGACTGAATCAGGCGTGTCGTTCGTTCGATACTCTCCTGGAGTCTATGATTCCTTTGCCTTAGTCAGCAGTCCTCACTGCTGAGGCATATGTTATTTCCCTGTTGTCTCTTGCTTTCTTAAATAATCAAATTCAGTATTTTGATAATGATAGCAATTAAGGGAAAACCACTTTTTACCACATAACACTGACCAGTCTTGGTAGAAGGCTGCTTTATTTAAAGAAAATATAGGATTTTCTGGAAAGGACTCTAATACACTGAAATCTCTTAAACTACTACTTTTATTAAAGTTATTTGAATGAAAACGTCACTAAATACGTATGAACTCACCAGCATTTGTAAAAATGCTGATACTCGCTTTTCAAATAACTTGTATTCTCAGGTTATCATTAGACAGGTACATCTCGGAGTTGTTGATGAAGATAGCTTAGTATCATGTTGTATCTATTCTATTACTTGTATTACTTTGAATTGTTGTAATTTAACCATGTAAAATTATTACTATTAATGCAATGTTTTGTTGTACTTTGTTTACTATAATGCATGTGTTGTGATACTTGACATGACGTCATCCACCCCAGAATGTTTCCGCCGTTCCGGTTTTGGGGGTGTGACAGATTGGTATCAGGGCATTGTTTATAGTGAGCTAAGTATATCAATTCATAAAAGATATACAACCTATAAACACAAAGGGATAAAACACTCTGACCAAGAATTATACTTTAAAATATAACCATATTTTACCAAAGTACAATAACATCCAAAATCTAAACACTTGAACAAAAGTATCACAAGAAGAACAATAATAAAAGTCTTCGGATGTTGAACACTACAGTCAAACCTGGGCAGTTATGTAATCGTAAGCTGGGATAAATGTAACCTGATCAACTACATTTATCCGAGATGCGATGAATATGTGCTTGGGAGTGATAGTGGTGTACATCAGGTCTAATACTTACCAACTAGGATTGCTAGAGCCAAACATAAAGTTAAAATACTATAGGAGTATTTTAGGACACTAAAAGATCCACACTGAAATCTCTTAAACTACTACTTTTTTTAAAGTTATTTGAATGAAAACGTCACTAAATGCGTATGAACTCACCAGCATTTGTAAAAATGCTGATACTCGCTTTTCAAATAACTTGTATTCTCAGGTTAGCATTAGACAGGTACATCTCGGAGCTGTTGATGAAGATAGCTTAGTATCATGTTGTATCTATTCTATTACTTGTATTACTTTGAATTGTTGTAATGTAACCATGTAAAATTATTACTATTAATGCAATGTTTTGTTGTACTTTGTTTACTATAATGCATGTGTTGTGATACTTGACATGACGTCATCCACCCCAGAATGTTTCCGCCGTTCCGGTTTTGGGGGTGTGACAGATTGGTATCAGGGCATTGTTTATAGTGAGCTAAGTATATCAATTCATAAAAGATATAAAACCTATAAACACAAAGGGATAAAACACTCTGACCAAGAATTATACTTTAAAATATAACCATATTTTACCAAAGTACAATAACATCCAAAATCTAAACACTTGAACAAAAGTATCACAAGAAGAACAATAATAATAGTCTTCGGATGTTGAACACTACAGTCAAACCTGGGCAGTTATGTAATCGTAAGCTGGGATAAATGTAACCTGATCAACTACATTTATCCGAGATGCGATGAATGTGTGCTTGGGAGTGATAGTGGTGTACATCAGGTCTGATACTTACCAACTAGGATTGCTAGAGCCAAACATAAAGTTAAAATACTATAGGAGTATTTTATGACACTAAAAGATCCACACTGAAATCTCTTAAACTACTACTTTTATTAAAGTTATTTGAATGAAAATGTCACTAAATGCGTATGAACTCACCAGCATTTGTAAAAATGCTGATACTCGCTTTTCAAATAACTTGTATTCTCAGGTTAGCATTAGACAGGTACATCTCGGAGCTGTTGATGAAGATAGCTTAGTATCATGTTGTATCTATTCTATTACTTGTATTACTTTGAATTGTTGTAATGTAACCATGTAAAATTATTACTATTAATGCAATGTTTTCTTGTACTTTGTTTACTATAATGCATGTGTTGTGATACTTGACATGACGTCATCCACCCCAGAATGTTTCCGCCGTTCCGGTTTTGGGGGTGTGACAGATTGGTATCAGGGCATTGTTTATAGTGAGCTAAGTATATCAATTCATAAAAGATATAAAACCTATAAACACAAAGGGATAAAACACTCTGACCAAGAATTATACTTTAAAATATAACCATATTTTACCAAAGTACAATAACATCCAAAATCTAAACACTTGAACAAAAGTATCACAAGAAGAACAATAATAAAAGTCTTCGGATGTTGAACACTACAGTCAAACCTGGGCAGTTATGTAATCGTAAGTTGGGATAAATGTAACCTGATCAACTACATTTATCCGAGATGCGATGAATATGTGCTTGGGAGTGATAGTGGTGTACATCAGGTCTGATACTTACCAACTAGGATTGCTAGAGCCAAACATAAAGTTAAAATACTATAGGAGTATTTTAGGACACTAAAAGATCCACACTGAAATCTCTTAAACTACTACTTTTTTTAAAGTTATTTGAATGAAAACGTCACAAAATGCGTATGAACTCACCAGCATTTGTAAAAATGCTGATACTCGCTTTACAAATAACTTGTATTCTCAGGTTAGCATTAGACAGGTACATCTCGGAGCTGTTGATGAAGACAGCTTAGTATCATGTTGTATCTATTCTATTACTTGTATTACTTTGAATTGTTGTAATGTAACCATGTAAAATTATTACTATTAATGCAATGTTTTGTTGTACTTTGTTTACTATAATGCATGTGTTGTGATACTTGACATGACGTCATCCACCCCAGAATGTTTCCGCCGTTCCGGTTTTGGGGGTGTGACAGATTGGTATCAGGGCATTGTTTATAGTGAGCTAAGTATATCAATTCATAAAAGATATACAACCTATAAACACAAAGGGATAAAACACTCTGACCAAGAATTATACTTTAAAATATAACCATATTTTACCAAAGTACAATAACATCCAAAATCTAAACACTTGAACAAAAGTATCACAAGAAGAACAATAATAAAAGTCTTCGGATGTTGAACACTACAGTCAAACCTGGGCAGTTATGTAATCGTAAGCTGGGATAAATGTAACCTGATCAACTACATTTATCCGAGATGCGATGAACGTGTGCTTAGGAGTGATAGTGGTGTACAACAGGTCTGATACTTACCAACTAGGATTGCTAGAGCCAAACATAAAGTTAAAATACTATAGGAGTATTTTAGGACACTAAAAGATCCACACTGAAATCTCTTAAACTACTACTTTTATTAAAGTTATTTGAATGAAAATGTCACTAAATGCGTATGAACTCACCAGCATTTGTAAAAATGCTGATACTCGCTTTTCAAATAACTTGTATTCTCAGGTTAGCATTAGACAGGTACATCTCGGAGCTGTTGATGAAGATAGCTTAGTATCATGTTGTATCTTTTCTATTACTTGTATTACTTTGAATTGTTGTAATGTAACCATGTAAAATTATTACTATTAATGCAATGTTTTGTTGTACTTTGATTACTATAATGCATATGGTGTGATACTTGACATGACGTCATCCACCCCAGAACGTTTCCGCCGTTCCGATTTTGGGGGTGTGGCATAATCACAATTTAACATTTGGTATTTCTAGCTACCAACTTCTTTAACAACGAGCACGATATTTCTATTGATTGTTTTGATTTCAATCGTTTGGTTTAAGTCGGACGCTACATCGACCTTGATTTTCTAAACCACATAGCATACTTAGCGTAGTCGGACTCAATTCGATATGACCACTAGGGTCGGAATACCAACAATCATCATAGTCATTACCGAAACGATGGTAACAACACACTTGAATAAAACGAAATCAGTTACTAGTTTCTTGGTAACCTTGTGACTTTCCCTGATCCAAGTGTGAGTCCTATGCTTCCGGTAGTATAGGCCTCTACTACCATTCACACCTACTCATACTCGTTCCAAGTATTGTCCCGCGGTTTTTCCAAGTCACCATACAAGAAAACCACATAGCAACTTAACACATCAGATAACAAAACAAAGGTGTTATATTATTTCTTGAAACGATTACATAGGTGTTCAAGTTCACCCTAAACTATGCCTCTACTAGGCTACATCATAGAAAATTATGGCTACTGCATAATCCGATCTTTGGGCAAGAAGTCCTCATTCTTGATTCCTTGCATGGTTCTCTGCTTCATCAAGGATCATGTGAAATGCCCTTGGCCATGGTGGTGTTTCTGGTCTTGCTGCTTTATTTTTCCTTGGGCACTCTCTGGACATGTGCCCCTTGCCTCCACATCCATAGCATACTTTGTCATTATGTGTGCAGTCTTTGGAATAGTGACCAGTCCTCCCACACTTGTAACAAGTCACTGCTTCGTTGCACTTTCCACCATGCTTCTTCTTGCATTTATCACACCATCTTGCTTCACCTCCATCTGCTCCTCCAAGATTTGAGAATTTTCTTTCCTTATTCGACCTCGAAGATCCTTCAAACTTCCGCTTCTCTCCTGCGTTATCTTTTTCTAGACCCTTTTCTCTTATCTAGGCCTCTATGTTCTTAGCTTCCCTAACAGTTGCTTTCAAGGTAGTTTCCATTTTGATCATTGGGCCAAAGTCAGTGGGCAGTCCGTTAGCAAACCTATCAATCTTGGAGAGTTCAGTAGGCACCAAGTAGGTGAATAGCTTCATCCTCTCGGTGAATGTGGTGGCATACTCATCAACACTCATCTTCCCTTTCTTCAGGTTCTGAAACTCGTTGTTTAGGTCTATCAGATCTATCTCGGAGCAGTACTGCATTTTCAACTGTTCCAAAAACTCTTCCCACGACATCCTTAAGGCTTCTCCTTGTGGCATCGAATCTGTCAATAGCTTCCACCAGCTCAAGACTCCAGTTTTTAGCTGTCTTACTGCGAAGACAGTCTTCTATTTCTCATTACAGCTGCAGCTCTCAAACACCATCTCCATCTCAGAGATCCAATCCATAATCTCAACCGACTTCGGGCTTCCTGAGAGACTTGGTGGTTTCGCACCCAAGAAATTTTTGTACATCCACCCATCCTTGTTGTTTCTCCCTTTTGGGCCATCCCTTTGCTCACCTTGAGTCCCTACTTGACTCACTTGGCGGCTGTAGTTGCCTTCCTCAGATTGCTCGGGAACTAGCTCCGTCGGTTCGACACGTATGGTAGGTTCGTCCCTATTTTCGTGGAGCATCCGTCTGTGACAACCGTCAATTTTCAGTCAAGTCAAAGTCAACGAAAGTCAACAAGTCAAACCGGTCCACTCATCTTGCCGTAAGTGCTGGAGCTTATGATAAGTAACTCCTAAACAACTCTCTATTCTAACGAGAGATCCTAAATCAAAAAGTGCGTACATCTAGATCTCCTTAACCTAAAACGGTGGTACGTAGAAAGCCAAACCAATACAACAATGGTACATACTCATCGGGAGTATGCAAGATCCCTAATCAAGGCTTAACGGGGTTTACGGACCTTGCAGTGCGTAGCTGGACACTCAAAAAGGTCACCAATGAAACCTCTCCCACATATCTCTAAGTATGTGAAATCTCTCCAAGTACGTCAAATCTCTCCCAAATCTCTCTAAGTATGTGAAATCTCTATCACATATCTCTTTGTATGTGAAATCTCTCCAAGTATGTCAAATCTCTCCCAAATCTCTCTAAGTATGTGAAATCTCTCCCAAATATCTCTCCGTATGTGAAATCTCTCCAAGTATGTCAAATCTCTCCCAAATCTCCCTAAGTATGTGAAACCTCTCCCAAATATCTCTCCGTATGTGAAATCTCTCCAAGTATGTCAAATCTCTCCCAAATCTCTCTAAGTATGTGAAATCTCTATCACATATCTCTTTGTATGTGAAATCTCTCCAAGTATGTCAAATCTCTCCCAAATCTCTCTAAGTATGTGAAATCTCTCCCAAATATCTCTCCGTATGTGAAATCTCTCCAAGTATGTCAAATCTCTCCCAAATCTCCCTAAGTATGTGAAACCTCTCCCAAATATCTCTCCGTATGTGAAATCTCTCCAAGTATGTCAAATCTCTCCCAAATCTCCCTAAGTATGTGAAATCTCTCTCACATATCTCTTTGTATGTGAAATCTCTCCAAGTATGTCAAATCTCTCCCAAATCTCTCTGAGAACGAGGAATCTCTCTCAAATCTCTCTCGAAATCTCTCCCAACTTTCTATAATCACTCAGGGCATCCCGACCCTCGAATTTGGCGAAAAATAGCCCAAGAACGGAAGTCTACGCGAAAAACGGACTTAAGGAAACGAACCCTCCGAACCGAAAGTACTATTCATGAACCGAACCGAAAGCACTATTCATGAGGTCCGAACCGAAAGTACTATTCATGAGCTGGACCGAAGTTACTGTTCATCCGAACCGAACCCGGCTTTGAAGGAAATCCGAACCGAACCATGCTAAGAAGAAAGGTCCGAACCGAACCTTGTGTAGAAGGGAAATCCGAACCGAAGGTACTGTTCACAACAGTCCTTTCGGTTCTAGCCTGACCTCGGACCGAACCCTTGCCTTCGCGTCGGACTGCTTCTCTTCGGACCGAGCCTCGGACCAGATCCTCGCCTCGCTCCTTCTTCTGGCTCGCGCCTTCGCTTCTGAGACCAGCCCCTCCGAGCCGTGCACAGCTGACCGAACTTCGGCCTAGGGACCGAGTTTCGGCCTAGGTCCGAAGAATCTCGCTGGAAATTACGTTTTTCACCCCGTTTTTGCGTATTTTTGCGTTTTAAACCCATTTTTAATTATTTTAACATAGGATTTTCACCCAAAACTTTATTTTTAATTATAAGACCCCTAAATTAATGATTTAATCACATTTTAAGGATAAAATCTTATTTAAAAAGGAGTTGGTAAAGTACAAAAAGAAGAGTGTTGACTTTACCTTATTTTATGACGCAAGCAACCCCCATACCCACTCCATGACAACCCATACTCCTCCCCACCATACCTTGTACTTTTTACCTCCCACACTAGCCATCTCCATGTTGTGAGAGCTGGATATTCATCCTCTCTCCTCATTTTCTCTCATTTGTTCTCATTTCACAAGAAGATCAAACTCCTTCCTCTCTCTCACTTTCTCTCTTTAGAAATCCGAAATTCAAGGGCTGATCTTGAAAGTTTCCTCCACCTTTGGTAAGCATAATCCATTTCCTTTAAGATTATCTCAATTATTTCCACTCAAATCATGAGTATCTTACACAAACTCCATTAAATTTGTGTTAAAGCTTCGAATCTTCAAGCGATTCTTCAAGTGTTCTTGGGTTGAACACTTCTCTTCTTCAACACTTATCTACTGAAAACACTTAAGGTGAGTTCATACCCCTATATTTTCACGTTTTCTCAAGTTTTTAAGGGGGGGAATACAAGTTAAAATACTTAGAACATAACTACATTTTTCTAACAGCTTTCATCAGAAAAGTTTCACTCCATTCACGGACTGTTTTGGACATCTTAAATATTTTTGTTTTCAAAACTGTTTTAGGTGCATGTAGTTCCACTTCTTAGCTTTAAAATGACTACTTGCACATCTCCATACGATTTTTCTACAATTTATGGTGATTTTTACAAAACTGCCTATCATTTCAAACATCAATCCGGACCAGTCTGTGATTATGGACTTTTTCACCCATGTTAGAGGTCATTAAAAATTATAATAAAAATTATGAGCAAACTAGACTCACTTTCCAAACTCTCAGAAGTTACAGAACCTGATTTGGACATTTTATGATTTTTCTACAATTTTTCCAATAACAGTTATAGAAAATGTTATTAACAGAAAAACACAATAAATTTCATTTCACCTTGTAACATGTTGAGCAAGGTATACATCGTTATGTGATTATGTGTAGTTGCAATATATGACAAATTTTGTATTCTTACATAGACATACATCAGAAAACAAATGGATTTACACCTTCACAAGTATGACAAATATATATATATATATATATATATATATATATATATATATATATATATATATATATATATATATACGATATTACGAGGCTATATCCATTAAAATATAAACATTGATAAATTATGACAAGTAAGGCCTATGCTCATTTCCCACGAAATCAATCGATAGACTATAATAGGTATAGTTTAGGGTTATTCATATAACAAACACAATATTAAAGGTCTTACACTTACAAAAGAGTTATTGCCGCCATGGACGATTAAGATAATCTATAACAAGTATAGTTAAGCCATTATACCCCCACAAACGAACGCGTTAGTTATAATCGGTATAGTTATGGTAAATACATATTACAAACAAAGTAATAAACTATAATAGGTATAGTTTATGTTTCATCTACCCTAGGAACTTAATTACAAGAAAGGAACTCACCATCACATCACTTTCGATAAGCTATTCATATGCATAGTTCAGGTTCACTAATCTCTATTACTCCCCGGTGAACTATGATATGTATAGGTTATATTCACATTCACCATCACTTTTGATATGTATAGGTTATATTCACATTCACCATCACTTTTGATATGTATAGGTTATATTCACCATCACATCACTTTCGATAAGCTATTCATATGCATAGTTCAGGTTCACTAATCTCTATTACTCCCCGGTGAACTATGATATGTATAGGTTATATTCACATTCACCATCACTTTTGATATGTATAGGTTATATTCACATTCACCATCACTTTTGATATGTATAGGTTATATTCACCATCACATCACTTT
Organism: Lactuca serriola; assembly: GCF_051521515.1. Taxonomy (NCBI): domain Eukaryota; kingdom Viridiplantae; phylum Streptophyta; class Magnoliopsida; order Asterales; family Asteraceae; genus Lactuca; species Lactuca serriola. The sequence goes on along the minus strand of NC_136408.1, from coordinate 215,111,321 downwards.
CGATAAGCTATTCATATGCATAGTTCAGGTTCACTAATCTCTATTACTCCCCGGTGAACTATGATATGTATAGGTTATATTCACATTAAAGGTTCACATTGTTAGACTTCAACTATAATCATTGAGCGTATATGCTTGAGTCATACAAGAATTTAGTCTGGATTGGCTTAGAATTGGTGGTGCCCGCCTCATCTCCTGTTCCTTGTTTGGTTGTGGACCTAGGGCGGACCCATTATATTCGACGTTTTATCTAACCTAAATCTTATATAACTTATATACGCTGGACAATCATAGGGGAAATCTACGGGTCAATCTAGGATACATTAACACATCATATAGGTTATATTCACCATCACTTCTGATAAGCTATCATATGCATAGTTCAGGTTCACTAATCTCTATTACTCCCCGGTGAACTATGGTATGTATAGGTTATATTCACATTAAAGGTTCGCATTGTTAGACTTCAACTATAATCATTGAGCGTATATGCTTGAGTCATACAAGAATTTAGTCTGGATTGGCTTAGAATTGGTGGTGCCCGCCTCATCTCCTGTTCCTCGTTTGGTTGTGGACCTAGGGCGGACCCATTACATTCGACGTTTTATCTAACTTAAATCTTCTATAACTTATATACGCTGGATGATTATAGAGGAAATCTACGGGTCAATCTAGGGTTCATCAACACATCATATAGGAATATTTTGTTTACACCTAACTAAGAAAATATTGGATTTTCTGGATTCATATCCTATCGCTTTTAAAAAGGAAAACGGTTTCTACTCCAAACAAAACTCTTATGAACTCACCAACTTAATTGTTGACACTTTTCAAAACTACTTGTATTCTCAGGAAATCAGTGAAACAGGAAAACTTCAGCGCTTTGAGGATGGGACGTTAAACCGTCAACAATTTATTTTTGTCATCATAATGTAATTGATTTTGAAACATGTAAACATATACTTTGGTGTAACTTTTTCAATTATATTTATGCTGGTTGTATTTACTTTGAGCACTATTATACATATTGTTGTGATACTGTACATGAAGTCCTCCACCCCTGGACGTTTCCGCCATCCTTGGTTTGGGGGTGTGACAGATTGGTATCAGAGCATTGTTTATAGTGAACTCAGTATATCGAACCACATAAGATATGCAAACTATAAATACATTGGGACCGAAAGTCTCTGATTTTATGTTTTCAAAACAACTATACTTTTAGAAATAAGTAGTTTCTTATTAAAAGTGTACATGCATGCATACATACTAGGGTCAACATCGTTCTAGAACAAAATAAAAGTAATGATTGTTGAATATCACAGATAAGCTCGGGGATGTATGGTCAGTCTTGGGAGTGGCATAGCCTGATCAACTATGCCCGTCCGAGGAGTGATTAGCACATGCCCAAGAATGGTTGTGATATGGCAACAAGCCTAAAAACTTACCAACACTACCACAATGAAATACCATAGGGGTATTTGGTGTTATTATAATTACTTATTTGAGAACTAAATAGATTTTTATCAATAGGTCAATAATTGCCTAGTGGATACATTAAAATTATATGTATCCAGGACGTCATAGACTTAGAATCTGTGGGTCCTTGCTTTACTTCTTGTTCTCGTTGGATTGGGGATTTAGAGTTAGGATCGCTTATTCGAAGGTCTATCCTGTCCCAAATACATATGACTAGTATGCACTAAGCAATATATTGAAGTACCTGATAACGATCATCTTATAATTATCTAATTAGTACGTCTACTTAGTTATTTCTTATATCCCCATTTCTCGTGAAGATATTATGGCTAAATTCCTTCCCCACGACGACCCGTACTACCCTAACCACGGCAATACTGAGTGGCTCGGAGAGGAGCCATAGAGTGATTACCGAATCCCTTTGGATGGTCACCAAGCTGAAGGCTTTGTTGATGGTCCTGACCCCAACCCTGAAGTGGAAAACCTACCCTGATGGCCCTTGTTCCGAATCCTAACCCTCGTCCGGTTGTTCAAAGCCCAACGCCTCCTTGGGTAGAATGCTTGGAAACCTGGAACGAAGAACACGACCAACTTAGGTTGTTGAATGGAGACATACGAATCCTTCAGAATCCGGAGACTACACTATTCAAGGGAACCATAGCAATGCCCAAAATCTTCCTTACGTTAATGAGATGTAGACCTATTTTCCTCGAACCCTATATTATAAACAATTTACATATGGTAACTCCAAGAAATTCTTAATATATACCAAGTGATTTTAGAAGGAGAGACCACCCCGGAACTGCCCGCAAATATTAGTACGTGTTTCTAACATCGACGACTAAATTCCAAATTTCTTTACTTAATTAAGTCTAGCATCAATTAAAGCATGCATAGTAGTAATGCCAAGGATTAAACTGAGAGCATAAACAACAAGAAATTCCAAAGCCGTCATGAGACCATTCTATGAATTTCCTTCGACTCCGTAATGGGACTGCATCATAGGGATGTAGGTCAAACTTCCGAGAACATGCTTCCACTCTATAGGTGAGCGGTCGAAATACATCTAGGTTCAATGTTAGCACTGACTAGGAACTCTAATTCATTAAGAAGGATTACTAAGTTATTTGTTATGATTTCCTCACTTATACATTCCCCAGTTATATATAACGAATACCTGGTAGATAATAGAATGTGAGAATTCTGACCTAGTTTCTTTTCCTCGTTGGGATGTGAAACTGAAGTAGAATCACACATTTTACCATCCGCCCAGTATTGGTTATATCATAATGTGTATAAGCTAAGTTTTCATGTATAATAACTCATCTCTTAGTCAGAATCAAAATAATGTAGAGCCGACCTTAGTCATTTTCAAACTCCTTGCCTGATTTCAAATTTCGGGACGAAATTCCCTCTAACGGGGGGATGATGTGACAACCGTCAATTTTCAGTCAAGTCAAAGTCAACGAAAGTCAACAAGTCAAACCGGTCCACTCATCTTGCCGTAAGTGCTGGAGCTTATGATAAGTAACTCCTAAACAACTCTCTATTCTAACGAGAGATCCTAAATCAAAAAGTGCGTACATCTAGATCTCCTTAACCTAAAACGGTGGTACGTAGAAAGCCAAACCAATACAACAATGGTACATACTCATCGGGAGTATGCAAGATCCCTAATCAAGGCTTAACGGGGTTTACGGACCTTGTAGTGTGTAGCTGGACACTCAAAAAGGTCACCAATGAAACCTCTCCCACATATCTCTAAGTATGTGAAATCTCTCCAAGTACGTCAAATCTCTCCCAAATCTCTCTAAGTATGTGAAATCTCTATCACATATCTCTTTGTATGTGAAACCTCTCCAAGTATGTCAAATCTCTCCCAAATCTCTCTAAGTATGTGAAATCTCTCCCAAATATCTCTCCGTATGTGAAATCTCTCCAAGTATGTCAAATCTCTCCCAAATCTCCCTAAGTATGTGAAACCTCTCCCAAATATCTCTCCGTATGTGAAATCTCTCCAAGTACGTCAAATCTCTCCCAAATCTCTCTAAGTATGTGAAATCTCTATCACATATCTCTTTGTATGTGAAATCTCTCCAAGTATGTCAAATCTCTCCCAAATCTCTCTAAGTATGTGAAATCTCTCCCAAATATCTCTCCGTATGTGAAATCTCTCCAAGTATGTCAAATCTCTCCCAAATCTCCCTAAGTATGTGAAACCTCTCCCAAATATCTCTCTGTATGTGAAATCTCTCCAAGTATGTCAAATCTCTCCCAAATCTCCCTAAGTATGTGAAATCTCTCTCACATATCTCTTTGTATGTGAAATCTCTCCAAGTATGTCAAATCTCTCCCAAATCTCTCTGAGAACGAGGAATCTCTCTCAAATCTCTCTCGAAATCTCTCCCAACTTTCTATAATCACTCAAGGCATCCCGACCCTCGAATTTGGCGAAAAATAGCCCAAGAACGGAAGTCTACGCGAAAAACGGACTTAAGGAAACGAACCCTCCGAACCGAAAGTACTATTCATGAACCGAACCGAAAGCACTATTCATGAGGGTCCGAACCGAAAGTACTATTCATGAGCTGGACCGAAGTTACTGTTCATCCGAACCGAACCCGGCTTTGAAGGAAATCCGAACCGAACCATGCTAAGAAGAAAGGTCCGAACCGAACCTTGTGTAGAAGGGAAATCCGAACCGAAGGTACTGTTCATTACTGTTCACAACAGTCCCTTCGGTTCTAGCCTGACCTCGGACCGAACCCTTGCCTTCGCGTCGGACTGCTTCTCTTCGGACCGAGCCTCGGACCAGATCCTCGCCTCGCTCCTTCTTCTGGCTCGCGCCTTCGCTTCTGAGACCAGCCCCTCCGAGCCGTGCACAGCTGACCGAACTTCGGCCTAGGGACCGAGTTTCGGCCTAGGTCCGAAGAATCTCGCTGGAAATTACGTTTTTCACCCTGTTTTTGCGTATTTTTGCGTTTTAAACCCATTTTTAATTATTTTAACATAGGATTTTCACCCAAAACTTTATTTTTAATTATAAGACCCCTAAATTAATGATTTAATCACATTTTAAGGATAAAATCTTATTTAAAAAGGAGTTGGTAAAGTACAAAAAGAAGAGTGTTGACTTTACCTTATTTTATGACGCAAGCAACCCCCATACCCACTCCATGACAACCCATACTCCTCCCCACCATACCTTGTACTTTTTACCTCCCACACTAGCCATCTCCATGTTGTGAGAGCTGGATATTCATCCTCTCTCCTCATTTTCTCTCATTTGTTCTCATTTCACAAGAAGATCAAACTCCTTCCTCTCTCTCACTTTCTCTCTTTAGAAATCCGAAATTCAAGGGCTGATCTTGAAAGTTTCCTCCACCTTTGGTAAGCATAATCCATTTCCTTTAAGATTATCTCAATTATTTCCACTCAAATCATGAGTATCTTACACAAACTCCATTAAATTTGTGTTAAAGCTTCGAATCTTCAAGCGATTCTTCAAGTGTTCTTGGGTTGAACACTTCTCTTCTTCAACACTTATCTACTGAAAACACTTAAGGTGAGTTCATACCCCTATATTTTCACGTTTTCTCAAGTTTTTAAGGGGGGGAATACAAGTTAAAATACTTAGAACATAACTACATTTTTCTAACAGCTTTCATCAGAAAAGTTTCACTCCATTCACGGACTGTTTTGGACATCTTAAATATTTTTGTTTTCAAAACTGTTTTAGGTGCATGTAGTTCCACTTCTTAGCTTTAAAATGACTACTTGCACATCTCCATACGATTTTTCTACAATTTATGGTGATTTTTACAAAACTGCCTATCATTTCAAACATCAATCCGGACCAGTCTGTGATTATGGACTTTTTCACCCATGTTAGAGGTCATTAAAAATTATAATAAAAATTATGAGCAAACTAGACTCACTTTCCAAACTCTCAGAAGTTACAGAACCTGATTTGGACATTTTATGATTTTTCTACAATTTTTCCAATAACAGTTATAGAAAATGTTATTAACAGAAAAACACAATAAATTTCATTTCACCTTGTAACATGTTGAGCAAGGTATACATCGTTATGTGATTATGTGTAGTTGCAATATATGACAAATTTTGTATTCTTACATAGACATACATCAGAAAACAAATGGATTTACACCTTCACAAGTATGACAATATATATATATATATATATATATATATATATATATATATATATATATATATATATATATATATATATATATATACGATATTACGAGGCTATATCCATTAAAATATAAACATTGATAAATTATGACAAGTAAGGCCTATGCTCATTTCCCACGAAATCAATCGATAGACTATAATAGGTATAGTTTAGGGTTATTCATATAACAAACACAATATTAAAGGTCTTACAATTACAAAAGAGTTATTGCCGCCATGGACGATTAAGATAATCTATAACAAGTATAGTTAAGCCATTATACCCCCACAAACGAACGCGTTAGTTATAATCGGTATAGTTATGGTAAATACATATTACAAACAAAGTAATAAACTATAATAGGTATAGTTTATGTTTCATCTACCCTAGGAACTTAATTACAAGAAAGGAACTCACCATCACATCACTTTCGATAAGCTATTCATATGCATAGTTCAGGTTCACTAATCTCTATTACTCCCCGGTGAACTATGATATGTATAGGTTATATTCACATTCACCACCACTTTTGATATGTATAGGTTATATTCACATTCACCATCACTTTTGATATGTATAGGTTATATTCACCATCACATCACTTTCGATAAGCTATTCATATGCATAGTTCAGGTTCACTAATCTCTATTACTCCCCGGTGAACTATGATATGTATAGGTTATATTCACATTCACCATCACTTTTGATATGTATAGGTTATATTCACATTCACCATCACTTTTGATATGTATAGGTTATATTCACCATCACATCACTTTCTATAAGCTATTCATATGCATAGTTCAGGTTCACTAATCTCTATTACTCCCCGGTGAACTATGATATGTATAGGTTATATTCACATTAAAGGTTCACATTGTTAGACTTCAACTATAATCATTGAGCGTATATGCTTGAGTCATACAGGAATTTAGTCTGGATTGGCTTAGAATTGGTGGTGCCCGCCTCATCTGCTGTTCCTTGTTTGGTTGTGGACCTAGGGCGGACCCATTATATTCGACATTTTATCTAACCTAAATCTTATATAACTTATATACGCTGGACAATCATAGGGGAAATCTACGGGTCAATCTAGGATACATTAACACATCATATAGGTTATATTCACCATCACTTCTGATAAGCTATCATATGCATAGTTCAGGTTCACTAATCTCTATTACTCCCCGGTGAACTATGGTATGTATAGGTTATATTCACATTAAAGGTTCGCATTGTTAGACTTCAACTATAATCATTGAGCGTATATGCTTGAGTCATACAAGAATTTAGTCTGGATTGGCTTAGAATTGGTGGTGCCCGCCTCATCTCCTGTTCCTCGTTTGGTTGTGGACCTAGGGCGGACCCATTACATTCGACGTTTTATCTAACTTAAATCTTCTATAACTTATATACGCTGGATGATTATAGAGGAAATCTACGGGTCAATCTAGGGTTCATCAACACATCATATAGGAATATTTTGTTTACACCTAACTAAGAAAATATTGGATTTTCTGGATTCATATCCTATCGCTTTTAAAAAGGAAAACGGTTTCTACTCCAAACAAAACTCTTATGAACTCACCAACTTAATTGTTGACACTTTTCAAAACTACTTGTATTCTCAGGAAATCAGTGAAACAGGAAAACTTCAGCGCTTTGAGGATGGGACGTTAAACCGTCAACAATTTATTTTTGTCATCATAATGTAATTGATTTTGAAACATGTAAACATATACTTTGGTGTAACTTTTTCAATTATATTTATGCTGGTTGTATTTACTTTGAGCACTATTATACATATTGTTGTGATACTGTACATGAAGTCCTCCACCCCTGGACGTTTCCGCCATCCTTGGTTTGGGGGTGTGACACCGTCTCATTTCTTCCCTTTGTTTAGCTAGCATAGCCTGAATCATGGCTTGAACTCCAGCCATGGTGACTGGCTCAGGCGCAACTTCTTCTACGACAGGTATTTGCTGAACCACTGGGGATTGGTTTCCGTTCCCATTTGCGTTTACGTTTCCGCTACGGGTTCTTTCCATCTTGATCTATACACCGAATAAGGTGAATCTAGATCTTAATTTAGGATTGATGTCTTAAATCATCCTTATCACCCCGAAACGTTTACATGCTAGTTCTAATATCTTAGTCGTACGTTTAGTATCCTAAACACATAAGGTTTCCAGATCCGGTCGGCAATAGACCATAGATCCGAACAATTAACAACATATCATGCACAAATCATTTAGCACATAAAAGCAATTTAGGCATCATTCCTAAAATAGGCTAGTGCTCACACCTCACAATCATCGCTTAGCATTCTAAGTTTAAGTCTAGAAATAAATCCATATTCCTAGTTCGCTTAAACTAATGCTCTGATACCCACTGTGACATCCCCAAAATCACGGCCAGAAAAGACCGATTTTGTTTATGCTTTATAAAAATCAGAGTACTTCATTTTATAAAAAGGTTGCGGAATTTGTTCCCAGAAAAACATGGTAAGTACGTTATTAAAACATTTTCGAAGAAGCGTATTTATTTCATTTTAAAACGTTTGGGATGTCATCGTTAATACCGAAACATAAGCATAAACAGAACTTACAATGATTTACACTAGTGATCTACATCTCTTTAAATCTCTCAGTGTAATGTCACTTCACTTCGTCACCTGTGATATACATAAACTAAGTGGGTCAGGTTGGGAAACCTGGTGAGTACATAGGGTTTTCAACCCAAAATAATATAATTGTTATGTTCAATCATCAAACAATTAACCCAATTACCCATCCCCGTTATCTTCTTTACTCTTAAGGATTTAACCTAAGAGTCATCTATCCTGCATTCGTTTATTCCAAAGTCCCTTACTTCCAGGATTATAGGACTGGCACTAAATCCATAGCTGTCGATGTTTTTTCGTAGAGCACTAATTCCATAGCTGCTATGTCTTACTCATCGGGTGCTAAATCCATAGCTACCAGTGTTCAATAGGTACTAAGTCCATAGCTACCAATTCCTAACAGGTATTAAATCCATAGCTACCAGCATCTGACTAATAGGTACTAAGTCCATAGCTACCAATTTCTAACAGGTACTAAATCCATAGCTACCAACGTCTAACAGGTACTAAGTCCATAGCTACCGGTGTTTGTCCCATAGGCACTAAGTCTATAGCTGCCAATGTATACTCACGTCATCTTCTATCTCTCATCATTCATCTACCCATCTCATACCCAACATATTCGTATGTATAAAATACGTATACAGTTTAAGTCCTTTAAAACATGTATAAAACGTTCATCCAGCATAGACAGCAAGTATTCAAATAATATGCACACATAGCACGTATAAATATAAAATACTTCATATCTATGTGTAAGATGAAAATGACTATGCACTCACCTGAGAGGTGATAACTCAGCACTCGGACAACGCTTCGATACTCTCAAAACGATACTCCTTCGATAAAACCTAGTACCAATACCACTAGGGTTTAGTTTAACGATAACCGCGACAAATTAATTAGTCTGATTATTATTAAGTGTTAATAACACTCAATATAACTCATAATAATACCCCAAATAATTATTTTAAGGACCTAATAATATTCCTATAATTATTTGAAAGCTATATTAAAAATTGCGTAAGTGTAGCACACTTACAGCGAATTTTATCGAAAACCGGAACTTAATTGGAGCAGCTTTATTGAATTTTACCGAAAAACTCCTTTTTCTCGGGACTCCGGGAGCCTCGAGGCTTACTTAGGGTGCTAGGGGTTTAACTAGGGCTTAGGGGGGTTAGAAACCCTAGAGAGAGAAAGAAATCTAGAGAGAGAAGAAAATTTGTGTGAAATTTGCGGAGACCTTCACCCCTTTTTATACCCTGCGAGGCCTCGGACTACGCTGGGCGTAATCCTTAGTTACGCGGGGCGTAACTTTGGATGGGGCTGCCACATCGATTCTAGTTGTCTCGCACTCGGAAGGGATAAGACCGAAGGGTACACTGGGCGTACCGAACTCGGACGCTGGGCGTAATGCGAAGCGAGGCGTGTCCGAATCCGAAGCGTTCACTGATCAGCGATGGACGGCCCACAACGCGCCACGTCATCAAGTCCTTATCAACCTTCGCAATTTCGAGTTACAACTTCAAAAATTCGTATCTTCTTCATACGAGCTCCGTTTTTAACGTTCTTTATATCCACGCGAAGGTGGGAACGTACTCTACAACTTTTGTTTAGACTCCGTCGGCTAATTTTGGTTTGATTTTAAATTTTATATTATTAACAGGCCGGGACAGGATTGGTCCGTTAAATCCTCATAACTTCTTCATCCGATTTCCATTTTTTCCCATCTTTTTCTCGTTACGCTACTCTTAACGAGATCTTCGATCTCGTTCAGGTCATGTCGGCTAAAAACCGCTCGATCTAATATTCGAATTTCGGGCTATACACTGCTATTCCGAAACTTCGAAAAATCATAACTTCTTCATACGAAGTCAGATTTGGGCGTTCTTTTTATCGATGTTCTTAGTTTAGCATATTCTACGACTTTCGTTTAGATCGCTAAGGCTAAATCTCGCTCTATCATAAATTCACTATTTACGCTTCCCGGTATCGTGCCGGTTCTGTCGCGAAACTTCGACGGGTCATAACTTCTTCGTTATAACTCGGATTTCGGCGTTCCTTATATGTATGGAAACCTTGTGACATAATCTACAAATTGGTTAAGATTATTTATTCTAAATAATCTTTTCTCGAAAAGTCTTTTTCGACCCCTATTGTCTCTAAATTAACTAGCCTGGATCTGCGGGCGTTACAGTTTCCGCCGTTCTTGGTTTTGGGGTGTGACAGTTATGAACCCATGGATAATGGAATATGAAAAGCCATGCATATTAGGGTTTACATGGAGTAACCCTACATGTGGCACACTATATAAGAAGCTCCACGGCTAGCAAAATCGGCTACTAAGAAAAGAAATAAAGTGCTAGACGATTTTGAGTGTGTGTGAACTTCTCTCAAAGTTATTCCAAGAGTTGTGGTGTTGTGTGAGACATTTGAGGCATCACATTTGGGGTGCTAGGCTCACAAAGTTCTCAAGGAATCCAAGCAACAAAATGGTATGTTTTCCTACTAGCTTTTATGTTTCATTGTTCCCATGCCATGCTAGTTAGGTTAATAACCATGGAAAATCAAATTTTCATGTATCTTAGTAGAACATAGATCCGAGGTTTCTAGGGTTTCATGTACACCTTAGGAGTGTTAGAATCCTCAAAACCCTTCAGTGGTATCAGAGCCTAGGCTTGCTTTCTTGATACTTGATGCATACTTGTTTTTCAAAACCAAGAATCTGCCCAGACTAAAAATTCGACAAGTTATGGCCAAAAACTCGACGAGTTTAGGAATTAATACATGAACTCGACGAGTTTTTCTTCCAATTTGCGGTTTTTCGAGTTTTGTTGCTAGAAATGGACTAGAATCATTACCCTGAACTGTTTTGGACTTATAAAACGTGTTTTTGATTTGGTAATGACTACGATAATCCATTTACAATAGTAATTATCAAAATTCCAAGTTTTATATGTGTTATGATTCTTGAAATTGTTGATATGAATGTTCATATGCTTATGAGTTTTGTTAGATCATAGGAATTATTTGCAAATTGTTTGTTAGTTAATTCTTGATCATTATGTGTTTTAATGGAATCCATAATTTGTCCTAAAGATATGGATTACCAAGAGTCACTTCTTTTAAAGTCTATTTAAGAATACATAAGTTACATAAAATGACGTGTCTTCCTTTTATGAATCATTAAGTCATAAGTTATGAAGTTAAAAAGTTTTGAATAGTTACAAACTTGCCCTCAAGTTTTGGAACATTTAGAGTGTTGGGTCAAAATATGGTTTATACTTTAATTTTCTAGGAAAATGTATTTTTATGTCTAGGACTGTAAACAGCTTAGTGTTTACGGATGTATATGTGTTTACGATTGTGTTTACGGCCGTGAACCTGTTCACGACCCATGTCTCATATATATAAGGTGAGGAGTGTATGTGAAGGAGTGTACGGCTAAGAGAGAGTAGAGTGGAGCTTAAGTGTGTGAAATCCAAGGTGTTTTAGAGAGAGAAGAACTAGTGTGTGTACTATGTGTATGGAGCATCATTTTATTCATTGAATACATCATAGATTCACTTGTTCTTCTCCTTCTTCTTTTACAATTAAATCTGGCATCGTCCGTTTGATCGGAATTTCGAACCATCAAACGGATTTGATTGATACAAAGCAGATTTGGGACTTACAATTGGTACCAGAGCGAAGTTGTATCGATCATTTTTGTCAAATCTGGAGCGTATTTGATCTTATTTTTGAAGGATTTCTGCGTTTTTGGATAGATCTTGTCTAAATAGAGGGGGTTTGTTCTTCACGTTTTTGATAAAAATGAGTTTTTGATCGAGTTTTGGACCTACAAAGACGAAAAAACATTGTTTCTGGTCGTAACCAGCGAGGGGGTGGCGGCATGTACAGCCAACAGCTAGGGTTTCCGAAGAGTTTTACGGCCGGAAATGATTTGCGGTCTGAGGGTTTACGGTTCGAGGTCTCGCGACTTTACGGTCCAAAGAAACATGTCCGGTCAGGAGGGTTTACGGATCAGCAGTTCACGGCCTTCGGAATTTACGGCTTGCTCGTTTGTGGTCCTCGGTGTTCACGACTCAGCCTCGTCCTCGCATCGCAACCTCGACCAGCAGGAGTCTTCGATCAAAGGGTCCGAAGTTCGCAACATCTTATTAAGAAAAAGGGGGCGAAGGGCGAAACGATTTTGAGGGTTGCTAAGGATCAAACCCGGGTGCCTCGCTTCAACACCCCAACAGCTTTTCCAATTGATCTAGCTTGCTAGATGTTTCTTTCCTTCCCTTTTTAATTCAAATATTATATCTTCGGTTCCTAATTTCGCATTTTTAACACATTTAACCCAAAAAATCAATTTCTTTTATTTTTAATTTTCATTTTCTACCCAAAGTTTTTTTAACTTTTATTTTTTTACTTTTATTTTTAACTTTTGACCATAAATTTGACTTTGACTTTCAAGTTTGACTTTTGACATTTAACTTTGACTTTCTCGTTTAACCTTCAAATTTTCAAATTTAGCTTTTCGATTTGAGTTTTAGGTTTGACTTTTTAAATTTGACTTTTAAGGTTGACTTTTGAGTTTTTAGTCATAGGATTTTTTTGGTAAACAATGAGTTCTTCAAACACCAAAGTCAATGAAATTTCTTGTTCTCAAACATGCATTGATAATGTTAAAAATTTACTTGAGCATATCGAATTATTACGCAGAGAGAACGAGGACCTAAAATACGAAGGATATCAACTCAGGAAAGGACAAAAACCTCTAAACGCACAACTAGAAGCCAAAACAAAAGATTTTAGGAAAGTTCAGGAAAGAGTATAGCAATAAATGTGCAAGCTATAGATTTGTGATAGAACAACTTGTTGAGTTAACTGCTGAACTTGACACATTGAAAAAAAGTTTGAAAATGCATATTTTAATTTCAGAAAATTTGATGTGTCAAGTGAAGTAGTTGCGTCCATGATAGAACATAGTTTAAAATTCAAAGATAACCAGCAAAAAGGTCTAGGGTATGATAAAGTGCCTCCTCCTTTTAATCACACCTATCAGTATAGCCCTTTGACCAAAGAAGAAATGGACAGAGAGGCACATCTCAAATATGGCAAACCTGTTGTATTTGTGTTCGCAAGTGGTCCTTAGATTGAAAATACTAATGCTTCTACTTCCTATGCAGATCCACCACTAAGTCATTGCAAGCAAGCAATTGAAGAGGGCGTGTCTGATAATAATTTTGTGTCAAAGTTTGATGACTCAAATTTTTTTGATATATTTGATGATATCTTTGATAATTCTGCTGTGGTTGTGCTAGAAAGTGTTGAGCTGAACGATTCTAATGCTTCTACTACATGTGCAGGTAAACTAGCAGAAGATGAGAACAAGTAGAAAACTATTGAACAATCCAATGACTCCTTGAACTCTGAATCTGTTGCTTCTAACTCAGTTACTTCTGATCAACCTAATGTTGGAAAATACAGGCCACTAAATCAAGCGAAAGCGATGGCTGGCAGCAAGTGCGCTTGTGGGAACAATCAGATACAAGGCAAGGGCATGCCATCAGGGGCAGGAAGAAACAATTTCCCAGTGAAGAAAAAGACTTGTTTTCACTGTGGAACACCTGGTCACATTGCCCGAAACTGTCCAAATCGCACATACGTTCCCTACTATGCACAAGTGTGGCAGAATGCGCCAAGAGGGAGATTTTTCAAAAGAAACCCCTCAAGATCACGTTCAAGCAATGGCGACTGGCATGCCATGAAGGGCAAGAATTCAAATCCCAAGGCCAAGAATCAAAATCCAAAGGACAAGAAGGGAATGTCGGACAAGAAGCCAATTTCAAGAAATGCTCCAACAAAACCAAAACTGGCTAGGTCAAATTTATCTTGGTGATTGGGTTCAAGCTCAAAAGCAAGTGTTGAGGCACTCATCGGATCAAAAAAGAAATGGGTTAAACCCAACTACAGATGGGTACCAAAAGTTCAATCTCCCAAATCTTCTAATGATTCTAATATTTCTTCATCTTCTGTTTGTGGTAAACAGGATATGTCATGGGAGAGAGTTCCTTGCACAAATGACAAAGGTCGACCTAGTTTCAAAATGGACTGGGTTCCAAAGACCAACTGATCTCGCTCTGTGTCGGAATAGCTATGGAGGCATATCATCAGACTTCGGTTTGTTGGTAGTGGTTGTTCCAGGCACATGATAGGATGCATCTCTCAACTGTACAACATTCAGAACATTGTTTGAGAGTATGTGTCATTTACGGGAAAGGAAGAAAGGAGAAGATCACACATGGGGTTAGTGCTTAATGGCATGAAGAATTTTTGGATCTGTTTTGAGATTATGCGTGTTGTTCCCAGACCTTCTGGATGCAAATTCAATCGGTGACTTACGGTTTGAGTTTTCTTCTCGATACTCCTGAGTTTTTCTTAAGCTGATTCGCTTCAAAGACAAATTTTTGTTTTAGGATAGTTTAAATTTGTGCATTTACTTCCGTTTCTCTCCTATGCACAAATTTAGGGGGAGAAATAAAAACAAAACAAAAATTAGAAAATTTAAAAAAAAATCCAAAAACATTAGAAAATCAGAAAATCCAAAAATATGTTGTTAATGGAATGTGCTTGCAGGTGATGTATTGAGAAGTGATATATTCATGAGATAACAGGCAATTTGAATTTGTGTAATGTACCAAAGTTGAATTGTCTAGGCTCTGTGTTCAATGAGCTGGTAGGCATGAAAGATTTAAAATGGACTTGACTAGGCATAGATGAGCTTAAGGAATCTAGAGACTTGAAATTTTTTGACCTAGATAGATCCATTTAGTATGACAATATGACGCTCAGATGGGTTGAGCAGAGAGATGTACATGAGAATCCACCGGTCACACTATCTAGAACTGTGGTTTAACTCTTCCTCGATGTACGGACTCTGTCCTTAATTTCGGTATTGATGGGGCGACTGGGGAATTCTGATAAAGTATGCCTATAGGAAATTATTTTCTTGCTTTCTTTCTGTTAGTCATATGTTGCCTCCTCTATGTGATTGAAATACATCCGACTTGGACTGCAACATATGCAATTCTATTTCTCTGCATCTTCTATCTATGCAATTCTTCCTGTCTGTTATCCATATGTTGTAGCGTGATTAACAATCTGACCTGGTACCCAGCATATGCATCATTCTTCTTCTCAATCCCTCTAAAACTCTAGTCACTCATATGTTTCACCTTCTGCGTGATTGGAAGAGATCCGCCCTAGGTGTACAACATATACATTCTAAATCTATCTTCTGTCCAAATAATTATTTGTTCACCTAAAGTAAGGAGTACTTTGGAAGTTCGTGATTATTAGGGTATGTTAGGAAGCAGGAAACATGTTCTAGTACATTTAAAATTGAACAATCACTAGATTGTCTGTAGATCTCATTGCTCAATTTACGTGGACAACAATATCTTTGGTCGTCGTCATCTAAATGGTCCTTTAGGAATATTATCTAGGAACATAGGATCACATTGTCTTGTCACTTTTATTATGTCCTAATTTTGTCACAATCTCTCGTGTTTAGGTGGACCACAATACCAACAATTGACCAGATCTATTCATGAAGGGAGAGGTACTGATAAACGGATAAAGGCTGTCTAAAAATTTTGATCCCAAATCGCTCATGGAGACTGTACTGAGATTTTTTGAGCCAAGGCTTTGTACGTGATCATCAAAGAATTCTCATTTGAAGGAGCAAGAAATGAAGACTGTTCTTTCAAAATTCAATCCTTCAACCCCAGAAGCAAGTTCAAGCTGTAATTGAAGATTATGTGACATATTGCATTGAAGCCTCCCAATCAATTTGTTGTTATCTTGTACCTGCTGAAGTGATCCATAAGTTTCATTCTCTATCCTCTCTGAAGATTCTCAAGCTAAAAGCGTTATCTTTCAAGAATCTTTTCAAGAAGCCTCCTCACCCAATGTGCGTTAAATATCAAATTCTAAAGAAAATCCCAACTGCTCAATATGAATTCATTATTGAAGATTCATCGAGTTCATCTTGAAGTTGTAAAGAAATTGAAGATTAAAGCTGAAGCCAAGCTCCAAATGAAGATTGACAAGAAAAGCTAGCTACTTTTTAGGGGGCTTGTTGGGTCAATTAGTTTTCTAGGAAAATGTATTTTTATGTCTAGGACCGTAAACAGCTTAGTGTTTATGGATGTATATGTATTTATGGTTGTGTTTATGGTCGTGAACAGGTTTACGGTCGTGAACCTGCTCACGGCCCATGTCTTATATATATAAGGTGAGGAGTGCATGTGAACGAGTGTACGATTAAGAGAGAGTAGAGAGGAGCTTAAGTGTGTGAAATCCAAGGTATTTTAGACTGAGAAGAACTAGTTGTGTAGTATGTGTATGAAGCAACATTTTATAAAGGGCTTGTCAAAGTCTATCAGTGGTTGTTGTCGGATCATAGAGTTTATAGTCTCTGTGTGTGTGTCCAAGTTGTACCTAACATTTTTCTGTTATAAACATGTGCAAAGCTTGTTTTAAAAAAAATTCAAAAACTAGAAAATATGAATAAATTCAAAAATATTGTGTGCTAAGCTTTCTTTTAGTTTTTGCTTTGTCTTGAAAAGTGAATTCAGATGTAGATGGGACTCATGGAGACTGTACCGAGATTTTGTAAGCCAGGGCTTCGTCCGTTGTCACACCCCCAAACCAAGGATGGCGGAAACGTCTGGGGGTGGCGGACTTCGTGTATAGTATCACAACAACGAGTATAATAGTGCTCAAAGTAAATATAACCATCATAAATATAATTGAGAAAGTTACACCAAAGTATATGTTTACATGTTTCAAAATCAATTACATTATGATGACAAAATAAATTGTTTGACGATTTAACGTCCCATCCTCAAAGCGCTGATGTTTTCCTGTTTCACTGATTTCCTGAGAATACAAGTAGTTTTGAAAAAAAGTGTCAACAATTAAGTTGGTGAGTTCATAAGAGTTTTGTTTTAGAATGAAACCGTTTTCCTTGTAAAAGCAACAAAGTATGTTTCCAGAAAATCCAATATTTTCCTCATTATGTATGGAATGAATGCTTCAATGTTAGGCGATAATAAATCCTAGTAAGACCCATAGATTCCTTTTATAATCACTCAGCGTATATAAATTATATAAAAATTAAGTTAAATAAACCGTTGAATATAATGGGTCTGCCTCAGGTCCACAACCAAACAAGGAACAAGAGATAAGGCGGGCCCACCAATTCTAAGTCGATTTTGACTAGATTCTTATATAACTCTAGCATATACACCTAGCAATTATAGCTAAAGTCTAACAATCCTAGATGAAACTGGTACTTTGTATCTGTATCCCTTTTCGTATAAAACCGATACTTTGTATTTGTACCCTTTTTTGTACAAAACTGGTACTTTGTATCTGTACCCCTTTTCGTATAAAACCGGTACGTTGTATTTGTACCTCTTTTTGTATAAAAACCTAGTACTTTGTATTTGTACCTCTTTTTGTATAAAAACCTGGTACTTTGTATTTGTACCTCTTTTTGTCACCGGTACATTGTAGCTGTACCCCTTTTCGTATGAAAAACCTGGTACTTTGTATTTGTACCCCTTTTTGTATAAAACCGGTACTTTGTATCTGTACCCCTTTTCGTATAAAACCGGTACTTTGTATTTGTACCCTTTTCATATAAAAACCTTTTGTAATGTAAATGAACATAAACTATACCTATTATAGTTTATCAAGATTTTAGAAATGTATAAGCAACCTAACTATACCTATTATAGTTTAGTATGTTTGTTTGTGGTGTATAAGAACTCTTTTCTATGTAAGTCAAATGTATAGCACAATATAGCTATGTTTATCTTGTTATGATTTGTACTAATGGTAATGATGGAGGATTCTTACAATTCAGTGAGTATTTTCTATTATATAATTATACCACTACAAGAAATACATGTAATATATGAAGTCATCAAAGATTTAACACTTTGTTCAACATGTTACAAAGTGTTTTGAAAGTTATTAGTTGTTAACTAATTCTTAACCTTTCTGCACTGTTTTATAAAGACCATAAAAAAATCATACAAAGTCGAAAACGGAATCCATAAATTCTGAGAGTTTCTAAAATGTGTCTAGTTTACTCATAATTTTTATCATGATTTTTGGAAGTCTTTAACTCGTATTAAAATGCTCATATTCACAGACTGGTCTGGATTTGTGTTTGAAAAGATAGGCTGTTTTGTAAAAATCACCATAAATTGTAGAAAAATTGTCTGGAGATGTGCAAGTAGTCATTTTAAAGCTAAGAACCGGAACTACTTGCACCTAAAACAGTTTTGAAAACTAAAATGCTTAAGTTGTCCAAAACAGTCCGTGAATGGAGTCCAACTTTTCTGATGAAAGCTGTTAGAAAAGTTTAGCTATGTTCTTGGTGTTTTAACTTGTATCCCCCCCCCCCCCCTAAAAACTTAAGAAAACATGAAAATATAGGGATATGAACTCACCTTATGTTATTTCAGTAGATGATTGTTGAATAATGGAAGTGATCAACTCAAGAACACTTGAAGATGCCTTGAAGATTTTCGAGAATCTAACATCAAAGTGATGGAGTTTGTGTAAGCAATCAATGATTTGAGTAGAATGAAGTGCAATAATCACAAGGAGGATGAATTATACTTACCAAGAGAAGAATAAAGCTTGTAGATCAGCCTTGGAGTCTTGAAAAAGAGAGAAAGAGTTTGAGAGATAAGTTGTGTTTGATTTTTGTTGAAATGAGAGCAAGTGAAAGAAAATGAGGAGAGAGCTTGAGTGACCAGCTCTAAAAACGTGGGAATAACTTGTGAAAGAGGTAAAAAGTACAAGGAAGTGACAAGGTATGGTGGGGAGGAGTGTGGGTTAGTCATGGAGTGGGTATGGGGGTTGTTTGTGTCATAATACAAAGAAAAGTCAACACTCAACCTTTGTACTTCACCCACTCTTCTTGGGTAAGGTTTTATCCCCAAAAACGTGATTAATCAATAATTAGGGGGCCTTATATGTTAAAATAAAGTTTTGGGTGAAAATCCCGCGTTAAAACGATGAAAAACGAAGCTAAAATGAAGTCGTAGTCGAAAACCGGGAGGAGATGGGCTTCCCTATGAGACCTCTCGGTCCTGGCCGAGGTTCGGTCCCTTCTGATCATGGGCCGAAGGCGAAATGGGGCGAAAGGAGTAAGACACGAAATGGAGCGAAATGGACCGCAATGGACCGAAGGTTCTGTCCGAAGGGGAGGGTTCGGTCCCTTATGCGAGGTTCGGTCCGAAGGGAGGGTTCGCTTCTGATGCCTTCGCTTCTGACAAGTTCGCTTCTGACAAGTTCTCTTCCTAAGAGGGGTTTCGGGTCCTTAAGAGGGTTCGGCTCCTTAAGAGGGGTTTTGGGTCCTTAAGTCCTTTTTATCCGTTCTTACCCCGTTTTAAGCGGTTTTTGACCCGGTTAAGGGTCAGGATGGCCCGAAAGACCAAAAAAAGTTGAAGGAACTTTTTGAGAGAGATTTGGGAGAGATTTCACATTCTTGGAGAGATTCCACATACAAAGAGAGATTTGGGAGAGATTTGACATTCTTGGAGAGATTTCACATACAAAGAGAGATTTGGGAGTGATTTGACATTCTTGGAGAGATTTCACATACAAAGAGATATTTGGGAGAGTTTTGACATTCTTGGAGAGATTTCACATACAAAGAGAGATTTGGGAGAGGTTTGACATTCTTGGAGAGATTCCACATACAAAGAGATAGAATGAAAACGATTGAGAGAGGTTTCGTGTGTGACATTTGTGAGTGTCCGGCTTCGCAACGCAAGGTCCGTAAGCCCCATTAAGCCATGTTTAAGGATCTTACACACTCCCAATGAGTATGCAACATTGTTTTGTCGGTTTGGTTCGTTACTTACCACAATTTTTGGTTAAGGAAATCTTGATGTACGAACTTTTCAATTTATGATCTCTCATTTGAATAGCAAGTTGTTTAGTAATTACATAACGTAAACCCTAGTATACGAGGGTTAACTAAGGTGACCGGTCTGACTTGTTGACTTTATT
This sequence comes from Lactuca serriola, assembly GCF_051521515.1. Lineage (NCBI taxonomy): Eukaryota > Viridiplantae > Streptophyta > Magnoliopsida > Asterales > Asteraceae > Lactuca > Lactuca serriola. The sequence continues at coordinate 215,090,931 of NC_136408.1, read as the reverse complement.
TGACTTTGACTTGACCAGAATTTGACGGTTGTCACATCCGTGATCATCGAAGAATTCTCATTTTAAGTTGCAAGAAATGAAGACTATTCTTTCAAAATTCAATCCTTCAACCCCAGAAGCAAGGTCAAGCTGTAATTGAAGATTATGTAGCAAATTGCATTGAAGCCTCCTCAATCAATTTGCTGCTAACTTATACCTGCTGAAGTGATCCAGAAGTTTTGTTCTCTATTCACTCTGAAGATTCTCAAGCAGAAAGTGTTATCTTTCAAGAATCTTTTCAAGAAGCCTCCTCACCGAATGTGCGTTAAATGTCAAATTCTGAAGAAAATCCCAACTGCTCAAGATGAATTCATTCATTGAAGATTCATCAAGTTCATCTTCAAGCTATAAAGAAATTGAAGATTAAAGTTGAAGCGAAGCTGCAAATGAAGATTGACAAGAAAAGCCAGCTACTTTTTAGGGGGGGGGAGGGGGGCTTGTTGGGTCAATTAGAAAAGAAAGCTATAAAACAAGGGGGAGATTGTTGGGTAAAAATATGGTTTATACTTTACTCTTCTAGAAAAATGTATTTTTTATGTCTAGGACCGTAAACAACTTAGTGTTTATGACTGTATATGTGTTTACGGTTGTCTTTACGGCCGTAAACAGGTTTACAGACATGAACCTTTTTGTGGGGAACGTCTCATATATATAAGGTTAGGAGTGCATGTGAAGGACTGTACGACTAAGAGAGAGTAGACATGAGCTTAAGTGTGTGAAATCCAAGGTATTTTAGAGAAAGAAGAACTAGTATGTGTACTATGTGTATGGAGCATCATTCTATTCCTTGAATACATCATAGATTCACTTGTTGTTCTTCTTCTTCTACAATTAGATCTGGCATCGTCCGTTTGATCGGAATTCAGCACCATCAAACAGATCTGATTGATACACAAAGCAGATTTGTGACTTACATAAAGTCACTCTAGAAAACTTTAGTTCCAACCCCTAGAATTTTAAAAGTTAAAATTCAACCCGTATACTTTATAGTATTATAAGTTAATTATATATATATATATATATATATATATATATATATATATATATATATATCAACTCATCTCACCGTTAGTAGGCCTCATTCACGAAGCCGGTCTATAAGGGGGGGGGGGGGGGATAAGGTTGTTGCCTATAAAATGGTAGCTTAATGGGTGTCCACTCTCACCCACCGCTTCCTTGACTGGTGGAGGGTCCTTAGCCGAACGGGTAGGACAATGACTTTAATCCTCATTAAAAGTATCATGATTATAAAGTAACTAAATGTTTTATAAATTCCCAATCTTAGTTACTTTAGGAAAATGTGAATTTGGTGCTAACCCATGAAATTACACTTTGCACCTTGCTTACGTCGTTAGTGGAGCGTGTTTGGTTAACCGACACACTAACTTGGATTTAACAAGGTTGGAAAAGGGTGGCTTATGGTTTATCATATATCGGTGGAGCGTGTGTGGTTAACCGACACATCGATTAGGTGATAAACATTAAGAGTACCAAGTAATTTGCATGGTTACTCACACCTTGTTTTGTGATCCTCGGCATCCTAGTTACAAAACTTGAAGGGCACATTCGAGATTGAAACATGCCATTGAAAAGTTCAATGAATCTCAAAAGAGTCTAGGAGTTTCAAAAACCAATTAAAACCTAATTATACATTTCGTTTTCATGGTCAAAATTGGTGAATCGTCATTCACCTACCTTCAAATATATTATAGCTTGGATTACGGCATCCCTCTTCTAAGTTATAAAATATTGTGTTGGGTCCTAGCCTAAATATTACATTTGGGTGTATTATTAAGGACTATCTTTATATCTAATCTAAAATTGTCTTTCTTCTTTTCAGATGTCTTCCAACAATGCTACTTCTGGCTCAAACCCTACCGGCTCTTTCTCTCTCATGAACCTTTGTGGGAGTGTCATCTTCGATGGTTCCAACTTCAATGATTGGATCAGGAACATCAGGATGGTCACGCGCTATGAGGACAAGGAATATGTCCTCGACAAGGAGCTTAAGGAACTTGATGAGTCGTCTGCCACTCCAGAGGAGATTGCTGAATTCAGGACTCATGAGAGAGATGCCACTAAAGTGGCATGTATCATGTTGGCCATTATGTCAGCCGAGCTCCAAAGTTCCTATGAGGACTTTTATTCTTTAGAGATGCACCAGGATCTGACGGAAAGATACCATCATAGTGCTCATCAAGAGCGATATGAAATAATCTCCTCCATGATAACAACCCAAATAAAGGATGGTGAACCCATCACGGGCCACATGCAGAAAATGCAAAGATTTGTGGATCATTTGATGAAGTTGAATGTGAACTTCCTCGAGAAGTTGGCAGTTGATATCATTTTGCACTCCTTACCTTCTTGTTATGACCAATTTCGAATGACCTACCACTGTTAGGGTCGAAATGTTGTAAAGAGTCGAAGTGTTTATATTGTAATTTTGTATGTATTTACTAAGGCACGTGTTCAGTCGAAACTTAATGTTTAGTCATTAGTATTTTTTGTACTTTCAGTATCCTATAAATAGGGTCTGAACTTGAGTGTAGGTAAGAGAGTTCTCACAACTTGTATTATCTATTTTGTACTCAAGTTTAGTTGAAAGTAATTGAAGCTGAAACCATATCATATTTACATTGTGTGTCTTTACTTGATCATGACTTGATCTACACTGATTTACATTTGATTACTCGTTCAATTCTTCTACAATTGGTATCAGAGCAGGAATCAAACTGCAATGATCTGATTTTCATTTTGAATCATTCGTTTTTTAGTCTAAATTTTGTATCAAAAGTTTCCGCACATTTCGATTCTGAAAATCATCTTTGATCTTCAGTTTTGTTTTTGGCTTGAATTGTATAAACGAGTGATCAATTTCAAGTTTCTAATCAATTCATAGTTTGCGATCTGTTATTCATTCTGATTCAAAAAAATTTGGATCAAATTTTGGTTCAAATTTTTTTCGCATCTTCTGAAGTGAAAATTGTTCTTGATCTTCATTTGTTATTTGATTCTGCAACTGATTTGTTGAATCGATTGTTCTACTTGAAATCTCTGTTCATTCTAAGTAATTTGCTTTCAAATTCTATTCAGTTTCTAAGAAACATTTGATCCGTACATCAATGGCGAACTTCAACTTAAACTCAATGACTTCATACTCTCATCTGCTAAGATCTTCAACTAAGATTCCTGTTCTCATTCCAGAATACCATGATCAGTGGACTGATTGTATGCAAGACTACTTAAATGGACTCTATGAGGAGCTTTGGTCATGTATTTTTGAGAATCTTACTGCACCAACAAATGTTCAACCAATTGGATCTTCATTTGGAACTTCAAGTGTTGATGTTTAAACTTATCGATTGAAGAAACTTGAAAAATGGTGTATGAGGGAGTTACGCGGTGCATTACCTCCGGTTGTGTATAACTATGTTAGGAGTTATACAACTACAAAATAAATCTGCAATAATCTCAAAGAAAAGTTACAAGGAAGCGAGAAGAAGAAAATCAATTCAGTTAAGCACTGTTTGATTGAGTTGAAAGATTTTAAGCAAAAGGATGGTGAGTCAATTGAATGTTACTATGATAGGGTGAATGAATTAATCTACAAGTTTCATCGTCATGGCATTACAAGAACAACCATGGAATTCAACTTGACGTTCATCATGGGTCTACAAAAGGAATGGAGGAATGTTACTCTGTTGGTGAAAACACAACAAAGCTTTGACACATCAACATTGAGTGATCTATATAATCTGCTAAAGGCTCACGAAGAAGAAGTGAATGAGATGGCTGAGGAATCGAAATTAAGCTTGGGTGGACCATTGGCTTTAGTTTCGAAAGTTTCAAAAAAGGAGCAGGTTGAAGAGGAGGATTTTGATGAAGAAGGTTTCATTGTTAATTCGGATGATGAGGCTGTCACTTTTTATTCGAATAACAAAGTGAAGAAGTTTTTCAAGAAACCATTTAATTAAAAATCTAAAAATGTTGATGCGAAGGGAAGATTTGTGTCGAAGGCTGGAGAAGATCAGAAGAAGAAGAGTGAGAAGAAGGAAGTAGATAAAGAAGAGATGAAAGTTGAGAAAAAGATTAAAGGAGATTCAGGAATTGATTGTCACTATTTCCATGGAGCTAATCATATGGCAAGTGACTGTAAGCTTCATAAAAAGGATGAGAAGAAAAACAAGGTGAAGGATGAAGCATATTACGTTGAGAGGTTGGAAGAAGTGAGGGCAAAGGCGAAAGGAATGTCACTGGTGGCAAAGGGAGAGATCGGTGATGAGAATGAAGGAACTTACCATATATGTTCTTCGGGTTCAGATGACGAAGAAATGCGTAATCCTACGCATGGAGCCATGTTTGCGAAATATGAGGATGATTCTGAAGAAGCGGTGACAGGTCATTGCTTCATGCTAAAAGTTCTGACAAATCACTAATAACCACCAAGGTACGTTCTACTCTTCAATCTTTTAATATTCCTTTGAGTGCATATGATTCTGAATTAATTGCTTTTGATGATACTGTTGCTTATTTTGATACTTTGGTTGTCTCTGCTAGCAACGAGGCTAAGAAATCAACTTCTCAGTTGATAGAAGTTTAGAAACAGTTAGATTCTAAGAAAATAAAAATTGAGTGTTTAGAGTAGCAGATTACAAATATTATGTGTGACCGGGATAATCTGAGTAGTGAAGTAAAAATATTATTAGCCCAAAGGAACATATACTGTAATTCTGCCAAACGTTTGTATGCTAAACTTACTGTTTTACATCATTCATCTGATATTAGTAAGGAACAACATAAGAAATTATTAACCTTTCTTGCTTATGAAAGAGAGAAGGTTGATAATGTTACGTATGATTGTGAGAAAACGATAGCAGAGTTTGATAAAATTCCAAATGATAGATATGCTTATGGTGCTGTGAAAATTGATGATATCTGGATTCGAATGAATTAGTTGATATTGTAATTGATACTTTAACCAAGAATGAACAAATCAAAATTTTGAAAAAGACTGAGAATTCGACATTTGATTCTCAATCTAATTTTGTTGATATCGAAGAGGATTATGATAATATTAGCGAAATTAGTGATCTTGAGGATATTGGTTGTTCTCAGTTATCTATTGTTAATGTTGCATCAAAGTCTAAAGGAAAAGAAAAATGTGAGGATTCGTTGATTAAGATTGACACTGACAAATCCTTAACTTCGAAAGTTTGTGATTTTGATCATTTGGATGTTAGAGATAGTCAGACTGATAGTAGTGATGATGAAAATGATGATGAACTTTTACAGAAACTGATTTCATCTGACAAAGGTTTGAAAGAAACAAAAGTTTCATGAATTTTTGTTGATCAAGTGTATGGTGATACAGAAAAATTCGACAAAGTGATGAAAGAAAAGGGTGCTCAGTATCTCGAAACGAAGACAGTGGTTTATCCTAAATTCAAATGCACAGATGATGTTGTTTTTCCAAATCAAGTATCTGTGACAAAAGGAAATATTGAAAACATCAAACCAGAGTTTAACAAACTTGTTAAAGAAGATAACAAACGAACAACTGATGATGGATTTTTCTCAAATCAAAGTACTGTCGAAAACAATCTCACAAAGAATACATACACATTTCAAAGACAAAAATCTTAACGAAAATGGGTTGAAAAACAAAAAGTTGTGAAAGAAGTTTCAAAAGATGTGGAAAAGGAACAAGTTGTCAAATTAAATTCACAGGAATTCAAAAATCATATTAACAAAATTTCAAAAGTCATATTCTTTCGTTCTGAGTGGTCTTGATCGAATGTTAGAAGCCTACCACATTTGTTTCCCAACAGGATCCAGTTACAAACTTTATCTTCTGAATATGATTTTCGTGTGAGTATCAATTCTTATCCTTTTTCACTTTCATATATTTTTCAAGCGTAGTTGTCACTGATTACACTAGTTAAACAAGTGATTTTTGTTGCAATAACTCACCTTATGTTAAGGTTGAAATGTAATGAAATTTTTGAGCCACCCACGAAGCCTTGGAAAAGAAGCCCTTCGAAACTTCTCTATAAGTTTCCGATTGTAATTCATGGGACACAACACAAGCAGCTAATTATCTCTTTTGATAATTAACGAAGTTACCTTTGCCTGGGGTTTAACTGCTTTCGTGTGAAATTTTTATTTTTCACATCACAGATCCAAATTTTTTCGTTAAAATTGACTCTTATCTTTTTTCATTGGCACACTACACTCACGAAATCCTTGAGGTTCTGAGTAATACAAACTCAAGCTGAAGATTTCACAAGTATGGCAAATGACTTCATTTATAAGCCCAAAAACGAAAGAGCCCAACCTCCATGTCGAAGGTTTTCGATATTATCCACTTGGTACTCACGAACAGTTTTTATGTAACTGTTTGGCAACTCATTCGGAGTTTCAAGCCACTTTATCTGACATGGCGTGTATAACAGCTAGTGGTGCGATTTTCAAGGAAGGACGTGGTAAACCCATAAATGAAAACATTTGGAATTCTTTTGGGGTTACATATAAAAGGAAATTCTTTTTCCTTTGATCATTACACTTTCCAATACTCTCCGACAAACAAAAGCCCTAATTCTCAATTTCTTCAAATTCTCTTCAAGCTTTCAACAATGGCTGCTACTCAAAACACCTCTACTGATGAAGTTCTCTCACAACCCATCGTGAAGATCCAAATTACTAACTACCAGGTTGAGGGTAATGTTTCTTTATACCCTAAGGAATTAAAGATGTTGATTGTTGCTCTTCAAAATTCTGGTCTTGCTACTGTAATGTTCAACTCCTTCACCGTTTCGATAACATGGTTATCCATGGCTGCTTCAACTGCTTCTTATAGCAAGGCTACAGATGTGGTTACCTTCAATCTTATGAATGAGAAACACATTCGTCTAACAAAGAAGATGTTTACTCAATTCTTGAATATCCCCAATTCTTCACCCTTTTTCAAACCCAACAATGATCAAATTATGTTTATGTTCAACGAGATGGGACATCAGCCTTCACTCACAAAAATCAGTGATTTCAAAAATTCCAGATTACCCTGTATGTGGAATTTCTTCTTTGGCATTTATCTTAGGTGTCTAACTGGAAGAAGTGTTGGTCTTGACAAAGGAAGACTTGAAGTATATACAAAGGTGATGGGATTATACTATGATCTCAATGTCGATTATACGACTCAATTATGGAAGGAATTCGTGAAAAGTTTGGAGAATACAAATATGGTGAAGGGTATGTCGTGTGCAAGGTATTGGAGTCTCATTCTTGAGAAGATTTACAAAAAAGAGGGAATTCAAGTTCCTAATAATGAGGAAACGGTGGAAATTACAAAGTATCACTTTCCGAAGTCAGTTGAGGATGATTCGGAAGCTTTCCCAACAATTGCCAGAATTCCAGATGGCATGCTAAATAAGGTTGATCCAACAAATCTAGTGTTGGTAAACTATTTGAAGACCATCAACCCTGATGTTCAAATTGGGGTATTACTTGCACTTGATGCAGGGACTTCAAAACAATCAAAGAAGTTGAAGAAGAATGATGATGTTTCTCTTGTTTCTGAAAGTCCTAAAAATCTTAAACTTCAAAAGAAAACTGATTCTGATAAAGTAAAGGGTTCAAAGAAAGGTGAAAGTGAAAAGGAGTTTATTATTGCTGATTCATCGAAGGAATTAGTACATTCAAAATCTGGTATTTTGATAAGATTGGGGAAGTCATCTGATGATTCTTATTCGTTCGTACGAAAGGCTCAGTTAAACCGTAAAGGGTTAAAGATTCATGAAATACCAGCTCGTGTTTCTCCAGATTCGAAAAAGAGAAGAGCTGAGGATGTCGTCAAAAACATTTCCAAGAAAAGCAAGAAACGAAAATTGGTAATTCGTGATGAGTCGTCAGATAGTGAAATTGTACCCGATACTCCTTTGGCATCAACTTCTCCAAAGGTATCTACTCCTATCATTTCTTCCTTATCTTCACCCACCACCACCATTTTTTCTATTGTTTCTACTCCACTCGAAATTGGTGTTACCAAGTCAGTTTCTAAGGCGGTACCCATTTCAGACTTTCGTACAAACGTATCTGATACGGATGTCAAAGTCATTATGAGTGTCAAAAATAAGAATCTTGTTTCTCAAGCCCTTCCTCTTATCACTTCATCTATAGTTTCTTCGACTATAGATACTTCCTTACCTCCTTTCTTCACTCAAACTCAAACCATCACCACCTCACCCACGTTTGATAACATTGTTAACCAACCTATCATAACCCTTTTCCAATCACAATATACTGATCCACCAAAGCCAAATTCTGATAATGAAACAGACGGAGGAGGTTGCAAAGGAAAATTTGATGATCTTCATTTTGATTCTGAAGAAGAAGATGTTCCTGATCACATGCTGATGTCAGGAAAATAGTTCAAGATCTTAAATTGAAAGATTATTTCGATTTTGCAATCACAAACCGATTCAGGAGCCAAGAATTCGGTTTCTGGGATTGAGGTCGATGTTATGATAAAAGCTGCTGAGCTTCGGTTGCACAGGAAGATATATACAAATGATGAGAACAATGCAAGATGGATGACAACTCAAGGAGATTTGATTGATTCTGAAATCAAAGAACTTCACAATGTTGCAAAAGAACGTCATGTGATGTTCATACAAGACGTGAAAAAGGTTCATGAAGATGTCCATCTCAAGTTGGAAGAACTAAAGAAGGAAGTTTCTCAGGAAATTCGTGAAGCTAATGATCATTATAATTCCCTTCAAGAGAAGGTGGATATTATTGTTGGGGCGGTGATGAATTTTATTCAAACTTTTCAAACCACAGTTCCAACAGTTGAAGCCAAGGCCTCAGAAGATAAAGAACAATTTGCTAAGCTGAAGGAGTTGCTTGGTGAACTCAAGATCATTGTTTTGAAGCCAACCCCACAATCCTTTTTAACTCCTGAGGTTCTTACTCATAAGTTTAATGTTCTTGATCAAGTCATTCAGAGGGCTATTTCTCCTATAACGAAATTTGCTCAAATGTTGCCTTCGAATGCCCCACCAGGTATCACAGGGGTGCAGGGGGGAGAAAGGAAGGTCAATGAAGGAAAAATCAAAGTTTCTAATGTGAATGTATCAAAGGTTGCTGATAAAGTGAAATTTGTAACTTCGGGAATTCCATCCAAAGTTGTTTCTACTCAAATCTCAACTCATATTGTTACGAAGGTCATAACAAAAGCAATCAAAACAACAACAAAACCTATTAAGTTAATTGTTATTGGTTCTTCTACAGAAGGAGGGAGTTCAAGCTTAGCTAAGATAAAGCCTTCGGATGGTGATAAAGGGAAAGGTGTTGCCTATGAAAAGACTAAGGAAGAAAAGAAGGCAGAAGTGGAAGCAGAAATAGAGAAGCAAAGACAAATACAAAGCATAATGAGGCTAAGAGCAAGTGATCCTCCTGGTATGGATAAGGGAGATCCAAAAAAGCTCTACAACTATGAGAGCATTGAATCCAGGGTAGCATTCAATTGAATGTATGCTTTTCAGAATAAGCCAAAGAAAACCTATTCGATTGCAAACACTGATATGAGCCAACTGGATTTTCCTGTGAATGAGATGATGTTCATCATGGCTGAATACAAGATTGTTGAAAAGTTTGATAATGAAGATGACTTCATTTACTTGAAGATCAGATTTCATGTAGTTCTCGGGAAGGAGCCAGATGAGGATTGGTCATTGATTAAGATCAAGAAAGTGGTGAGCATAACGAAGGATGTTTTGCTCGAAGGCATGCTTCAAAATTTCAGATATCATGTTATTCATGTAAATAATCAAAGATGTGATTTTTCCATTGCTGATTTTCCTTTGATGAACCTGAACGATTTGATTGAAGTTGCTTTGATCCTTAAAGATATGGAAGCTTCTAAACTCAAAGGAACTGATAAAGATGTTTTCAAACTTGGTCTAGCACACATCAAGATTTTCATAGACAGTTATTATGATTGTCTAGCGTTAACTGATGATGAGTTAGCTTCTGGAATGGGAAGAGAAGTGAAGGTTGCAATGGAGTTGTCAAAAACTCAAGCTTAGTTAAATAAATATGATGATGGAGAAATCTTCTTAAAACCTTTTGGATTAGTCTTTGTAGGAAAAGATAAAAATGGCAAAGCTAAAAGGTTTTTGTTTCAAGTAAGCAAAGTGGAACGGTATACTACAACTCAGTATACGAACTTTATTGTTCATATGAAAAATTGTACAAAGAATAATGAAGGATACAAGACTAAGTTAAAGAAGGTGTTAACTTGGTACTCAGAGATTCGAACAATGATGCACTTCGCTGCTTAGATTCTTACAAATTGAGTAGCTCGACTCGTTTACAAAGGGGGATATTGTTAGGATCGAAATGTTGTAAAGAGTCGAAGTGTTTCTATTGTAATTTTGTATGTATTTACTAAGGCATGTGTTCAGTCGAAACTTAATGTTTAGTCCTTAGTGTTTTTTGTACTTTCAGTATCCTATCAATAGGGTCTGAACTTTAGTGTAGGTAAGAGAGTTCTCACAACTTGTATTATTTGTTTTGTACTCAAGTTTAGTTGAAAGTAATTGAAGTTGAAACCAAATCATATTTACATCATGTGTCTTTACTTGATCATGACTTAATTTACTCTGTTTTACATTTGATTACTCATTTAATTCTTCTACAATCACATAAACAAGGAGAAAGTTACACTTATCAAGCTTCAAGGACTTTTGAAGACCGCAGAAAGTGGTCTTAAAGGTAAGTCGGTTGTTACTACTTCTACTCCTACCACCGCCCTTGTTCTGGCTATTGGGCAAGGTAAAGGGAACAAGAGGAAGAGCCCTTTGAAGGGTACCAAGGGAAAGTCCCTTGATGGCTCCTCTTCATGTAGAACCAAAGGTGGTTGTGTCACTCCTTCTGCCAACCCTAAAGAGGTTGAATGCTTCTATTGCCATGAAAAGACGCACTGGAAGCGAAACTGCCCAAAGTAATTGCAAGATGTTAAGGATGGGAAAGTGAAACCCAACCATGAAGGTATTTACACTATATTGTCTAATAACTCACCCTATTCTAACTCTTGGGTCCTTGATACAGGTTATGGTATTCACATATGTTTTGATTTGCAGGGACTAAGAAGAAGTGAGAATGTGGAGCATGGGAAGATAAACATAATCATCGGGAATAGGAAAGCTTCACATGTCACCAAGATTGGAGTTTATTCTTTGTTGCTAAGTAGTGGGTTAACATTAGATTTGAATAAATGTTGTTACTCTTCTAAAATGGCAAGAAATATTATTTCCTTTCATGGTTTGTACAATCAAGGGTTTACCTTTTCGTTTGATAATGAATGTACTGGTATTAATGCTTTCTTTAATAATGTTCTTTATTTTAAAGCACTACCTTGTGAGGGTGTATATGAAACTGTGTCGGTTGTAGATAACCTAGGAAATAATGTGTTGTGTATTGATTCTTCCACTAGCTTGGATAAAGCATCATTATGGCATTTTCGTCTTGGACATGTGTGCAAGAAACGCATCGGCCAACTCCAAAAGGATAGAGTCTTGGAGTCATTTGACCTAAAGTCAGATGATAGTTGTGAATCTTTCTTACTTGGAAAAATGACGAAGTCACCCTTCACTGGTACTTGTGCTTGGGGTGAAGGTTTGTTGGATCTTGTACACACAGATGTGTGTGGACCCTTCAGAGTTTCCACAAGCGATACTAACCGCTTTTATGTGACTTTTATTGATGATTACAGTAGATATGGTTATGTCTACTTAATCAAGCATAAGTCAGAAACCTTTGAAAAGTTCAAAGAGTTTAAACAGGAATTGGAGAATCAGTTGTACAGGAACATTAAGATTCTTTGATCCGATCGAGGTGGTGAGTATCTTAGTACAGAGTTCCTTGACTATCTTAAGGAATGTGGGATTGTCTCACAATTGACACCTCCCAGGACACCACAGTTGAAATGTGTGGCTGAGAGGCGTAATCGAACCTTGTTGGACATGGTTCGTTCCATGACAAGTCGAGCTTCACTACCAATCTGATTGTGGGGGTATGCCTTAGAAACTGCCGCCCATATCCTTAATCTAGTCTCTACCAAAAAGGTTACCAAAACACCTCATAAGATGTGGACTGTGAAGGTTCCCAATTTGAACCACATCAATATTTGGGGTTGCGAAGCTTTCGTGAGGTGTGAGACTCACGAAAACCTCGAACCTCGAAGTGAGAAGTGTATTTTCATTAGCTACCCACAAAAATCCTTTGGTTACCTCTTCTACAGACCCAGTGATGATGTGGTCTTTGGAGCAAGGAGAGGTGTCTTTCGCGAGAGAGAGTTCATAAGCCAAGGAAACATTCGAATGGGCCGAATCTCACTTGGGAAACAGAGGATGACATGATGAGTTGCTATCCACATCTGTTTGCTGATGCATGATTCCGGGACGGAATCATCCTAAGGGGGAGAGAATTGTAACGCCCGGGTTTCAGGGCTAAGCATTTTTGTCAATGTAATAGTCTAGGTCAACTCTTGTAACTCTTTTTGAAGTAATAAAGATGAAATATTTTAGTATTATGTGAATTATATGTGTTTATTATTTAATTATAAATGTATAATTAATAAAGAATAAAAATGAGCGTCAAAATTAAAGTGTGAGATAATCCCGATATCTCTACATAAAGTTGTAGAATATGTCTCAAGGTTTCCGTTCATATAAGGAACGCCGAAATCCGAGTTATAAAGAAGAAGTTATGACCCGTCGAAGTTTCACGACAGAACCGGCACGATACCGGGAAGCGTGAATAGTGAATTTACGATAGAGCGAGATTTAGCCTTAGTGATCTAAACGAAAGTTGTAGAGTACGTCTTCACCTACGCGTGGATATAAAGAACGTCAAAAACGGAGTTCGTATGAACGACTTACAAATTATAATAGCATATTTACGTATTAAAATAAAGTATAAATCATGTATACATACACATATATATACATATGTATATATCATTACAAAGGTATCGACGATGCGGTCATTATAAGACTAATGTTGAGTTCTTTCGACATTATTTTAGTACAAATATCATTAAATCCATTTATAATAGTATTATAGAGGGGTGTTTAGTTGTTTATATAACTAAAAGGTCATTAAGTAATTATGGAGGGTAGTTTTTGAAAATTCAATTAGTATAAATAAGAGCCTTGGGCTCTCATATTTCTTGCACCATTCTCTTGATTCAAGAGTCTTTCTCTCCTTATCCCCCGAGCATTTCGGTCCCTCGTGATTCGACTTCTCTTTCTGTAGCTTAGTATAGTAAGGTGAGCGCTGAAGCGCTGCACGAATCTTTCTTAGAAAGATTCAGCGACGAAGTTCTGCCCCTGCAGAGCCCGACTCCTAGCTAAAACCCCCTTGTAAATAAGTTATGCTTACCTTATTTTAATATAGCTTATATTTAAAATTAGTATTGTTATTATAAACTTATAATAAATATTTGAGCTATTATTATAACTTATATAAGTGTGGTTATAATATTTTTTTTAACTACTCGCGGTACGGGGAATCTGGTTTAAAGGGCCACATAGGGTTGTTGGATTTCAGAAGTGCTATATGCCAAAATGGTCCTGCCCTCCGGTGTTTTATGTCTGGCCCTTGTCTGTACATAGTGGTTGGAAAATATTGTTTAACACTTATATAATAATAATAATACTAAGACTAATAGTTGGTCACGGTAAATATTAGACTAAAATTTAGCGATAATAATGCTAGGTTTCGTCGAAGGAAAATAGAATCGTTAGAAGCAAGCGCTGCCCGATTTTGGAATCATCACCTTAACAAGTGACTGCATAGTTACTTTCAACTTACACATAGATATGAAGTATTTTATATAAATTACGTGCTATGTGTGCATATTATCTGAATACTTGCTATCTATGCTAGATGAACGTTGTTATACATGTTTTCAATGATTTAAATTGTATATGTATTTTATATCTACGAAAATGTTGGGGTAAAACATGGGTAGATGCAATAGGTGATGTGTGATAAAATGATGAGAGGACTCGATGTTGACATTGTTGATTCTGTCATCTAGCGGAGTATGGATGACGACCACGGACTCTTCTAGACAGTCCAGTGGAACACTAGCAGGCTCGCAACCTGTAGGTGTTTGTGAACGATATGTTCACCGGTGTACTCCATCCTCCACATGGTTTCCTTTAGGACATTTATTGATGAGGAATCCCCTTAGCAATAGTGTCCGTCCCGATGATGATCCTTAGGCTAGGTCCCTTATGATAGGTGTTTAGGGACGTAAAGTGAGGATAATGGGAACGGGTAATCGGGTTATTGTTGATCGATGAAATTAATAAACTTATTTATTGTGGGTTGAAAACCCTATGTGCTCACCAGGCTCCCAAGCCTGACCCACTCAGTTTTATGTATTACAGGTAGTGGCGCATGAGCATAGGTGTGATGTTTTGGACGAGGGATTACAGATATAGGCCTGTAGATATGAAATAATGTAGTAAGGCTTATATTGTACTGTTTATGCTTTTGATCTGTACGAACATGACATCCCGAGTCTTTTAATGAAATACATTTCTATGGAAATGCTTTTGATAAATCTTTATCATATTTTTGTTTTGGGACAAATTCCGCAACACTTTCATTTAAAATGTAACTCTGATTTTTAAACAAAGCATAAACAAACCGGTCTTTTCTGGCCGTGATTTTGGGGATGTCACAGTTGGTATCAGAGCATTAGTTTAAGCGAACTAGGAATTTGTAGGATTTCTAGACTTAAACTTAGAATGCTAAGCGATGATTGTGAGGTGTGATCACTAGCTTATTTTAGGAATTGTGCCTAAAATGCTTTTATGTGCTAAATGCTTTGTGCATAATATGCTGTTAATTGTTCGGATCTATGGTTTGTTGCCGACCGGATCTGGAAACCTTATGTGTTTAGGATTCTAAACGTACGACTACGATATTAGAACTAGCATGTAAACGTTTCGGAGTGACAAGGACGATTTAAAACGTCTATCCTAAATAAAGATCTAAATTCACCTTATTCGGTGTATAGATCAAGATGGAAAGGACCCGTAGCGGAAACGTGAACGCAAATGGAGGTAGGAACCAACCCCCAGTGGTTCAACAAATACCTGTTGTTGAAGAAGTTGCACCTGAGCCAGTCACCATGGCTGGAGTTCAAGCCATGATTCAGGCTATGCTAGCTGAACAAAGGGAAGAAATGAGACGGATGCTCCACGAAAATAGGGACGAACCTACCATAAATGTTGAACCGACGGGGCCAGTTCCCGAGCCATCTGAGGAAGGGAACTATAACCGCCAAGTGAGTCAAGTAGGGACTCAAGGTGAGCAAAAGGATGGCCCAGAAGGGAGAAACAACAAGGATGGGCGGATGTACAAAAATTTCTTGGGTGCGAAACCACCAAGTCTCTCAGGAAGCCCAAAGCCTGTTGAGATTATGGACTGGATCTCCGAGATGGAGATGATGTTTGAGAGCTGCGACTGCAGCGAGAAGCAGAAGACTATCTTCGCTGTGAGACAATTGAAAACTGGAGTCTTGAGCTGGTGGAAGCTATTGGCAGATACAATGCCACGGGGAGAAGCTCTGAAAATGTCATGGGATGAGTTCTTGGAACAACTTAATGCGCAGTACTGTTCAGAGATAGACTTGATTGATCTGAACAATGAGTTCCAAAATTTGAAGAAAGGGAGAATGAGCATCGATGACTATGCTGCTGCATTTACGGAAAAGATGAAGTTGTTTCCATACCTAGTGCCAACCGAACTTTCCAAAATTGAGAAATTCGCAAACGGACTGCCGGCTGACTTTGGCCCAACAGTCAAGATGGCAACCACTCTGAAATCAGTTGTTCGAGCAGCTAAGAACATGGAGACCCAACAAAAGGAAAGAGGTCTGGAGAGGGCTGAGGTTGGTGAGAAACGGAAGTTCAATGGATCCTCGAAGTCCAACAAGAAGAGTAGATTCTCGAAGTCTGGTTCGAGGGGAGGAGGATCGGAAGCGAAGTGGTGTGACAAGTGCAAGAAGAAGCACTCTGGGAAGTGTGACGGAGGGGTCACTTGTTACAAGTGCGGAAAGCCTGGGCACTACGCCAATGAATGCATCCTCAAACAGAAAGCATGTTATGGGTGCAATGAAGAAGGGCACATTTTGAAGGACTGCCCGAAGAAGAAGGAGACAGGAAGACCCAACATACTACCGAAGCCGAAGGCGAGAGCCTTCCAGATGACGCTCGAGGCTGCAAAGGAGACAGCAGACGTCGCTTCAGGTACCTTTCTTGTAAATGGTTTGCCTGCAAATATACTATTTGATTCTGGAGCCAACTACTCCTTTGTGTCGCATAAATTTGGTGGGAAATTAGCATTGCCTGTAGAAAAACTAGATAATGCCCTGATTGTAGAAGTTGCCAGTGGCAAATTCGTACCTGTTAGTAATCGTATTAGGAACATCGTCATTGACCTAAATGGAAACGAATTCCACGAAGAGCTATTACCCATAGGGTTAAACGGTTTCGACATCGTTTTGGGTATGGATTGGCTTAGCGCCAACGATGCTGAGATTCAATGCCAAAAGAAGATAGTAAAGGTAAACCCACCCGGAAAAGAATCATTTATGGTGTATGGGGATAAACGCAGAGTGAATTCTGGAATCATCTCCCTGATGAAAGCCAGTAAATGTTTGTCCAAAGGATGTGCATCATACTTGGCATTCGTAATCGATGCCAAGAAGGAGAAGAAAGAGGTGCATAATATATCGGTTGTGTGTGATTATCCGGAAGTCTTTCCCGAAGATCTTCCCGGATTACCACCTGATAGGCAAGTGGAGTTTCGTATAGACTTGTTACCAGGAACAACACCGATAGCAAAGGCACCTTACCGATTAGCACTGACGGAGATGAAGGAGCTCATGACGCAACTTCAGGAGCTGTTGGATAACGGTTTTATTCGACCTAGTTCATCACCCTGGGGAGCTCCGGTGTTATTCGTGAAGAAGAAGGACGGAAGTATGAGAATGTGTATAGACTACCGAGAGCTGAATAAGGAAACGGTGAAGAACAAGTATCCATTGCCGAGGATTGATGACCTATTCGATCAGCTGCAAGGTTCGAGCTACTTCTCAAAGATTGATCTTAGGTCAGGACATCATCAGCTAAAGGTGAGAAAGCAGGATATTGAGAAGACTGGATTAAGAACGAGATATGGACACTACGAGTTCTTGGTTATGTCATTCGGGCTAACCAATGCTCCCGCAGCATTCATGGATTTGATGAATAGGGTTTGTAAACCATTCCTTGATAAATCCGTGATAGTGTTCATCGACGACATTCTCATCTACTTGAAAAGCCAAGAGGAGCATGGCAAGCATCTACGGGAAGTATTAGAAGTGTTGAAGAAGGAGAAGCTTTTTGCAAAGTTCTCCAAATGCGACTTTTGGATACGGGAAGTCCAATTCTTGGGTCATGTTGTTAACCAGGAGGGAATAATGGTTGACCCCGCAAAGATCGAGGCTGTAATGAAGTGGGAACGTCCAAAGAGTCCCACGGAGATTCGAAGCTTTCTAGGATTAGCCGGATATTATCGACGATTTATCCAAGGCTTTTCTTCGATAGCTGCTCCATTAACAACTTTGACTCATAAAGGAGCTACGTATACGTGGAGTGAGAAACACGATGAGGCATTCGAGAAGCTAAAGAAGAAGTTATGTGAAGCACCGATACTTTCTCTACTCGATGGAGTCGAAGATTTCGCGGTTTATAGTGATGCTTCTGGAGTCGGGTTGGGTTGTGTTCTGACCCAAAGAGAAAAGGTGATAGCATACGCATCTCGACAATTGAAAGAGCACGAAAA
This sequence comes from Lactuca serriola, assembly GCF_051521515.1. Classification (NCBI taxonomy): domain Eukaryota; kingdom Viridiplantae; phylum Streptophyta; class Magnoliopsida; order Asterales; family Asteraceae; genus Lactuca; species Lactuca serriola. The sequence goes on along the minus strand of NC_136408.1, from coordinate 215,072,982 downwards.
GAACTACCCCACTCATGATCTGGAGTTGGCAGCGGTAGTTTTTGCCTTAAAGATATGGAGGCATTACCTCTACGGCACGAAGTGCAAGCTCTTCACTGATCATAAGAGTCTCCAGTATCTCTTTAATCAGAAGGAGTTGAACATGAGGCAACAACGCTGGCTAGAACTTCTCAAGGACTATGACTGTGAGATACTTTACCACCCAGGTAAAGCAAATATTGTTGTTGATGCTCTCAGTCGGAAAGTCAATCTGGAAAGGAAAAGGCCAAGAGCGTTAAGAATTGAAGTCGTCTCGACAATTGTGGAAAGTATCAGGAAAGCTCAAGAAGAAGCTTTAGAGAAAAATGACCGAAAGGAAGAACGTTTGGGAAGAACATTAGTGTTTGGTACAAACAGTCGAGGACTGAAGGTATTCCAAGATCGAATTTGGGTACCTAAGACGGGAGGAATAAGAGATCTTCTGATGGAAGAAGCACACAATACCATGTACTCGATTCATCCCGGTAGCACTAAAATGTATAGGGACCTAAAACCCTACTATTGGTGGCCGACGATGAAGCTCGATGTTGCGAAGTATGTGGCCGAGTGCGTAACATGTGCGAGGGTTAAGGCACAACATCAGAAACCGTATGGGAGGTTGGAACCTTTACCTGTACCCATGGGTAAATGGGAAGACATCACCATGGATTTTGTGACTAAACTGCCCAGGACGAAGAACGGTCACGACATGATTTGGGTAGTCGTGGATCGTTTCACCAAGAGTGCACACTTCATAGCAGCCAACGAGAAGTGGTCTATGGATAAGCTCGCAAATGCTTACGTGAAGGAAATTGTAAGACTTCACGGTGTCCCTCTTACGATTGTATCAGATCGTGATAGTCGTTTCACGTCAAGGTTTTGGAGGAGTCTACAAGAGGAGTTAGGTACAAAGTTGTGTTTGAGTACTGCTTATCATCCGCAAACTGATGGTCAGAGCGAAAGAACGATTCAGACGCTGGAAGATATGCTGAGAGCATGTACCCTCGAATTCCAAGGGAATTGGGACGAGCACTTACCTCTGGTAGAATTTTCCTACAACAATAGTTTTCACTCGAGCATCAAGATGGCTCCTTATCAAGCCTTGTATGGGCAGAAGTGTCGTACGCTGTCTTGTTGGCTTGAAGCCGGAGAGAAGCAGTTTATGGGCCCCGAGATAGTCCATGAGACTGCTGAGAAGTTGAAGGTGATTAGGGAAAGGATGTTAGCAGCACAGGATCGTCAGAAGAGCTATGCTGATAAGAAAAGACGACCGATAACTTTCGAAGTTAGGGATTCCGTTTTGCTTAAATTCTCACCGTGGAAGGGACTTATACGATTTGGGAAACGAGGAAAGTTGAGTCCAAGGTTTATTGGACCGTTCAAAGTTCTTCAGAAGATAGGGAACCAAGCTTACAAGCTGGAATTGCCCGAAGAACTCAATGGTATTCATAACACCTTCCATGTGTGTTATTTGAGGAAATTCACGGGATATGTTCCCGACATAATTCCAATCTCAGAGTTAAGGATGGATGAAAATAAAAGGTTGATCGAAGAGCCTCAGGCAATTGTTGACCGTAAGACTAAGAAGTTATGACGCAAGATGGTCGACTTGGTGCTAGTCCGATGGAAACATTCGAATGGGCCGAATCTCACTTGGGAAACAGAGGATGACATGATGAGTCGCTATCCACATATGTTTGCTGATGCATGATTCCGGGACGGAATCATCCTAAGGGGGAGAGAATTGTAACGCCCGGGTTTCAGGGCTAAGCATTTTTGTCAATGTAATAGTCTAGGTCAACTCTTGTAACTCTTTTTGAAGTAATAAAGATGAAATATTTTAGTATTATGTGAATTATATGTGTTTATTATTTAATTATAAATGTATAATTAATAAAGAATAAAAATGAGCGTCAAAATTAAAGTGTGAGATAATCCCGATATCTCTAAATAAAGTTGTAGAATATGTCTGAAGGTTTCCGTGCATATAAGGAACGCCGAAATCCGAGTTATAACGAAGAAGTTATGACCCGTCGAAGTTTCACGACAGAACCGGCACGATACCGGGAAGCGTGAATAGTGAATTTACGATAGAGCGAGATTTAGCCTTAGTGATCTAAACGAAAGTTGTAGAGTACGTCTTCACCTACGCGTGGATATAGAGAACGTCAAAAACGGAGTTCGTATGAACGAGTTACAAATTATAATAGCATATTTACGTATTAAAATAAAGTATAAATCATGTATACGTACACATATATATACATATGTATATATCATTAGAAAGGTATCGACGATGCGGTCATTATAAGACTAATGTTGAGTTCTTTCGACATTATTTTAGTACAAATATCATTAAATCCATTTATAATAGTATTATAGAGGGGTGTTTAGTTGTTTATATAACTAAAAGGTCATTAAGTAATTATGGAGGGTAGTTTTTGAAAATTCAATTAGTATAAATAAGAGCCTTGGGCTCTCATATTTCATGCACCATTCTCTTGATTCAAGAGTCTTTCTCTCCTTATCCCCCGAGCATTTCGGTCCCTCGTGATTCGACTTCTCTTTCTGTAGCTTAGTATAGTAAGGTGAGCGCTGAAGCGCTGCACGAATCTTTCTTAGAAAGATTCAACGACGAAGTTATGCCCCTGCAGAGCCCGACTCCTAGCTAAAACCCCCTTGTAAGTAAGTTATGCTTACCTTATTTTAATATAGCTTATATTTAAAATTAGTATTGTTATTATGAACTTATAATAAATATTTGAGCTATTATTATAACTTATATAAGTGTCGTTATAATATTTTTTTAACTACTCGCGGTACGGGGAATCTGGTTTAAAGGGCCGCATAGGGTTGTTGGATTTCAGAAGTGCTATATGCCAAAATGGTCCTGCCCTCCGGTGTTTTATGTCTGGCCCCTGTCTGTACATAGTGGTTGGAAAATATTGTTTAACGCTTATATAATAATAATAATACTAAGACTAATAATTGGTCACGGTAAATATTAGACTAAAATTTAGCGATAATAATGCTAGGTTTCGTCGAAGGAAAATAGAATCGTTTGAAGCAAGCGCTGCCCGATTTTGGAATCATCACCTTAATAAGTGAGTGCATAGTTACTTTCAACTTACACATAGATATGAAGTATTTTATATAAATTACGTGCTATGTGTGCATATTATCTGAATACTTGCTATCTATGCTAGATGAACGTTGCTATACATGTTTTCAATGATTTAAACTGTATATGTATTTTATATCTACGGAAATGTTGGGGTAAAACATGGGTAGATGCAATAGGTGATGTGTGATAAAATGATGAGAGGCCTCGATGTTGATGTTGTTGATTCTGTCATCTAGCGGAGTATGGATGACGACCACGGACTTTTCTAGACAGTCCACTGGAACACTAGCAGGCTCGCAACCTGTAGGTGTTTGTGAACGATATGTTCATCGATGTACTCCATCCCCCACATGGTTGCCTTTAGGACATTTATTGCTGTGGAATCCCCTTAGCAGTAGTGTCCGTCCCGATGATGATCCTTAGGCTAGGTCCCTTATGATAGGTGTTTAGGGACATAAAGTGAGGATAACGGGAACAGGTAATCGGGTTATTGTTGATCGATGAAATTAATAAACTTATTTATTGTGGGTTGAAAACCCTATGTGCTCACCAGGCTCCCAAGCCTGACCCACTCAGTTTTATGTATTATAGGTAGTGGCGCATGAGCATAGGTGTGATGTTTTGGACGAGGGATTACGGATATAGGCCTGTAGATATGAAATAATGTAGTAAGGCTTATATTGTATTGTTTATGCTTTTGATCTGTACGAACATGACATCCCGAGTCTTTTAATGAAATACATTTCTATGGAAATGCTTTTGATAAATCTTTATCATATTTTTGTTTTGGGACAAATTCCGCAACACTTCCATTTAAAATGTTACTCTGATTTTTAAACAAAGCATAAACAAACCGGTCTTTTCTGGCCGTGATTTTGGGGATGTCACATTGGATTAGGTGCTGAATAGATTCAACATGCAGGATTCGAAGAAAGGAGAGTTACTGATCCAAAGTAATGCCAGATTGAGTAAGACTCAGAGCCCGAGTACAGAGGCTGACATAGCTAAGATGAGTCGAGTACTGTATGCTTCCGCTATAGGCTCGATCATGTATGCTATGACTTGTACTCGTCCTGATGTGGCCTTTGCTTTGAGTATGGTCAACAGATATCAGGGGAACCCTGGCATGGCTCACTAGACTGTGGTAAAGAACATTCTCAAGCACCTGCGGAGGACTAAGGACTGGCTCCTTACCCTTGGTGGGAGTGACGACTTGAGAGTAGTGGGGTATAGTGATGCTAGCTTCCAGACTGATAGGGATAATTTCTGCTCTTAGTCAGGCTGGGTCTTTACCTTAAACGGAGTAACAATTACTTGGACAGTGGCTGATTCAACTTTCGAATTAGAGTATATAGCAGCAAGCGAGGCAGCAAAGGAGACTATATGGCTGAAGAACTTCATTGGAGACCTCGAAGTAGTACCAGCTATAAAGGAGCCTATGGAGATTTTCTGTGATAATGAAAGTTCAGTTGCCTTAGCGAAGGAACCAAGGGATCACGGGATATCCAGACACATCGAAAAAAAATATCATTTAATCAGACATCGAATAGAAGAAGGACTCCTCATGGCAAAGAGGGTATCATCGGATGAGAACCCAACAGATCCCCTCACGAAGGGACTGGGTAGGGTTAAGCATCTTCAGCATGCGAGGCGCATAGGGCTAAAGGATGATATTAGTTTTAGAAATTAGATAGCTTTTGAAAATTTTAAAGTGTAATTGACATTTGATGATAATGATATTAGTCTTACAAATTAGATAGCTTTTGAAATTTGTAAAGTGTAATTGACATTTGATGATAAATAAAAGTTGTTGTGTATTTATAAGTAAAGTGTTGCTATCTTCTGTCAATCATTTACTATTATTTCATTTTTGCATGTTTTGACTTCCAAAATAATTATGTTATGATATATCATATTATTCAAACCATCCACATTCAATCATACTTTGAAAGTAGGTAATGAGGTAAGACTATCATGAAGGGTCTGAAGTTTGTCTTGGACAAAGGGGCTGCAGTGTTCATGAGTACTCGTGGAATAGTGATTCGAGTATTAGATTCAACCCACACTCACATGTATCACTTCATGGAATTTATCTCGAGTGATCGTGAGATGGTAATATCATATAAATCTTCAAACCTAGAGATATGAGTTGTTGACTATGAGTTGGTTATACATTGATTGTACGAAAATGCATTGATAACTCGATGTTATAAAACATACCTTTGTTTATGATTCAACAAGTAGTATAACATACATATGAGTCGAAGTTTATCTGTTCCTTTTAGTCCTTGGAGGATAAAAAGCGATATTTGGGCCCCTCGATGATTTTGTTTTGACCTATGTACCGGGCCTAATCATAACTAAATTGATATGTTCGATTAAGTTCTATGTCAAACAAATCGGAAATCGGTAAACAAACTGCTGAACAATAAGTACGACATTGTTCCATGTATTTGTCCGGCTGATATCTTGAGAACAGAGGATTATATGATCACTTATCTTAAATGGCGTAATCATCATCATCTCAGTTCCGCGAGACTTTGAAAGAGCTACGATTGCTGATCGGTTCTTGAAGTCATTCTTGCAGTTATAGTTATTAGACTTATCCAAGTGGGAGACTATTGGATTAGGTGTCTAAGCTCATAACTATTTCTGGAATGTACTTGACCCGGTTGGCATGGTCCATTTGGGTTGCATGGCATTGCAACACTTGGATAGAAAAAATGAGAGAAAGGACACTTAAAGTTTATTAATATATTATAAGTTCTAATATATTAATAATATTATTTAATTAGTATTGATCAAGAATTAATTTGGTGATCAAAAGGAGACTTATTAAATATATGGGGTTGATTGTGTAAATCATCCATTCTTTTATAGTGTGCTAATGATCCATGGTTTATTGAGTTGGGCTCTCCATGGATAGTCCATGGAGCTTATGAACCCATGGATCCTAGAATATGAAAAGCCATGCACATTAGGGTTTACATGGAGTAACCCTACATGTGACACACTATATAAAAAGCTCCATGTCTAGCAAAATCAGACACTAAGAAGAGAACTAGAGTGCTAGCTGATTTTGTGTGGGTGTGAACTTCTCTCAAAGTTATTCCAAGAGTTGTGGTGTTATGTGAGACATTTGAGGCGTCACATTTGGGGTGATAGGCTCACAAAGTTCTCAAGGAATCCAAGCAACAAAAAAGTATGTCTTCCTACTAGCTTTTATGTTTCATTGTTCCGATGTCATGCTAGTTAGGTTAAGAACCTTGGAAAATCAAATTTGCATGTATCTTAGTAAAGCATAGATCCAAGGTTTCTAGGGTTGCATGTACACCTTAGGAGTGTTAGAATGCTCAAAACCCTTCAATAATGTCAATCAATAGCATACTCCTAGGCTAAGGCATTATGAATCATGCAACTCTAGCTCTAAATTCCTGAAATACTTAGACTACTCTCTAGCATGCAACTCTAATATCTCATAAGTATTGCATCTCATAATATAAACAAGTAAGGGTATTTTGGGAAAATCACCGTTTGGGCTCTGGCTGATTGTACACACTACCTCATCTCGTTTCCTCTTAAAGACTTTTACTCGTTTAGGAAATCATTTTCTTTTAGAAAAATTCCTCAAATCCTTAGTTTGAGTCCAGACATACCTGAGGGTACATCCGAATCCCTCAAACCAAGGCTCTGATACCAACTTGTAACACTCTAAATTTTCAAATAAAATTTTCATTTTTAAAACCTCACAAAACACAATTTCGCATTTCTCAAAATAACATTTATAGGTTGTTCAAAGCACAAGACAACAAAATGTTTGACAATATCCTAGAATACTCAAAACAAAATCTCTAGTTGGTGTGTACAATCATGTCGGCGTCTTCCCATGATCCTGAGAGGTACCTGAAACACATTTCACACAACACTATAAGCACGAAGCTTAGTGGCTTCCCCAAAATACCACGCACAAATAAATAGCCTCTCATGGTTGTATCTCGATTAGGACCCTCCGGTCATGTGTCTTAGTGAATACCCTCATGTCTTACAGCTCGGGCCGGACCCTCCAGTCTGGTATCTTAGTGAAGACCCCCCGGTCCCACAGCTTGGGTCGGACCCTCCGGTCTGGTATCTCGGTGAAGACCCTCCGGTCTCATAACTCGGTTTGGACCCTCTGGTCCTAACTCAACAAGGCACATAAATAATATACAACATGAATGGCAAAGACAAAATACATGATATCACATAACTCAGTATAAGCATATAAGACCCTCCGGTCGATAACTTAAATAAGATCCTTCGATCACACAGTATTACCACTCAGGTAAGTATAGTGAGAAGACTCACCCTGTAGGGTAAAGCAATATATCCCACGCTCAAACTACTGGTCTAGACTCCGCCCTTCCATGGCCTCTAAAATCCACAGCTTAACCAAAACCCTAAAGTCAATGGAAGTCAACAGTCAAAGCTGACCCAACTCGTCGAGTGCAACTCATGAACTTATCGAGTTCCTCAGTACTTAGTAAATCACAAAAACCCGAGTCAACTCGTCGAGTTGCTAGCCAACTTGTCGAGTCTATGCAGAGTCCAGAAGATCGGGGAAAAACCCCAACCACTTGCCGAGTTGTCGCACAACATCGTCGAGTTCACTCTTAATCCAAAAATGGGAAAACCCAACTCAACTCGTCGAGTTACATGCCCAACTCGTCAAGTTCTTCATCCATTACTCATTAAAATCATTCCAGTCGATCCCAATGATCCAAACTCTAGATCCAACCCCCTAGGATGAAGTTACCAAGTAAAGTGGCTACCTTTACGATCATGCAAGGCCTCACAAGGCTAATACTCCCAAACTAAGCTCAAGAAGGGGTTTGTGACATGAAGACTGGTTAAGGCTTCATAAAGCTTGAGGCTTTAGGCCTAAAGGGCCTAGTAGTGTCTCGATCTGAGATCTAAGCTCCATAGCATGCTCACAACCATTAATGACTCAAGGAGAAACTAGAAAGAGCCGTAAACTTTCTAATGGAGAGATCAAACAAACAAGTGATCAAGGTAATGGATTTTTACCTTCAAATGACTGCTACCACTAAGATGATGGCGGATCAAAAGACTCCTTTTTTTCCACGCCTTCTACTCTACAAGGAATGCACCAAAACACACACACTCTTAGCTCCAAACACTCTCAAAATGGAAGATACTCGATTAGGCTTTGTCTCAGGGTGATAAAGTGATGAGGGAGGCGGGGTAAGGGAGTTAAAGTCCTTTAAATACGGTGCAGGCCCGAATAATTCAGGTTTCATCAAACAGCCTCAACTTGTCGAGTTTAGTCCTCCACCTCGACGAGTAGGCTTCATATTCCGCGCATCTTGATCAACTCCTACACGACAACTTGGGACCAAAAAACTCATCGACTAAGTCCTATAATGTGAATAAAATTCTCAAGTTCCACATCCAGGAAATCGGGGTGTTACAATATATTCACATGATTCGATGAATGTGGGTGCAAAGCTTGACAAAGTTAATGGCAGCCAAAATATAATAACCAAGACGATATTAAACAAGTTGATGAAATTATGTGTGTATGAGAAGACGAATGCAAAAATTTGGATTTACTGTGCTATTTGAGTAATGAAACGGAATTTGTTCAAACTGAAACTGAATAATCAAAAAACAGATTAACGGAAGTAATACAATTCGGTTAAGTGACACACATCAAACTGATAACCTGAAATCGGTGGTGTGATATTCTTCAGGTAAAATGACTTCATTACTCAAATTTGTCTCTATGTAAACGTGTAATTAAATATTTTTTCTAAGTTAACAGATATTATATATAGATTGTAAATTTTATTTTGTATAGGTGAATGGAAGAAAATATTTATTGATATATTTTATAAGGAAAACATAATAAATCAAGCTACTATTGTTAGATAACAAAAACATGTTTGGATATATCATTAAGATAATACAATTCTAAAATATAGTTATACAAATTGATTAATTATTATAATAGTAAATAATACAAGAAATCAAAAGTTAATGAAATTTTATATTATCCAAGAATAAACACTCTTGAGATAAGTTAGTTTAAATATGTATCTATCTTATTTTATATTTAAAGTATTTACAATGTAAAAGTATTATTTCAAAGTCAATGATACCGATATAACTATTTTTAATAAAATATATTAATTATATTATAATATTCTGCACAACAGTGAATATTCGCTTAGTATACTTATAAAATAGACATTTTTTCTTCAATCAAATTAATTTGAAAGCCCCAACTTTTCAAGTTATTTTATAATTAATACGTTAAATCTAATATTATTGTAATTTCAATATTAATTCTTTATTCTCAATATAATATATTTAGTTTGTTAATTTAAATATGATGTTAAATTCAAAACATAATTTTTATAATTTATTCAAAACCTTCTTTTAAATATTCAAAAAGTTTAAATTGATGGTAATCAAAATGTCAAATTAACAAAAAAAAATTAGTTGAAAGTTACTTTTTATAAATAATAATAGTTTCCATAAAAAGATAGTCTAAAATATATTATAAATATTAAAAGTTTAAATAAAATATTAAATATAAAACATGTATCAAAAGATAGTTTTAAAGTTCATTAAAAACAAACTATGTCTACCTAATTTGAGTTTATTTTTATTTTCACGGCTTGGAGTTATTAAGATGATGCAAATTTAAATAGAATAATATGAGATCTATTATTTGATACTTATAAATCCATTACAAAATTAATTTCAGACACTTATTTTTAATGATGTTTATTATTTATTTAAATTACATAGAATATTTTATGATAAACTAGTTGAAAAATTATTAATTTAAATGAAACAACAACCATTTAGATTATCTTCAACCCACTTCTATTTTTTCCCAAAAAATAGAGTAAAAAAATAAGGTAAATTGTGTTTCATCTCCAACCTTACTGTATTTTTTACCCTATTTTTACCCTCAATGTATATATTCCATTCTTCTAAACTTATATAAATTGTCAAACATATCCCTTCTATTAATTTGGGTTTCACAAATATATAATATATATTTTTTTCATTACAATAATATTAAATAAATAAGATTATATTTATAATACGTAATTATAAGTTTTTGTAAAGTATGTCATTGTGTTTTAAAATTTCAAATATGTATTTAAATTTTAATATGAATTTGTTAAACAAAAAACAAAGTTTATATTTATAATTAATTAATATAATTTAATAAATAACACAATATTATAAGTATTAAATATTAGATTTAAATAATAATTAGTACATAAAAAACCAAAAATATATAAATGTATAAGCGATAGAGTAAAACCGACAACTCAAAGTTCATCCCCAATTTGGAGGAAATGAATAGTATAACACCATATTTGATGTTATACTATTCATTTCCCCTAAAATGGTAGAATAAATGAAATAGGGTTGGAGTGAAATGAGAGAAAAAAATGAAAGAAATAATGAAGAATAAGAGTAACTTGGAGATGCTGGTTAAGGAATCAAACATTTTGTACGTATACACGTTAATATCTTTAGACCAAAGACTCTTTGGTCCTCAAAACAATTGCCAGATAAAGGTTGTTATCTGTTTATATATCAATATGAAAGAAATTGATGGTATTATACACAGAAATATATCTATATTAATGGCTAGATTTTCTAAATTACAATCCCAAAGAAACAAAATTTTATGAACTTAGTGACTTCCTGCTTTGTCAATGGCAGTTGGCTAACTGAAACTTTGTTTTCACAAAATATCATTTTAATGGCATTTTGTGATAAAAAAAAACAAATAATTTATTATGACATCCTTTTAAAACAATGATGTTCTTAAAACAAATAGTTTATTACTTGTATACGATGACATTAGGATAGAAAATATCCCTTATATGACAATAACACCAACATTATATAATGCTTAAAATGCAAACTAAACATAGTTTTTGCAGTGATAAGTGACCACATTACAACTCCTTACATATTTTCTAGATATAAGTTGAAATCCAAAGACAACTACTATTTCAAAGCACTTGAAGAAGAAAAATAACTCTTTCACCATCTCTTTTCTTTCTACATTTCTTTTAAATTAATACATTAAACCAAATATTATTGGAATTTCAATATTAATTCTTTATTCTCAATATAATATATTTATAATATATTTAGTTTGTTAATCTAAGCATGATGTTAATTTCGAAACATAATTTTTATAATATACTCAAACTTTTGTTTAATATTTAAAAAAGTTAAATAGATGATAACCAAAATGTCAAATTAACAAAAAAAATAGTTAAAAACTATTTTTTATAATACTAATATTTTCCATAATATAGATAGACTGAAATAAATTAAAAATATTAAAAATTTAAATAAAATATTAAATATAAAAACATGTATACAAAGATAGTTTTAAGATTCATTAAAAAAAATATGTCTATCTAAACTGAGTTTATTTTTATTTTCACGGGTTCCGTTTATTGAAATCATGCGTATTTAAATAAAATGATATGATATTTATTATTTGATACTCATAAATTCATTATAAAAATAATTTATTATTTTTTATGATGCTTATCATTTATTTAAAATACTTTCAATAATTTTATGATAAATTAGTTTAAAAATTATTAATTTAAATGGAACAACAACCACTAAGGAAATCAAACATTTCCTACATATACACCTTAATATCTTTAAGCCAAAAGACTCTTTGATACTCAAAACAAGTGCCTAATATTGTTATCAATATACACCATAATACTTTTAAGCCAGACTCTTTTGTCCTCAAAAGAAGTGCCTAAGGTTGTTATCTGTTTATATATCAATATGAAAGAAATTAATGGGTATTATAGGCAGAAATATATCAATATTAATTGCTAGATTTTCTAAATTACAATCCCAACGAAACAAAATTTTATGAACTTAATTAGTGACTTCCTGTTTTGTCAAAGGCAGTTGGCTAACTGAAACTTTGTTTTCACAAAATATCATTTTAATGGCATTTTGTGATAAAAAACAAATAATTAAATTATGATATCCTTTTAAAACAATGCTTAAAATTTTAATAGCATTTCGTGATAAAAAAAAAAAAAAACAAATAATTTAATCATGATATCCTTTTAAAACAATGATGTTCTTAAAACAAATAGTTTATTACTTGTATACGATGACATTAAAGTAGAAAATATCCTTATAAGAAAATAACACCAACATTATATAAAGCTTAAAATGCAAACTAAACATAGTTTTTGCAGTGACAAGTGACCACATTACAACTCCTTACATATTTTCTAGATATAAGTTGAAATTCAAAGACACCTACTATTTCAAAGCACTTGAAGAAGAAAAATAACTCTTTCACCATCTCTTCTCTTTCTACATCTCTTTTAAATCTGCAACCATCCACGAACATATTAGCATACGATTGATCATATGACAATGAGCGCACCAAGTAAATGTAAAGTAGCACATAATTGAAAGACAAAATATTCGCAAAAATAGGGTTTCTATGATGAGATGTCGATGGAAAGTATGTATATATATACCATGTCTATGGTGCTTGATTGATCATACGAGAATGAGCGCACCAAGTAATAAAATGCACCATGCTGAAGAGACTGAAGAGTTACCCCCCACTCGTTTGTCACCACTGGCTGTCCATAAGAGTGTATCAACACCGCATCATCACCAAACGCCTCCCTCACATTAAACGGACCAGATGCTACCTCAAATGCTACGTCATTGATGAACACCGTTGATTTCTCATTACTTGGTTCCTCCAAACCTACACCTCATAACATTCAACCATTAACTCACTACTTCATGCCATCACTTATATGCTTAGCTTTAACAAAATCCATATGCATGCATATATCAACTACAATGTTAGTTAACACTTGAGAATGTAACTAACTAACTATCAAATCCCTTGTATAAAAAAGATTGAATCTTTTAAAATTTTAGAAAAGTAAAAGTATTAATTACATAAACATTTGCACTTACACACACTGATCATTTTATGGGTTTCAGCTAGTCTTGGAATTTTTTATTACTGTAATGTTATATAATATATTATAATAGCTTTAATGTTTGATGTAAAATCTACACAGTTCTTAACGTTTATTGTTTAAACCTAAAGATAAATCAATGTCGATATGAACGTTATTAATAAGCTTAAGAAGAAGAAAAAGAAACAAATAAAGGTGTACCTCGGATATCATTTACTGTTGATGGAACTGTAGTAGTAGTAGTAGTAGGAGGATGATTTGGAGTTACAATGGAAGCAGGAGCTGAAGGTTGAGTAAAATTATACGTTGACATTTTCACCATTTTCTCTTCTTCAACACCTTTGTTAGTATTATTCTTTGAGATACCATTTTGGCGAGTCATCATCATTAAATCAGTTAGCAACATCCCAGAGCTACTCCCAACAGTCTGATCAAGATTTCCATGGTGATGATCTTGATTAATCGCATTTCCCAACTCCGAGAAAGAAAACCCTTGTGTGAAACTGGCAGTGGTGGCGATAGGTGGTTGCGGCGGTGGTGGTTGTTGAGCTGTGGTGAAAAAGAAGGGTTCTTGCGAGAATTCGCTATGGTGTTGGTGGTGGTAACCCGTCCCTCCACCGCTAAAGTAGGCGTGTGGTTGTTGGTTTACTGAAGCTGTAGGGGAGTTGAGAAGAAACTCGATTGACTTGGAGGATGACTTTTCCGATGAAGAGGACGACGAGGTGGTTGCCACCTTTGTGGTGGCAGCAGAAACCGGAAAAGATTGGTGGTTTTGGGTTTTTTGGAGATTTCGACTCTTGTGTTTGCTTCTAGATTTCCGGTTTTGGAACCAGTAAAAGACGTTCGCATCACCAACTTGTCCATATTCTTGAAGCTGCGCTCGGATTTTTCTGATTTCGTCCCTCGGAGGATTCACCATTCCGGAGTTGAAAATGGATTCAAGGATTCGGATTTGTTCAGGTTTTGGGTTCCATCTTGGCTTCGGTTCCGGGCTTCTCTCCTCGCATCCTGCCATTGTTAACATTTTTACTATTAACTATAATATAAAAAAAAAAAAAATTGGATTTGTAACGTATACATCATCATAACTTTTTTCATGGTTATATGCCTAACGAATTGGGAACAATGACGCATAAACTCAACACCCGTTCATGATTTTCAGGATCTTGCACCGATCAATAAAAGAGAAGGTATACAAAGCTTACACAAAACCTCAGTTCTTTTCACACACACACACACAGAAACGATAACAGTCGCACCGACTTCGTGAAATATCTTGAAATCTCACGAATGATTAGAAAACGGAAGAACGAAAAAAACATATTTAATAATTGTTATCCAATCTTGTGTCGAAAGTGGTTTTACTTTGTATCGAGTAGGAAAGAGGAAGCATACGAAGTGACGTTAAAAGTGGGTAAAACGGACGTAATTACCGGAGGTGTAAGGAGATCTGAGACAGGGAGAAGAAAGGAGATTGTTGGAGTCGTGAGATTGCCATTGGTGGTGATGATGAGTGTTGCAGGTGGGTTTGGATTTGAACATACTAGGCCAGTGTCTATTTGATGAAGCCATCTGAAATACTAGTTATATATATATATATGACTGTATATGAATGATTGATGATGAGTGATAATTGTAGCACACTCTCAAGTCTCAAGTCAAGTCAGAGACAAAAAAGTGATATATTTTGCGTTGCTACTTTGTTCTTTCTGCTTTCTGGCTCTCTTTTTGGTTTAGTGAAGAAGAATGAAAGGACTAGGCAAACAAAACATCTCTTCTTATAGCCATAGACTCCTCACCTACCCCTGCATTTCAGTTCAGTTTCAATTAATAGCAACTCCAAATTAAATAAAATATAAATAAGAGATATTAAGATGGACACACATGTACAAGCATACATAACATATATATACATATTTAATAATTAGAAAATGAAAATAAACCCATAAACAAGAATCTCCTGTGCATCCATTAGAACATGTAAAAACAAATGTAAGGGATACAAAGAGAGTAGTACTACCATCCCTAATCCCCATAGACCCATACCCCAAAACATTTATGCGGTTTTTATATAATCATATTCTATTAACAAGATAAAAACGAAAAAAGGTAATGGGCTTTTTAATGCAAAGAGGGTTCCCACACAAAGGAAAATAAAGACAACAATAAAGGAAGAACCGAAGGGGTACTTGTGCTCTTACTAGATTTTTTATCACAGAAGACAGCGAAAGGTTATTAATATCAAGAGTCAAGGGCTTCCAAGAGAGAGAAAGAGAGGAAAAGTGTGGGGTTGTTTTTCGCATGACGTTCTCTTTGTTTTCACATCTTAATCATCTTCTGATGATTTTTCCTCATTTGCATTGTGGAAGGGTTTCTTTCAGTGATCTTGTGAGGTTGCAGAGAGTGTATTAATATGTGTGTGTGTGTGTGTGTGAGAGAGAGAGAGAGAGAGAGAGAGAGAGAGAGAGAGAGAGAGAGAGAGAGAGAGAGAGAGAGAGAGAGAGAGAGAGAGAGAGAGAGAGAGAGAGAGAGAGAGAGAGAGAGAGAAAAGAGGAGTTAAATTGTTTTCTTCGTGTTGCACATATTCTAAGGAAAAAGGTTGGTGTTGGTGGCAAAGAATAAATAGGGGTATTTGAAAGTCAATAAGGCATGGTAGGGTTTGAGTGCAAAAGTGGTGGTGGAGGATTTATTGCGAGTTTGGGTTATTTCGGGCAAAGTAATAATTAAGAGGGGTTATTCATGGATTGAATTGGATTGACTCGAGGGAAATTTATTTCCGTTTGCATATTTCTTCCGGCATGGGTTAATTTTCACTTTTGTTTCTAACATGGATGTAAAAGTGAATTTGATTATTCTTGAAACTTCACAAACTTTTAAGACAGTCTAAATGTTTTGATTTATTCTTGAATGAATTCGATTATGTAAATCTTTTGAAAGATAAAATACGAACCCATAATTGTATTTTTTTTAAATATATTTTAGACATCGTACTCCTAAGCATAGCTAAGTGGGTTTTTTCTCACCAATCAATTGTAAGAAAGTAAGAAACATAGATCAACTGTCCATACTAATGAAAAAAAATGATGAATATTTCGAGTGCAAATGACTTGAAGGTCTTTTTGTTTTATCCATGTTGAGGTAATCTTATTTTTTTATATATATTTTTAAAAATTTAACTTGTTAAACATGTTAAATGGTTAAATATGTAGAAAAAAAATTGTCTAAATATAAGAATTTTTGTTTATATATTTCCTAAGATTTTTTAATAATTTCTTACCCCATTTTTATGATATTCTTTTTCCTATAGATTTTTAAAATACAATGTTTTAAATTTTTTTATAACTTTTTTTTTTAAACTTTTTCTATACTTTCAATTAATTTTAATACAAATGCTTTTAAACCAAATATTTTATAAATTTTTAAAATTTTTCTTACAAGTTTTTACCTTTTTTTTTTTTTTTTTTTACATTTTCATACAATTTTTTTTATAACTTTTTTACATTTACTTCTAAACTTTCTTATACAACATTTTTAAAGCGTTTTAAAGATTTTTTTATGACAATTTAATATTTTTTATATCATTTTAAAATAATTTCGCTAAATACTAGTTTAAAACGTTGTATTAAAAAAAATTAAAAGTATATAAAATTCTAATTAAAAAGTTGGAATAATTTAAAGTCATTTACATTATACATATTTTTTTATCTTTTTATTTGTTAAGTAACATTTTTTTTTAAATTACCCTCTATAGTTATTGTTAAATATTTAATATATTTAATTTTACTGCTAGATACTATTACTTTAAAAATATTGTATATGTTTAAAAACAAAAGAAAAAAAATATACGAGGCTATATAAAATATTTCACAAAAGAAAATTTTATTTATTAATTAAAAAGTAGAGTTTAAAATTGATAAATATTTAATTAATATTTACAAAAATTATGGATATTTTAAAAATAATGTTTGAAAAAATAATATAAAAAAAGTATGAAAAATAAACTCGCTATTAAAGTGGGAAAAACGACTTATCAGAATAATTAACTGTTCGTTTTATTCACACTTAGCCAATTTTTTTTTACACATTTAAACATTTAACTTGTTAATCTGTTCACATATTACTATTTTCACCTGTTATAGCCGGCGACAATAATAATATGTGAATACAGATAACAAGTTAAATAGCCAAATATCTACAAAAATAAAAAACTTTCATAAATGTGAACAGAACAACAAAGATAATTATCACGGTAAGTCATTTTCTCATATTTCTAGGTCGTTGTTTCTTAATTGGTTTGAGAATGGCAAAGGATATGGGTGTGGCAAAATGAACTATAGTTTAGAAAGAAAACATATACATCATATACGAGTTTAATATAAACTAAAAAGTAATTACAGATAAATGTACCAACCTTTTAGCCAAAAGTTATGATCATATGTGAGTAAATAGCTAAATGATTTTTGTATTTTCTAGTTTACACTAGTAATATGATAAGGTGAAGATGTTATTTGAGTTTGATGTTGTAATATTTTCCCTTATCTACCCATATGAAACCATGATCTCTTTTGTTATATTTGAAAACCTATAATTCATCAATCTTTTATTATAAATATATCAACAAAGCTATCAAAGACGATGCCATGAGATGTAATATCCCGATCCCCAGGTATAAAATTTAAAATTTATAGTCATGCTCTTAGACCTACTCGACGAGTTGGATACCCCAACTCATCGTGTAGAAACGATTCAGGCTGCGTGAATTTAGGGGGTCTACTCGACGAGTTGGAGGACCCCAACTCGACGAGTAGGAGTTGGAAAATGAAACCCTAACTTCAGGGTTTTGCAACCTATTTAAAGAGTTATTAGCTTCCCTCAGCCTCCCTTACCGTCCCTCTTGAGCTCTATAAACCCTAATCTCGCTTGCTCTCCATTTTTTGCTGTAAAGAAGCTTGGAATGTAGATTTTGTGAAGAAGGCTTGAAGTCTAAGGAGCTTGGAGCAAAGAAAAGCTTGTGGATCTGACTTTACTTCATCTTGGCATCATTTTAAAGGTAAAAAGTTATTACCTTGACTTATCTTTATCTAGATCTCTTCATGTAAAGGTTTAAGGCCATTATCTAATTTGTTGTGGGTTATTTTGGGTATTGGGCATGATCTGAAGTTATAACTTCAGATCTGGACTCCTTTAAGTCTGTATAGTCATAAAGTTATCAAATTTAACAAGCATTGGCCCTTCTCTTTTGGTTAAACCTTTCTCTTAGCTTGGTTTTGGTATTTAGGACCATGCATGTATGTATGTTTGCAACTTTACATGGAAACCATGCCCTAGGACGTTAGATCTGCAATTTGGAGCTTTGGGGTAGCTTAAAATCATCTGAATGAGAAATGGATTGAAGGGACTCGACGAGTTGTATGGTCTACTCGACGAGTCAGATGAAGATTGGTTATGGTGGGCTTCTGCATAGACTCTGCGAGTCAATGAGACTATTCGACGAGTCTGTTAGGGTTTTCCCGACACTTGGACATGCATGAACTCGATGAGTTGTCTGGAAACTCGGCGAGTCAACTAAGGTTTTCACGATTTCTCGAGTTCTGGAAGGACTCGACAAGTCAGTGAGCTGCACTCAACTAGTTGGGTTAACATGGATTGTTGATCTTGAACGTTGACTTTGACTTTGACCAGTTTGACTTCTAGCGGTATTTTAGTAATTTGAGAATTTATGGAAGTAGATCATTGGTGGGTGTAGGTGTTGTAGTTGGAGCTATATTTGGAGGAGTTTAACATTATCATTCTGAGCTACTTGTGAGGTGAGTTGTCATCACTATACTAAGAGGGTCAATGGCACCAATGCCGACCCTTTTTGGATACGTATCTTGGTTTATTGCATGATATGCTTATTGAGTTACATCATAGTAGTTACGATTGTGATATGCTTAGTGACCTGGTTAGGTCGGTATCCTAGTATATGGGATAATGCTATGTTAGTAACAAGTTAGATCGGTATCTTGGTATATAGGATAATGCTATGTTAATGACTGGATAGGCCGGTATCTTCGTTATAGGATGTTGTTATGATTGGTCATCTGTTAGATAGGTTTGACTGTTATATACATGCTAGCGTACGATATTTATGTGCACATATTTGTTTGATTGGGGTTGGGTTGAGGTGGACCTGCTTTGTACTGAAAGCCAACATACCCTTGGCGAACTGGATAGACTGCAGACCCGGGAGGGCATATTCATCAGGCCGAAGGCCTGGCGAGCGGTTCAGAAAGGCTGAAGACCCTGAGTGGCGGTCCAGACGTACCGAAGGCTCGGAGAGCGGTCCAGTCAGGCTGAGGGCTCATTATGCATGCTGTTTATTTATATGATATGATTATGATTGTATGGTGTTGGTATTTTAGGGAAACTCACTATGTTGAGGGCATATTAGCAAACTTTTTTTTGTACATATTTAACCATTTAACTTGCTAATTTGTTCATATTTGTTGAAGATTTAATTGTTGCGTCATTGGACTTTGTTATTAGTCATTTTTGTAAACGGGTTGGGCCTGTCCTCCCGTATTTAATTCATGGGTTAAAGTATATATGGTGCATGCATGCATCTTATTTTAGTTTACTGTTTTATTGATCTTGTAACCCTAACATGCCTCTGCAGTTGAAATTATTCATGGAGTTCATCTGAGGCGTGACTTTGAATCATTCAACATTTGTTTGATCATCTTTGTGTTATTTTTACCTTTTTGAATCTTGTCGATCATCAAGGATTTTCATCCTATCAATTGGTATCGGAGCAGGAGACTGTGTAATCTATACGCATCTCCTATGTTAAAAGAAGCTATTAGGGTTTCCGTTAATATTAGATCCTTTTAAGCTGTCATCTCTATGTTGTTGATGTTGTGATTGTGAATTAAATATTACCATAAGTTTTTACGTGTCTGATTCATAAACAGGTTTAAAAGATCTTGTTAAAAATGTTGCATGATGATTCTCAAATCAATTCCATTAGTAGCATTGGATCTACAACCAGGATTCCCATTCTCTTTCATAGCGACTGTGAAGTTTGGGCACTTCACATTGAAGATTATCTTTTAGGTTTGGAAGATAATGGATACTTGATCTGGCAAGTCATTACTATTGGAAATTCTATTCATTATGGAATAAGAAGGGAGATTAAAACTTAGACTGGTCTCAATCGACTTCTTCTTAATGTCAAAGAAGTTCCTCAAGATGAGAGAGACAAACTACAAAGCAACATCAAAGCAATGAGAATCATTAGATTTGCATTGCAGGCTGATACATTTCGTCTTGTTAGTACTTGAGATACTGTAAAAGCTATATGGGACAGGCTTAAAGAGGTTTATTTAATAGACGCAACTCTTGAGCATTCAACTCAAACCCTCTTGTTGTCTGAATTTGGTGCGTTTGTACAAACGGCTGATGAAATTCTGAGTCAAACGTTCAATTGTTTCAATCATCTTTTAAGCCGAATGATGAAGCATGGGATTGGACGAGAAGTCGTCGAGCAGAAGCTAACATTCATGAATGGACTAAGGTCAGAATGGATGGCAGTGGTATCGACAGTGAAAGCCCATAGACAGTTCGGAAACTATACCTTAGAAAAGCTCATAGGGATTTTGAATTCACACGAAAGTAAAGTTACTAAAGAAACGAAAGTTATGTCAGGCATGGGTTCGTTGTCTATGGTTGCAAAGGGAATGCAACTTGATGAGGATGATGTTGAATCTAACATTTCTGACTATGAACTCACAAATGAAGAGTATGCTTTAATGGTGTCAAATCCTACAAGATTTGCAAAGAAAAAGTTTCCTTCCAAAAACCGAAATTAGCAGGGAAGATACATTTCAGAAAAGGTGAAAGAGGATAAAGTGAACAACTTCTAGAAGGAAGAAGAAAAGAAAGAGAATAAGATGGCAGATTGGCAGGTGATTCAGGATATGATTGTAACTACTGTCATGGTAAGAATCATTTAGCAAAAGATTGCATGCTAAGGAGAATGAACGAGAAGAAGGAGGGAGAGTATGATGAGGCATACAATTTTCGCAAGCTTGAGGAAATTAAGCAGAAAAAGAAAGCTGATAATGATATGTATGCTCTAGTTGTGCATGGAAATAATGATGAAAACGAGTTTGGTGGAGTGGAAGTATGGTCCATTGATTCATAAGATGAAGAAGTCAGAAAACCCACTTATTGAGAGAGTTTGGTGGCAAAAGAAGGGAATTCACATGTGGGTGGAAGATGCTTTGTGGTGACAAATGGCGTGTCACAAATGCGAGGGTACATAACAAATGATGGAAAAAGAGATGCGGATGAACGAAGGGATGTCAACTGCTTCACTGCGAAGCACATTCTTATACAAATCAGCGAATGTGATCAGCTGATCAATAAGGTACATTCCATTCGTGAATCTCTTAATATTCCAATATCTAATTATGAAACTAACTTAAATGATTTAAAATTCACATTTTCAAGTATAAGTGAAAGTTTGAAACAAACTCGCATATCAAATGCTAACATGACCGATCAAATGAGCAGGTGTCATCAAAAAGTGAGGAGTAGAGAATGTGGATTGAGAAGATTGAGTTTGAACTTCCTAGGTCTATGGATGAGTCTATTTATTTACAACGAGACAATTTGAAACTTTTAAAACAAAGAAACATTTTATGCTTAATTGCTAAGAGGCTTTATTTTAATATCACTCAATTGTATTTAGATTGTGAAATTAGTAAGAAAATTCATAAAATGATCTTGCTTTTTTTGGAATTGAAGGAAGGTGAAATTCATGCTGATTGTTTTCAATGTGAATCTATCGTTTCATCAGATGAAACCTCAGAGGCCTATAAAATTGGACTTGACAAAATTGAATCATACATTAAGTCTAAGGATCACAAAGACATGTTGTGACAATTGCTTGATGAAAATGACAAATTAAAAATCAAAACCGACACTGTACAAAAATTTGATTCATTGAGTTCAAAATTGAGTTCAGACAATAAATTAAATATTAAAAATATTTCTGAATTCGATGAGGACAGTGAAATTAGTGAAATATATGTATAATATGAGGTTGACTGTTTGTAATTCCTTCAAAAGGAAAATGAAAAGGCGAAAGTTCTCATTTCAAAGAATTATGTTGAATTTGCTCGTATTTCTTAAAATGAGCCAAAAACATTAAAATCGAAAGCAACTATTTTCCCTAAGGTCCAAACTATTCCTAATCAAGTGTTTGCCACTGGAGGTCTAGACAAAAATCAAACAGTCGAACTTACGTCCCTCGTTAATGATGAAAAAAAAGATGGCCGTGATGAATTCTTTTAGTCGGCACCAATAGACAATGTCGATGAAATGAAGGGTTTATCTGAAAGAACCTCTTGGAGAGTTGAAGGTAGATATGTAGCAGAACCACTGAATAATCATTCGACATTTAGAAAGGGTAACCCAAGTGGTACCAAGGAAGTTCAAAGTGAAAACAACCCTCAGTCAGGAAAGGACGGAACTCATGTGAGAAAAGTGAGACGTCAAGTAAATATTCATAAGTCTGCTGAACAACTTGCTGAGCAAATCCTAGTCAGTCCTCGTAGAAAAAATCGTCAAATCAAACATAAAAACTCTTCCGCATGCAAATCCTTGTCACTGTTCACATTGTCACTCCTGCATATCAAAGGCGAAGTTTGCTCGAAAACCCTCTTTTCCTAAGAAGCACACTGAGAAACCAAGTTCTTATTCTACAATTGTAGCTCCAAAAGATGTTAAGGGAAAGGGAAAGATAGTCTTGACTTAAGAAGTTCAAAATAAGAAACAGATTACTAACCCTAAGAAAGTTAAGAGAGAATTCATCAAGAATCAAACTAAAGATAAACAAAATCAATTTTATTTTGAAGAAGCGAAACTACATAACAACAAAATAAAAGTTTTCACCATAAAAAGAAAAGACGAAACTACATTAGTTAAAAGAACATATATAGTTGATCTTGCTATTTCATTTCATCTTCCTCTAAAAAGCTCATGTGGATGCAAGCAACTTTGGGTTCCTAAATCTGCTTAATTTTTGCAGGTTATTTGTGATGAATAGTTTGATACGGAATGATATATCGATAGTGGCTGTTCGCGTCACATGACAGGAAGAAAGGAGGAGCTAAGAGAATATAGGGATCTGACGAATGGTGGTCTTGTGAAGTTCGGTAATAATGTAATTGGAGAAATCAAAGGTTATGGGATGATTACTAATGGTGAATTATTAATTCGCAAACCGGCATATGTGGAGGGACTGCAACACAACTTGATAAGTGTTTTGCAGTTGATTGTTGGTATATGTTGAAGGTCTCGTTTGATGATGAAAGATCAGAAATTATCGAAAAGAAGAAAAAAAACAATGTTGCTTAAATCAAAACGCAAAGGCGAGATGTATCTACTAAACATCTATACAATACGAGGGAAGCCATCTATATGTCTACTTACTAAGGATGTTGTAGATGATAGTTGGTTGTGGCATAAGAGACTTTCGCACCTCAACTTCAAAGATATCAACAAGCTGGTTCTTGGTGATCATGTGAAAGGTCTGCCTCTCTTGAAATATGACAAGGATCATCTATGTGCCGCCTACAAATTAGGAAAACAAAGCAGGGAAAGTCATCCAACAATACTGAACACGAAGTTTATTAAGCCACTCGAACCTCTTCACATCGATCTTTGTGGCCCATCTGCAATCGAAAGTATTGGTGGTAATAAGTATATTTTCGTAATTGTAGATGATTTTTCTCGTTTCACTTGGGTGTTCTTGCTTAAGCAGAAGTCTGAAGAAACTCCTAAGCCTAAAGACTTTATCAAGTAAATTGAGTTGCAACTGCGAAAGGTAGTTCACAATGTTCGAAGTGATAATGGTCTGGAGTTCAAGAATCAAGCATTTGATGAATTTATTACGAATAAGGGAGTCTCACACAGTTTCTCTGCTCCCTACACTCCACAGCAAAACAGGGTCGTTGAAAGACGAAATCTTTCACTATGCGAACCTGCTAGGACCATGCTTTCGTTCGCAAACCTGCCTCTTTACTTCTGGGTTGATGTTGTTGTCACTTCTTGTGTTTACTCAAAATGTATCACTTATCAATAAAAGATTTTCTGTTACTACCTATGAAATCATCAATAAACAAAAACCTTACGTAAAATTCTTTCATTCTTTCGGTTCCAGGTGTTTTATTTTTAGTTCCAAGGAGCAACGAAACAAGTTTCATGAGAAGGCTGACGAAGGGATTTTTCTGGGATATTCGCTAACATCAAACGCATATATTGTTCTCAACAAATGATCCAAAAGGATTGAAGAAACCTATTATGTCACATTTGATGATAATTACTTAAAGAAGACTCAAGAGAATGATTGTCAAGCAAAAGAGATCTTTCCTTCAACGAACCAAGTGTCTGTTCCCTTGGCAAATGTTTATGAAGAATTCATGCTTCTATTTGACGAACTTGAGAAGGCAATCACATATGAAGCAATGGAAGCTGATAACAAAGAAGATTAATTGAAGAAGATAATCGGTGAAGCAACGCAACTCATGGATAATCAGCCACCAACTACGAACGTGCCTCAAGACACGAGCACTCCAGTCCAGAGGGAGGATTTGAACTTTAATGCACCTCCTCATGGGGAGCAACTGACTACGGAAGCAATGAACAATCCATCACAGGGTGAAGGAGACACTTCAAATCCTAATGAAGAAGATACTCATCATTCGAGGGGGAGACCAAGGATGCGAATGACGATTCGAATGTTCAATCAGAGTTCGAGGAAGTAAATGTAAAATTGGACCCATCTTATGATAAAAATTATCCTCCACTAGCCAAATGGACTAGAGATCACCTCAAAACCCAAGTCATTAGTGAATCTTCTGTAGGTGTTCTTACGAGAACTCAAATAAAAGTGAAACGAACTGCTTTATTCTCCAAAGTGGAATTATGTATGTTCAATTCGTTCGTGTCCAAAATAGAACCTAAAACCGTCAACACTACTCTTGATCATTCTAATTGGGTGCAAGCGATGCAAGACGAACTCAATGAGTTCGAACGAAACAATGTTTGGAGGTTAATTCCCACTCCACCTGATGCATCAGTTGTTGCTTTGAAATGGATGTTTCGTAATAAATTAGACAAAGAAGGCAATATTATAGGGAACAATGAGAGACTTGTGGTTAAGGGATATTGCCAGAAAGAGGGTATCAACTACGAAGAATCCTTTGCGCCTGTTGCACGGTTGGAATCTGTTTGTATATTCCAGGCTTATGTTGCACATAAGAATTTCGAGGTGTTTCAGATGGACGTTAAATATGGTTTCGTAAATGAGAAGAATTATGATTACTATTATATTTTAGACAACGAGGTCTATGGTCTGAAGCAAGCTCCGAGAGCCTAGTATGAAACTCTTACTCATTTACTTAAAATGTCTAAGTTTAAGCAAGGTTCGGTTGACCCAACCTTCTTTCGTAAGAAAGAGGGTGACCACTTGATGATTGTCCAGATTTATGTTGATGACATCATCTTCGGATCGACTAACTCCAGCCTCACAGCTGAATTCCGAAAGTTGATGGAAACTAAGTTTGAGATGAGCTCAATGGGGCTTATTAACTTTTTTGTTGTATTGGATATAAAATAGGGACCAAAAGGTATTTTCATTAATCAAGAAGCATATACGAAAACTTTACTCTCTAATTTTGGGATGATAGGAGACTGTAAAGTGAAGGTTCCAATGGCATTCAGAACAAAACTCACACCATCTCTGGAAAAACCAGCTGCGGATATGACCCTTTATTGTCAGATGATTGGTTCCCTGATGTATCTTACAGCTAGTAGACCAGACATCATGTTTTTCATTTGTTATTGTGCAAGGTTCCAAGCTAACCCTCGCGAACCTCACATAGTGGCAATGAAGAATATTTTAAGATATCTAAAATGAACTTCTTCTCTAAGCATATGGCATCCTACGAACTTACGCTTCTTCGTTCAAGCCTTTTCGGATGCTGATTTGGGTGGATGTGGCTTAGATAGAAAAAGCACGACTGGTGGATGCCATTTTCTTGATGGTAAATTGGTTAGTTCGCAATACAAGAAACAAACATGCGCATCACTATCAACAGTTGAGGTAGAATACATAGATGCATATTCGTGCATATCTCAAGTCATTTGGATTAAAAGTCAGCTTCGTGATTATGGCTTGAGTATGAAATGGATCCCTCTTTATTGTGACTCTGAAAGTGCAATTCATATTTGTCACAACCCAATGCAGCACTCCAAAATGAAACATATAGCACTGAGGTATCACTTCATCAAGGATCACATGGAAGATGGCAACGTTGAGATACATTTTGTAAGATCCGCTGATCAGTTAGCTGACATATTCATAAAGGCCCTTCCTGAGATAACCGTTAATAGAATTCTTCAAGGGCTAGGAATGATGGAATTTGAATCAGTACCAAAACCACTTTAGCAATAATAAAGAAGTAACTGCTAATTGGTGCGAACGCTTGCATTATTTCGCAGACAACTGTTCATTCACAACTTTCTTTATCAATGTGAATTGGTGCAAAAGCACGTATTAGTTCGCAGTTCACTGTTCATTCATGGTTTGGTTTCTTATATCCTTTTGTACTTTATCTATTCTTTAGCTTATCTTTATTTCATTCTTATATACCTTTTCTGTTTTTTATATCTTTTTTAGAAAAATACAAAATCCAAAAATAATCTATTTGTTTCTGTTTTATTTCTTTTCAAAAAATCAAAATTATAAAATTAAGTTTATTTGTCCTTTATTTCTTGTTTCTTTTATTACTCACATATCATAAAATACCAAAAACATTAGACATACAAAACCCATGGAGTATGTTCATGATTTCTAACAATTCGGGTGATGGGGCAGGGTGATGGGGCAGGTATAATTTTTTTTTTTTGTATCTTTGTATTAGCTAAGTGTCCCTAGAAGCATGATGTTGCATGTTGTCCGAAGTGTAACGACCCAAAATTCAAGACTAAAAATTTCTTTTAATAAAACATTACTTAAAGCAAAATCATCAATCCAAAACATAAACAGAGTATTAATTTCCAAAACACATGATCATTATCAGAGTAAAACATTCCCAGGCTGTCTAATCTATGGTGTGTGCCATGTGATCACCCTGAGCTCTTCCCTCCGCTACCGGAAGTACCTGAAACCAAAAGTGAAAACCATAAGCACGAAGCTTAGTGAGTTCCCCACCCTACCACATACCATGTATAACCACATACTGCACATACTGGGCCACGCCCGCTATTTTGGGCCTCGCCCGCTACAATGGCCCCGCCTGGCTTCGAGCCCTGCTAGGATACAAATCTGTCTAACTTAGGCCTCGCATGTCACTGGGCCCCGCCCGCTAACATATAATAGCACATAAGCATATAACAACACATAAGCTAACATATACTTACAAATCCTGTCCTGAGGCCTCGCCTATCTTGGGCCTCGCCCTTGTCCTGCTACTGATGAGTCATGGAACCCCATCCACGCCCTTACTGATAGTGAGATACGGGCCCAACCCACACTCACTCTTTCCCTAACTTGGGCCTCGCCCCTGTTCTGCTGCTAATGATATGTGGAACACCATCCACACTCTGCTATTGGTGAGATACGGGACCTCACCTACACTCACCTCCCTACGAGGCACATACATGTATCACACATGCAACAAGTATAAACTAACATATAAACCATTCCTTGGGCACCCGCCCGCTATCATTGGACCTCGTCCTAAATATCATACTAGCATACTGTGCTTAGGGCTAACCCCCGGGTCTTCCTACTCGTATCTACATGGGCCGACATTGTGGCCTTAGACCCATTCACACAAAGGGAAAACTCACCTTGCAATCTGCTTACTGAAAAGATAAGATCATGCTGCTCCAACCTCCGACACGAACTCCACCCCTGATAATACCAAAAGACTGAACCCAATAAATACCAATAATTACCAAAATGCCTTTGGAAGTCAATTGGTCAACTTTTGGTCAAAGTCAAAGTCCTCAGACAAAGTCAAACTTCCTGACTGACCCTACTCGCCGAGTCAGCCCGCTGACTCGCCGAGTCCCTCAACTCTAAAAAATCCCATTGCAACTCACTGAGTCGTCCCTTGACTCACCGATTCTCAGCTTTACCAGAAAAGGCTAGGACCTCAAGACCAGACTCGCCAATTCCAAGAACAGACTCAGCGAGTCCAAGGCTATCATCAACCAACTCGCCGAGTTGTTCTTCCAACTCGCCGAGTTCCTGCCCAACTTCATCCAACTCGCCAAGTCCACCCATGTGACTCGCCGAGTTACACCAGTTCTTAATCCATATAGTGGATTTTCGAGCCATGCAGGGGCTCCAACTCATAGATCCATACTCCCAAAGCTCAATCCTCACGTAAAGTTACAAACTTTACGTACAACTAAAGAGATCAAGGCTCAAAACACTCTAGGGCTAGGTTTAGGGACAAAAGGGCTTCACCAACTACTCATCTTCTAATGCTTTATGACATATTGGAACATCCCAACACTAGATCTGAAGTGGCAACGACATATCTAGGCCCCAAACTCGAATTGGGTCTCTAACAACCATAAAACCCCCAATTCTTATAACAAAAGTAGATCTAGATGCAAAGGAGGGAAGATAGCAACTTATTACCTCCAAGATGAACACAAACTGAAGTAGATCCCGGATCTTTACCTCCCCTTTGAAGCAACCTTCTTGATCTTCAAGTCCCTTTAAAAAGTTTCCTTCCTCCAAAGCTATTTCTCTCAAATAATGGAAGCTCACACGAAATCTAGGGTTTACAGGTTCTCTAGGATGATAAGGAGGCTGATGGAGGGACATAACACCCATTATATAGGATAAAATTCATGGGATTAGGGTTTTCCTCGTTCCGACCAGACTCGCCGAGTCCCCTTAGCCGACTCGCCGAGTCGGTCACTAATTCCTGAACCTGGATCCTGCTCGGACTCGCCGAGTTTCGCATTGGACTCGGCGAGTTGACCCTTTGACTTAGGGATTTCTTTCCTTCTTGGCCTAACTGATTTTGGGGTGTTACACGAAGCCTCACTTGACTCTATGTGAAGCCTTAATGAATTGAATCTAGCATTCGTTATTTCTCAATTAGGCTGCTAAATTCACATTAGTCTTGAGCTACCTTACTCTTCTCACATCGAGTTAAGATTTATCTGGTTGGTCATTTAAGTTTAGCAGAGGTACTTTCGGTTCTTTAACCACCTTCATTCTTCTCTATTCGCCTTCACATTCATAAATGTAACCCTTGAGACTCTCAGCAATACCACTGAGGTTTATGGTTACGAAACATCTGTGTTCATGATCTTAGCTTCGTTCACCATGAACTGACTGAAACCGAAATCCAACACACTTACATGAATTGACGGTGAACAATTACAAGTTCTAGATTTTCACCATGGAATTAACGATAGCCAATTTTGTGGTTTGTACCTAGAAATCTCATTTCTTTTGCATGATCTTTATGAAGTGTCCTATTACCAAGTCACTTCTTCCCAAAGGATCCAATTTTATTTTTCTTTGAGATTTCAAAGTTTTATCTTGTCACAAAAATAATTCTGAACCTACTCATTCAACTGGCTACACTGGTCACACGAGTACTTCATCTGACATTCGTTCTTATATCAAGTTTGTTGTTTGGTTGGAGATATAGCCACCCAATGTGCCAAAATAAAAGCAGCCTTTCAGTGTTTCTTATAAAACATCTGGTCGTATTTCAATGGGAAACCACACAGACACTTCTTAGTCTCTCTTGACTTCGAAGGAAGAAATATTTTCCCATGATTAAGTGATTTATGTCTTTGTATAGACATCACAAATTTCCCGGATATAGTTGATTTATTTCTTTATCTTTGGTACTTTTGCACGAAGATCCTCGTGATCTTCCAAAAGTCTTATTCGTGGTTCTTTGTAATTTATTTCAGGTTCGCAGTTTAACCTAATCTTTCTACATGCGAAGGTTCGTAATAGTTGGAGAAAGAATATTTAACTGCGAAAGATAGATGCTAATGAGGCAAGTTCTGTGGATAAGTATTCAAAAGGGTGCGTGCATAATTTGAAACAGCCAGCTGTTTTTCTGCCGCATGACGCACGGGTCTAATATCTATAGTTCTTAACTCGTGCTCTTTCAGGCGACGTTTCAATACCCGATGCAATCTCTCTCTAGATTTCCCTCAAAAATCAAATACTATATAAAGGTTTTGATGGATCCTCTCTCATTATCACTTTCAAGATCTTCTCAAAATATATCCGGCAAGAAAACGCTCTCTACTATTCATCGTCTTCCTCAAAGCTTCAACAATGGCTACTTCATCTTCAGTTCACGATTAAACCATCCAATCTACTCTTCTGGCTGTCAAACCGAATCAGAATCTCATTATAAATCTTGAGCCTTGCAAATATGAGCCATACCTTGTGTCGATGATCGAGTGTCTTAAATACTCGCCACTGGTTTATTCTCTAACAAAAATGGAGGATATTCCAATGACCCTTCTTTCCAAGGTGTATTCTTCTGCAAGCTAAATCAAGGAGGAGAATAAGATTATCTTCGACATCCATGATCAGAAAGCATCTATCACAAAAACCAGATTCTGCTCTCTCATAGGGCTTCCTCAATCAAAAGACATGATCAACCCTGAAACGATATCCAATGTTGCTCTCTTGGAGATGTTTTATCAAACAGGATACAAGGAGACTCTGTCCACGGTCTCAAAATTTCGCAAACCCAATTTACCTCCTCAATGGAATGCTCTATCCACTATTCTGTTCAAAGGGTTTTCAGAAAGAATCACAGGGTCAAACTATGCTAGTAAGTTGTTTATGACTCTTATTTATGGTCTCTACGCAGGAATGAATATCGACTTTGGATCCGTTCTCTGGGCTCAAGTATTTCAAAGAACTATCTCAACAACTCACCACAGTGAGATTTCTTGTGCAAGATTCTGGTCGCTGATTGTTCCCAGGGCTATTGTTAAGCACAACATCTAAACAATGAAGGATGCTCTCGCTTTCTCGGTTTGAACTTTTAATACAACGAGGATAATCATTTTTGATGCCTCAAAATTCTCCTTCATTGGTTCTATTCCAGAGGTCATGTTTTAGGATGTTCCTGCATCAAGTAATATTTTGGAAGGGTTTCGTAAGCTCACGCCTTCGGGATTTCGTCCACTAACTCCAGAAATGTAAGCAACTATTGATGCTACTGATAAACCAAATAAAGGAGGCAAGGGATCTAAGAAACGTGAAAAGAGGACTGCTGCGAAAGAAGGTCCATCAGGTGCTACAAAACCTTCTCCTAAAAAGCGAAAGGCACCAGCAGCATCTTCTGCTTCTACTCCAAAAAGAGAAAATAGCCTTCTCACAAACGAAAAACAGCTACACCATCAGCAAGTGAAGGGTCAAATTATGAGACTGAATCAAATGTTCGTATTGAAGAAAATCAATCAGTTTGTAATGAGGAGGAAGAGACTTTTTCTAATGAGGAACCGACTATGAACCAAGAGCCTCCAGTTCGCAATTAAGTGGAGACTACAAACCCAGAGATAAACAAAACTATTAATAACTCTTTTCCTTCTCCTTCTCCTTCACTAAACACAACCTCAACTCCTATCACAATTGCTCTTTCTCCTCCCCATGTTACCTCATCTCAACCTACAACTATTCCTATCTCCACACCAATCTTAACTGATTCAACCACAACACCCATTAATTCAACGAACCCTGAAGTCACGGTCAACGTACCTGATACGGTGGCTATAACTTCATTCTTCTCTACTTATGTTTCTTCATCTATCTCTCCCATTCGCAATCATGATCCAGTTATGATCTTTGGAGATGATGGTGATGATGATGATCTTGGCGGATTCACTTATAGTCCATTTCAGATCAGGTCTAAAAGTTAAGATGAAGCCATAGTTTCTAAAGGACAGCTTAAAGCGATTCACGAAAAACTTGAGCAACTGCATCTTGCCTCCAAGGCTTACTCCTCTACCGCCTATTCAAAAGCAACAGTTGAGTCATTCTTTGAGCGCATAATGAAAGAACATGATGCGAATGCTGCAAAGATAAACATATCAGTATCAGAGTCTGCTGATGTTTACAAGTCTACGACCGAAAAAGTCGATAAACTAATTTCTGAAACAACAAACTTCATGGAAAATTACATAACAACCTACAACAATAACACCACATCCGTGAATGAAGCCTTTTAGAACTTGGGTGTCCTGTTCAAAACTGAGAAGGTTAACTTGTAAAAGATTCGCACAAGCTTGCAACAAGACTATGCATCGTTTCAAACATCCCTCTTTTCGCAGATTACAAAGCTTCAGGATGATTTGGTGATGGAAAGTAATGTTATGGATGCTCTTGGCAGAAAGACAGAGAAGGTCAAAGTGTTAGATCTCAAGCTTCAACAGTCTGAGAAATAGGTCAAGGATTTGCTATCTGAGAGGGAAGTTGTGTGAAGCTGCATTACGGACATCACTACTTTGCTCTCAGATATCATTGAGACCATGTACTCAATTATTTCTATTACTGTTCACAAGCACCTGGCTGAAAAGTTGAGCCCTGTCTTCGCCATGTTGTAACGTTTGCAGGGTGTTTCTCCTCAATCGTCTGATCCGAAACAAGGGGTAGAAGGTGTATCCAATGTTGAAGCTTCCAAAGTCCATGTCAAGCCTATTACCAAGAAAGAACCTAAGGGCAAGGAAAAGTTGATCGAAGACGAGCCCATAATTGATGATGATGAAGACGAAGAGCCTGATGAACCTGAACTTAAAAGGCGGAAGGCTCGTGATACTGAATTGAATGAAACGCAACGAATCATCAAGGAAGCTAAGGAAAAAGAAAGGGCAGATAAGGAAGCTCATGTTGGATTAATGTCTAAGTCCATAACTATATTTGTTATGTACTTGACCCGACCCGACATGATCCATTTGGGTTGCACTTCATCGACACAATTTATATGGATAGTCTTTTGAGAATAGTATATTTATGATTTATATTAATATATTATAAGTTCTAATATATTAACATGGAATCATATTATTTAATTGGTATTGATCAAGACTTAATTCATAATTAATTAAGTGATCAAAATGAACTAATTAAATATGGACTCTTATATATATATATATATATATATATATATATATATATATATATATATATATATATATATATATATATGGAATGGGCCAAGTTCATTTAGGTTGGGCTAAGCTTTCATGGATAGTCCATGGAGTGTTTAACCCATGGATCATATGAAATGAAAGGTCATGGGTTTAACCCTAGTCTCCATACTATATAAAGATGTCCTTGGTTGGTGAAATTGGCACTAGTGTGGGTACACTATGAGGGCTAGTTGATTTCACTAGAGAGAACCAAAGTATTCTTATTCTAAAAGTCTTCCAAGGTGTTTTGGTGATTTGTGATTCCACTTGAGGCTTCCACACTATTGGGGCTAAGCTCTTAAAGCTTGAAGACATCAAGCTACACAAAAAGGTATGTCATCTAACTAGTCTTTGTAGTATAGTTGCCTCATCTTATGCTAGTTAGGATTAAAGCCATGGAAAGTTCTTATTTGCATGTATAATAGAGAAAACATAGATCCAAGGTTTATAGGGTTGCATGTACACCATAGGAGTGTTAGAATGCTCAAAACCCAACAGTGGTATCAGAGCCTAGGCTTGTTTTCTTGTTACACTTGCAAAAACTGCTAAGAAAATCGAATTTTGGTACTGTCTGCACAGTAGACTCGCCGAGTCCATAAAGGGACTCGCCGAGTCCAAGGCAAAATGCATCCAACTCGCTGAGTTTTTTCATGCAATCTACAAGTTGCACTCCCAGACAACATATATTCGAGTTTTTGGCTGGAATTGGACTAGGAACATTACCCTAAGATGTTTTTAGACTTATAAACTTGTTTTTGATGTGGTAATGTTCATGCTAATCCAATTTCAAAGATAATTATCAATAGATTCATGTTTTCTATTAGTTTAAAAGTTATGCTAATTACATGAAAAAGTTTGATGTGTATTATCTTTGTTCATATGAGTTGCTTAGATTAATGGACAAGTTAATTGATTATGTGTTTTTAATCCATTATATCTAAGAGATGATTCTAAAATGTGTTTGTGTAACATGTCCTCAAGTTACATGAACGATCACATTTATGTTTCATAAAACTCATAAAAGTTGACAATGGTTACAAAAATTGAAGAGTCTTGTCCTCAAGTTATGGAGGTTGAAGAGTCACTTCATTAAGTAATAAAATGTGTAACCTTAATTAATTCCATAAGTTACAAAATAAAGAAAAGTTACATTCTTTTATTAGTTTTAAGTCTTCCATAAATTGTCCTCAAGTTAATGAACTTGAAGAGTCTTTTAATTAAATCTACTTTTAACACATAAGTTATGGAATTAATTAGTTTTGAATAGTTTCAAAACTTGCCCTCAAGTTTTTGAATTTGAAAAGTTTTCACTTATGAATACTTTAATTCCAAGTTAAGCCCTTAGATTTTTGAAAAGTTAAAATTCAACCCTTATACTTTATAATATTATAAGTTAATAATATATATATATATATATATATATATATATATATATATATATATATATATATATGTATAAGAGCAAGTGAGTCTTACCGTTAGTAGGTCTCATTCACGAAGCCGGTCTATAAGGGGGTATAAGGTTACTGCCTATAAAATGGCAGTTTAATGGGTGTCCACTCTTACCCACCGCTTCCTTGACTGGTAGAGGGTCGTTAGCCGAACGGGTAGGACAAAGACTATAATATCTCCCTTCATTAAAAGTATTAATGATAAATACTAAGTAACTAAACCATTTATAAATACCCAATCTTAGTTACTTAGGAAAATGTGAATAAGGTGCTAATCCATGAAATTACACTTTGCACTTTGTTTAAGTTAGTTAGTGGAGCGTGTGTGGTTAACCGACACACTAACTTGTATTTAACAAGGTAGGCAAAGGGTGACTTAATGTTTATCATAGTATCGATGGAGCATGTGTGGTTGACAGACGCATTGATTGAGGGGTAAACACTTAAGGGTACCAAGTAATTTGCATGGTTACTTCACACCTTATTTTGTGATCCTCGGCATCCCAGTCACAAAACCTGAAGGGCACACTCGAGATTGAAACATGTCATTGAACAGTTCAATGGATCTCAAAAGATCCAGGAGTTTCAAATCCAATAAAAACCTAACAATTTATTACGTTTTTCATGGTGGAAATTGGTAAATTGTCATTGACCTACCTTCAAATATTCTATAGCTTGGATTACGACATCCCTCTTCCAAGTTATAAAATATTGTGTTCGGTCCTAGCCTTAATATTTCATATTGGGTGTTATATTAAGGACTTTAAATCAACTATCTTGAATATCTCCCAAAAGATGTCTAGTTCAAACATCTATGATCTTCCCAAACCTCTTGGAACTTCACCTCCTCCACCTCCTCCAATTATTCTCCGTTACCCACAAGTTCAAGGTCACTCAAGACCTATTGGCAATGCAAGGTCTAGGTGTGATCACATATTGGAGATGAAGTCACATATTTACAAGTCGGGAGAGTTGGGTGTCAAAGTCTTAAAAAAATTAGTGGTTCAATCACTTTCTAAGTCACATAGTGAGTTCCTTTGGGATTCCTATGAAACAGACTATGATGAGACCCTTAATGATCTTATCTATTTGCTTGGTGCTGCTAAATCAACAATGATTTGGAAGGCTAGTGAAGCAAATTTGATTAGAAGATCAACTTCCCAAAAGTTTATGGACATTGACAATGAAGACACTGGAAATCTAGAAAAAGCATTCTCTTCCCAATGGAAAGGGATCGGCCATAGTCAACTCGGTTGACCAAATGGTAAAGAGAAAAAACTAAGTATGTGATAGTTCCATGTACCAAAGGGTCCATATGTTAATGTGCTAAAGGAAAGGGAAATGGTTGCGAAGCTGCCAAATTTACCTGAAAGATCATAAGGCTAGTAAAGTCAATAAGTTTGACTCTACTTCAGGTAAAGTCCACTATCTAACTCGATTAAGTTTCTATTATGATATTCTTATTACATGATGTGACTGTGTCACATGTTGATGTTTTAAGAATCAAAGGAAAAGTGAAGGAAACTTAAAGATAGAGTATGCCGAATCTGACCGCGAAGATGGATTTCTATCACTTGATTGAAGATCGGATTCTTGAGCTACTCTTATGAGTTATGATAGATTGCTAGGAAACATGTAATAACATTGTTTTCATTTAAAGTTGCATTGTAAGGGAAAAGTTTTTCCACATTTTGATAAATAAATAAAAATTCGTTTTACTTTATTTTATATCTCCTTACAATGACATTTATGAAAACTTGATGTTTGTATGTTTCTAGCAACATTGGAAAAATGAACTTGATTCTTTCATTTGTTGTAGTGTCTAAATTTATCAAGTAAGGAAAGATTCTCATCACCCAAGTTTCAGTTGGACTGAAACTTGGAATCATACAAGGTGTTTAGTGTGATGTATGAGAATTTTCAACTTTGGAAAATTAAGAGTAGTTCCGGGTTCACATGTATATGTGACTCAAGAGAAGCACTAAGGGATCAAGTACACTTTCTTGTGCACTTGTCAAAGTCCACCACAAAAGATGGATAAGACTATTCGTCAATATTTACTAAGGTTTAGTAAATATGATTATACTTACAAGCTTAAGTATAATTATGAGACATTGGAAAAGTTTCAATGTATGACAGAACGAATAAGAAGAATCAAATTAGGCAGAAGAATAAAAGTTTCTCAAATCTGAAAAGATGGGAGAGTACTTTAGTATCATGTTTTAAGATCATCTTAATGATTTTGAGAACTTATCACAATTCATCCTCTAAGTGCATTTTGATAGTTAAGAAGAGGAGTTATGAATTGTTGAAGTGGTTAAATCAAGAAGATGATTCGTACTTCGTTCCAAAAACAATTCTTAGAGTTATACTCTAACATTGTAACTTGAGTGACATGTCTTAAAGAAGGTTTAAAACACTTGTCAAATGTAAGAGTAAAAGTTTTCTACTCTTGTACATTTGAAATTGGTAATTTGTGATGTTTTGGATAAAACAAAGACCAACTAAGGCCAATTATGTTAAGTGTCTGTCTTGATTAGAATCCACACTATCTCTTGAATATATGGCAAGAAGGTCTTATAGGTCTAGGAGACAGTGGGAGTCTAGAAGATCCTGAAAGGGTCTCAAGAAGTAATCAAGAATAAAACCTGTATTTCATCACTAGCACACATCTAGAGGTTTATAAGTTATCGTGTTGACATTTTTTTCCCATTCCAGTTAAGTTGGCTATACATTTGAGTTCTACATGTTCTCAATTGCTTGCATAGCTACTTAGAAGCAATGGCAGGCCCTTGAGCTGCCATGTGGCAAGAAGCTAAGATTGCACAAGTTCAATCCATCTGAGTTAGGATTTGTCACTAACCTAGTCTTGTGATTATGGTTTGAAAAATTCACGTGGATAAGAACATATATACCATAAAATCTAAGTGTCATAAGGTTTCTCTTTGATTCATGAAAATGATGGTAAGGAAACTCTTTCACTAAGTAGATTTTAAGTAGATATAAATTGTGATATTTGCAGTTCTCAAAGTCGTTAGTGGAGCGTGCGTGGTTAACCGACACATTAACATTGACTTATGAGAAATGGAAAAAGGTCTAAACAATTGAGACTATGATTACAACATCCCTTTTCATAGTTCTGAAATTTTTTAGACACACCTGTGAGCTATCTAAGATAAAGTGTATAATTTCGATAAATCCTTATCAAAGTAGTCTAGTATCAGAAATCAGAACTTTGGTAAGAATGTCAATAAAGTATTGACTTCTAGAGGTCCAGCTGTTTTCTGGATACATGTCAAAGCT
This sequence comes from Lactuca serriola, assembly GCF_051521515.1. Classification (NCBI taxonomy): domain Eukaryota; kingdom Viridiplantae; phylum Streptophyta; class Magnoliopsida; order Asterales; family Asteraceae; genus Lactuca; species Lactuca serriola. Next base: position 215,034,802 of record NC_136408.1, on the reverse strand, counting down.
AGTGGGAACATAAGTTTTGTGCTAATAATCATCATGTTAGTGGGAGCATGATAATTATGATAAGAATTTCAAGTTAGCAATGTTAACTATAGAAAACAAAGGTTTCAATTCGTGAGGTTGCAGGCATTGAAAAAGTTGTTTTGCTATAATTAAGGGAGAGGAAATTATACTTCATTTCAATTCTGAAAAGCTTAGATTGAGTTTATAATCATTCTAAAGAGCTTATATTGAGGTTTTAATCACCTTTAGTCAAGAATATATATATATATATATATATATATATATATATATATATATATATATATGAATTTAATGTTGGATTGATTCAACTTAAGAAAATTCTATATATTGCGTTCTCAAAATTCGATTATGATTACGGCATCCCTTTTCATAGTCAAAATTTGAAAATATGGCAAACAAAAATTATTATGGCAAAAGACTGGTCTAGAACCATGTGTTTATGTAAAACATCATGAATCGTGCCCTATTTACTTTGGGTACAAGATCGATTACATGTCCTATAATATTTATCCTTTCTGAATTTTCCAAATGACTTGGGGAATTAAGGAGGAAAATGTCTAGAATTGGATATGACTAAAGTGATTAAGCAATTGTCGAGGACAGTCTAAGGTTTACCAAAGATTGGTTTCTCAAGGACAGTTGGAAGTATACTGTTAATATTGGAAGGACCATATTGACATAGTCTGGAAAGGGACAACTCTTGTTAAGAAGTGATAGTCAAAATGGGAATATAGAGTTGTCTTCATAGGTGGAAACAATCTGTGTAAGTTTAAAGAAACTTAATGCAAGAAGCATGTTCAAAGCAATGCGCTTTGAATCTAAGACATCGTTTCCATGAAATTGCTCTCCATTGGAATACTATGTAATGATTATTGCAAAGTCTTTGTGGCTTTGAGCATAATCATTACAAGAGGAACAATGCATATAAGTTTAAAATCTAAACAGATTTCGATAAATGATGGGAATTTGGAATTCTTACATTTAAGACAAGGAGTTGGGAGTGTGAAAAGAGAATCATTGAAATTATGTTCAATTGATATAGTTCACAAAGAAAAGGATCATAGACAAACATATATTTGATACTTGGTGTATGGCAAAGCTATTGTTTAGAAAACATGGTGTACATGCTTGGAGCATGGGACAACTAGTGTTTTTTAAATTCAAGTATAAAGTTGATAAAACCGAAACAATGAATGATGAGCAATTAGTATGGTGATAAATAAAAAGTGTTTTATTTATATTCATAGTCTTGATACCATATTAGATTCATTTATTATTGTGTTTCATTTTGCATGTTTTGACTTCCAGAATAAACTAGGTTATTCTTCCTGAATTACTAAGTTATTCAAAACATCCACAGTCGGTCATATGTTGGAAGTATATATGAATCATGACTGTCATGGGTTGGCTTTTGGAGGTCCTAGTTGTTGGACAAAGTGGTGCTACAACACTCATGAGTGCTCATAAGTTCTAAGTATTAGATTTAACCCGCACTCATTTAAATCACTTCATGGATTTTATCACGAGTGATCATGAGATGATAATATCTTATATCCTTTAAACCTAGAGATATGAGCTATTACTATGAGTTGATAGTACATTAATTTCACGAAAACGCATTGGTAACTTGATGTTATAAAATGTGCCTTTGTGCATGACTCAACAAGTAGTTGAACAAGCCATATGAGTCGAAGTTTATCCATTCCTTTTACCTTCGGGATAAAAGCGATATCTGTGGGCCCCTCGATGATTTAATGATGACACATGTGAGTGCTTGGCCAAGCCAGGATTGATTTGATTTGTTCAATCAGTCACTCATCATGAATCGAAAATAGGGAAACAACAAATGGACAGAGAGAATGATTATAATCCATGTCTCAATCCATATGATATCTAGAATGGAGGAATATATGATCCTTATTTAATGGACAAGTCATTCACAAGGCGAGAGTTTGACAACGACTTTAAGAGCTACGTTTGCCAGTTAGGTCTTGAAGTCATACTCAATAATAGTTTTAGACTTATCCAAGTGGGAGACTGTTGGATTAATGTCTAAGTCCATAACACTATTTGGTATGTACTTGACCCGACCCGACATGGTCCATTTGGGTTGCACTTCACCGACATAATTTATATGGATAGTCTTTTGAGAATAGTATATTTATGATTTATATTAATATATTATAAGTTCTAATATATTAATATGGAATCATATTATTTAATTAGTATTGATCAAGACTTAATTTAGAATTAATTAAGTGATCAAAATGAACTAATTAAATATGGACTCTTATATATATGGAATGGGCCATGTTCATTTAAGTTGGGCTAAGCTTTCATGGATTTGTCCATGGAGTGTTTAACCCATGGATCATATGAAATGAAAGGTCATGGGTTTAACCCTAGTCTCGACACTATATGAAGATGTCCTTGGTTGGTGAAATTGGCACTAGTGTGGGTACACTAAGAGGGCTAGCTGATTTCCCTAGAGAGATCCAAAGTATTCGTATTCTCAAAGTCTTCCAAGGTGTTTTGGTGATTTGTGATTCCACTTGAGGCTTCCACACTATTGCGGCTAAGCTCTTGAAGCTTGAAGACATCAAGCTACACCAAAAGCTATGTCATCTAACTAGTCTTTATAGTATAGTTGCCTCATATTATTATGCTAGTTAGGATTAAAGCCTTGGAAAGTTCTTATTTGCATGTATAATAGAGAAAAAATAGATCCAAGGTTTATAGGGTTGCATGTACACCATAAGAGTGTTAGAATGCTCAAAACCCAACAGCTCAGGCCACTCTCAAAAGTAAAATGTGATTATTTTGAAAGTGGTCCCTAAAGAGTATCCAACATGATGTTGTAGAGCTACCCAGTCAATATTGGTTGGATCCTGTTGCTTCATTTGATTGTCAAAATTCTCAGGATTAGAAACTCGATCTTCCAATTACTCCAAAAGCATTTAGGTTTCGTGCTTTTGTGACGGTTGCGAATGCTCCTTTCTCAAACAGCGGAGCTGATCAACTGTTGTTCTCATTTTACTTGAAGCACATAAAGCCCTAGTGCAAAACTTGGAGCGCGTACAAGATAGTTTTTGTGAAGGTCACTGGGCTAATCGAGACTGAAAGCTTCCCCAATGCGAAGTTTACACTAGCCAGAGGATCAACCTGTCAAGCCTACGAATTCACCCTCGCAGACTTGCCTTGTTTAAATCCTAATGACTGGATCGTACTTTACAATATGTTGCTGAGAGAGAAAGAGAAGTACGAGCCTGTTATGTCTCATCTCCAACTAATGATCAAGTCTTATATTCAAAAAGATGGATTGATGGTTGTGGATGTTGCCACTGTTTTGAAGAAGAAGCCGACTGTTGTTCCTAAGGAAGCTATGAAAGACTTCGAGAAATTAAAGCCAGGGAAGATATACAAGGAAGGGTGCTTCGTAGTGTATCAGATCAGAGAACGAACGGAATCTGACTTTCGCAAGTCTTACTTCTATCTCGAAGACAAATATTTATACAACATTGTCTGTCTGGAATTTATATTAGACCTGATTACTAAGTTCAAAGGAAACCACAAGGACGACATCAAATTCTTTTTTGATATGATACTTTGATATATTCATGTTCGCATGATGCTGCTGAGCTTTATTCCAAATATCTATGAAGTGCAAAAGCGAATCACTGTATGATGGGCTACAGTCTCACTTAATGCAAAGGGGGAGATTGTTAAAGATTTAATTTTTGTGTCATTGGGCTTTGTTATTAGTCCTTTTTGTAAATGGGTTGGGTCTGTCCTCCCATAGTTAATTCTAGGGTTAGAGTATATATGGTGCATGCATGCATCTTATTTTAGTTAACTGTTTTATTAATCTTGTTATCGCAGCATGCCTCTATAGTTGAAATTATTCATTGAGTTCATCTAAGGCATGAATTTTAATCATTCAGCATTTGTTTGATCATCTTTGTGTTCTTTATTACATGTTTGAATCTTGTCGATCATCATGGACAATATGTGAACACAAATAACAAGTCAAATGGTCAAATGTGAACAAAAATAAAGAACTTACTTCAATCTGAACAGAATAAAAAAGATGATTATCATGTTAAGTGTAACACCGTGAATTTCAAAATAATTTTTCGCATAATATAAAAACATTTTCATTTAATTTTCATAAAAACATCAATGTTTTAAGACTCCAATCCATATCATACAAAAATCCCAAGATCACATATCATAAAAATCCCATGCCTGTGTACAGATCAAGCCAACGCCTTCCCACGGTCATCACTAGTACCTGAAACAAACAACACTAACACTGTAAGCACAAAGCTTAGTGAGTTCCCCAAAATACCACACATAACACATATTAGCCACTCGAGGCTATAACTCTGTGGGTCCGTAGACCCTACTTGTGAACCCACTGGTTCTAACTTTGGGAACCTTCCAGTTCCAACTCTATAAACATGCACAGCATAAATCACATAGAAATAATGCAGTACAACACATAACATACATATAACATACAAATAGTCTGTCACATAACTCTGATTACCTACTCAAGGTAAAGTATAGTGAGAAGACTCGCCTCGCGTATCTCGATAACTCGCAAATCCCGGAAATCACTCGCGCTCGATCCTCCGAGCTATAATCCTCTTATAACACAATATATCTCTAATTAACACTTTCTCAACTAAGGTTGACTACCCCTATTAAGTCAACACTGGTCAACTCTAGTCAACGGTCAACGGTTAACTTTGACCGGAAGAGTGCACTAGAGCGACTCGACGAGTCTATACGTGTTCACTGACTCCCTAGGATCCTCTTTTGACACGTCGAGTACTTCCCTGACTCGACGAGTTCCACCTGGCATGAATCGCGGGGCCACCACGACTCAACTCGCCGAGTCTCAAGAACAACTCGGCGAGTTCCAGCTCAACTCAGTCCATCTGTCAACCCTCTGTAACTCTCCCTGACTCACTGAGTCAACCTCTTAACTCGGCAAGACCACTCGCTGAGTGGTTAAGGACAATCTTCATGCTACTCGCCGAGTCTGTTCTTCAGACTCGGCGAGTCCATGCCATGCATCAACCCAATCTCGCTTCTGAGGTCAGATCTGCTCCAACAACTCATAGATCTGGCCCTCCCAAGCATATTCATCACGTAAAGTCACAATCTTGGCTACCATGCAACGCCTACAAGGCTTCTTTTGATGAAATGACCTCTAAAATGGTAACCTAAGTCTCCAACTCAAAAGGAAAGGCATAAAGCATGGCATTTGGGACTCTCTGGACCTACTAAGGTCCAGATCTAGGTACCATATCCCCATGGGACCTCTCACACTCCAAATCCAAGGCAAACAAGGCATGAAGAAACCCTAGATTTGACCATATCAAGTAAAACACGAGAATAAGCTCTGAATGTTACCTCAAATAGCTTCTTCTACCGAAATGGGAGTAGATCCAAGCTCCCCAACTCTCCTAGTTTGGCCATCCTCTTCCTTTCATGCAAATACACACAAAAATGATGAATAATGGCCTCTTATCTCACTCACAAGAACTCTCAGCTGCTCTGGTTCTCTCAAGGTCGAAGGTAGATGCAATGAAGGGCCATAAGGTCCTTTAAATAGGGCTCAGGACCGGGAAATTAGTGTTTCATTAAACATCACGGACTCGCCGAGTCCATTCATTGGACTCGCCAAGTCCAGGCCCGAACTCGCGTCCAACTCGCCGAGTCCCCTCACAAAACACCAAAAATATATGAATAAATAATACCTGGGAATCCGGGCTGTTACAATTCTCCCCCACTAGAACTAGACTTCGCCCTCGAAGTTTCGCTCTGCAAATAGCTCCGGATGCTGCTCACGCATCTCACGCTCCAGCTCCCAGGTCATCTATGACCCCTTTCGATGCTGCCATTGAACCAAAACCATGGGTACCTCCTTGTTCCTCAGAACCTTGATTTTCCGATGTCTGATGGCCAATGGTCTCTCAGCATAATTCAGGCTCGCACCCACATGAATATCCTCTAATAGAACCACTACCGACTCATCGGCTATACACTTCCTCAGCTGCGACACATGAAAAGTGTCGTGAATCTGCCCCAACTCTGCTGGCAAATCTAAACGATAGGCTACCCGGCCTACCCTCGCGATCACTCGGAAAGGACCAATATACCGAGGCCCCAACTTGCCCCTCTTCCTGAATCGAATCACTCCTTTCAAAGGAGAGACCTTCAGGAGTACAAGGTCGCCGACCTGAAACTCAAGCTCGGACCGACGTCTGTCTGCATAACTGTTCTGTCGGCTCTGATCGGTCAATAACCTCTGTCTGACCTACTGGATCTGCTCTGTCGTCTGAAGCACGATTTCTGTACTGCCCATCACCCGCTGTCCAACCTCTGCCCAACAAATGGGGGTCCGACACCTCCTCCCATACAACAGCTTAAAGGGCGGCATACCAATGCTCGAATGATGGCTGTTGTTGTAGGATAACTCTGCCAAAGGCAAATATGCATCCCAGCTACCCCCAAAATCAAACACACATGCCCGGAGCATGTCCTCGAGCGTCTGAATCGTCCGCTCACTCTGACCGTCTGTCTGGGGATGATATGCGGTACTAAAATGCAGTCTAGTACCCAACTCTTCATGACACTTCTTCCAAAATCTGGAAGTGAAGCGCACATCACGGTCTGAAACAATCGAGATCGGCACCCCATGCCGAGATACCACTTCCCTCACATGCACCTCCGCCAATTTCTCTGCTGAAGAACTCTCGCTGATAGCAAGGAAGTGAGCGCTCTTCGTCAATCTGTCCACAATCACCCAAATTGCATCAACTCCTCTGGAAGTCCTTGGCAATTTGGTGATGAAATCCATAGAGATCTGTTCCCACTTCCATTCGTGTAACACCCGCAAATCCGGGCTAGTCAATTTAGAGGCAATAGGGGTCGAAAACGACTTTATGACAAAAGATTACTTAGAATAAATAATCTTAACCAAGTTGTAGCATATGTCACGAGGTTTCCGTACATATAAAGAACGCCGAAATCCGAGTTATAACGAAGAAGTTATGACCCGTCGAAGTTTCGCGACAGAACCGACACGATACCGGAAAGCATAAATAGTGAATTTATGATAGAGCGAGATTTAGCCTTAGCGATCTAAACGGAAGTCGTAGAATATGTTAAACTAAGAAAATCGATAAAAAGAACGCCCAAATCTGACTTCGTATGAAGAAGTTATGATTTTTTGAAGTTTCGGACTAGGAGTGTACAGCCCGAAATTCGAATATTTGATCGAGCGGTTTTTAGCCGACACGACCTAAACGAGAATAGAAGATCTCGTTGAGAGTAGCATATTGAGAAAAAGATGGGCGAAAACGGATGTCGGATGAAGAAGTTATGAGGATTTAACGGACCAATCGTGTCCCGACCCGTTGATAATATAAAATTTAAAATCGTGCCAAAATTAGCCAACGGAGTCTCAACGAAAGTTGTAGAGTACGTTCTCACCTTCGCGTGGATATAAAGAACTTCGAAAACGGAGCTCGTATGCGAAAGTTATGATTTTTAGAAGTCGAGAATGCAATTTGCGAAGGCTGATAAGGAATTGATAACGTGGCGCATTGTGGGCCGTCCATCGCTGATCAGATCTCGCTTCGGATGAAGAACACGTCGCCCTCGCTTACACCCCGCGTCCGAAGCCAGTATGCGCCGCGTACCGTCGCCCTTATCTCTTCCGGAGTGCAAGCCAACTGGTCCGAGGTGTCGCCCTTATCCGATGGTTACGCCCCGTGTAGGTCCGAGGTACGCCCAACGTACCGTGGCCTCGCAGGGCTATAAAAGGAGGCCGAGATTTCTTCATTTTTCACACCAAAATCACTTATCTCTCTACAAGCTTTCTCTCTCTAAGTGCTATAAATTCCCCTAAGCCCTAGTTAAGCCCCTTAGCACCCTAGGGAAGCCCCGAGGCTCCCGGAGTCCCGAGAAAAAGGAGTTTTTTGGTTTCGAAACGCTGCTCCAATTAAGTTCCGGTTTTCTATAAAATTCGCTGTAAGTGTGCTACGCTTACGCAATTTTTAATATAGCTTTCAAATAATTATAGGAATGTTATTAGGTCCTTAAAATAATTATTTGGGCTATTAAAATGAGTTATATCGAGTATTATTAACACTTAATAATACTCGGACTAATGAATTTGTCGCGGTTATCGTTAGACTAAACCCTAGTGGTATCGATACTAGGTTTTATCGAAGGAATTTTGTTTTGAGAATATCGAAGCGCTGTCCGAGTGCTGAGTCACCACCTAATCAAGTGAGTGCATAGTCCCTTTCATCTTACACATATATATGAAGTATTTTAATATAAATTACGTGCTATGTGTGCATATTGTTTGAATACTTGTTGTCTATGCTGGATGAATGAATTATACATGTTTTAATTGATTTAAACTGTATATGTATTTTATATCTACAAATATGTTGGGATAAAACATGGGTAGATGAAATAGTTGGTGAGTGATGAAATAAAATAATGAGAGATAGGTGATAATAGGAAGGTGATGATAGATAGGTGATTATGAATCGGTGATGTAGGATACTACAACCTTGTCCGACAATTTCAAGATGTAGTCATCTACCAGAGTATAGATGGTGATCACGGACTATTATAGACAACCCCGTGGAAACACCAGCAGGCTAGTAACCTATAGGTGATGAATTACGAGTTCAGGCAATGTTGTAACTACGTATTCATGCGATGATAGTCTAACCCTTATTATGAATTACAAGTCCAGGCGATGTTTTGGCTACGTATTCATGCGATGATAGACTAACCCTTATCATGATTTACAAGTCCAGGCGATGTTGTGGCTGCGTAATCATGCGATGATACCCTAACACTTGCTAGACACATATTGAGGGAGTAATCCCCAGATTAGTATTGTCTATGCAATGTAGGCGATGATCCTTAGGTAAAGTTCATAGGAACAATCATATAAGGAAATACGATGTAAGGAGATGAGAAGTAAATATGATATAGGAGATGACCCTTGAGATAATATCTTTAGGGAAGACTAAAAGAAGATAATGGGGATGGGTAATTGGGTTGATTGTTTGATTGTTTAAACATAATAACTATATTATTGTGGGTTGAAAACCCTATGTACTCACCAGGTTTCCCAACCTGACCCACTCAATTTATTTACATCACAGGTGACGATATGAAGTGACATTACACTGAGAGATTTAAAGAGATGTAGATCACTAGTGTAAATAATTGTAAGTTCTGTTTATGCTTATGTTTTTGTATTAACGATGACATCCCAAACGTTTTAAAATGAAATAAATACGTTTCTTCGAAAATGTTTTAATAACGTATTTACCATGTTTTTCTGGGAACAAATTCCGCAACATTTTTATAAAATGAAGTACTCTGATTTTTATAAAGCATAAACAAAATCGGTCTTTTCTGGCCGTGAAAATGGGGATGTCACAATTCGGGAACTTCCAATGGCTGCAACTTACCATGCGGCCTTTGGTTATCGGCCTTAACTCTACGGCAGGTCAAGAACCTCTCAACAAACCACGCGACATCCCTCTTCATACAGGGCTACCAATACTCCTTTCTCAGATAGAAATACATCTTAGTGGCCCTTGGATGGATCGGAAATTTCGACCGATGAGCCTCCTCCATCAAAATGGTATGCGTTCCTCCCACAAACGACACCCAGATACGCCCCTGAAACATCATAAGCCCCCGACCATCGGTAACAAACTTTGAAACCAAACCAACAACCCGTTCCCTCTTTTGCATCTCAGGTTGCACAGCCTCGGCCTGTGCCCCACGAATGGCGTCCAACACTGGAGCTATCACGGTTAATCTCAAACATACATCCCGCATCGGGGTGATCTCTGCCCTGCGGCTCAATGCATCGGCTACCACATTAGCCTTGCCTGGGTGGTACAGGATCTCACAATCATAATCCTTGACCACATCCAACCACCTTCTCTGACGCATATTTAGGTTGGGCTGATCCATCAAATACTTCAAACTCACATGCCCTCTCTGCATCAGTACTGCTCCCAACCCCAAAATCGATGCATCACAGTATACCACAAAGTCATCCATCCCTTCCGGGAGGGCTAACACCGGGGCTTCACACAACCTTTGGCGAAGTGTCTCAAAGGAGGCCTGCTGCTCGGGGCCCCATGAAAAAGAAACACCCTTCCAGGTCAACTTGGTGAGTGGCACTGCGATCTTAGAGAAATCCTTGATAAATCTCCGATAATACCCTACCAACCCTAGGAAACTCCTGATCTCGGAGGGTGACCTCGACACCTCCAAACTCATCACCGCCTCAACCTTGGCCGGATCGAGCAATATCCCTTCCTGGTTAACGAGATGTCCTAAGAACTGGACCTCCCGCAACCAGAAATCACACTTGGAGAATTTGGCATAAAGCCTCTCCGATCTCAGAACTCCGAGAACCTCTCTCAAATGCTCCTCATGCTGCTCTCTAGATCTCAAATATATCAGAATGTCCTCGATAAATACAATCTCCGACCGATCCAGCATCGGCCTGCACACTCGGTTCATGAGATCCATGAACACTATCGGGGCGTTGGTGAGCTCGAAAGGCATCACCACAAACTCATAATGCCCATAATGCGTCCTGAATGCTGTCTTCTGGACGTCCTCATCCCGCACCCTCACTTGATGATATCCAGACCTCAAATCGATCTTGGAGAACCAAGATGCTCCCTGCAACTGATTGAATATGTTGGGTAGCGTTTTCTTATGTATTACGTCTATTGGGCTTGCTTATTAGTCCAGTTTTGTAACTCCGGTTTGGGCCTGTCCAACCGAGAGCTTGATAGGGTTTAGTATAAATATATATGCTTGCATGCATATTAGAAAAACGATAGAAAACGATTATTACGATAAATCAGAGCATTATTTCTTTATCGTTCTTATAACCCTAAATCCTCTACAGCGGAAGTTCTTTATCGAGCTCTGCTGAGGATTGTTGATTTAATCATTCGACACACTTTGATCCATTCTTGTGTTCTTACAGTTTTCTTGTTTATTATTTTACCTGTTATAAAGATCTAATCGATCTTCAAGTTAGTTTTTAACTCTTCAATTGGTATCAGAGCAGGAGGCTATGTAATTGATACACATCTTTTCTGTGAAAAAGGTTGCGATTAGGGTTATTCCACATTGATCAATATTTATTGAGCCGTCATCCCATAATTGACGTAACTCAGCATTTATTGTTTTTCCCTAATTTAATACATTATAAGTCTGATCTTTTAAAACAGGTTATTCGATCAAGCATGGACGAGTCGCAATCCAATCCCATTAATATTTCGAACAACATTGGATCAACAACGAAGATTCCCATCCTTTACACCCATGATTATGAAGTCTGGGCACATCACTTTGAAGATTATGTTATAGGATCTGAGGACAATGGATACCTCATATGGGAAGCAATCGTATCTGGACCCTTTGCTCATTCAGCAACTTCAAGGATTATTAAAACTCAGAAGGAGTATAATGATCTTTTGAAAGACGTTAAAGATATAGCTCAAGACGAAAAAGATGAATTTCAGTGCAATATCAAAGCATTGAGATTAATCAGATTCGCTCTTCAATCTGATACTTTCAGGCTGGTGAGTTCATGCACTACTGCAAAAGAAATATGGGACAGGCTACGAGAATTGTATTCTACGGACGAAGATCTTGAACACTCCATTCAAACCTTACTCTTGTCCGAGTTTGGTGAATTCAAGCAGGGAGCCGAAGAAACCGTGACTCAAACGTTCGATCGCTTCAACCATCTTCTTAGCAAGATGATTAAACATGACATTGAAAGGAAGCTAATTGAGCAGAAGGTTACGTTTTTGAACGGCCTTAGATCTGAGTGGAGAGCTATAGTGTCCACAGTTAAAGCGCATGAGCAATTCAAATCCTACTCTTTGGCGAAACTGGTGGGCATCCTGAAATCTCAAGAAAAGATCATGTTACAGGAGAAAAATATGGTCTCAAGCTTGGGTTCGTTGGCCCTTCTGTCCAAAAGCAAAGCAGTGATGGAAGATGAAGACCTCAATCTAGAGGACTATGACCTTACCTCTGAAGACTATGCAATGATGGTCTCAAACCCAAAAAGGTTCATTAAGAAAAGGTTCCCCACCAATAAAAACAGAAATTGGCAGGGAAGTTATAGTTCAGAAAAGGTCAGGGAAGAACCGAAGATAGAAGAACCAAAGAAGGAACCGAAAGCTGAAGGAGATTCGGGTGTGAGCTGCTACTATTGTGGAGGAAAGAACCACTATGCGAAAGATTGTGTTATCAAGAAAATGGCAGAAAAAGATGAGGAGAAAGATGAAGAAGCAGTATTGTTGAAAAAGCTGGAATAGATCAAGAGAAAGAAATCTACTGCTAACCCTTCTATGAATGCTTTAATTGTGCAGGGTTCGGTAGCGGATGATGAGTTCGGTGGCGTGGAGGTCTGCTCAACCGACTCTGAGGATGATGAAGTAAGGAAGCCTTCTCATGGAAAGGCTTATGTGGCGAAAGATGAGGGCAACGGTGGAAAATGCTTGATGGTGTCAGACGTGTCTCAGATGAGGGGATACAACACAGATGGTGGGATTGAAGACGCGAAGGAGCGAGAAGACTTGTGCTTCACAGCAAAACCTCTCAGCGTGCAGTTCAACGAACTTGATAAACTGATCAAGAAGGTACAATCCGTCTTTGTTTCATTCAAAGTCCCACAATGCTCATACGAAAAAGAATTAAAAAGTGTTAATTCAAGAATCTCTCATCTAGATAGCAGTTTAACTCAAACTCGAGTCACCAATTCTAACCTAGCTGACCAAATAAGCAGGGTATCTTCAAAAAGTGAGGAACGGAGGATGTGGATCGAACTGAAGGAGTCGGAGTTAATCATAACCAAAGATGAAAACATTTATTTGCAAAGAGACAATCTAAAACTTTTAAAACAGAGAAATGTTTTTTGTTTGATTGCTAAACGTCTTTAAACTAATATCACTCAGCTTCATTTGGACTGTGAAATAGGACAAAAGATTCATCGCATGATTTTACCCTTCCTTGAGTTTAAGGAGGATGAAATTGATGCTGAAGCGTATAATTGTGAAAGCGTTATTTCGTCTGAGGATGTTAATCCAACATATATGTATGGACTAGACAAAATCGAATCTTTCATAAAGTCCAAGGACCATAAGAACATGCTTAAAAACCTTTTGGATGAAAATGATAAACTGAAACTGAGGACCGAAACCATACAAAAATTTGACTCATTGAATGCCAACTTGAGCTCAGAAAATAAAATTGATGTTGAAAATGCATCTGAGCTTAATGAGGACGACAATATGAGTGAAATTTCTATAGAGGACACAGTTGATTGTTTAGAATTTGTCAAGAGCGAACCCGAAAACCACAAGAATCTCATTTCAGAAAATTCAGTGGAGTTTGCTCGTTTGTCCCAACAAAAGTCCCCGATTCTTGCAGAAAAGGCTGTAGTATACCAAAAGGTAAGAACCACTCCAAATCGGGTGTATAAGGTCACAGGCGTAACCGAACATCAGACTGCTGAACTCACAGCCATTATAAACGAAGACAATGCTGATGGCTGTGACGAGTTCTTATGGTCAGCTCCCATCGACAATGCTGACGAAACGGTAGGTCTATCTGAAAGGACTTCATGGAAAAGCAAAGGCAAATATGTGCCAGAACCTTTGAATAAGTTTGATAGCTTCGATGTGCCAAGTACTAGTGGTACAAAAGATGTTCCTCAAGAAAAAGGAATCCTGCAAAAGAAGTCACTCCTTTAAGCGAAACATCATCAGTTCAGAGTGAACCAGCTAAAGGAAAACAGAAACCAAAAGCCAATATCCATCATCAATCGAAGCAGATGAGAAATCAAAAACAGCAAAGGAATCAGAGATACAAGAAGAATCTCTCTGAAAGAAAACAGTTTTGGCAATCTCAAAATGCCTATTTCTCATATCATGACAGGAACTTAAAGTCAGAGAAAAGTCCTGTTGAATCACAAGAGAGCAACAACAACCGAAAGCAGAGGTTCGGTTCAGAAAATAACAACAACCGAAAGCAAAGGTTCGGTTCAGAGAACAAAAGAGATCAAAATTCTAGGTTCGGTCCCACTAATGATCAAAAGCAAAAGGGACACCTAGAATCTCAAGTCAAGAAATCATCTCAGTCTAAGTTCTCTCATTCTAACTCTTCTAATTCTTCAAATTCTTCTAATTCCTGTCAACCCCATTCTAAATTCCATTCTGTTCACTCTCAAAAACCTCAATCATCAAGTGAACTAAAAGGAAAACTGAAGGTTTCATCAGTTAAACCAGAGTCCAAACCAAAAGCAACGAATCCCAATAAAATTAAGGTTTTCACCATCAAAAAGAAAGATGAAACAACACTAATAAAAAGAACATATCTTGTTGACATCTCTCTTACTATTCCAGTTCCTGTGAAAGGCTCACGAGGACCCAAGAAACTTTGGGTTCCTAAATCTGCTTAATATTTGCAGGTTATCAGTGACGAGCAGTTTGACGAAGAATGGTACATTGACAGTGGCTGCTCGCGTCACATGACAGGAAGGAAGGAAGAGCTAAGGGAATACAGGTCTCTTTCAAACGGTGGAAATGTCAAGTTCAGGAGCAACTCCTTTGGCACCATAAAAGGCTATGGAATGATCACAAACGGTGATTTCACGATTAGGAAGGTTGCATACGTGGAAGGACTACAACATAGCCTCATCAGTGTATCTCAACTTGTTGGAGGTACCGGTCTCAAAGTTTCATTCGACGATGAGGGTTCTGAAATAATTGAGAAGAAGACGAAAAGAGTTATTCTCAAATCGGAGCGTAAAGGTGAAATGTTTCCCCTAAAGCTCAAACCTATCAAAGGGAACCCAACTATCTGCCTGTTATCCAAAGCACAATCTGACGAAAGCTGGTTGTGGCACCGAAGGCTCTCTCATCTCAACTTTATGGATATCAACAAACTTGTCACTGGAGGACATGTTCGAGGTCTTCCATTGCTCAAGTACGATAGAGAACACTTGTGTCCTGCATGTGAAATGGGGAAGCAGAGTCGTCAAAGTCATCGATCTATAATAAACACTAAAGTTGTTGAACCACTCGAGTTACTTCATATTGATTTGTGTGGTCCATCATCTATCGAAAGTATCGGTGGTAGCAAGTACATTCTTGTTATTGTTGATGACTTTTCACGTTTTACATGGGTATTCTTTTTGAAGCACAAATCTGAAGCGACTCTGAAACTGAAGACGTTCATCAAGTAGGTTGAAGTACAGAAGAAAGTCGTTCGCAACATCAGGAGCGACAATGGGCTGGAGTTCAAAAATAAAGAATTCGAAGAATTCTTGGCCGAAAAGGGAACCAGTCATAACTTCTCAGCTCCCTACACTCCTCAACAAAACGGGATTGTCGAAAGACGAAACCGATCTTTGTGTGAAGCGGCCCGAACCATGCTAAGTTTCACTTCCTTACCTTTATATTTTTGGGCTGATGCTATTTCTGCTGCTTGTTTTACACAGAACAGGTCATATCTCAATAAGCGCTTCACTCTCACTCCTTATGAGATCATCAACAACAGGAAACCTAATGTCAAGTTTTTCCATGTGTTCGGTTCATGGTGTTTCATCATCAATTCTAAAGAACACCACAACAAGTTTGATGTCAAAGCCGACGAAGGGATATTTCTGGGCTATTCTCTCACTTCTAAAGCGTACAGGGTATTAAACAAGCGCTCGAGGAAAATAGAAGAAACTTATTACGTGACTTTTGACGATAGCTATGTCAAAAAGCTAAAGGTCAACGAAGACACAGCTGGAGAAATCTTTCCTCAAACTGGCCAAGTCATAGCCTCAATCGCAAACCTATTTGAGAAGTTCGTTGAATTATTTGATGAACCAGAGAAGGCCACTCTCACAGAATCCAGCGCAGCTGACAACAAGGTAGATCATCTGAAGCAACTTGTCGATGATGCTGCAAAGAGAATGAATGAAGGAGGATCTAGTTCTGACGACTCTCCACAGCACAATGCTTCAGTTGAGGGGGGAGGATCCATCTTCGTCGCCGTCGAGCTCACATGTTGAGGGGGAGATAAATTCTCAAGCCGCTCCCGAACGCACTTCACCAACCGAATGTGCCACACCAACCGAAAATGCTTCATCACCCGAAGGTGCATCAATACCCGAAAGCTCAGCACCACCCGAAACCTCTGTAGCTCCAGAAACTCAAGACACACCAAAAAGCTTATCTGTCGAGGGGGAGAATGTAGATATGTCATACGACTATGAAAGTCAATCCGAACTAGAAGAGATGGTAAATGCTGAATTGGATCCAACCTTTGATCCAAACTACCCTCCTCTCGTCAAATGGACCAGAGATCATCTTGTCTCCCAGGTTGTTGGTAATGTGTCTGAAAAAGTTCTGACCCGATCACAACTCAAGGCAAAACAGACTTCCTTGCTCTCAAAAGTAGAATTCTGTATGTTTAACTCCTTCGTCTCAAAAGTTGAACCAAAAACAGTTAACACTGCTCTTGATCACTCCGATTGGGTTCAAGCTATGCAAGACGAACTGAATGAATTCGAAAGGAACAAAGTTTGGCGACTCATTCCAACTCCTCCAGATGCCTCAGCTGTTGGTCTCAAATGGGTCTTCCGGAACAAATTGGACAAGGAAGGGAACGTGATTCGAAACAAAGCACGTCTGGTAGTGAAAGGATACTGTCAGGAGCAAGGAATTGACTATGAAGAGACTTTCACTCTTGTAGCTAGGCTGGAATCCGTTAGAATATTTCTTGCCTATGCTGCACACAAAAACTTTGAAGTCTACCAAATGGACGTCAAGTGTGCATTTCTCAATGGAGAACTTGAAGAAACAGTGTACGTGGAGCAACCTCCTGGATTCGTAAATGAAAGGTACCCTAATCATTGTTATATTTTGGACAAAGCCGTGTATGGACTGAAACAAGCTCCGAGAGCCTGGTATGAAACGCTGACAAAGTTTTTAAAGATGTCCAAATTCAAACAAGGTTCGGTTGACCGAACCTTCTTTCATAAGAAGGAAGGTAACCACCTTATGATTGTTCAAATTTACGTCGATGATATCATCTTTGGTTCTACGAATCCCAACTTAACGGCTGAATTCAGAAAGCTAATGGAGACTAAATTTGAAATGAGCTCAATGGGTCCAATTAGCTTTTTCCTTGGTTTAAATATTAGACAGGGACCCGAAGGCATCTTTATCAATCAGGAAGCTTACACGAAGACTCTCCTTGCAAAATTTGGCATGATGGGAGATTTAAAGGTCAAAGTTCCAATGGCGTTCGGCACCAAGCTCACTCAATCCTTGGATAAATCGGTAGTTGATATTACGCTTTATCGCCAGATGATCGGTTCTCTGATGTATCTTACTGCTAGCAGGCCTGACATAATGTTCTCTGTTTGTTACTATGCTAGATTTCAGGTGAACCCACGCAAACCTCACATGTTTGCAGTCAAGAACATTCTTCATTATCTTAAGCGAACTACCTCTTTAGGTCTATGGTATCCATCCAACTCAGGCTTCTTCGTTCAGGCCTACTCAGATGCAGACCTTGGAGGTTGTGGACTAGACAGGAAAAGCACCACTGGTGGCTGCCAATTCCTTGACGGGAAGTTGGTTAGCTGGCAATCAAAGAAACAAACATGTGTGTCTATGTCTACAGCTGAAGCAGAATACATTGCAGCTGCATCCTGTACTTCTCAAGTGATTTGGATCCAGAGTCAACTCCGAGACTATGGAATCAATATGAAAAAGATCCCACTATATTGTGACTCTGAAAGTGCAATTAGGATCTGTGATAACCCAGTGCAACACTCCAAGACTAAGCACATAGCACTGAGGTATCACTTCATTAAAGATCATGTGGAAGATGGAAACGTTGAAATTCACTTTGTTAGAACCACTGATCAACTGGCTGATGTCTTCACCAAAGCCCTTCCTGAAGCGTCGTTCAACAAAATTCTACAAGGGCTAGGTATGATGGAATCAGAGTCAGTACCACAAACTACCTCTCAAACTCAAACGTAAGAAGCGAAATAGACCGAACGTTTGGGTTCGGTTGGATAATCTGCCTTTTGCTCATCAATTAAAGGTAGTTTTCATGGTTGTAAATTTAATGTACAATTGTTCAAAAATTATTTATCTTATTGTCAAAAGTATTTCCTTTTTGAAAATCTAATTTCTTCGGTAACCGAAATAGACTGAACGCTCGGGTTCGGTTTTCCAAAATTTTTCAAAACCGAAACCAGCCGAACGCTCGGGTTCGGTTTTCCAAAATTTTTCAAAACCGAAACCATCCGGACGCTCGGGTTCGGTTTTCCAAAATTTTTCAAAACTGAAACCAACTGAACGCTCGGGTTCGATTTTTCAAAATTTTTCACAACCGAAATCAACCGAACGCTCGGGTTCGGTTCCAAAGTTTTTTTTTTTATCTTTTTATTTTCTTTCTCAGTCTTATTATTTTTATTTTAATATCAAAAATTCCAAAAATATTTCTTTTCTTCGAATATCAGAAACTCCAAAAATACTTTGTTCTTTATTTAGTTTTTGGCTTTAATTTTATTTGTGTGTTTGTTTATGGGGAAATTGTTAAATTAGTTAAGTGTCCCTAGAAGCATACTGCTGTATGTGCCCAAAAGCCTCATCAAATTCTGAATAATAGCCTTAATGACTTGGTATACACAAACCTTGTCTTCCCAATTAGGCTATCATATTTATTCTAATCGTGAGCTACCTAACTCTCTTCTCACATGAGATAAGAGTTTTCTGCTTGGTCCTATTTTTCACAGCAGATGTACTTTGACTTCTTACACCATCTCTATTGCATTTCTCCATTAAATTCATTTCACAAACCTAACCCTTGAGACTCTCAGAAATTACCACTGAGGTTTATGGTTACTCAAAAACTGCGTTTATGATCTTAGTTTCGTGCCACTACGAGCTGAGTGAAACCCAAAATTCAATACCCAATCTGAATTGACGGTGAACAATTAATTTGCTCTAGTTTTCACTAATGAATTGACGGACGTATCTTCATGAAGTCTCAAAATTTTCTTTTGTGTGATTCCTATGAAATTGTTAAAAACCATAACATTTCTTCCCTTGGGATTCAGTTTTTAATTTTTGTTGAGATTTTATATTTCCCAGCCACTTTAAAATTATTACAAACCTACTTGTTCAACAGACTACACCGGTCTCACAAGTACTTTATTCACTTTCTATCTTATTTCAAGATTAGGACTGTTGAATCAAAGCAAAAGCCACCTTAAAAAGCTTAATTAAAAGAAGCCTTTCAACACTTCTTAATAAGTGTTTGATCGTTATTCAACGGGAAACCACACTAACACTTTAAGGTCTCTCTTGACTTTGAAGGAAGAGATTCGTGCCCGAGATCATTTGTTTCATGTCTTTATTGACATCACAATTTTTCCTAAAAAGGATTGCTTTATTTCTTTTCTTCTACACCCTTAGCACGAAAATCTTTGATTTTCTAAAATTCTGGTTCTAATAATTACAGGCTTTTTCATTGGATTGGTGGTTTATTATAAGTTGTGGTCAATTTTCATCCACGTGGGCGAATTGTTCAAAAAGATACCGTTACACTTTAAAGGGATAAGATGAAGAGTTGCTGACTCAGGCGGGAGTCCAATCGATTTGATTTCAAACGGCGTAAAAGGGAACGCGTGCGGATTTGAAACGTCTAATCTCCAAATGACGTCGCAGACGCATGTGTGAATTTGAAACAGTTCTTCTCTAAATGGCACAGAAAGGGCGCGTGTGAATCTGAAACGGTTTATCTTCAAACGACGCTTGATGGGAGGCGTGTTCTTAGGGATCTGATACTCTCTCTCATGCGTGATCATTGGTTACCCTAATTGTCACGCATCAGTCAAATTCCGGGAAACTCTTCGTATTTCGATAGAAGATTTGGGAAGATCTTTCTCTCTCCATAAACCCCAGTATAAAAGGCAACATCCTCTACCATTTACCTCTTTACTGCAATCAAAATTCGCAGAGCGCAAGAAATCCCTGAACCGTAACTGTTCATCATCTTCTTCACTCTCTTCAACAATGGCAGATTCGTCTTCTGTTCACGCAACATTCCACATTCTTCCTATTCTCCCTCAACAATGCCTCATTATCGATCTAACCCCTCATGCCTATGATTCCTACATGTTCCCCATTATTGAGTGTTTGAAGTTTTCGCCGAATTCTCCTGCACTTTCAAGGGCGGAATCAGTTCCAATGGAGTTCCTGTCGCAAATCTATGCGACTGCTCATTACGACAAAGTGGTTGACAAGATCTTCTTTGATGTTTCTCATCACAAAGCGTTCATCTCCAAGCAACGATTTTGCTCCCTGTTAGGGTTTGAATCTGACCCTAC
Source organism: Lactuca serriola (assembly GCF_051521515.1). Classification (NCBI taxonomy): domain Eukaryota; kingdom Viridiplantae; phylum Streptophyta; class Magnoliopsida; order Asterales; family Asteraceae; genus Lactuca; species Lactuca serriola. The sequence continues at coordinate 215,014,278 of NC_136408.1, read as the reverse complement.
GAGGGTTAATCCTGAGACGATTCCAATGGGGCACCTGTTCAATATGTTTTACAACATGGGTTATACGGAGGCGCTTATTTCCGTCGCCAAATTCAAGAAGTCGTGCTTGCCGCCACAGTGGAACGGGATGTTCACTGTGTTATTCAAAGGCCTTTCTGAAAGGAGTTCTGGCTCTGATGGTTCCAGTCGACTGTTTATGTCCATCTTGTATGGTGTCTACAATGGCATCAATGTCAATTATGGGTTTGTTCTTTGGCAACAACTCATCCAGAGTCTCTCCTCTTCTTCACGACATTCAGAGGTGTCTTATGCTAGGTTTTGGACCTTGATTACGAAGTGGGTGATGGACAAGTACAACGTCCCCACTGTCGCCGGTGCTCCGATGTCTTCGATTGGTACATTTCATACCACGAAGATCATCGTCTCCGATGCTTCCAAATTTCCCTTCAATGGTTCCATTCTAGAATCTATGTATGTTGGCGTTCCAGCTGACAGCCGGATTATTAGAACCTACAAAGAATTCAAGCGTTCTGGTCTGAGGGATCTCACACCGGAGATGTTGAAGTGGATCCATGACGCCGACAAGCCTTCTCCAAGAGGCAAGAAGGCGGACAAAGGGAAACAGGTGGCGAAAGGGGCTAAAGGCCCTTCTCCTAAGAAGAGGAAACCCACAAAAGCTGCTCAGTCTCCGCAGCAAAAGAGGCAAAAAACTCAACCCAGGAGAAAGCTGGTTATCGCTTCTTCATCCAGTGAATCAGAGGGTGAGAGTTCGGATTCTGATGGCTCTCCACAAGGCAACACACCACCCAGATCTCCTACCCCTAAAATGCAAATCCCTCCTTATCTAATTCCCTCTCCTACTCAAACTATTCCTACTTCCATTCCCACCATAAACCCCTTTACCCACATTCCAAACACTTCAATCCCAAGGCCACCACCAATATTCACCGACGCCACTACAACAACCACTACAAATGTTAGAGCCAACGTATCTGATACGGGGGTTCATACTGATGCAACCAAACCTCCACCAGCACCCGAAACCATAAACACAACCGAAACCCAAAAAGCACCCGAACCTACTCTTACACCTACACCCGAAACAACCCATCCCGAACCTAGCCATACCACTGTACCACCATCTTCACCACCACCACCATCTCCCGGTCACGCCTCTGACGGAGACGACACTTTCCTTGGCGGGGAAAACATGACGTTTGATTCGGTCTACTTCAGTCCGTTTCAAGTGCAGAGCGATGATGATGATGACGCTCCGGTCACAAAGAAACATCTTAAGGAGCTCCATGACAAGGTCGACTTGCTCATTGCCTCTTCCTCTACGTCTCAATCATCACTCTCTGAAGCTGCTATTCAGAAGATTGTTGATGCTTTCTCAAGGGCTCAGCAAGATTCTATCGATTCTGCAACCAACGCCATCGATGCCTCAATGAAAGCCTGTAAGCCTGCGACCGAAAAAGTCGATAAACTATTTTCTGATGACTCTGCCCTGTTAAAATCTTTATAGGAGAGTGCTAATGCCACCAAGACTACGTTGGAACCAATTGTTCAACAGTTGGCCACGTTTGTCTCTACTGAGTTGAAGTCCTTTGCTTCACTTCGTCAATCGCTCACAGACGACAACTCAGCCTTCCGTACTTCTATTGACGAGCGTCTCTCAAAGCTTCAAGAAGATTTGGCTGCTGAGAACTCGTTGATGGATGTTTTGGCAAAGAAGACCACTGCCCTGAAGGTCAAGAGTGCTCAACTCTCCCATTCTCAACAACAAATTGACAGTCTTCGGTCCGAACGGGAGGTCATTAAGACGTGTGTTTTGGATGTCCACTCAGCCATCTCAAACATCCTCGAAGCACATGATCCTATACTTAATCATTCTGTGAGGCGTTCCCTTGCAGAGAAGCTTGCTCCTGCCCTAGACCTGTTAAGCAAAATTGAAGGGCTACCCGATTTCGTATCCATTCCGAAACAAGGGGGAGAAAAGGAGTCTGTATCTCAACCACCTCATTCCTCACAGGCAACTCACACAACCGAACCTCCTCCTGTAGGCCAAGCCTCCGGTTCGGGTGTGAAAGACAAAGGCAAGAAGATTGCCGAGGAAGAAGAGGAAGATGACCAAGAAACCATTGCCGACTTGTTGAAACGAAAAAGTCGACGCAATGATGCAGATGATAGTGCTCGTGTGGCAAAAGAAGCTGAAGAAGCTGAACGCAAACAGAAAGAAGCCCACGACCTTCTCGAGAGTAGGAAAACTCTTTTTCCTGCTTGGACTCTTGAGAGGATGATAAAGGAAGCAATCGACACTCCGAGCATCTTGTGGCTGGAACCAGTTATTTGTTTTGACTCTTCCAAAACTGTCGACTCTCAGTTCAACATGCCACTGACCCGAAAGGCGTTCATCTTTCACGCCTTCTCCAACGTTGCCGAGTTCCCTCATACTCATCCGCAGGTTGATCGGGACTTGATTGATTTTTATCTGAAGGCTGCTCAACCTCAATATCAAACCTGGAGCGCTCAGAAGATTATCAACGTTCGGGTCTTGAAACCGTACACTGAAGGGAAGTTCATAAACGTTCGGTTCAAGGTGCTTAGGGGATCTGCCAAGACCGAACATGCCATTTCTTTAGCAGATCTACCGAACCTCAATCCCCATGATTGGATCATCCTGCACAACATCCTTCTGACCAACGAAGCTGAATATGGTCCGATCATTGATCATCTTAAGAGGAAGCTGGTGTGCTACAACATGGAAGTTGCACTGATGGATCAGGAGATTGCAAACGTCTTCAAGAAGAAACCAACAATATCTCCTGTTGGCTCGGCCAGTGATCTGAATCAAATGCAGATGGGCAAAATTGACTCGAGGCGAAACTCAATCATGTTCACTAGGAATGAAGGACAGAAATGTCTTTTTGCCTTAGTTGATAAACATTTGTACACCACTGCTTGCCTAGAGCATGTGTTGGGGATCATCCACAGATGCAAACAAAACACAGCGGATGATATCAAGTATTTTGACGACATGATACAATGGTACATTCGGTTCAGACAGACGATCCTTGCGCTTATTTCATGTCTGTTTGATACTGTCAAGAAGAAGGTTCCCGTTGCTGGCCCAAGCAAGAAGATGAAGTAATCTTGCTCCAATTTGACGCAAAGGGGGAGATTGTTGGGTAGCGTTTTGTTATGTATTGCGTCTATTGGGCTCGCTTATTAGTCCAGTTTTGTAACTCCGGTTTGGGCCTGTCCAACCGAGAGCTTGATAGGGTTTAGTATAAATATATATGCTTGCATGCATATTACAAAAACGATAGAAAACGATTATTACGATAGATCAGAGCATTATTTCTTTATCGTTCTTGTAACCCTAAATCCTCTACAGCGGAAGTTCTTTATCGAGTTCTGCTGAGGATTGTTGATCTAATCATTCGACACACTTTGATCCATTCTTGTGTTCTTACAGTTTTATTGTTTATTATTTTACCTGTTATAAAGATCTAATCGATCTTCAAGTTAGTTTTTAACTCTTCAGAATAAATCATCGATCCTCGGCAACGGGTAACGGTTCTTGACCGTCAGCTTGTTCAACTCCCGGTAATCAATGCACATCCGGTGTGAACCATCCTTCTTCTTGACGAACAGGATATGCGCTCCCCACGGCAAGCTGCTCGGCCAAATAAACCCCTTCCCCAGCAGCTCCTGAAGCTGCGAGGATAACTCTTTCATCTCTGGAGGCGCAAGGCGGTAAGGCACCTTAGCCATAGGCGCGGCCCCCGGAACCAAATCGATACTGAACTCCACTTGCCTCACAGGAGGCACACCGGGCAGCTCCTCGGGAAATACATCCGGGAACTCACGCACTACCGGAACCTCCTCAACTGACCTCGGCCTCTCGGAATCCACCCGCGTATCCATCATATACGCCACAGAACCCTTACAACCCTACTGTAGACACTGCCTTGCCCTAGCGGCCGAACAAAACCCTGATCCTGAACGTGTGCCCTCGCCGTACACCGAAAGAACTCCCCCACTAGGGTCTCGTATGGTCACCAGCTGTCGCTCGCAGTCGATAACCGCACTGAATATGCTCAACCAATCCATGCCCACAATGACACAGACATCACCCATCGCAATAGGAACCAGATCCATCGGGAACTCAACACCGAAAATCTCGACTACGCACCCTCGGAGAACCTCCTTGGCATATTACACCCTCTCACCAGCTATGAAAACCCTCAGAGGCCAACTCAACGCCTCACGACTAACACTGATATGCTGACTAAAAGCCAAAGATGCAAAAGACCGACTCGCACCCAAGTCAAATAACACCAAGGCAGGTACATAATTCACAAGAAAAGTACCTACGCATAACATAATATAAGCATAATATCTCAACATCAAAATAAATACACGAAAGAATACATACCAGCCACGACATCGGGTGCTGCACGGACCTCCTCTGCGGTCAGCTGAAAAGCTCTCCCTCGTGCCCTCGGCGCCTCGGCCTTCACTGGCCGACTTTCGGTAGCTCTGATGGCGGCAGGGGCAGATCCCTGAGGTGCTCCCTGAGATGATCTTCGCAACTGCAGACACTCTGCTTTCCGGTGTCCGGTCTGGTTGCAGTGAAAACACACCGCAAACCCCTTGGGGCAGTCCTTGGCCATGTGCCCCTCCTTGCCACACTTGTAGCAAGATCCCGCTCTACAGACTCCATCATGACAATTGCCACACTTCCCATAAGTGCGGCCCTTCTGGCTCCCTGGTTTGGGATCAGCGGGCTTGGCCTGCTTGGCTGCCGGCTGAGACTGTGCCGGTCGCCGATCCCTCCCCTGAGACTCCGCCTCCTCCCTGGCCTGAGTCTCTAGCTCAATCTCCCTCTTCCGGGCATTTGCCTGAATCTCGGCAAATGTATGGTACGAGGAGTTCGCCGCAAACTCCCGAATGTCTCTCCTCAAAATTCTCAGATATCGGCTCATACGTGCCTGCTCGGTGGACACATGCTCAGGGCAGAACATCGCCCTCTCATGGAACATCCTGGTAATCGCTGTAACAGACTCAGTACCCTGCTTGAGGGTCAGAAACTCCTGGGCCAAACGTTCCCTCTCCACCTGGGGAACGTACTCTTCTCGGAACATGGCAGTGAACCTCTCCCAGGTCACTGCCGCAAGCTCAGTAGGCGTAAAGTGCGCCGTCACAAACTTCCACCAGTCCTTCGCTCCCAAGCGAAGCTGGTTTAGCGCGAACCAAACCTTCAAATGCTCAGGAGTTGAGCAAGTGAAGAAACACCCCTCCATGTCAGAAATCCATCTCATAGCCGCCACCGGGTCATGGGTCCCATCGAACTTTGGTGGTTTTGTGTTGCTGAACACTCGGAACAGCAACGCATCACCACCCTACGGCCTCGCTGCAGCAATAGCTGCGGTGGCCGCTGCAACAACAACCTCAGATAGAGCGGCATAACGCTCGTCAAAGGTCTCAATCAGCGTGGTCTTAATAGACCCGAACATCTGTGGTATCTCTGTCCTGATGGCCGTAGCCACCTCCTCATGAATGATCCGGCGAATCTCCTCATCACTGGTCTCACTGCTCTCAGGCATCAAACGTGTCCTCACCATGATCTACCTTTGAAATACAACATACGATAAATTAGAATCCACTCGAGCATACTCACACTCGACAACTCATCCCTCCTTGACCCTTGGTATTCCAAAGATTCTTACTTGGGCTGTACACCGCGTCGGTGCTTTCAGTAGTACGGGCCCAATACTACTGTCCGCACTGTATCAGAATACACCCCAAGTCCTCCTCTTCGGATCCCAAATTCCAAGTACTCTATCATGCACAATCCATTCTCCAACAAATCTCTCATAAGCCCCTCGCTGCTACCTACTCACTCTCAAGCATCTCATAGCAGCTCACCTCTCCCTAGGCTAAGGCATCACAAGTCAGGCCACTCTAGTCCTAATAGGAGTACCTAGCCTACTCTAGCATGAAAATACATCATATCGATATTAATATCGAATAACATGAGGGTATTTTGGGAAATCACCGTTCGGGCGCGGACTGATCGTACACACAACTCTGCTCTGCGTTTTTCCAAAAATCTTTTACTCTTTTTGAAAATACTTCTCAAATCCTCAGTTTGAGTTCAAATACGCCCGAAGGTGCACTCGAATCCCTCAAACCAAGGCTCTGATACCAACTTGTAACACCGTGAATTTCAAAATAATTTTTCGCATAATATAAGAACATATTCATTTAATTTTCATAAAAACATCAATGTTTTAAGACCCCAATCCATATCATACAAAAATCCCAAGATCACATATCATAAAAATCCCATGCGTGTGTACAGATCAAGCCGTCGCCTTCCCACGGTCATCACTAGTACCTGAAACAAACAACACTAACACTATAAGCACAAAGCTTAGTAAGTTCCACAAAATACCACACATAACACATATTAGCCACTCGAGGCTATAAGTCTGTGGGTCCGTAGACCCTACTCTGTGAACCCACTGGTTCTAACTCTGGGAACCTTCCGGTTCCAACTCTATAAACATGCACAACATAAATCACATAGAAATAATGTAGTACAACACATAACATACATATAGCATACAAATACTTTGTCACATAACTCTGATTACCTACTCAAGGTAAAGTATAGTGAGAAGACTCACCTCGCGTATCTCGATAACTCGCAAATCCCAGAAATCACTCGTGCTCGATCCTCCGAGCTATAATCCTCTTATAACACAATATATCTCTAATTAACACTTTCTCAACTAAGGTTGACTACCCCTATCAAGTCAACACTGGTCAACTCTGGTCAACGGTCAACGATCAACTTTAACCGGACTCAGCGAGTGCACTAGAGCGACTTGGCGAGTCAATACATGTTCATTGACTCCCTAGGATCCTCTTTTGACACGTCGAGTACTTCCCTGACTCGACGAGTTCCACCTGGCATGAATCGTGGGGCCACCACGACTCAACTCGCCGAGTCTCAAGAACAACTCGGCGAGTTCCAGCTCGACTCAGTCCATCTGTCAACCCTCTCTAACTCTCCCTAACTCACTGAGTCAACCTCTTAACTCGGCAAGACCACTCGCTGAGTGGTTAAGGACAATCTTCATGCTACTCGCCGAGTCTGTTCTTCAGACTCGGCGAGTCCATGCCATGCATCAACTCAATCTCGCTTCTAAGGTCAGATTCGCTCCAACAACTCATAGATCTGGCCCTCCCAAGCACATTCATCACGTAAAGTCACAATCTTGGCTACCATGCAACGCCTACAAGGCTTCTTTTGATGAAATGACCTCTAAAATGGTAACCTAAGTCTCCAACTCAAAAGGAAAGGCATAAAGCATGGCATTTGGGACTCTCTGGACCTACTAAGGTCCAGATCCAGGTACCATATCCCCATGGGACCTCTCACACTCCAAATACAAGGCAAACAAGGCATGAAGAAACCCTAGATTTGACCATATCAAGTAAAACACGAGAATAAGCTCTGAATGTTACCTCTAATAGCTTCTTCTGCCGAAATGGGAGTAGATCCAAGCTCCCCAACTCTCCTAGTTTGGCCTTCCTCTTCCTTTCTTGCAAATACACAAAAAAATGATGAATAATGGCCTCTTATCTCGCTAACAAGAACTCTCAGCTGCTCTGGTGCTCTCAAGGTCGAAGGTAGACGCAATGAAGGGCCATAAGGTCCTTTAAATAGGGCTCAGGACCAGGAAATTAGGGTTTCATTAAACAGCACGGACTCGCCGAGTCCATTCCCTGTACTCGCCAAGTCCAGGCGCGAACCCGCGTCCAAGACCGCGATCCTACTCGGCTAGTTTGAGCTCGAACTCGCCGAGTCCCCTCGCAAAACACCAAAAATATATGAATAAATAATACCTGGGAATCCGGGCTGTTACATTAAGTAATTTTTTTTATATTTCTAGGTCGTTGTTTCTTAATTGGTTGGAGAATGGCAACGGATATGGCTGTGGCAAAATGAACTATACTTTAGAAAGAAAACATATACATCATATACGGGTCTAATATAAACTAAAAAGCAAGTAAAGATAAATGTACCAACCTTTTAGCTAAAAGTTGTGGTCATATGTGATTAAATAGCTCAAGGATTTTTGTATTTTGTAGTTTAACTAGTAATATGATAAGATGAAGATGTAATTTGAGTTTGATGTTGTAATATTTTGCCTTATCAACCCATATGAAACCATGATATCTTTTGTTATATTTGAAAACCTATGGTTCATCATTGTAAATGTAACAACAATGCTATCATAGATGATGTCATGAGATGTAACATCCCGACTCCCAAGTATAAAATTTAAAATTTATAGTCATGTTCTTAGACCTACTCAACGAGTTGGATGCCCCAACTTGTCATGTAGGAGCTGGAAAATGAAACCCTAATTTCCAGGGTTTTGCACCTGTAACATCCAGACTCCCAAGTATAATATTAATATATTTGTTTATGAGTTAATTGAGCTAATCGACGAGTGGGTGCCCCAACACGTCGAGTAGAGTCGAATTGGCCATTCGAGTTTTACACCCAACTAGGTGAGTCGGAGAGTCCAACTCGACAAGTTGGTGTTGTTAGAAGAAACCCATGATTTACGGGTTTGTGTCCTATTTAAAGGGCCTTAAGTCGTCATTTCCGCCTCACCAGCCACCTTACTTCCCTGAGTGAAACCCTAATCTGCCATAGTGAGCTAAGAGAGAAAAGAGAGCTAATATTTGAGTGTTTTGAGATTCATTGGAAGAGAATAGGAGAGAATCAAGCATGGAATGAGGAAGGACTATGGGATCCATTATTCATCCACCTTGAGCTGTTGTTGGAATGTAAAAGTCATCACGTTGGACATTATATTGTGTAGATCTTGTTGATAGGAAGCTTTTAGGATTTTTCCATATTTCATTGAGACTTTGAGTGACCTGATCTTGTTAAGTGTGTGAGACATTAGATCTGGACCTTGTGAGCTCCCTAGAGCCCAAAGGTCCCAACTTTATTCAACAATAAAAGAGCCTCCATGCTTAAAATCCTAAAATTGATTTATTTTGGCATATTTGAGCCAAAAGTTCCATGCATGAACATAAAGATTGTAGCTTTATGTGTTATCCCAACCTTGGGAGGCTAGATCTAGATTTTGGGGTTATATATCTGACTTAAAATGTCTAAATAAGAACATAGACTCAATGGACTTACCGAGTCAATGAGATGAATCGACGAGTCGGCTAGGGTTTTCCCCGATGAGTCTCGACATGGGTAACTCGGCGAGTTGATGAGACAACTCGATGAGTTAATTTGGGTTTTTGCAACATTTCTGAAGGAAAAATGGGGATTCAGCGAGTCATACAGATGCACTCGGCTAGTTGGGTAAACATGGACTGTTAACTCGAGTGTTGACTCCTATTGACTTTAGGGTTTTAGTCAAGACAGGGATTATGGGGACCACGGAGGGATAAAACGGTCTTTTACCCATTCCAAGAGTTTGAGAGAGAAAATAACTTAGTTTATTTAGGGTCGTGAGTTAAGTGTTAACTAGAGATAATTATCCTATGTGTTAGGCGGAGGCTAGTTCGAGATTCATGTTAGAGGTTAGATGCTTGCTTGCATACGAGGTGAGTCTTTTCACTATACTTACCTAGAGTGGTAATCCTTGTGTAACCGGAGTGTCTTATGTGCTTAGATTGAGTATTGTGATCTCCTGCATTACTTTCTTTGTGATTCGTGTTGTTTATTATCTTGAGCTTACTAAGTTAGGACCCGAGGGTCCACCCGAGTTGTGGGACTGGAGGGTCCCACTGAGACACCTTCAACTGAGGGCCTTATTCGAGCATAGACATGAGAGGCTAATGTGATATGTGTGGTATTTTGGGGAACTCACTAAGCTTCGTGCTTACCGTGTTATGTGTTTCATGTACTTCTCAGGATCACGGGAAGGCACCAACTTGATTGTACACATACGAGTTGGAGATATGTTTTGGAGGATCCTAGATTGTGTTTTAAATAATTTATGAACATGTGTTTTTGATAACTTGATATTTTTGGGGATTTTTATAATTGTGCTAATGAGATTAATGTGATTTTAAATGAATGTTTTGTTTGAAAATTTACGATGTTACAACACCCTATTTAAAGGGTCATTAGCCTCCCTCAGCCCCCTTACAATCCATCTTGAGCTTAGAAAACCCTAATCTCTCCTACTCTCCATTTTTCAGTGTAAAGAAGCTTAGAATATGGATTTTGGTGAAGAAGGATTGAAGTCTAAGGAGCTTGGAGCAAACAGAAGTTTGTGGATCTGACTCTACTTCATATTGGCATCATTTTGAAGGTAACGACTCGTTACCTTGACTTATCTTTAGCTAGATATCTTCATGTAAAGGTTTAGGGCCATTTTCTAGTTGGTTGTGGGTTATTTCAGGTATTGGGCATGATCTGAAGTTGTAACTTCAGATATGGACTCCTATAAGTCTCTATAGTCATAAAGTTATTAGATTTAGCAAGACATGGCCCTTCTCTTTGGGTTAAAGATTTCCCTTAGCTTGATTTTAGCATTTAGTGTGACATCCCCAAAATCATAGCCATAAAAGACCGGTTTCATTTATCCTTTTAAAATAATTTCAGAGTAAATCCATTGATTTAAAAGAGTTGCGGAATTTGTCCCCAAAACAATACATGATAAAATAAGGTTTAGAAAAACGAACATAATGTATATGAGACAATTAGTTTAGAAAGGATCTTTATGGAAAGAGCTACACAAGATGCAAATTTCTAAACATATATAAATAAGTATGAATTATAGTTAGATTTTGAGTTCATTATGGAATGAAGAGTAAGTCTTTTTGGAATGACGTCCAATTAAAAGATAATGACACAATCTACTATAAAATAAGAATAAACTACTTTACAAGTTGAATTCAAATATGATTGGATGAATGGGATCATTGAAAAAGTATATTGATTTCTGCCATTCAAGGATCACATAGAAATCTTTGTGACTTTGAGAGTATACTTAATCAAGCTAAGAGACTCTATGTCACGAAATAACACCAATCATATTATCCAAGATATTTAACTATACTTTGAGTAAAGTTAAGTATGGAGGTGATAGTATTCATAGAATTCACACAAATTTAATTTTGTCAGATCCGTTGATAAAGCCATTCTTTTGCACTAAGTATGAATGGTCACACTTCATCTATAAGACTTTATTATTCTAGAAATGGATTTTTGATTTGGATTTAGTATTTGGATATTGGAACATTATAACAACAACTATTAAATAATGTTATGATATATTGGGATATAGTCATCACATAAATAATTGCTGTTTTCTATATCAACATGTTTAATCCATGAATAATGTTATTATTCTAAAAGTTCGTCACAACTAGAAATTTTGTGTCATGTAATCTATACACTCAATTTAATGTGAATCAAAACTTAAGAGCATGTGTGATACCTACTATTATGACATCAAAAACTTCAATCAAATACATCCTACAAGTGCTACAAATGGTCATCAAACAATTGGAAACCCTAGAAGTTCTTGTTTAGATCCACTTTGGACTAGGACTTCCTTATTGGACCCAAATGGACCAATAAGCTTCCAATTTGACTATCATGGGCATAGAACCCTAATTGGGCTCTATTTGGACCCACATTAATTTATTTCAACATTTTGGGCCATATTGGGCCTAGAATGAAATGAATTAAAAGCTTTGATCCATGAATAACCTAAACTAGTCCAACAAATATGTAAAAATCATACTATATTCTTTTATGTTAAAACTCACCCAAACTAACTCTAATATTGGGCTTAGGGGCAAAAAGCCCAAATTTTCCTTTTCCTTCAAGATTCTCGGCCCAAGGCCCAAGTCCAAGAAGAAGTGGTGAGGAGTTGACTTTGGTTTGCCACCTCATTATTGTCTTTTGGATTTCCATGCAACATATCACATACCTCCATGCAAGTATCACTTCAAAGATCACTTCTTCTTTTCCCTCCTTCACTCTCGGCCATCTCAAACACACACACATCTCACAAACTCTCTCAAGAACACTCAAGAAAACTTCCTCCCTCTCCACTCAAAGATCTCGAAATTTAAGAAGCTTTCAAGAGGATATTTCCACAAACTATTCATCTAAGGTAAGATTATGCTTGGATCTATGACTTAGGTTCTTTGTGTTATCAAAATCTTTTCCTAATCCATGCAAAAATCGTGATCTTACCTCTTAGAAGCATACCAAACTCGAGATCTTCAAGAAAAGGGTGCTAAGGCCAAAAATCACCAAGTTTTCTTCCATCTTTTCTTCAAAAACTGAAATCACACCCTAAGGTGAGCTTCATACCCCCTATTTTCTGTTTTTATGAGTTTTGTGGGGGGGGGGAATACAAGTGAAAGTGTAGATCTATATATGTTTTGTATGCCTTGTATGATTTCTATGCTTATATGTGTGTTTTTGTGTGTTATAATGTTGGATCTAGCCTTAAAACCCCTAAAAACCGAGATATAGTTTATGATTAATGATACTAGCATCAAGTATATTTCTACATACAAAGTGTTCCAAGAAAAATAGCTAAATGGCTTAATAACATTTTATTTGGGCTAAAAACTCAATTTTTGGACATAAAATGTTAAAAATATAAAGTTAAAGGGCCCAAAATGTCATGTCACGAATTCTGATGGATGAGGAGTGTCAAAACAATTTCAATGAAATATTTTCTGAAAATATACTCATTTGGAGGATTAAAAATATAAATTTCAAGCTGAATGGGCTAAAAATGACAATTTCGGCCCAATAGGGCCCATTATGCGAAATTTTCTGTTTTGGAGGGCCAAAACTGTGTTTTTCTGTAAAACAGTGGACTACTAGTGTTCCAAGTACTTTTCAAAGGTTTAAAATGCTTTTAAATTTAAAAAGGACCAAAGTTGCAAAATTTTTTTCCAATTTGGGCCAAAATTGTAAAAACTGCGAAAAAGAGGGGTTATAACCGAGAAAACTGCAATTTCAGGGACTTAAACTATTTTCAATGAAAAATATGCTGAAAAATATTAATTTCAAAAATTTTTGGTGTTAAAATGTCAAGAAAAATGATTTAAGGACCAAACCGGAAAGTTATTTAATTAGAGGGTTGAAAAAGTAAATTTTACAAACAATGAGGGGCTGAAAACAGAAAACTTTCAAGGCTAATTCAATACACGCAACTTGATCAAATATTGGCACCGCGACTACCTACGTAATACAATACACAACAATACCAAAAATCGTTGTTAAACGAATTGATTCGGTCTCGAATCAATAACAATCCGAAAATACTAACACGACGATAACTCGATTTATACACGAAAACATTTGGTAATTCAACATACACGTGAGAGTGCATAGACGTCTACGCACCATCTTTGGGCCCCAAAGTGTAAAATCTTGTTTGTTGGGCCTAGCTAGCCCAATGACCTGATCTTAAGGCCCGAAGACTTCTACCTTACGAGTTGTTGGATCTTACATGATCTAACACAACGTAAAAGGACTTTCAATGGCATTTATACTATTGGTCCCCAAGGGTCCTATGGTATTGCTAGTAAAGTCGGTATTTCATGCGAGGCGGGTCAAGGACCCCTCGTACCCTTTTTATCCCCAACCGGTTAATGGAGTCATCGTGGTCTTCATGCCCTTTTTCTCTTCGGATGTGGGACTACAAGAAGTCAGGGCGGTCGGATAACGTGATTAGTACGGACGACGCCTACGGGATCGTTAGTATAGTTATAAACAGGTCGTTTGTGTAACGCGTGTTTATAGCAATTAATCATGCGCAAAAATAATCCGACGTCGCCTGGAATTATTGACTTCACGCGCTGCAATGGTTTTATGTTTACTTCATGGAATTCAAAGAATTAGGAAAACATCGGGTTTTCCTAGGGTTTTTCAATACACACGATTTTCAAAACGTACACAATTTTGATGAACATTTTTCTTACAACTATAGAAACAAACAAGCATACCTATGGATCTTCACAAATGTTTTCAAAAGCTCTTTTCAGAAAATATCGGATTTTCTGGTGGTTTTCAAAATGATACAAAACATTGCTTTTCAAATACCGCTTATGAACTCACCAACATTTCACATGTTGACGTTTTTCAAAATACTTGTATTCTCAGGTAACCAGTGAATCAAAGGAAAATGTACTCAGTGATGGTTTGCAGTTTACTTATTAACGAGTCGAAAAATTCATTTTTGGGAATGTAATGTTTAAACAATGTACTTCATGTAAACTTTATCGGTTGTACTATATTAATGCATGGTGACGAATGTTGTTATGTTTCATATATATTCAATGTTATGGTATTCAATTAAGTCACGACAGCCCTCGGACGTTTCCGCCGTCTGGTTCGGGGGTGTGACAAAGTTCGTAGTTGGTTATAATTGTGGGAGGAATTATGAAGTAAGACTAATATGAATTCGATTGGTTGAATCTCAATAGATGAAAGTAGGCAAGTGGTTGTAACCAAGTTTCATGGGTACTTGTCAGAGAACTAGTATTGAACTGACCCACATCAAGATCATCTCATGGATTGCCATTATGAATGATAGTTGATTAAAAGGTACTATATTTGTATCCTTAAAAACTAAGATACATAGTGGGACTTAAGTATAAGGATTATTATGCCTTAACATGGTTAAATGTTGTTCCTTAACCAGGTAGTTATAAAGGCCATTTTAAGGTTTGGTGTGAACCATGGAAGAGGCTTATGTAGTCAATATGAGATTTGTTCCTCTTATGTGTTGAGAGTTAGATATCTAAGGCGCCTTACCAAAAGCTGAACAACTAATGAGATTGATCGCGATATGTATCTCATGCTCAACATGATGTCTGTAGAAGAAGGATAACTGATAAACATACTTTATACACCAATTGTATCAATGAGCTTTTTGGGAATCGAGTGTTGATAGAATAGCACAAAATCATATGTTATTGGGGGCAGTGAAATGTTGCTAGATGTTCACCACTTTGTATATATGTCGAATATGAATCTTGCGCAAGTGGGAGATTAAAAGGTCTAGTATGCTCAAGAGTCATATTAAAGTGATATTGCTAATTAACATATGATACTAATGTGTCACACTAACAACAATTTGATGTAATTAATTATTTTTTAGAAATTGATTTTAGTAAATTTTTAATAAATCTCTTATAATTAAATTGGGAATTATTTATTCCATAGAAACAATAATTTTCTTTAGCAAGTAACATTACATAATTCATATGGTTTGAATAAATAAGTCATGTACAACATTTTGGACCAGGTAAGCCTTTTCTCTTTTAGCAAAAGATAAAGTTTGTATCTTATAAACTTTGAGTTTATAAATATAAACTTCCTTTTATTTTTCCTTCATGATGGTCGAAAATGAGGGAGTCATAAAAGGGATGGTTTTTCACTTAGTTTACTAAAAAGAAGTGAATCATGGTGCATACATGGGGTAAAAGTTGCTTTAGGGACATGCTTGTCTAAAGTGGAAGAATCTAATGGTCAAAGACTTCACTTTAAGACAATATAAATTTGAGGATTGTATTCTTAAGTTGGTTGATCCATTCTAACTCCTCAAAACCATAACCTCCTAAGAGTAGGTACTCTTTCTCCCTTTTGTTCTTCTTTTCTTGAAGATTACTTGCATCTTCATGCCCTCTTTAAGTTCATATTGGTTATGAAATTAAAGATTAAAGGCTTAAGAGTTTATAGACTAGCATCTACATCAACTTGAGTCAGTGTTGGTGTCTCAAAGCTTCCATCTTGTTCATCAAGTTCCAAGCATCGCAAGAGGATCCAAAGAACAACAAAGGTTGTTATTTCTTTATATTTTCTATGGTCCGTGTTTAATCTTTCTATGACTTGCAAGAAGATGGTTGGTGGGTTTCAAATATATTTATGTTGTTTCAAAAAAAAATTAAGGTATTTTGTTGCCATAAATTTTCTAGTTTATCAAACCATTTTAAAAGTAAAACCAAACAAAAATCACAATTCCAACAGATGACAATAGCCCGGACCAAGAATCCTTGTAGTGGAATCACACCCAAAACATCAAATATCACAAGAATCTTTAGGAGTGAGGTTATCTTCAAAAATACCAATAAACCTAGGAGGGTTATTGATTTCATTTATATGAGAGAGAGGGGAGAGGAAGACGGTTTTATAGAGTTAAAAGAATCATCAAGATTTCAAGTCTAGCAGTCGATTTATTGTTTTTAGTTTAATTCAAAATTTAAAGTTAATAATTGTTGTACTTATTTGAATTGGTTCATATTTTTTAATCTATAGATAAAATTGATCCATTTCTTTATTCTGGAAGGTTCTGGAATGTTCTAATTAATTACTAAATGAATTGATCAATATTAAACCAATTCAACTAATTCCAAAATAATTTTTAATTAATTTGTTAATTTATAACAAATTGACAACTTAGTTTTATCCTAATATTTTTATTGCTTAATAGGGTCATGACAGAAACCAAAAAGTACCCTACTATTATTATAAATATTACAAATTTGTTAGTGAACTTGGACACTTAATCCAGCAGTGTAACGCCCTGTTCCAAAGCATTTCCTAATGCATGGTGGTGACCCAAAGACCGAGTATCTTCAGGCTTAGGGTCTTTGAGGAAAGAGATTTAGACCCATTTGGGTGTGTGTAAGGTAATTGGGGTGATTCGGGAAGTTCGGTTTGTGTTTTAGAGCCAAGGGGTATTTTGGTGAAGTGTTAGTTCGGGATTTTATGGAAATTTCATTTTTGTTCGAGAGGTTTTAAGGCATGTATGAGTTGATACAAGTATAGAGCTTCTCTTTAACACCCCAAAAATTGCGACCAAATTTTTTTGTTTCAATTATATTTCTCATAAAATTTGTTTGAGGAAAACATTAAAGATATCATATGACTTCATAAACCATAGTTACATGTATCAAAACCATATCATCACACAGTAATAATATCAGAGTAAAACCCTAGAAATCTCAAATGTGGAATCATGTGTGTGTGATACGCTGCTACCCTGCCTGCTCCTTCCCCTTCGACGAAGAGGCACCTAAAACTAAAATTGAAAACCATAAGCACAAAGCTTAGTAAGCCCCCCTATCATATCACATACCATACAACCATACATACTGTCAGGTAGTTCTGGGGTGCCCGACCTACCCATGTCAAGCTATTCTAGGGTGCAGACCTACCCATGTCAAGCCATTATGGGGTGTTGACCTATCCTTGTCAGGCCATTCTGGGGTGCTGCCCACCCTCCAGTATATCTTACCCGGTCATGGGGACTATTTCACCCCTACTACTATCACATAATAATATATATCATAATCATGTTGTGAGACATATCTGGGGTGTCCGACCTACACTTTGGTCCTAACGACTGAATCGGGGAACTATTCCCCTCCTACTATCAGTATCACATATAACATATCATACTGGCACATAGAACACATCAAGTAATAACAAACCAGATAATTATCACAAAGACAATCATCTCAACTATAATAAACTACTAGTGGGTCGATCTTGGTGCATTAGACCCACTTTTACTGAAAGGTAACTCACCTCAATGTCGTGTAGTGTCTGCACTGTCATCGGTATGAAAATAAACTCTTCTTGACTTCTTGATCACTACACAACATCCTTTCTAAATTACCATTTCAGACTCAGAACCCTTACAAGGGTCAACTCAAGTCCAAGTCAAAGTCAAGATCAACACCTTGGTCAAAGTCAACTTTGGTCAAAGTCAACATTTGGTTGAATAGACTCATCGAGTTGGTTCACCAACTCGTCAATTCCCCTTGTCCACGAAAAGCTACAACTTCATCCCTACTCTTCGAGTCTAGCAAGAGCTCGACGAGTTCGCCTTCAAGAACACATTAGATCTTCTTCCACCGAGTCGTCAAATTCCTTCTTGAGCTCGTCGAGTACATCTTCATCCGATGAAGATATTTAGTCTATGACTAACAGAGTTCTCCCTGAACTCGTCGAGTCCGTCTTCATGTGGTTGGGACATTGCCTTGAAGTCGCCGAGCTAGCTCATACACTCGCCGAGTTCTATGATTTCTAGACCCCTAATGAGCCTAGAAAACTAAGTGTTCTTCAATCTTAACATCTTTTCCATCAACAGAAGCATTTGATGGTAAATACGACTCTACTCACCGAGTCCTATGAACGACTTGCCGAGTCCCTCTTTGTACCATACTATACAGTCGATTTTAATCGGGCTTAATTCATCCAGACCATAGATCTGACCTCCTAGGGTCCATATTATATGTAAAGTTACAAATTTTATGTTCATGCATGGGCTATTTAGCTCAAAAGTCCCTAAAATGGAGTCTTCCAGATGCATGGGGCTCTCATGGCAGTAAAGTTGGCACTTTTATGCCATGAGAACCCTCCTAGGTTCCAGATCTGAAGTTATTTCTCTACATACTGACCCAAACCCGAAGGTAACTTAGAAATGCCCCAAAAATGACAAGATTCAAACCCTAAAGAGGATCTAACAAATGGAAAGTCAAGGTTGAAGTTTTTTTTTTTACCTTAAATCAGCTAGAAATGAAACATAACCTCCGAATCTGCTAGCTTCAACTTGAACTCCCAAGATCCATCTTCCTTCTCAAGCTTCACAACCACCAAAAATGCACTAAAATTGATCAAGAATCACTCAAACAAGGTTAGGGTTTTGATTTAGGGTTTCACTGAGTTGGGAGGGACGATAGGGGCTATTTTGAGGCAGAATAAGTTGTTTAAATAGGGTGCAAACCCAAAATATTAAGGCTTAATCTAGAGAACTTCTACTCGTCGAGTCGGTTTGCTGACTCGTCGAGTAGATCACCAAAACTTCTCGGTCAAAATTGAGTCTACTCGACGAGTTGGGCCTCCAACTCGCCGAGTCCCAAAGCAAAACATAAACTTACTTGAATTTAAATATGTACCAGGAATCGGGTGTTACATTCTCGTTGCCTTTTCGTGGATATAAGGATCGTCAAAAACAAACTTAAAATGAAGAAGTTATGGCCTTCAGAAGTTGTAGTGATTTTAGGGTGAAATCAGGTATGCGGGGCGTACACAACTGTACGTGGGGCATACTAGTGCTAAGGTCAGTACGTGGGGTTTACGTTAGCCATGCTGATAAGTTTTATCACAGGTGCTCTAAGGAGTACGCTGGGCATACCAGAACCAAACCCTATTTTAGGGTCTTGGGCCCTATTTAAGTTCCTTATCTCATCACTTAACCTTAATATCTTCAGCCTCCATCCCTCTAAGCCCTAGAATTGAAACTCTAGCCCCAATCTGAGTGGTTTTTGAGCCTTTGGTGGTATTTCTTGCTTATTAGTGTTCATAAAAGAAGAAGGAACTTCTTTAAGAAGTATGGGATGGCTTGAGCTTTTGGATGTAGGTTTTTTGTATATTGATCTACATTTTGCATGTATAAAATTTCTATCCTGATGATCTTATAGGTTAGATCTAGTTCATGGAGTATTTTGTGCTTTTTGGAGTCTTTTGTCATAAAGATGGGTTTTTGATCTACTTCGGAAGCAATGGGTGCTATATCTTAACTCCATTTAGTCGCAAGGTTCATAAAAATGAAAGCATCATGATGTATTGTTTGCATACAAGAATTAAGACCTTTGTTAAGTCCTCATTGATCTTTTGAGTCTCTTTTTTTCCATGCAAGCAAGTAAAGTTGCCAACTTTACGTGATAACTAGACTTATAGAATTAGATCCGAGAGTTTGGCACTTTGTCTGAACCGATTAAGGGCTTATTGGACTGAAAATGTGACTGGAGGAGTATATGGGGTGTAATTAAGAGTATGATCATCATAATGATGAGTTTGTGCATTATGGACTTGTATACTATGCTTTGGGTGCGAGTATGCGTGGCATACCACTCCGGTACGCGGGGTGTACTCCCCAACGTGTCTTTTTAAGCTTTTTGAGGATGGGCAATTATTGAGTTTTTTTTAATTGGGCCTTGTTGGTCCATTAGACTTCAATATTGGGCTTTTGGTTTGTATCTTTTGGGCTCCTCTAGATTTAGGCCTATAATGTGTTTTGGGGGCCTAATTTGGAAGATTTCGCCACTTTAGGCTTTGCAGCATTATTTATGAATTGGGCCTTGGAAGCAGTTGAGTTGGGCCAAGCAAGTCAAAGGGAAGAATGGTCTTTTACCCTGGTTTTAGTCTGTGTAGCTTAGAATCTTAGTTATGGGTCAGAATTCAAATATTAATTGGATGTTATTTGATATTGATAGCGTAGGCCGTAGGGATTTTCCGGACCAACAGCCAGAGATTCATTCAATTGTATATCAACAAATTGAGGTAATTTTCCTCACTATACTAACGGGTAGATGGCACCAATGCTGGTACATTGGATTGATATCCTGTTATGCATGATATTGTATTGTAGTGATCTGTTAGATTGGTATGTAGGTATATAGGATGATGCAATGCTTAGTGATCTATAGATCTGTTTGACTTCCTATAGACTATTATATGATTATCTGTCTCACCCCAAACCGGAACGACAAAAACGTTCTGGGGCGAAGGCGTCATGTACAGTATCATAACAATGCAAAGTAGTAAACAAGCAAAAACATCTTCCATTGCATTAATAGTATAGTTTAATACATGTGTGTTCTTTTTATAGCAACAATACACCAAAAATGAATAATCAAAATAAAAGACTAGTCTTGACTATGCTCCGTCTTCTCAAAACCTTCCATTGGTACCTATCTACTGGTGACCTGATAATACAAGTTATTTTGAAAGCGTAGATCAACATTTAAGCTAGTGAGTTCATATGTATTTTAGTTTCAATGTTTGTATAAGTTTACTGAAAATGTTTGTGAATGCTAAATGTAAATATTTGTATATGTTTGAAAAATCCTAGAAAATCCTATATTTTCTACTAGTAAAAAAAGTACTCTACTACCAAATCCCGACTGTTTTGAATGTTTGATTATCTGAAATGTGGATGTCTTTCATAAGTATGACTATCATTATCAAAATATAGTTTTATATTACCCTTTATGTGAGGAGATCACAATTTGAATATAATGGGAAAATGTATGTGTACTGCAGTATTATTTGTATTAACTACTCAAGTAATAACTACCTTAAAACCAATGGTTTAATTAAGGGAAAATGTGATAAGATTGTTACCATACTAAACTGACTACAACACGACAATGAAAGACGTCGGAAGAAATGACCTTTGGCACCCATAGACATGCAAATCCCACTGTAGCGAACAACAAAGGTGTAGGATAGTCAATCCAGTATAGATCTATACTCAAACTCATGCTCTCACTCCAGAAGATTCAGGTTACAAAACGTGACACAACGAAATGGTCGTTGTGTCATGAAGTAGTATATCACATTATGTTATTTCTGAACCTTGTTATAGTATACTTGCTATAGTAATAGTATTCTATGTATAGTATTCTCTGTATAGTATTCTCTATATAGTATTCTCTGTTATAGTATTCTCTGTTATAATATTCTCTATTATAGTATTCTCTATTATAGTATTTGTATATGATAGTATTCTCCTAAACTATACCTATTATAGTTTAGTAGTGATTTCTATAATTGAATAAATTGCTGAATGTATAACTTTGCTACCCAAAGGTACTGATTATATCTACATATGTACATATAATATATATCTAATATTTAGATGACCTTCAGATAAATAACGATACCCTAATTCCACATCCAAACAAGGAAAAGGAAATAAAGCGAGTTAGCAATCCTAAGTCCTTTAAACATTATTTATATAACTATACATATATAGACATTCTTTTGATAGTATATAAGTTTAAAAGAGGTTTTGTAATACATTTAAAGAGCTTTGAACAATAAATAATAATGACTTGATGTCAGTTTATAAAACGATTTAAAAGTTGTTTGTTTGAAGCACAGTTTGAAGTATATGACATCCTTTGTTTGAAACACAGTTATAAATCACATGTGATTGATTATATAACTAACATGTTTTCGGCTTGTATTCCTCCCATAAAATCATTTAAAATCATTTAAAAGATAAGTTAAGGGGTAGGAACTCACCTGTAGTGAGTAACTCGAATGAAAGATCGGTATAGGATGCTAAGTGTCAAGTGAAGACTTGAACACACAAGGATCCTATTTAGCATATAATGACACATATATGTATCTAATTAGTGTTTATAACATCTAATCATGAAATGAAACAATCTTAGGGACTAGGAAACACTTGTATTGAAGTGTTAAACCACATAGGATTGCATATAAGGGAAGTATGGCCTCACATAGGAGTTTACGGACAACTTGGAAGTCTCACATGAGTTTACGACCAAGGGGTTCAAGGCCCTATAAGTTTACAGCCGTAAACTCATGGTATTTTGTACCAAATTGTTTGTTAAGGTGTTACAAGTCATTAGGAAGTTTTCTAGGTTTATTTCCAAGCCTTAGGAAGGAGTGGTGGCACAAATGCACCACAAATTAGGGTTTACGGCCCAAGGATATTTCCTTGGCCGTAAATACCTTTTGTTCTTGAGTTTCTTGATTTTTTCTAGGTGTTTAACAAGTGATTCAAGTATATATTACAAGCTAAGGGTAGTCTACATACTTCTTAGAAGCTTGTAAGGGTGATTAGAATCCAAGAACACTAGTGTGTGTTTTTGGTGTTCTTGGTAAAATGAAGAACACTTGAAGATCTATCAAAATAGAGTGATTTCATGGATGAAATCAAAGGTTGTACTAGATAAAGAGATGTAGCAACAAATCAAAAGAAAGAATTCTTACATTTTTGGAAGATCAAGATCAAGATCCTATGATACTTGAGATAGAATGGATGTTCTTTACGACCGTAAACTCCTTGTGATGGAGTTTATGGCATGAATGTTAAATAGTGAACCCTAGCAGATACTTCCTAACACCCGATACTTGAATGTACTATGTTTAGAACACTCAAACAGACTCTAAAAAGTGCTAAATGATAGAAGAAACGAGTTTGACTTTGATTGAATTGATTGACTGTACAAGATAGAAATTTGCGGTTGTCACATCATCCCCCCGTTAGAGAGAATTTCGTCCCAAAATTAGAGTTTAAGCAATTAAGTAGCTTCAAATAACTAAGTAAAAATATGAGGATATTTCAGTTTCATCTGATCCTCGAGCTCCCAAGTGAATTCAGGTTCTCGCTTGGCATTCCAGTGAACCTTCACTATCGAGATACGACTTTGCTTCGTTTGCTTGACCTCTCGGTCCATGATCTCTACAGGTTCTTCCACGAAGTTGAGGCTGTCACTGATCTCGATCTAGTCGAGTGGGATTACAAGAGTCTCGCCGGATAGATACCTTTTCATGTTCGAGATGTGGAAAGTAGAATGTATGTTACTAAGTTTGCGGGGTAGGTTGAGTTTGTAAGCTACAAGTCTGATTCTAGTGAGAATATCGAAATGCCCTATGTATCTTGGATTGAGCTTACCACGCTTTCCGAAGCGTCTCAAGCCCTTCCAAGGTGAGACTTTCAAAAGAACGCGGTCTCCCACCTGGAATTCCAAGGTTTCCTTTGTTTGTCATTGTAGCTTTTCTATCGGTCTCTAGAGGCTTTCAATCTTTCATGAATCTAAACAATCTTCTGTGTCGTTTCCTGAATGATCTTCGGACTTGTGAGGGTGCTGTCAGGAACTCGTCCTTTATGTATCTGTGTGTCACCCACCTCATCCCAACACAGAGGGAATCTGCACTTCCGGTCATAGAGGGCTTCAAATGGAGTAGTCTTTATGCTCACGTGATAACATTGTTGTAGGAAAATTCGACAAGGGGTAAATGAGTATCCCATGCCTTCCCAAAGTCGATCACACAGGCTCGCAACATATCTTCTAAAGTTTGGATAGTTCTCTTACTTTGTCCATCAGTTTGTGGATGATAGGCTATACTCATGTCTTGCCTCGTTCCAAGGGAACTTTGTAGCAACTGCCAGAATCTCGAAGTGGATCTGCTATCTCTATGAAAGATAATAGATATAGGAACACCATGTAGTCGTACGATCTCCTGTATGTATGTTCTTGTGAGTTTCTCCATCTTGTCAGTTTCTTTGATGGGTAGGAAGTGTGCAGACTTGGTCAATCTGTCGACGATGACCCAAATGGTATCAAGTCCACCCGTTGTCTTGGGCAACTTGGTTATGAAGTCCATCGTGATCCTCTCCCACTTCCATTCCGGTATCTACGGTTGTTGAAGTAAACTTGAAGGTTTCTGGTATTCAACCTTGACCTTGGTGCAAGTAAGACATTTACTTACGAAGGTAGAAATATCTGCTATCATGTTAGGCCACCAGTATAGTTTCTTAAGATCTAGATACATCTTATCTGAACCTGGGTGGACGGAATTGTTGGATAAGGTGTCTAAGTCCATAACTATTTCGGGCTTGTACTTGACCCGACCCGGCATGGTCCATTTGGGTTGCATGGCACCATGCAATTGGATAGACTAAATGAGAGAAATAACACTTGGAGATTATTAATATATTATAAGTTCTAATATATTAATAATATTATTTAATTAGTTGATCAAAGAATTAATTTGGAATTAATTAAGTGATCAAAGGATAACTAATTAAATATATGGGTTGATTATGTAAATCTTCCATATCTTGTATAGTGGGCTAAGAGGCTCCATGGATTATCAAGTTGGGTTCTACCCATAGGATGCTCCATGGATGCTCCATGGGAGTTACAAACCCATGGGTCATGGAAATGAAGAGTCATGACACATTAGGGTTTACATGGTGTAACCCTAGATGTGCCAACACTATATAAGGATCCCATTCTCCACCAAAATCGGCTAGACATAAGAAACTAGAGGGCTTGGCCGATTTTGAGAAGTGTGTGTTATCTCAAGAGTCTTTCCAAGAGCATTTGGTGTTGTGTGAAGCATTTGAGGCATCACACTTGGGGTGCTAGGCTCACAAGGTTTCAAGGAACACAAGCAACAACAAGGTAAGTTATTCTATCTATGATTCAAGTAAAAATTGTTCCCCATGTATGCTAGATAGGAATATAACCTTGGAATTCAACTTTGCATGATAATTAGACAAACATAGATCCAAGGTTATTAGGGTTGCATGTACACTTAGGAAGTGTTAGAATGCTCAAAACCCATCAGTGGTATCAGAGCCTAGGCTTGTTTGTTTGTTATTTGTGCTTAAAAGTTGAAGAAAGTCGAAAATCTTGCTGTCTGACTGATGGACTCGGCGAGTCCATGGGGAGGACTCGTCGAGTTCATGTGTATCTTCAACCTACTCGGCGAGTAGGTTTATGCACTCGGCGAGTAGGGTCGACAGAGTGCAGAATTTCGACTTGAGTTGCTGGAAATGGATTAGAATCATTACCCTAAAATGTTTTGGTACTTGAAAACTTGTGTTAGAAGGTGTAATGTCTTTTCTAACTCATTTACAACAACTAGTTATCAAAATTACAAAGATTAAATGTGATTTTGATTCTTGAAAGTGTTCATATTCATATTCTTGGTCTTATGATGTTTAGATGATCATAGGAATTATTTGTAACCTATGTGGTAGATTAATTCATGATCATAATGTGTTTTAATGGAGTCCATAACTTGTCCTCAAGTTATGGAAAACCAAAAGTCTCTTGGATTAAAAAACCATTAAAAGAACACAAGAGTTAGGAAAAATGAAAAGTCCTCATTTTATTACTCTATTAAACTCATAAGTTACAAGAAATGAAAAGTTTTGAAAGTTTACAAAACTTGCCCTCAAGTTTTGGAACAAGTAAAGTTAACTTAAAACTTTAGTTCCAACCCCTAGAATTTTAAAAGTTAAAATTCAACCCTTATACTTATATTATTATGATTTAATAATTATATATATATATATATATATATATATATATATATATATATATATATATATATATATATGTATAAGAACAAAGTCGTCTTACCGCTAGTACGCCTCATTCACGAAGCCGGTCTATAAGGTGGGTATAAGGTTGTTGCCTATAAAATGGTGACTTAATGGGTGTCCACTCTCACCCACCGCTTGCTTGATCGGTGGAGGGTCGTTAGCCGAACGGGTAAGACAAGGACTTATTAATTCTCATTCAAAGTATGATGAATATTATAAAGTAACTAAATGTTTTATTAAATTCCCAATCTTAGTTACTTTAGGAAAAATGTGAATAAGGTGCTATTCCATGAAATTACACTTTACACTTTGATTAAGTCGTTGGTGGAGCGTGTGTGGTTAACCGGCACACTAACTTGGACTTAACAAGGTAGGTAAAGGGTGACTTACAGTTTATTATAGTATCGATGGAGCGTGTGTGGTTAACCGGCACATTGATTGAGTGATAAACTTTAAGGGTACCAAGTGATTTGCATGGTTACTTCACACCTCGTTTTGTGATCCTCGGTATCCCAGTCACAAAACTTGGAGGGCACACTCGAGATTGAAACATGCCTTTGAAAAGTTCATTGAATCTCAAAGAATCTAGGAATTTCTAAGAACTATTCAAAAACCTAATACTAAAATATTGCGGTTTTCGTGGTGGAAATTGGTGAATCGTCATTCACCTACCTTTCAAATATGATATAGCTTAGATTACGGCATACCTCTTCTAAGTTATATTATATTGTGATTGGATCCTAGCCCTAATATTACATTTGGGTGTTTTATTAAGGACTCTCTTATATCTAAACTAATCTTGTCCTCTTTCCTTCAGATGTCTTTCAACAATGCTTCTGGCTCTAATCCTAATGGCTCCTTTACCCTTATGAACTTGTGTGGGAAAGTCACCTTTGATGGATCCAACTTCAATGAGTGGATCAGAAACATCAGGATGATTACCCGCTACGAGGACAAAGAATATGTCCTTGACAAGGAGCTTAAGGAGATTGATGAGTCCACTACAACTCCTCAGGAGATCGCTGAATTTCGGGCACATGAAATGGATGCTACGAAAGTGGCTTGCATCATGACGGCCACGATGACAGCGGAACTCCAAAAGTCTTATGAGGATTTCTACCCTTATGACATGCACCAAGATTTGATGGAAAGATACCATCAAAGTGCAAGACAAGAGAGGTATGAAATCATTTGCTCCATGATAACAACCATGATGAAGGACAGGGAATCCGTCACGAGCCACATGCAGAAAATGCAAAGGTATGTGGATCGTTTGCTGAAGCTTAATGTGAACTTCCCGGAGGATCTTGCAATAGATATTATTTTGCATTCCTTACCATCGTGCTATGATCAATTCCGCATGACATATCACATGAACAAGGAAGAAGTCACCCTCAGCAAACTTCAGGGACTTCTCAAGACCGCAGAATCAGGTCTTAAGGGGAAGTCGGTTGCTATCACTCCTACTCAAAACTCTACTCCGGTTTTGGCAATCGGGAAAAGTCGAGGGAGGAAGAGAAAGAGATCTTTGAAGGGTACCAAGGCTCGGACCCTTGATGGCTCTTCTTCAAGTGGAACCAAGAAAGGTTTCATTACTCCTTCTTCTGACCCAAAAGAGGCTGAATGCTTCTATTGCCATGAAAAAGCTCATTGGAAGCGGAACTGCCCAAAATACCGGCAAGATGTGAAGGATGGGAAAGTTAAACCCAACCATGCAGGTATTTACACTATCATTTCTAATAACTCACCCCATTCTAATTCTTGAGTCCTTGATACCGGGTGTGGTATTCACATTTGTTGTGACTTGCAGGGACTAAGAAGAAGTGAGGATGTGGAGCAAGGAAGGATAAACTTGATCATGGGGAATAGGAAAGCTATACCTGTTACCAAGATTGGAGTTTATACTTTATCGCTAAGTAGTGGGTTTAGTTTAGATCTGAATAAGTGTTGTTATTCGCCAGGAATGGCAAGAAATATTATTTCCTTCCATGCTTTGTACAAACAAGGGTTTACCTTTTCATTTAATAATGAAGTTGGTTCTATTGATGCTTTCTTTAATAATGTTCCTTATTTTAAAGCATTACCTTGCGTTGGTGTGTATGAAGTTGTATCTGTTGTTGATAACTTAGGAAATAATGTTTTGTGTATTGATTCTACTAATAATAACTTGGATAAAGCATCATTATGGCATTGTCGTCTTGGACATATAAGCAAGAAGCGCATAGGCCAACTCCAAAAGGATGGAGTCTTGGAGTCGTTTGACCTAAAGTCAGATGATAGTTGTGAATCATGCTTACTTGGAAAAATAACAAAGTCACCCTTCACAGGTTCGTGTGAGAGGGGTGAAGGTTTGTTGGACCTTATACACACGGATGTGTGTGGACCATTCAAACATGCCACAAGGGATGCTAATCGTTATTATTTGACTTTTACTGATGATTATAGTAGATATGGATATGTCTACTTGATCAAGCATAAGTCAGAGACTTTCGAGAGGTTTAAGGAATTTAAACAGGAAGTCGAGAATCAATTGGGCAGGAACATTAAGATGCTTCGATCCGATCGTGGTGGTGAGTATCTTAGTTTAGAGTTCCTCGACTATCTAAGGGAATGTGGGATAGTCTCACAATTGACACCTCCTAGGACACCACAGTTGAATGGTGTGGCTGAGAGGCGTAATCGAACCTTGCTAGATATGGTTCGTTCCATGATGAGTCGAGCTACGCTACCAATCTCATTCTGGGGGTATGCCTTAGAGACTGCCGCCCATATTCTTAATCTAGTCCCTACAAAGAAAGTTGCCAAAACTCCTCACGAGATGTGGACTGGTAAAGTACCTAAACTAGACCACATCAAGATTTGGGGTTGCGAGGCTTTCGTGAGATGCGAGACTCATGATAAGCTCGAACCTCGAAGCGAGAGGTGTATTTTCATCGGTTACCCACAACGATCCTTTGGTTACCTCTTCTACAGACCTAGTGACAATGTGGTCTTTGTAGCAAGAAGAGGTGTCTTTCGAGAAAGAGAGTTTATAAGCCAAGGAGACAGTGGGAGGCAAATTGATCTTGAAGAAAATCAAGAATCAAGCGGTGAAGGAACTTCAAACTCTAGCCCTCAACTTGAGGAGGAAACTCATGTTGAGCCAATTGACAAATCTGTACCTCTGAGACGTTCCACGAGAGTTAGGAGTGCACCTGAGCATTACTATGGATTCCATATTACTGCAGAAGGTGAGACACTTATTAGTGATGAGACACTAGTAAGTCAAGATGACCCTAACAGCTACGAGGAAGCCATGGCAGGCCCCGAGTCTGCTAAATGGAAAGAGGCTATGGATAGCGAGATACAATCCATGTATGACAATCAAGTTTGGAACTTGGTTGAAAATGTACCAGGTCGTAAGACAGTAGGGTGCAAATGGGTCTTCAAGAAGAAGACCGACATGGATGGTAAAGTACACACTTATAAGGCTAGACTGGTTGCAAAGGGCTTCTCTCAAATTCCTGGAGTGGATTATGATGAGACCTTTTCTCCGGTAGCCAAGATTAAGTCTATCCGGGTTCTGTTAGCCATAGCTGCATTTCATGATTATGAAATATGGCAGATGGATGTCAAAACCGCTTTCCTTAATGGAAACTTGGCTGAAGATGTTTACATGAGTCAGCCAGAGGGTTTTGTCAGCAACGAGTACCCTAATAGAGTGTGTAAGCTTGAGAAATCCATTTATGGATTGAAGCAAGCACCTCGCAGATGGAATCTTTGCTTTGATGAAAAGGTCAAGGAATTTGGCTTTTCTAGGAGTGAAGATGAATCTTGTGTGTATGTCAAGGCTAGTGGGAGTATAGTTAGCTTTTTGGTATTGTATGTGGATGACATACTACTCATAGGAAACGACATTCCAACCCTGCAGGAAGTAAAGTCCTGGCTTGGGAAGTGTTTCGCTATGAAGGACCTTGGTGAAGCTGCCTATATTCTAGGGATAAGAATCTTGAGAGATCGGAGTAAAAGACTAATTGGACTTAGTCAGAGTACCTACTTGGATAAGGTGCTGAAGAGATTCAGCATGCAGGATTCCAAGAAAGGAGAGTTACCCATCCAGAGTAACACCAGATTGAGTAAGACACAAAGCCCTAGCACTGAGGCTGAGATAGCAGAAATGAGTCGAACACCTTACGCTTCGGCTGTAGGATCGATCATGTATGCTATGACGTGTACTCGACCCGATGTAGCTTTTGCCTTGAGCATGGTTAGCAGGTATCAGGCGAACCCTGGCAAGGCACACTGGACTGCGGTAAAGAATATCCTCAAGTACCTACAAAGGACTAAGGACTGGGTCCTTACCCTCGGTGGGAGTGATGACTTGAGAGTTGTTGGGTATAGTGATGCTAGCTTCCAGACTGATAGGGATAATTTCCGCTCTCAGTCGGGCTGGGTCTTTACCCTAAACGGAGGAGCAATTTCTTGGAAGAGTTCCAAGCAAGAGACAGTGGTAGATTCTACTTGTGAATCAGAGTATATTGCAGCTAGTGAAGCAGCAAAGGAGGCGATATGGCTGAAGAACTTCATTGGAGACCTTGGAGTTGTACCAGCTATTAAAGAGCCAATGGAAATTTTCTGTGATAGTGAAAGTGCTGTTGCCTTAGCCAAGGAACCAAGGGATCATGGGAGATCCAGACACATCGACAGAAAATACCATTTCATTAGACATCGGATCGAAGAAGGACACCTCGTGGCAAAGAGGGTATCATCGGATGAGAACCCAGCAGATCCCCTCACGAAGGGACTGAGTAGGGTTAAGCATCTTCAGCATGCTCGGAGCATAGGGCTGAAGGATGATATAAGTTTTAGTAGTTAGATAACCCGGAAATTTGTAAAGTGTAATTGACATTTGATGATGAATAAAAGGTGTTTTATTTATGAGTAAAGTGTTGTTATCTCTTGTCAATCGTTTACTATATTTCTTTTGCATGTTTTGACTTCCAGAATAATTTTGTTTGGTATAACATATTATTCAAACCTCCACAGTCGGTCATATGTTGGAAGTAGATATGAATCAAGACTGTCATGTTTGGTTGTAGAGGTCTTGGACAAGGCTCCAACAATCATGAGTGCTCATAAGTTCTGAGCATTGGACTCAACCCACGCTCACTGGAATTACTTCATGGAATTTTATCTCGAGTGATCGTGAGACGGTAATATCATATAAGTCTTTAAACCTAGAGATATGATTTGTTACTTACAAGTTGGTTATGCATTGACTGTACGAAACCGCATTGGTAACTCGATGTTATAAAACGTACTTTTGTGTGTAATTCAATAAGTGGTAGAACAAACATATGAGTCGAAGTTTATCTGTTTCTTCTTGGATTAGAAGCTGATATCTGGGCCCCTCGATGATTTTGTTTTGACCCATGTACCGGGCCCGGTCAGAACTAAGTTGATGTGTTCAATTAAGTTCTATGTCAAACAAATCGGAAATCGGGAAACAAATGCTGGACAATAAGCAAGACAATGTTCCATGTATTTGTCCGGCTGATATCTAGAATGGAGGATTATATGATCACTTATCTTAAATGGCGTATCATCATCTTCTCAGTTCCGAGAGACCTTGAAAGAGCTACGATTGCCGGTCGGTTCCTGAAGTACTAGAGATATAGTTATTAGACTTATCCAAGTGGGAGACTGTTGGATAAGGTGTCTAAGTCCATAACTATTTTGGGCTTGTACTTGACCCGACCCGGCATGGTCCATTTGGGTTGCATGGCACCATGCAATTGGATAGACTAAATGAGAGAAATAACACTTGGAGATTATTAATATATTATAAGTTCTAATATATTAATAATATTATTTAATTAGTTGATCAAAGAATTAATTTGGAATTAATTAAGTGATCAAAGGATAACTAATTAAATATATGGGTTGATTATGTAAATCTTCCATATCTTGTATAGTGGGCTAAGAGGCTCCATGGATTATCAAGTTGGGTTCTACCCATAGGATGCTCCATGGATGCTCCATGGGAGTTACAAACCCATGGGTCATGGAAATGAAGAGTCATGACACATTAGGGTTTACATGGTGTAACCCTAGATGTGCCAACACTATATAAGGATCCCATTCTCCACCAAAATCAGCTAGACATAAGAAACTAGAGGGCTTGGCCGATTTTGAGAAGTGTGTGTTATCTCAAGAGTCTTTCCAAGAGCATTTGGTGTTGTGTGAAGCATTTGAGGCATCACACTTGGGGTGCTAGGCTCACAAGGTTTCAAGGAACACAAGCAACAACAAGGTAAGTTATTCTATCTATGATTCAAGTAAAAATTGTTCCCCATGTATGCTAGATAGGAATATAACCTTGGAATTCAACTTTGCATGATAATTAGACAAACATAGATCCAAGGTTATTAGGGTTGCATGTACACTTAGGAAGTGTTAGAATGCTCAAAACCCATCAGGAATATCTAGTGTTGTGTGCTTCAGTCATGACCAAGTGTCGAAAACCACCATGTTTCGGTGTCGAAAACCTGGGTGGACGGAATATCTAAGTTCTTATCCATCCCGCTCAGGGATTCACTCGCCCATGGTACTAAGTCGATTTGGATCTCGACTTAATGTTGTGGTGGTAATCCTGGTAGTTCTTCTGGAAAGATGTCGAGAAATTTGCGTACTTTTGGAATGTTCTGAATGTCTTTCACTTCTTGACTCGTATCGACGATGTGTGCAAGGAAGGCATGATATTCTTTTCGTAAGCACCTTTGAGCTTGAATACATGAATTGATATGAAGGTTCATACTTGATTTTTCGCCATCGATAACTAGAGTTTCATTGTTAGAGAGGTTAAGACGAACTGCTTTTTCAATGCACATGATGTCAGCACAAAGAATACTCAATCAATCCATGCCGAGTATGATGTCGAAACTTTTAATTGAGACCGGCATGAGGTCGATTTGGAAAGAATGGCCATCTAGAGTTAAAGTACAGCCTATGTATACGCAGTTAGTGCTTTTCGTTTTCCCGTTTGCCATTTCTATAGTGAATGATTCCTCTAGTGCACGTGGTTTTTGTTTAAGTAAGGGAGCAAATTTCTGGTTTACAAAACTCCTCTCTGCTCCACTATCGAATAGTGTGCAAGCATATGAATTATTAAGGAGAAACGTACCTGTAACCACCGTAGGATGAGCTACGATTTCCTCGTTGCCTATCGCTGGAATTCTTCCCACTCCGCCAACATTTCCTCCCTTCGGGCAGTCTCTCTTGAAATGACCAAACTCGCCACAACTGTAGCAAGCCTGGCCCACAACAATGTCAGCGACTTGGTTAATTGGCCTCGCCGGAGCCTTGTAGAATCGGGCAGTGTGCCCTTTCCTATTGCAATTAGCGCACTGCATTTCCCGGCAGGCACCATTATGGTGAAAAGTGCATTTATTGCACTTTGGCAAATTCCCAGTATACGCTTCCTCGGTGTAGTAGCAGCAGGTGCAATCACGGCATGAAGAACCACAACTTGCTGCTTCTTGGCAGAGTTCCGCACTGATGTTCCCTTCTTGTTATCCCAAAACTTTCGATTGTTGTCAGCGGCTTTGGAGGGTTCTGAGGTATCCAGGGTTGTTGTTGTTGTCCAGGTAGGAACTCCGTGATCAATGAGTTGATGTGCCAATCGCTTGGCACTGTCGAAAGTAGTGGGTTTTGAAGCTAAGACATTCCCCTGAAATGGAGGCACTAGCCCCCAAATGTACCTCTCAATCTTCTTTCCCTCAGTAGGAACCATATTATGACATAGCACCACCAGATCGCTGAATCTAGCAGTGTAAGCCACTATGTTGGAGCCCTTCATGGTCAGGCTCTAGAGTTCTTGTTCCAGTTTTTGAACCTCGCTCCTCAGGCAGTATTCTACAATCATCAGCTCTTTAAGAGTTCCCAGCCTATAGCATTAGCCACTATTAAAGTTAATGACTTGACACAGCTATCCCACCATGTCAAGGCTCTATCGCTGAAGGTTCATGCATCAAATTTGACTTTGCTTCCTTCAGTACAAGAACAGATCTCAAAGATTGATTCCGTCTTCTAAACCATTGTGACTAAGCAATGATTCCACCGATTCCATTAAAGATTCAAGATTTAATGTTGGTGAATTCTTTATAAGAGCACTCTCGCGAGCGCATGATGACGACACCTGGTGTGGAATGAACGACTGTTCCACCTCCACTAGTACCCTGGCTGTTGTGGTATTGTCCGATGGCTGTGACAACAACCGCAACTACCAGAACATTAAGAGCTACTGCGTCAAATTGTGGAGGAGGTGGTTGAGTTGAAGTTATCATAGGATCACGCCTTGTTGACTTACGAGGATGCATCATTCAACTATATCTTTAAAAAAGATGAGCGCAAAGATAAGAATCCAATAGTGAAATTAATGAAGGAGCCCCATGAACTAAATTGTCATAGTTCAACAACTAGATAAGAGTGTGAGTTCCATTGAGTTCTAGAATTATAAGGATGAAAGTATTTGGGTGAAGATTTTTAGGTGATCGGATATCCGTCAATAATATTGGTATTAATGATGTAATGAGTTCGAGAAAATGACCTAACAGTAGGTCTTACATCAAACCACACAGAAAAAATTTTGACAACTTAGAAGTCTAGTTAAAGTACTTGGAAGATAGGAATATTTTACAGAATAGTGTTATTTAGAGCATAGATAAGAAAGGCTATTCCTTAAACCAAAAGAAAAGATGAGCCAAACATCTTCTACCGGCGACGGGTACTCCTCGGGCGAACCCTCGTATCTGCCTGTTGACAAACTATGTCCTGAAGATGTCGCTCATTAGCTCTCTGACGCACTCGAAGTTCTAATACTTCAGCTCGGGATGCAGTTAGTTCTTGCTATAGAGTCTCATCAACTATCCTAGTCCTTTCCATAGCTTCCTTGAGATGGATAATACGGACCGTTTTAACACCCAAATTGACATCAATTTCCATGACTCGGTTGGTAGCTGCCCGACCTTGCTCACCATTTCAAGAAATCCTACAAACCATGATGGGCAGGACTCGGTCAACTGAGCCTCCCTCGCTTACATTGTAGAAGCTTCGATCTCCTTTGAAGGGTAAGGGTTGACCTTGTTCATGGCTCCATTGGTTCATGTTATTCGCCCACAAGGGTGTGTGGCCTTGAAATGCTGGTCGGGGGTGGAGATTTGGGATTTGAGCCTCTTGAGGTAGGTTGTTGACTTCTCGCTCGGAGTCAGAACCATCAGAAAAGCCTTCAGTGTGGTTATCATCCAAAGGGATTGGATGATCATCTTCTGGCTTGTAACATCCAAAATTTCAAAACAATTAAAACTTTTCAAAAGCCACTCATTTTAATAATGTTGTTACAAAAAGGTTTTCAATACATTATTTAACAGAGTATTTCCCAGGTTCAATTCATAAGACACCAACGCGAGGAACGGTACGATTACACCTTTGCCTTGTCACAGACTCTTGAGAACCTGAAACATAAAACCACAACTGTAAGCCCGATAGCTTAGTGAGATACCCCCAGAATACCAAACACACATATACGCCTTTCCAGGCCCTGACCTTCCGGTCCATCACACAACATAATCGCCTTCCGGCCCATAACATATCGCCTTCCGGCCCATAACATATTGCCTTCCGGCCCATAAGCATAAAATGCATATATAACATAATAAACAATCATATAACAGTTCATAGACAACAATCGATCACAGATCACATATCATAGCATTACTCTAACAAGATACCGGTCTAGCCGGTCACTATCATAACATTACCCTACGAATCAGTCAACATACTAAATGCATACATATGCCTTTCCAGGCCATGACCTTCCGGTCCACATAGTAATGCCTTCCGGCCTGTAACATATAATGACAACTTCCCGGATTTCCATCCGGTAAAAAGGGTCGGCCTTGGTGCCATAAACCCTAACGATATAGTGAGGATAACTCACCTCGAAACTGCCGACTGAACAGATAGCTCAAGCTGCTCCGATCACTGATACGATCTCCACTCCTGGATAGCCGCCAATGCACTGAACTCAAACGATAAACAACAATTACCAAAATACCCCTGGAACCACTGGTCGATCCTTGGTCAAAGACAAGATCAAAATCAACCCCTGACTGACCCTACTCGCCGAGTCACCCTATGACTCGCCGAGTTCCCATACTCAGAACTTCACTTAACCCGCGACCTAACTCGCCGAGTCACCCCAAGACTCGCCGAGTTCAACGACTCTGAGTCCACTCGCCCTTGACTCACCGATTCCTTAAGATTCCCTTTCTACACGTCGAGTATCCCCTTTTTACTCGACGAGTTCCTCCTGGAAGAATCGCGGGGCCACCCCGACTCAACTCGCCGAGTCTGAAGAACAACTCGACGAGTCCCAGTTATTCTTCAAGCTACTCGCCGAGTCTGTTCATCGGACTCGGCGAGTCCATGCCATGCAACCGCTCAAACTGCTTTCTAATGGCAGAACTGCTCCGACCATTCATAGGCCTGGCCTTCCTAGACTGGTCCATCACGTAAGGTCCTCATTTCAGTGCTCATGATACACCCCATGATTCATAACATACATATTGACCTAAGGCATAAGGATTCCAATCCAAAACCTTCATCAATTCCCGAAATGTACAGTCATGGGACATTCTGGACCTCCAAAGGTCCCAATACAGAGTCACAATCGTTTGGGGGACTAGGGTAGCATTCAATCTAATCACAAAAGGGTTCCACAAACCCTAATTCCATAAACACATCAACACAGCAGGGTATACTCGAATTCTTACCTGGATGATGTATTCTCTGTGTCCCCAATCCTCAGAATGTGACTCCCTTGCTGCTCCTTTAGCCAATCCCTTCTCTTCCTTGCACAACCACTCCTCTATAATCAACAATGGCCTATAATCCTTGCTCCAGATGCATACAATCGATTTAGGGTTCTTCTCAGAAGGCTAAACTGAACAATGACGGCCAATAAGTGCCTCTTATACGTCCCAAACCTGAACGGTTAGGGTTTTCGCTAAACAGCACAGACTCGCCGAGTCCATATCTGGACTCGTCGAGTCCAGTCGCGAACCCGCGACCAGGTCTGCGATCCTACTCGGCGAGTCTAGGCTCCAACTCGCCGAGTCCCCTCTTCAAACACCCCAAAAACATAATTATTACAATACTTGAAATTCCGGGCTGTTACAACTCTCCCCCACTAGAACTAGACTTCGCCCTCGAAGTCTCACTCTGAAAATAGCTCCGGATGCTGCTCCCACATCTCACGCTCCGGCTCACAGGTCATTTCCGATCCCCTCCGGCGCTGCCACTGAACTAACACTAGAGGTATCTCCTTATTCCTCATAGCCTCGATCTTCTAATTTCTGATGACCACTGGTCTCTCAGCATAATTCAGGCCCGCATCCACCTGAATGTCTTCTAATGGGACCACTGCCGACTCATCGGCTAAGCACTTCTTCAATTGTGACACATGAAAGGTGTTGTGGATCTGTCCCCACTCCGCTGGCAACTCCAATCGATAGGCTACCCGGCCTATCCTTGCAATCACCCGAAATGGCCCAATGTACCGGGGGCCCAACTTGCCCCTCTTCTTGAATCGAATCACTCCTCTCCAAAGAGAGGCCTTCAGGAGTACGAAGTCGCCGACCTGAAACTCAAGCTCGGATCGGCATCTGTCCGCATAACTTTCCTGTTGGCTCTGTCGAATCTGCTCTGTTGACCGAAGCACGATCTCTGTACTGCACATCACTCTCTGTAACCCAAGATGCAACTCTGCTCCAAACCTCAACGATCACTCGACCCATAAGGGTTAGGAAACCATGAACCACCGGATCCCCGATCCAAAGCCCACTTTGTCCATTCTGGACCGACTGAGAGATCCATTCTCACTCTCAGAGCAACTCTCATAAGTTCTCCTCTTGCCATCACATACACATGCTGAACTAACCCCAACACCCGCAGGGTGGAAGACCTGATACACTGATGATATCCTCGAACATCTCCCAAAATGAACCACTACATCCACCCTACACTCTGATCAGAATCACACTGAGAATTTAAGATTCTCTCTCCCCCTACATCCCTTCTGAGCCTCAACAGACATCCCCAAACCGGATGGGTTCCTACTTCGCTGCCGCGAACACGATGCTCGAAGCCATACTCAAAATACTTTAACCATAACTCTGCTCTGTAGCTTTCATTCTTGTGAACTTGCACTGCCCTTCGGAGTTACACACCTTTCTCTTTTCCTTCCAAGGGACCCTCTTGGCCACAATGCCACTCCCACCGGTGCCATGGTGCTTGCCCCAAGCGACACCACCCTTTTGTGTAACCGCTATTCACATACTCTGGTTATCATTGCAGGGGCTCTCAATCCCATGCACTCTCTCCACTCATCAAAATCACTGCCTCAGCTAAACAAGATTACTAACCCGGGGCCAGACCTTCCAATGCAATCACATTGCAACATACACAATCCGCAACCTCAAACTGATCCAGCAATACCAACAGAGTCTCCAGCATGACTGGACCGACTCTCATAACACATACCAGCCACTCGAGGCTATATCTCTGTGGGTCCGTACACCCAAACTCTGCGAACCCTCAGGTTCTAACTCTGGGAACCTTCCGGTTCCAGCTCTAGAAACATGCACAACATAATCCCATGGGATTAATGTAGTACAACTCATCACGTACCTCCAACATACCAATACTCTGATCGCATAACCCCGGTTACTTACTCAAGCTTGATCCCGGCCTTCTCTCAGGCCTCCATAATCAAATGCCCTAGGTCTGTATCCCGCCCCGCGTACTCGACAATCACTCTTATCAGCCTATACTATGAGCTGATGGAACACTGCTGAATCCCAACAGCTAAGCACCCTCACATACTCATCGACCTCCCGGAGAATTCTCCAATTCTCCCCCACTAAAGCACTGACTAACTGCCACCGATCGTCATTAACGACCTTTCAGAACAATCCTGCACAAAGAGAACATTTACACACTGACTGCTTCCCACAAGCATAAGCAACCCTCAGCAAAACACATCTCCTCCCTGATCAATCCACTCAAAAGAATCCGGCCTTTCAATTATCTACTCTACGACTGCAGATGCTACCCGACATTCAACCTAGTGCCGCATCTCCACTAACAACCCTCACGAACGATAACCAACAGAATTCCCAATAATAACCCGTAACCAAGCCCACCACCTGCCAAAGGATGAATACCACATCGAAAACCGCACGAGGCTACCGGCACCAAAACACCAAACGATAACCATACTAACCCATCAGGGAACAACGAATGCCAAAGCGAAAATCTGAAGCACCAATCCATAACTATGCCCAGCCCGCGAAATAACGAATACCGCATCGAAATCCACACAAGATACCAGCACGAACAATACGCCACAATCAACACAAGGCAATCAAGACATCAAGAAAGCCTCATACCCGCAGCTGCCTCCGGCGCTGCTCCGTCTCCCTCTGCCGCAAGCCCTTGGGGCTCCGCTCCATCCTGTCCTCCTCCTGAACTCCTCGAGGTGGCCGGTGCTAGAGCCTGCACCGGTCCTGCAGAAAGCTGTGGATAGTTGACCCTCAAATGTTCAACCTGCCAACACTGATAACAAATCCTCAAATCCCGAATTGGCACTGACTGCCGACAATTCCGTGCACCGTGCCCCTCCTTTCCGTACTTGCGGTATGCACCACCAGACCAACAAGCTCCGGTGCCATCCCTCCCACACTTCCCACAAGTGTGACCGCTCCGATCCCCCATTCTAACGTCTACGGTCCTGGACCGTTTCGACGCCGACTGCGACTGCATCGGGGCCTGCCTCAGCTCACGCAACTGCAACTCAACCTCTAACTCACGCCACATGGCGGCCTCCTGCAACTCCAACAAGGTCTCACACTTCTGCGCAGACACGAACTGTCTGATATCCCTCTTGAGCATACTCAGATCTGAGCCCGCTCCGAAGCGAACGCAGGGCAAAACATCGCCCTCTCAATAAACATCCTGGTGATCTCAGTCACCGACTCCGAATCCTGCTTTAGCTCAAGGAACTCCCGAGCAAATCTCTCCCTCTCATCTCGCAGAACATAGCGAGTACTGAACATCTCTCTAACTGGTCTCCCTGAAACCGCAGCCCTCTGCGCGTCGGAATATGACCCCATGGTCAATCTCCACCAATAGGTCCAGAGCACACCTCGCCCTCTGATCAGCAGGGCATAAACTCGTGGAGAAATACCCCTCCACGTCTGATAACCATCTCATAGCAACAATCGGGTCCTGAACCCTATCGAATGCGGGGGGCTTCGTATAATAGAAGTCCCGATACTGAAAACCCCGACTAGCTCCTCTCTTTGTCGTTGCTACAGCCGCTTTAACTGCTGCGGCAACCGTCTCTGCGAGAGCCGCATATCGCTCATCAAACTACTCAATCATAGCGGTCCTGATCGACCCAAACAATTTTGGCGACTCAGCCCGCAACAATGCAGCAACCTCATCACGCAGGATCTCGCGAATCCTTGCATCCCGCTCGCTCGTGCTCGTCCGATCGATAACCTCCGACGGCGCCGATCCACCCGGAAATCGCTCTCCAGCTCCCGATCCTGATCCGGATCCACTATCGTCATGCCTCGAGATCTCCATAATGAAGACACCCTACCAATCTCAGACACTTCCCAAAATCCTGGGATCCAACTCTCGCAACCCTACCCTAGAGACCATGGTTTCCCTGATACGCGTATGGGTCCTGTGCTTTCAGTAGTACGGGCCCATACTACCTTCCACACCTACCCATATTTGTATGAAGTACTACCACAATACCCTAGGGAACATGCATAACAACTATCAACCCTCCCCACTAGAGGAACACTGAGAACATCCCATAAGGGACCCTAGGCTACAGGCATCACATATCAGGCAACATTATCATGAAGTCCTGAAGATCCCTAGCCTAACTCTAGCATGCTGTTCTATCAAGCTCAAATAAACAAATATCATGTATGGTATCTTGGGGTTACTTACTGGCTCCGACTGATCGTACCTCCGCGTCCTCCTTTTACCAAATTTGAAAACCATTTTAATTTCTCATTTTTAAAATCCTCCTCGATTTGAGACTGGAGTCACACGAATGTTTCCCCAATTCACTCAAACCAAGGCTCTGATACCAACTTGTAACATCCAAAATTTCAAAACAATTAAAACTTTTCAAAAGCCACTCATTTTAATAATGTTGTTACAAAAAGGTTTTCAATACATTATTTAACAGAGTATTTCCCAGGTTCAATTCATAAGACACCAACGCGAGGAACGGTACGATCACGCCTTTGCCTTGTCACAGACTCTTGAGAACCTGAAACATAAAACCACAACTGTAAGCCTGAGAGCTTAGTGAGATACCCCCAGAATACCAAACACACATATACGCCTTTCCAGGCCCTGACCTTCCGGTCCATCACACAACATAATCGCCTTCCGACCCATAACATATCGCCTTCCGGCCCATAACATATTGCCTTCCGGCCAATAAGCATAAAATGCATATATAACATA
Source organism: Lactuca serriola (assembly GCF_051521515.1). NCBI lineage: Eukaryota > Viridiplantae > Streptophyta > Magnoliopsida > Asterales > Asteraceae > Lactuca > Lactuca serriola. The sequence continues at coordinate 214,972,699 of NC_136408.1, read as the reverse complement.
ATAAACAATCATATAACAGTTCATAGACAACAATCGATCACAGATCACATATCATAGCATTACTCTAACAAGATATCGGTCTAGCCGGTCACTATCATAACATTACCCTACGAATCAGTCAACATACTAAATGCATACATACGCCTTTCCAGGCCATGACCTTCCGATCCACATAGTAATGCCTTCCGGCCTGTAACATATAATGACAACTTCCCGGATTTCCATCCGGTAAAAAGGGTCGGCCTTGGTGCCATAAACCCTAACGATATAGTGAGGATAACTCACCTCGAAACTGCCGACTGAACAGATAGCTCAAGCTACTCCGATCACTGATACGATCTCCACTCCTGGATAGCCGCCAATGCACTGAACTCAAACGATAAACAACAATTACCAAAATACCCCTGGAACCATTGGTCGATCCTTGGTCAAAGACAAGATCAAAGTCAACCCCTGACTGACCCTACTCGCCGAGTCACCCTATGACTCGCCGAGTCCCCATACTCAGAACTTCATTTAACCCGCGACCTAACTCGCCGAGTCACCCCAAGACTCGCCGAGTTCAACGACTCCGAGTCCACTCGCCCTTGACTCACCGATTCCTTAAGATTCCCTTTCTACACGTCGAGTATCCCCTTTTTACTCGACGAGTTCCTCCTGGAAGAATCGCAGGGCCACCCCGACTCAACTCGCCGAGTCTGAAGAACAACTCGACGAGTCCCAGTTATTCTTCAAGCTACTCGCCGAGTCTGTTCATCGGACTCGGCGAGTCCATGCCATGCAACCGCTCAAACTGCTTTCTAATGGCAGAACTGCTCCGACCATTCATAGGCCTGGCCTTCCTAGACTGGTCCATCACGTAAGGTCCTCATTTCAGTGCTCATGATACACCCCATGATTCATAACATACATATTGACCTAAGGCATAAGGATTCCAATCCAAAACCTTCATCAATTCCCGAAATGTACAGTCATGGGACATTCTGGACCTCCAAAGGTCCCAATACAGAGTCACAATCTGTTGGGGGACTAGGGTAGCATTCAATCTAATCACAAAAGGGTTCCACAAACCCTAATTCCATAAACACATCAACACAGCAGGGTATACTCGAATTCTTACCTGGATGATGTATTCTCTGTGTCCCCAATCCTCAGAATGTGACTCCCTTGCTGCTCCTTTAGCCAATCCCTTCTCTTCCTTGCACAACCACTCCTCTATAATCAACAATGGCCTATAATCCTTGCTCAAGATGCATACAATCGATTTAGGGTTCTTCTCAGAAGGCTAAACTGAACAATGACGGCCAATAAGTGCCTCTTATACGTCCCAAACCTGAACGGTTAGGGTTTTCGCTAAACAGTGCAGACTCGCCGAGTCCATATTTGGACTCGTCGAGTCCAGTCGCGAACCCGCGACCAGGTCTGCGATCCTACTCGGCGAGTCTAGGCTCCAACTCGTCAAGTCCCCTCTTAAAACACCCCAAAAACATAATTATTACAATACTTGAAATTCCGGGCTGTTACATGGCTCTTCTTCAAGCGATCCAGCATTGCCTTCGTTTGGGAAGTACGAGTCGCCAGGAGGATGGAATCCAGCCATGATATCTACCCGATAAAAGGGGTATAAGAATCTAATATAAATAGACCTACTGCTTAAGAAAACTATAAGATGATCCTTACCAGTTACTTCAATACTTTCATAGTGCATACCAGTTATATGAAATCCAAACAGGATAGACCTTCGAATAAGTAACCCTAACTCTAAATCGACAACCAAACAAGGAACATGAAGTAAAGCAAATATCACAGATTCTAAGTCTAAGACACCTTGATCACATATAACCTTAGCGTACCCACATAGCAACTATTGACCTACCAGTAATGACCCTTTTAGTTCTCAAATAAGTAATTATAGTAACACAAAATACTCTTATAGTATTTTAGGTTTATGTTCTATTCTAAGGTTCTCATTGTAGTAGTGTTGGTAAGTTTATAGACGTGTTGCCATATCACAACCATCCTTGGGCATATGCTAATCACTTCTCAGATCAACATAGTTTATCAGGCTATGTCATTCCCAGAACTCACCATACATCCCCGAGTCTACTTGTGATGTTAAACAATCGTAATACTTTTGTTCTGTCCTAGTAACAATGATTTTAGTATGAATGCAAGTATGTATACTTAGTTAAATATTTTATTATTTAAAAGTATAAACTCTTGGTCAGAGTATTTTAATCCTGTTGTTTTTATAGTATGTATATCTTTTATGGGTTGATATACTCGATTCACTATAAATAATGCTCTGATACCAATCCGTGACACCCCAAAACCGGAACGGCGGAGACATTTTGTGGCGGAGGATGTCATGTACAGTATCATAACAATCCAAAGTAATACACGAGCAACAACATCATCCATTGCATTAATAGTATAGTTAAATACATGTGTGTTCGTTTCATAGTAATAAGACACCAAAAATGAATAATCAAAATAAAAGACGAATCTTGACTGTGCTCCGTCTTCTCAAAACCTGCCATCGGTACCTGTCTACTGATGACCTGAGAATATAAGTTATTTTCAAACAGTATATCAACATTTAAGCTGGTGAGTTTATAAGTATTTTAGTGTCAATGTTTGTATAAGTTTACAGAAAATGTTTTTGAATGCTCAATGTAAATATTTGTATATGTTTCAAAACTCCTAGAAAATCCTATATTTTCTACTAGTATAAAAAGTAGTCTTCTACCAAGACCCGACTGTTTTGAATGTTTGATTCTCTAAAAAGTGGATGTTTTTCCCAAGTATGAGTATCATTACCAAAATATAGTTTTATATTACCCTTTATGTGAGAAGATCAAAATTTGAATATAATGGGAAAATGTATGTGTACTGAAGTATTATTTGTATTAACTACTGAAGTAATAACTACCTTAAAACCAATGGTTTAATTAAGGCAAGATGTGATAAGATTGTTACCATACTAAATTGACTATAACACGACCATGAAAGACGTCGGAAGAAATGACATTTGGCACCCGTAGACTTGCAAATCCCATTGTAGCGAACATCAAAGGTGTAGGTTAGTCAATCCAATATATATCTATACGCAAACTCACGCTCTCCCTCTAGGAGATTCTGGTTACAAAACGTGACCCAACGAAATGGTCGCTATGTCATGAAATAGTATCTCACATTATATTATTTATGAACCTTGTTATACTATACTTGTTATAGTAATAGTATTCTCTGTATAGTATTCTCTGTTATTGTATTTGTATATTGTAACATCCAGATTTTTGGGGATATTATTGTGTATGGTAATCTTGAGATTGTAGGAGGAAGTCGACGAGTTGAGGGACCAACTCACCGAGTCGAGTTGAGTTGATCGTGTGGACTTAATGAATGGACTCGACAATTCAGAGGAGGGAATCACCGAGTAGTTACTGGGTAAAGAAACCCATATTGTTCGGGTTTGTGACCTATTTAAAGGCCCTTATGGCCTTCATTTGCGGCCACACTTTCCCTTGAGAGCCTGAGAGAAACCGTTAAACTGTTCTAACCTTGGTAAAGTGAGTGTGTGATCATTTTGGGAAATCTTGGTGCATTTCTATGAAGAAGGATGAAGGGCTTCATGACAGGGAACAAAGGAAGGCAGTGGATATGTGGTATTGAGTGTTTCAGCTGCTAACAGAAGGTACAAAGTCCACATCTTGCTCATTCCTTATACGAGATCTTATTTTGGGAGTTTTAGGGCTTTGCTTCCGTCCTTTTGAATCTATGAGTTGAATGAGAGATGGTTTGAGGATAGAAACCTCAGGTCTGGACCTCCTAAGGTTCTTAGAGTCTAGGTTTCGCAACTTTAGTTGTTCAAATGAGGGTTGATGAGCTAAATCCTTCATGAAAGGCATATATTAGCATTTTGGAGCAATAACCTCATGTATGAACGTTAAGATCGAAGATTTACGTGATTATTGAGTCTTGGGATGATAGATCTAGTGTTTGGAGTGATAGATCTGATTGGAATCGTCTGAATGAACTCGTCGAGTCGTTGAGCCGACTCGACGAGTTGGTTAGGGTTTCTCCCGAAGAACTAAATCATGTAATAGCTCAACGAGTTGGGGGTCAACTCGATGAGATGAGCTGGATTGTCACTAGATTTATGTGGAAAATAAGTGGACTCGACGAGTCGCAAGGGTGCACTCGGCGATTCGGGTCAAAAAAGGACTGTTGACTCGAGTTTGACTTCTGTTGACTTTGGGGCTTTCGTCAACATGAGTAGTAGAGACCATGGAGGGGTAAATGGTATTTTATCCACTTCAAAGAGTTAAAGAGAGGAAGAATAGCCTTTGGTCATTCGAGTTGTGATTAGAGTATCACATAGAAATATTCATCCCTTGTGATTAGGCGTAGGCTAGTTCGAGATTCGGGAGCGAGGTCTTTACTTGCTGCACGTCAAGTGAGTCTTCTCGCTATACATTACCTTGAGTGGTATCTATGTGCAGACCGGTGGGTCTTATATGTATATGTATGTTTGAGATTTATGTGCATTGCATTATATATATGCTATGTGTTATATAGACCGGACCGGAGGGTCCAACAATATAGAACGGACCGGAGGGTCCAACGTTATAGACCAGACCGGAGAGTCCAACGACACATACCGAAACGGAGGGTCTAACGAGCTACGAGACTGGAGGGTCACGCTGAGACACATTAACCAGAGGGTCCAACGGTGTTAGATATATTATAGTATTATCCTAGACTATACCTATTAGATATATTATAGTATTATCCTAGACTATACCTATTATAGTTTACTAGTGATTTATGTAATTGAATAAATGATTGAATGTATACCTTTGCTACCCAAAGGTACATATCTGATTGATACTACTTTTATATCTACATATATATACATAATATATATCTAATATTTAGATGACCTTCAGACAAATAACCGATACCCTAAGTCCACATCCAAATAAGGAAAAGGAAATAAAGCGAGCTAGCAGTTCTAAGTCCTTTAAACATTATTTATATAACTAGACATATATAGACATGCTTTGGATAGTATATAAGTTTAAAAGAGGTTTTGTAATACATTTAAAGAGTTTTGAAGAATAAATAATAATGAATTAATGTCAGATTATAAATTGATTTAAAAGTAGTTTGTTTGAAGTATATGAAATCCTTTGTTTGAAACACAGTTATAAATCACATGTGATTGATTATATAACTAACATGTTTCCTGCTTGTATTCCCCCCATAAAAACATTTAAAATCATTTAAAAGATAATTTAAGGGGTATGAACTCACCTGTAGTGAGTAACTTGAATGAAAGATCGGTATAGGATGCTAAGTGTCAAGTCAAGACTTGAAAACACACAGATCCTATTTAGCATATAATGACACACACACACACACACACACATATATATATATATATATATATATATATATATATATATATATATATATGTATCTAATTAGTTTTTGTAACATCTAATCATGAAATGGAACAATCTTAGGGACTAGGAAACACTTGTATTGAAGTGTTTAACCACATAGGATTGCATATAAGGGAAGTATGGCCTCACCAAGGAGTTTACGGACAACATGGAAGTCTCACATGAGTTTACGGCCAAGGGGTTCAAGGCCCTATTAGTTTATAGCCGAAAACTTGTGGTATTTTGTACCAAATTGAGTGTTAAGGTCTTACAAGTCATTAGGAAGTTTTCTAGGTTCATTTCCAAGCCTTAGGAAGGAGTAGTGGCACAAATGCACCACAAATTAGGGTTTACGGCCCAAGGATATTTCCTTGGCCGTAAATACCTTTTGTTCTTGAGTTTCTTGATGTTTTCTAGGTGTTTAACAAGTAATTCAAGTATATAACAAGCTAAGGGTAGTGTACTTACTTATTAGAAGCTTGTAAGGGTGATTAGAATCCAAGAACACTAGTGTGTGTTTTTGGTGTTCTTGGTAAAATGAAGAACACTTGAAGATCTATCAAAATAGAGTGATTTCATGCATGAAATCAAAGGGTTGTACTATATAAAGAGATGTAACCACAAATCAAAGGAAAGAATTCTTACATTTTGTGACAACCCGAAAAATTCCTCGCGTACATCCTTCAATTCTTATCAAAATTAGACTCATTTTACTATATAGTAGTACCATTTAGAGTCTAATGAAGCGTTCTAAGCATGATATAATCAAGGTAGGAGTGTTAAAAGGGGTTAAATCGAAGTGTAGGAATCAAAACCGGGCCAATCACTCCAACACATGGAGTGTGTGGCCACACACTTAAGTGTGCGGCCTCACACTCATGTTTGCGGCCTCACACCCTTGCCAACCGCACACTCCATATATATATACCACACTTGAATCATTTTTGAACACTTCCTTCATTTCTTCAAGCATAGAACACGAAATCCTCTCAAGTATCATCCATTGTCCTTGAAGATCTTCATAAAAGGTACCAAGAACACCAAGAACACCATTTTTCTGGCAGCACGCACCATCTGACAGCACACTTGGCCGTACACATGTGCTGGCAGCACACTAGGCCGCACACCTAGCCGCACACACTCATATGGTGTGTATTTTTACCATACACTCCCGTGTAAAGCCTTATACCCTATCATACAATCATATATGGTTGTAACACTTCATTATAAGTGTTTACTAGTCCCTAAGGTGGTCCCAATACATTAATTAGTCGATCATAATACTAATTATATTCATATATGTACCATATATGCTAAATAGGATTCGCGTGTATACTCAAGTCACCACTTGACACCTAACATCTAATCCAACATTGTCATCAGAACCACTCACTACAGGTGAGTTCAAACCCCTTTAATTAACCTTTGAAATACTTTTAAATGTTTTAAATTCTTTTATGGGGGGGGATACAAGATAAATACTTATAGTTATTACATCAATCACATATGATTAATAACTATAAAACCAATGATTTTATCACTGTTCCAACTGTTTATCAAACTGCTTTACTTCAAAATGTTTTACAAACTCGTTTCTTACCAAATACTTTTATTTAAACTTTGTTATACTTCTTATAAATTGCATGCCCATATATGTATAGATATATAAGAAATGTTTAAAGGGCTTAGGAAGGCCATCCGCCCTATTTCCTTTTCCTCGATTTGGATGTGCTCTGGTGGGATGTCGGGTAGCCGTCCGAGGGGTGTTTCAATATTAATTATATATCATATATGCATATATAGACAAAAAAGTATTCCCATATTCATGTGTATTAGTTACATCATTAGTAAGTTACCATCGGGGTAACACAGGATCATACTACTACAATTTCTAGATCAATGAGTCAGTTCATTCATGAGTCAATACTTATTACTATGAGAACATATACATTACAATACTATGAGTACATATACAACTATACTAGAAAGAGAACATATACAAGTATACTAGGAAGAGAACATATACAACGATACTAGAACAAGTAACACTACATTACATATACACGAATACATTAACAATTGTGATCCACTGTATCGGAGCATGCGTTAAATGTCATGGCCCGAACTGTAGCCATAATTCTCTTGGAGGGAGAGCGTGAGTTTGCGTATAGATCTATACTGGATTGTCTATCCTACGCCTTGCTGCTAGCCTCAGCCGGGCCCGTAGGTCTGCGGGTGCCAAACGTCATTCCGTTTTACGACCATTCGTATGTCGTTGTTTCCAGTCAATAGTATGGTACAATTAATCACATGATACCTTAATATAAATCCGGTTTAAGGTAGTTAGTACAGTAGTAGTTCCTATAATACAACACTACAATACTACAATAATTTACCCATTACATATATTTAGTGATTATTTCACTTAGACATTAATGTACAAACTATATTTTGTTAATGATAGTTACACTTGGGAAATTACACACTTTTACAACAAACGAGCATACAAAATAGTAAAGCCTTGGTAGAAGGCTACTTTATTAGAAAATATAGGTTTTTCTGAGAGATTCAAACGTTTACAAACTCTTACAAACATTTACATACATTTTACAAACTTACACTTGAGACATGTTCAAACGTTTTGATAACAACCACCGACACTAAAATACTTATGAACTCACCAGCTTTATGCTGATAAACTTTTTCAAAATAACTTGTATTCTCAGGTCATCAGTAGACAGGTACCAAGTCTAGCTTTTGAGAAGATGGAGCGCATTCTAGACTCATCTTATTATTTTGATTTGCATTATATTTTTGGTGTCTATAACTGTGCAGAACACGTTTGTATTAAAATTATATATTTAATGAAATCGATGATGTTGTTTGCTTGTTTACTTTTACTGTGTTGTGATACTCTACATGACGTCCTCCGCCCCAGAACGTTTCTGCCATTCAAGGTTTTAGGGTGTGACCGATTGGTATTAGAGCATTGTTTATAGTGAATCAAGTATATCAACCCATTAAAGATATACTAAACTATAAACCCAATAGGGATTAAAGCACTCTGACCAAGAGTGTATACATTAAATATTAAAATATTTAATTAAGTATACTACTCTGCATTCATACTAAAATCAGTGTCACAATGACAAGAACAAAAGTATTATGATTGTTAAATATCACAAGTGAGCTCGGGGATATATGGTCAGTCCTGGGAATGGCATAGCCTGATCAACTATGCTGGTCCGAGGAGTGATTAGCATATGCCGGAGAATGGTTGTGATATGTTAGCAAGTCTAAAAACTTACCAACAATACCACAAGAATATTAGTAGAACCTAAACTTAAAATACTATAGGTGTATTTTATACTACTAGCTACATATATACTATATTCTTATACCTCTCTTCTCGCGTAGATTTAAATGGCCGGATTCCATCACGGCGTCCCGTACTTCCCAAATGAAAGCAATGCATGGTGGATCGAAGAAGAGCCCGAAGATGAGCATCCAATCCCTTTGGATGATCACCTCGCAGAAGGCTTTTCTGATAGATCCGACTCCGAGCCTGAAGTCAACAATCTACCTCTCGTAGGTCAAGCCCCGAACAACATTCCCCGACCAGCTTTTCCGGGTCCCAATCCCTTGTGGGTAAAAAACTTGAATCGCTGGAGCGATGAACAGGGTCAACGAGACGCAAGGGTGCACTCGGCGATTCGGGTCAAACAAGGACTGTTGACTCGAGTTTGACTGCTGTTGACTTTGGGGCTTTCGTCAACATGAGACCATGGAGGGGTAAATAGTATTTTATCCACTTCAAAGAGTTAAAGAGATGAAGAATAGCCTTTGGTCATTAGAGTTGTGATTAGAGTATAACATACAAATATTCATCCCTTGTGATTAGGCGGAGGCTAGTTCGAGATTCGGGAGCGAGGTCTTTACTTGCTGCTCGTCAGGTGAGTCTTCTCGCTATACATTACCTTGAGTGGTATCTATGTGCAGACCGGTGGGTCTTATATGTATATGTATGTTTGAGATTTATGTGCATTGCATTATATATATGCTATGTGTTATATAGACCGGACCGGAGGGTCCAACGATATAGATCGGACCGGAGGGTCCAACGATATAGACCGGACCGGAGGGTCCAACGTTATAGACCAGACTGGAGAGTCCAACGACACATACCAGAATGGAGGGTCCAACGAGCTACGAGACTGGAGGGTCACGCTGAGACACATTGAGCAGAGGGTCACACCGAGTTATAGCCTCAAGTGTCTTATGTGTTGTATGTGGTATTTTGGGGAACTCACTAATCTTTGTGCTTACCGTGTATGTGTTATGTGTTTAAGATTTCTCAGGATCGGGGGGGGGGGGGGCACCAGCTTGATTGTACGCACCAGAGAAAGAGTTATGAGGATCCTGGATTATTAATGGAGTTTTGTTTTGTAAATTAAATAAACGAGATTTTTATACAATATATTATGAATAGTATTTGATATTTAAATGAAATTTTTTTTTCGAAAGTTGATGGTCTTACAAGTTGGTATCAGAGCCTTGGTTTGACGGATACGGATTCACCTTCGGGTAAATCTGGACTCAAACTAGGGATTTGGGAAAAGTTTTCAAAGAAATGATTTTTGTAAAAGGAACGAGAGTTTCTAAGAGAAAATGAGAAAGAGCAGTGTGTACAATCAGCCAGCCCGAACGGTGATTTCCCAAAATACCCTTACTTTTGTATTATGAGATATTTATGAGGTATTATGCATGCTAGAGGTAGGCTAGGTATTTCATATTTTAGGAATAGAGTGGCCTGATTTGTGATACCTTAGCGTAGGAGTTGCCGTTATTTGTGATGTGTTTTCGAGTATGTGCTGAGTAAGGGTATCCAGCAGGAATCCTTTTTAAAGAGGGATTTGAGTAGAGGAGTAATCTAGGAGAGATACCTAGATGAGCATTTGTGGAATCTACTGAGAGGGTAGCCAGATGCCTGCGTGGGGGTGAAGTCGCTTGAGTTCGATGATATCCTGCGAGTATGAGGAGAGCAAGTATGATAAGAGCCTAGAGGGGTTTTACATGCTAGTGGAGATTATTCGAGGCCCAAATGTTGCTTGCTTCATGCTTTGTGGAACTCTTGATGATGGGAGACAGCTATTAAGTGAATATGACGGTATTCAGGAGGTATATGGCTAGCGTCATTTGGAGTTCTTTAGCAGCTGAAGGCAGAGAAGTTTGAGCACCTAGGAAGAGCCTAGGGGTTGACCATGGTCAGATGAGTGGCTGACAGGGTAGAGTATTTCGCTGGGGAGCGAACACGAATAACAGGATGGATGAGCGAGAAGGTTGATTAGCTGCTTAGGAAATCTGGGATGGTCCGTGTGGAAGGCATGGGTAAATGTGGCAGGTAGTACGGGCCCGTACTATTGAAAGTAGAGGACCCATACTTAATGCATGGAATATTCTGGAGATTCTAAGTAGCAGATTGAGAGGTGATGTCATGGTTCGAGTACCATGATTGGTAGTAGATTAAGAGGAGATAACATGGTTCGAGTAGCATGACCCGTGGCAGTTAGTGTTACTAGTTCTACCAGTTATTCCGCTGTGATTAGTTAGACCGAGATAGGATGCGATAGAGTATGAGGTCAGAGGGCCATGTGGAACAAGTTCCGGTGAAGCATCCCTTTTGAGGGAACTCGAGATGACTCCAAGGTATTTTTGGTGAGATGTCAGATGAAGTTGCGAGGCTCAAGGATGACTAGAGATGGCATTTATAGAGGATTGTGGCATGAGTTGAGCAATCAGCCGATAATGGAGATGTCACCTTCTGTGACTTGAGTGGTGTTATTTTCGTTTCCAGTGGGAAATATAAGAGGTGTCGAGATTTCGGTTTTTGAGTTTAGGGGTAAAACCTTGGGGGTTAGCATTGATGGCAATCTTCCATCAGAATATTTGGGTGGTATGTCTGGCGAGAGGTAATGGTAGAGCATGGTTAAGGACAAGGATACACCCCATTTGAGCATAGTAGGGCATGTATTAGCTGTAGAGGTGGACAATCAAGAAGAGGTTATTGGGGCGGTGGCTCTTATTTTCTATGATAGGTATCCAGTATGGTAATGAGGTCCTCGCTCTAATTACAATCCACGTGATGGAACGTTGGTTCAGGAGTCGAGGATGAGAAATATGATAGATCATTATTTTCAGGTTAAGAGTCAGAGCTGCTACTGGATAGTTGAGATGTCCGATAATGGGATGGTATAAGATTTTGTATAATTAGAGGTAATCATGATGAGAATTTTGTGAGGATTTTTTTTCTAGAATTCCGGGTATTTGGCGTTGCGGGGTCTCTATAAGGGAGATCACTGAGCATTGCAGAGTACCTTCCAAGAGTAAGTGTGATTTTCCTAGTGGAAATAGTTTGTGGAATAGATTATTAGTGATGGTTCAAACCTCCAGTAGGGGAGAACCAGGTATTTTATTAAGAGGATCATAGATTTGTTCAAGAGCGGTTAGGGAGCCAGATAGAAACATGCACTATGGATTCATGAGACCAAGGTTATTGGTGGTCGAGGTGAGTTTTAGAGAGAGTTAATGCATGTGGTATGCGTTTAAGAAAGGATGAGTGTCTGCACGGTTGGTAGCCGTTGGTCAGAGGCCTTGTAGTAGATAAGAATTTTTCGAGGTTATTGGTTAGTAGGGATACTTCGGCAGTTGGTAATTTTGGTTCGAGGGATGGATTGTTCTATGCTCTTTGGAAAGGGTAAGTGATTATCGGGCATCCAATTTTCGGGTCGGCATATGTAATCTCGCTTGACTTTTAGCAATAGCGGAAAGAGTTTCGGAAGGTCATCTTTGTGATTTGAGTCGTTGGCGATTTCCCCGTGTTTCAAATTAGGAGATGAAGTATTCCGGGGATTACAAGTGGCAAGAGAGAAAGATTTGTTGCGAGATTCCAAGGAAGCAATGCAGTATCTGAGTATGATGCTTTGAGTTTTGAGATGCAAGTGGTGTATGAAGTATCTACGGTTCCAGTGGGAGCCCTTCGGCAAATTGGCATCAAGCGAGATTATTCAAGGATGAGAATTGCAGCAGGGAAATGTGTTTTGTTATGACGAACGTCGTCAGAAATAGCATTGCATAAATTAGGTACATGCGTACACCACTCTATGGTTGGTCCACATTGCATGAGTTAATGATCGCAGTGTAGCGTCAACATGAGGATGAAATTGTGAAGTGGTAAGAGAAAGTGCAGTAAGATTGCAGGAAGCTACAGTCTCAATGAGTTAGAAAGAAAAGGGTGTGGTGATGCTACGGGGAGCCGTAGTACTCACTATTCAGTGAGGGGTGTGGTGGTGCTACGGGAAGCCGTAGTACTCATTATTCAGTGAGGGATTGTCATGATGCTACGGGGAGCCGTAGTACTCAATTTTCAGTGAGAGGTCGTTGTGATACTGTGGGGAGACGTAGAACCCACTAGTCGGCGAGAGAATGTTGTGATGGAGTACTCTCTGATCAGAGCATGACGCAGAAGGGTTTTAGGCTTGGGTATCCCTAATATTTGAGCTTGTGGGAGCCTGGTGGTCGAACCAGGGGCGAGGCGGAGGTCTCCATCATGGTCGGGAATCGGTATATTCTGCGTTCGGTTGTGGATACCAAAATCAAAAGGAATCGGACAGGTGATGTATACGAGTATTGCGGATCATGGGTCGCGAGTTGAGTTGTTTGTTGGGATGAGTGGCTCCAATTCTGTGCCAGACCAGACTCTCGATTTGAGTTTGCTTCAAGTGGTGTTTTAAGCATTCTGAAGGGGGTGTTGTTTTCATCTGGTGTCCTAGACCTGAGTGGATTAACTCGTTGGTATGTGAAAAGCCATGAAACGCATGGAACTAATGAGTAGTAGATGACCAAGGTCGAGGGCGAGATGAATTCCATATTCGCTTGAGGTAAAGCGAAATTCATGACTTGTGTGTCACATTGGACCGAGATAGTTGTATTGATAAGGAAGTCAATGAGACATTTTGGTACATGCAATTGGTACCCTTTGGAGGTTCAATTGCTGGGTCGGCAAATGACCTGGTGCTCAGTCTTGAAAGGGATATTGAGAAGGGAGCTGAGGTTTATGTTTGTTAAATGTCGGGGGATGCTTTTGAACATGCATGATCATTTTTTTGTGCTTGAGGTCAAGGTGTTGAGGGATAGCTGTTCAGAAGGGTTGTGATTGTAGTACAGTGGATGGGTCCCTGGTGTGATTTGATCCTTTTCATTCCTTTGTATATGATCTGGACTTGTTTTATCGGTCCCCACTAGAGAATCAGAGGGGCAGTGAGTTATCGGGGTTTGTTATTCGAGGAGCGAATAACGTGGTGATATCTTGAGAGGGCGGTCTGACTGTGTGTCAGACTACTAGAGTTTCCAGATTCTTGAGAGTCGGAAGGGGGTAGCCTAGTGGCAGATGGGTCTGTCCTTTTTCCAGGGATGAGTTCCTATTTAGATTAAAGCGTATAGAGAGGAAGATAGCTATATGATATGAGATCCTTCTGATGGTACTGTTCGGTTCTTGGATTAGATCTATTTGTTGTTGAGGTGCAATTTCGAGGGCGAAATCTAATTCAAGCGGGGGAGAATTGTAACATCCGGATTTTCAGGGACATTATTGTGTATATTAATCTAGGGATTGAAGGAGGGACTCGACAAGTTGAGGGACTAACTCGGCGAGTCGAGTCGAGTTGATCGCATGTATTTAATGAATGGACTCGATGAGTCAGAGGAGGGACTCGCCGAGTAGGTACTTGGCCGAGAAACCCTAATTGTCTGGGTTTGTGACCAATTTAAATGCCCTTATGGACTTCATTTGCAGCCACACTTTCATTTGAGAGCATGAGAGAAACCCTTAAACCGTTCTAACCTTGGTAAAGTGAGTGTGTGATCATTCTGGGCAATATTGGTGCATTTCTATGAAGAAGGATGAAGAGCATCATGACGGGGAACAAAGGAAGGCAGTGGATCTGTGGTATTGAGTGTTTCAACTGCTAAAAGAAGGTACAAAGTCCACATCTTGCTCATTCCTTGTACTCGATCTCATTTTGGGAGTTTTAGGGCTTTGCTTCCATCCTTTTGAATCTATGAGTTGAATGAGACATGGTTAGAGGTTGGAAACTTCAGATCTAGACCTCCTAAGGTTCTTAGAGTCTTGGTGTCGCAGCTTTAGTGTTTCAATTGTGGGTCATATATGTATATGTATGTTTGAGATTTATGTGCATTCCGTTATATATATGTTATGTGTTATATAGACCGGACCAGAGGGTCCAACAATATAGACTGGACCGAAGGGTCCAACGATACAGACCGGACCGAAGGGTCCAACGAGCTACAGGACAAAAGGGTCCCACTGAGACACATTGACCGGAGCGTCATACCGAGTTATACCCTCGAGTGGCTTATGTACTGTATCTTGTATTTTGGGGAACTCACTAAGCTTTTTGCTTACCATGTATGTGTTATGTGTTTCAGGTTTCTCAGGATCGGGGGGGGGGGGGGGGGGTGCATCGACTTGATTGTACACACCAGAGAAAGAGTTGTGAGGATCCTTGATTATTAATGGAGTTCTGTTTTGTAAATTGAATAAATGAGACTTTTATACAATATGTTATGAAAAGTATGTGTTTTCTAAATGAAGAATTTGTTCGAAAATTTACGGTGTTAGATATATTATAGTATTATCCTAGACTATACCTATTATAGTTTACTAGTGATATATGTAATTGAATAAATGACTGAATGTATACCTTTGCTACCCAAAGGTACATATCTGATTGATACTACTTTTATATCTACATATATATACATAATATATATCTAATATTTAGATGACCTTCAGACAAATAACCGATACCCTAAGTCCACATCCAAACAAGGAAAAGGAAATAAAGCGAGCTAGCAGTTCTAAGTCCTTTAAACATTATTTATATAACTAGACATATATAAACATGCTTTGGATAGTATATAAGTTTAAAAGAGGTTTTGTAATACATTTAAAGAGTTTTGAAGAATAAATAATAATGACTTAATGTCAAATTATAAATTGATTTAAAAGTAGTTTGTTTGAAAGACAGTTTGAAGTATATGAAATCCTTTGTTTGAAACACAGTTATAAATCACATGTGATTGATTATATAACTAACATGTTTCCTGCTTGTATTCCCCCCATAAAAACGTTTAAAATCATTTAAAATATAATTTAAGGGGTATGAACTCACCTATAGTGAGTAACTCGAATGAAAGATCGGTATAGGATGCTAAGTGTGAAGTCAAGACTTGAACACACACGGATCCTATTTAGCATATAATGACACACACACACACACACACACATATATATATATATATATATATATATATATATATATATATATATATATATGTATCTAATTAGTGTTTGTAACATATAATCATCAAATGGAACAATCTTAGGGACTAGGAAACACTTGTATTGAAGTGTTCAACCACATATGATTGCATATAAGGGAAGTATGGCCTCACCAAGGAGTTTACGGACAACATGGAAGTCTCACATGACTTTACGGCCAAGGGGTTCAAGGCCCTATTAGTTTATAGTCGTAAACTCGTGGTATTTTGTACCAAATTGAGTGTTAAGGTCTTACAAGTCATTAGGAAGTTTTCCAGGTTCATGTCCAAGCCTTAGGAAGGAGTAGTGGCACAAATGCACCACAAATTAGGGTTTACGGCCCAAGGATATTTCCTTGGCCGTAAATACCTTTTGTTCTTGAGTTTCTTGATGTTTTCTAGGTGTTTAACAAGTGGTTCAAGTATATAACAAGCTAAGGGTAGTGTACTTACTTATTAGAAGCTTGTAAGGGTGATTAGAATCCAAGAACACTAGTGTGTGTTTTTGGTGTTCTTGGTAAAATGAAGAACACTTGAAGATCTATCGAAATAGAGTGATTTCATGCATGCAATCAAAGGGTTGTACTATATAAAGAGATGTAACAACAAATCAAAGGAAAGAATTCTTACATTTTGTGACAACCCGAAAAATTCCGCGCGTACATCCTTGAATTCTTATCAAAATTAGACTCATTTTACTATATAGTAGTACCATTTAGAGTCTATTGAAGCGTTCTAAGTGTGATATAATCATGGTAGGAGTGTTAAAAGGGGTTAAATGGAAGTGTAGGAATCAAAACCGGGCCAATCACTCCAACACATGGAGTGTGCGGCCACACACTCATGTTTGCGGCCTCACACCTTTGCCAACCGCACACTCCATATATATATACCACACTTGAATCATTTTTGAACACTTCCTTCATTTCTTCAAGCATAGAACACGAAATCCTCTCAAGTATCATCCATTCTCCTTGAAGATCTTCATAAAAGGTACCAAGAACACCAAGAACACCAAGAACACCATGTTTCTGGCAGCACACACCATCTGGCAGCACACTTGGCCGTACACATGTGCTGGCAGCACACTAGGCCGCACACCTGGCCGCACACACTCATATGGTGTGTATTTTTACCATACACTCCCTTGTAAAGCCTTATACCCTATCATACAATCATATATGGTTGTAACACTTCACTATAAGTGTTTACTAGTCCCTAAGGTGGTCCCAATACATTAATTAGTCGATCAGAATACTAATTATATTCATATATGTACCATATATGCTAAATAGGATTCGCGTGTGTACTCAAGTCACCACTTGACACCTAACATCTAATCCAACATTGTCATCAGAACCACTCACTACAGGTGAGTTCATACCCCTTTAATTAACCTTTGAAATACTTTTAAATGTTTTAAATGCTTTTATGGGGGGGGGGGGGAATACAAGATAAATACTTATAGTTATTGCATCAATCACATATGATTAATAACTATAAAACCAATGATTTTATCACTGTTCCAACTGTTTATCAAACTGCGTTACTTCAAAATGTTTCACAAACTCTTTTATTACCAAATACTTTTATTTAAACTTTGTTATACTTCTTATAAATTGCATGCCCATATATGTATAGATATATAAGAAATGTTTAAAGGGCTTAGGAAGGCCATCCGCCCTATTTCCTTTTCCTCGATTTGGATGTGCTCTGGTGGGATGTCAGGTAGCCGTCCGAGGGTTGTTTCAATATTAATTATATATCATATATATGCATATATAGACTTAAAAGTATTCCCATATTCATGTGTATTAGTTCCATCATTAGTAAGTTACCATTGGGGTAACACAGGATCATACTACTACAATTTCTAGATCAATGAGTCACTTCATTCATGAGTCAATACTTATTACTATGAGAACATATACATTACATTACTATGAGTACATATACAACTATACTAGAAAGAGAACATATACAACTATACTATGAAGAGAACATATACAACGATACTAGAACAAGTAACATTACATTACATATACACGAATACGTTAACAATTGTGATCCACTGTATCGGAGCATGCCTTAAATGTCATGGCCCGAACTATAGCCATAATTCTCTTGGAGGGAGAGCATGAGTTTGCGTATAGATCTATACTGGATTGACTATCCTACACCTTGCTGCTAGCTTCAGCCGGACCTGCAGGTCTGCGGGTGCCAAACGTCATTCCGTTTTATGACCATTCGTATGTCGTTGTTTCCAGTCAATAGTATGGTACAATTAATCACATGATACCTTAATATAAATCCGGTTTAAGGTAGTTAGTACAGCAGTAGTTCCTATAATACAACACTACAGTACTACAATAATTTACCCATTACATATATTTAGTGATTATTTCACTTAAACGTTAATGTACAAACTATATTTTGTTAATGATAGTTACGGTTGGGAAATTACACACTTTTACAACAAACGAGGATACAAAATAGTAAAGCCTTGGTAGAAGGCTACTTTTTAGAAAATATAGGTTTTTCTGAGAGATTCAAATGTTTACAAACATTTACATACATTTTACAAACTTACACTTGAGACATGTTCAAACGTTTTGATAACAACCACCGACACTAAAATACATATGAACTCACCAGCTTTATGCTGATAAACTCTTTCAAAATAACTTGTATTCTCAGGTCATCAGTAGACAGGTACCGAGGCTAGCTTTTGAGAAGATGGAGCGCATTCTAGACTCATCTGATTATTTTGATTTACATTATATTTTTGGTGTCTGTAACTGTGTGCAGAACACGTTTGTATTAAAATTATGTATTTAATGAAATGGATGATGTTGTTTGCTTGTTTACTTTTACTGTGTTGTGATACTCTACATGACGTCCTCCGCCCCAGAACGTTTCCGCCATTCAAGGTTTTGGGGTGTGACCGATTGGTATTAGAGCATTGTTTATAGTGAATCAAGTATATCAACCCATTAAAGATATACTAAACTATAAACCCAATAGGGATTAAAGCACTCTGACCAAGAGTCTATACTTTAAATATTAAAATATTTAATTAACTATACTAGTCTGCATTAATACTAAAATCAGTGTCACAATGACAAGAACAAAAGTATTACGATTGTTAAATATCACAAGTGAGCTCGGGGATATATGGTCAGTCCTGGGAATGGCATAGCCTGATCAACTATGCTGGTCCGAGGAGTGATTAGCATATGCCGGAGAATGGTTGTGATATGTTAGCAAGTCTAAAAACATACCAACAATACCACAAGAATATCAGTAGAACCTAAACTTAAAATACTATAGGTGTATTTTGTACTACTAGCTACATATATACTATATTCTTATACCTCTCTTCTCGCGTAGATTTAAATGGTCGGATTCCATCACGGCGACCCGTACTTCCCAAATGAAAGCAATGCAGGGTGGATCGAAGAAGTGCCCGAAGATGAGCATCCAATCCCTTTGGATGATCACCTCGCAGAAGGCTTTTCTGATGGATCCGACTCTGAACCTGAAGTCAACAATCTACCTCCCGTAGGTCAAGCCCCGAACAACAATCCCCGACCAGCTTTTCCAAGTCCCACTCCCTTGTGGGTAAAAAACCTGAATCGCTGGAGCGATGAACAGTGTCAACGAGTCGCAAGGGTGCACTCGGCGATTCGGGTCAAACAAGGACTGTTGACTCGAGTTTGACTTCTGTTGACTTTGGGGCTTTCATCAACATGAGTAGTAGAGACCATGGAGGGGTAAATAGTATTTCATCCACTTCAAAGAGTTAAAGAGAGGAAGAATAGCCTTTGGTCATTAGAGTATCACATAGAAATATTCATCCCTTGTGATTAGGCGGAGGCTAGTTCGAGATTCGGGAGCGAGGTCTTTACTTGCTGCTCGTCAGGTGAGTCTTCTCGCTATACATTACCTTGAGTGGTATCTATGTGCAGACCGGTGGGTCTTATATGTATATGTATGTTTGAGATTTATGTGCATTGCATTATATATATGCTATGTGTTATATAGACCGGACCGGAGGGTCCAACGATATAGATCGGACCGGAGGGTCCAACGATATAGACCGGACCGGAGGGTCCAACATTATAGACCAGACCGGAGAGTCCAACGACACATACCAGAACGGAGGGTCCAACGAGCTACGAGACTGGAGGGTCACGCTGAGACACATTGACCAGAGGGTCACACCGAGTTATAGCCTCAAGTGTCTTATGTGTTGTATGTGGTATTTTGGGGAACTCACTAAGCTTTGTGCTTACCGTTATTTGTGATGTGTTTTCGAGTATGTGCTGAGTAAGGGTATCCATCAGGAATCCTTTTTAAAGAGGGATTTGAGTAGAGGAGTAATCTAGGAGAGATACCTAGATGAGCATTTGTGGAATCTACTGAGAGGGTAGCTAGATGCCTACGTGGGGGTGAAGTCGCTTGAGTTCGATGATATCCTGCGAGTATGACGGGAGCAAGTATGATAAGAGCCTAGAGGGGTTTTACATGATATTGGAGATTATTCGAGGCCCAAATGTTGCTTGCTTCATGCTTTCTGGAACTCTTGATGATGGGAGACAGCTATTAAGTGAATATGACGATATTCAGGAGGTAGATGGCTAGCGTCATTTGGAGTTCTTAAGCAGCTGAAGGCAGAGAAGTGTGAGCACCAAGGAAGAGCCTAGGGGGTGACCATGGTCAGATGAGTGGCTGACAGGGTAGAGTATTTCGCTGGGGAGCGAACACGAATAATGGGATGGATGAGCGAGAAGGTTGAGCAGCTGCTTAGGAAATCTGGGATGGTCCGTGTGGAAGGCATGGGTAGATGTGGCAGGTAGTATGGGCCCGTACTATTGAAAGTAGAGGACCCATACTTAATGCATGGAATATTCTGGAGATTCTAAGTAGCAGATTGAGAGATGATGTCATGGTTCGAGTACCATGATTGGTAGTAGATTAAGAGGAGATAACATGGTTCGAGTAGCATGACCCGTGGCAGTTATTGTTACTAGTTCTACCAGTTATTCTGCTGTGATTAGTTAGACCGAGATTGGATGCGATAGAGTATGAGGTCAGAGGGCCATGTGGTACAAGTTCCGGTGAAGCATCCATTTTGAGGGAACTCGAGATGACTCCAAGGTATTTTTGGTGAGATGTGAGATGAAGTTGCGAGGCTCAAGGATGACTAGAGATGGCATTTATAGAGGATTGTGGCATGAGTTGAGCAATCAGCCGATAATGGAGATGTCACCTTCTGTGACTTGAGTGGTGTTATTTTCGTTTCCTGTGGGAAATATAAGAGGTTTCGAGCTTTCGGTTTCTCAGTTTAGGGGTAAAACCTTCGGGGTTAGCATTGATGGCAATCTTCCATCAGAATATTTGGGCGGTATGTCTGGCGAGAGGTAATTGTAGAGCATGGTTAAGGACAAGGATACACCCTATTTGAGCATAGTAGGGCATGTATTAGTTGTAGAGGTGGACAATCAAGAAGAGGTTATTGGGGCGGTGGCTCTTATTGTCTATGATAGGTATCGAGTATGGTAATGAGGTCCTCGCTCTAATTACAATCCACGTGATGGAACGTTGGTTCAGGAGTCGAGGATGAGAAATATGATAGATCATTATTTTCAGGTTAAGAGTCAGAGTTGCTACTGGACAGTTGAGATGTCCGATAATGGTGGTATAAGATTCTGTATAATTAGAGGTAATCATGATGAGAATTTTATGAGGATTTTTTTTCTAGAATTCCGGGTATTTGGCGTTGCGGGGTCTCTATGAGGGAGATCACTGAGCATTGCAGAGTACCTTCCAAGAGTAAGTGTGATTTTCCTATTGGAAATAGTTTGTGGAATAGATTATTAGTGATGGTTCGAACCTCCAGCAGGGGAGAACCAGGTATTTTATTGAGAGGATCATAGATTTGTTCAAGAGTGGTTAGGGAGCCAGATAGAAACATGCACTATGGATTCATGAGACCAAGGTTATTGGTGGTCAAGGTGAGTTTTAGAGAGAGTTAATGCATGTCGTATGCGTTTAAGAAAGGAGTCTGCACGGTAGGTAGCCGTTGGTCAGAGGCCTTGTAGTAGATACAAATTTTTCGAGGTTATTGGTTAGTAGGGATACTTCGGCAGTTGGTAATTTTGGTTCGAGGGATGGATTGTTCTATGCTCTTTGGAAAGGGTAAGTGATTATTGGGCATCCAATTTTCGGGTCGGCATATGTAATCTCGCTTGACTTTTAGCAATAAAGGAAAGAGTTTCGGAAGGTCATCTTCGTGATTTGAGTCGTTGGCGATTTCCCCGTGTTTCAAATTAGGAGATGAAGTATTCTGGGCATTACAAGTGGCAAGAGAGAAAGATTTGTTGCGAGATTCCAAGGAAGCAATGCAGTATCTGAGTATGATGCTTTGAGTTTTGAGACGCAAGTGGTGTATGAAGTATCTACGGATCTAGTGGGAGCCCTTCGGCAAATTGGCATCAAGCGAGATTATTCAAGGATGAGAATTGTAGCAGGGAAAGGTGTTTTGTTATGACAAACGTCGTCAGAAATAGCATTGCGTAAATTAGGTACGTGCGTACACCACTCTATGGTTGGTCCGCATGGCATGAGTTAATGATCGCAGTGTAGCGTCAACTTGAGGATGAAATTGTGAAGTGGTAAGAGAAAGTGCAGTAAGATTGCAGGAAGCTACAGTCTCAATGATTTAGAAAGAAATGGGTGTGGTGATGCTACGGGGAGCCGTAGTACTCACTATTCAGTGAGGGGTGTGGTGGTGCTACGGGAAGCCGTAGTACTCATTAATCAGTGAGGGATTGTCATGATGCTACGGGGAGCCGTAGTACTCACTATTCAGTGAGAGGTCGTTGTGATACTATAGGGAGACGTAGAACCCACTAGTCAGCGAGAGAATGTTGTGATGGAGTACTCTCTGATCAGAGCATGACGCAGAAGGGTTTTAGGCTTGGGTATCCCTAATATTTGAGCTTGTGGGAGCCTGGTGGTCGAACCAGGGGCGAGGCGGATGTCTCCATCATGGTCGGGAATCGGTATATTCTGCGTTCGGTTGTGGATACCAAAATCAAAAGTAATCGGACAGGTGATGTATACGAGAATTGCGGATCATGGGTCGCGAGTTGAGTTGTTTGTTGGGATGAGTGGTTCCAATTTTGTGCCAGACCAGACTCTCGATTTGAGTTTGCTTCAAGTGGTGTTTTAAGCATGCAGAATGAGATTCCGGATTCGAAGATGAATTTCATTCTGAAGGGGGTATTGTTTTCATCTGGTGTCCTAGACCTGAGTGGATTAACTCGTTGGTATGTGAAAAACCATGAAACGCATGGAACTAATGAGTAGTAGACGACAAAGGTCGAGGGTGAGACGAATTCCATATTCGCTTGAGGTAAAGCGAAATTCTTGACTTGTGTGTCACACTGGACCGAGATAGTTGTATTGATAAGGAAGTCAATGAGACATTTTGGTA
This sequence comes from Lactuca serriola, assembly GCF_051521515.1. Taxonomy (NCBI): domain Eukaryota; kingdom Viridiplantae; phylum Streptophyta; class Magnoliopsida; order Asterales; family Asteraceae; genus Lactuca; species Lactuca serriola. Next base: position 214,949,350 of record NC_136408.1, on the reverse strand, counting down.
CATGCAATTGGTACCTTTTGGAGGTTCAACTGTTGGGTCGGCAAATGACCTGGTGCTCAGTCTTGAAAGGGATATTGAGAAGGGAGCTGAGGTTTATGTTTGTTAGATGTCGGGGGATGCTTTTGAACAAGCATGATCATTGTTTTGTGCTTGAGGTCAAGGTGTTGAGGGGTAGCTGTTCAGAAGGGTTGTGATTGCAGTACAGTGGATGGGTCCCTGGTGTGATTTGATCCTTTTCATTCCTTTGTATTATGATCTGGACTTGTTTTATCGGTCCCCACTAGAGAATCAGAGGGGCAGTGAGTTATCGGGGTTTGTTATTCGAGGAGCGAATAACGTGGTGATATCTTGAGAGGGCGGTCTGACTGTGTGTCAGACTACTAGAGTTTCAAGATTCTTGAGAGTCAGAAGGGGGTAGCCTAGTGGCAGATGGGTCTGTCCTTTTTCCAGGGATGAGTTGCTATTTAGATTAAAGCGTATAGAGAGGAAGATAGCTATATGATATGAGATCCTTCTGATGGTACTGTTCGGTTCTTGGATTAGATCTATTTGTTGTTGATGTGCAATTTCGAGGGCGAAATCTAATTCAAGCGGGGGAGAATTGTAACATCCGGATTTTCAGGGACATTATTGTGTATATTAATCTAGGGATTGAAGGAGGGACTCGACAAGTTGAGGGACTAACTCTGCGAGTCGATTCGAGTTGATCACATGTATTTAATGAATGGACTCGATGAGTCAGAGGAGGGACTTGCCGAGTAGGTACTTGGCGGAGAAACCCTAATTGTCTGGGTTTGTGACCAATTTAAATGCCCTTATGGACTTCATTTGCAGCCACACTTTCATTTGAGAGGATGAGAGAAACCCTTAAACCGTTCTGACCTTGGTAAAGTGAGTGTGTGATCATTCTGGGCAATATTGGTGCATTTCTATGAAGAAGGATGAAGAGCTTCATGATGGGGAACAAAGGAAGGCAGTGGATCTGTGGTATTGAGTGTTTCAACTGCTAAAAGAAGGTACAAAGTCCACATCTTGCTCATTCCTTGTACTCGATCTCATTTTAGGAGTTTTAGGGCTTTGCTTCCATCCTTTTGAATCTATGAGTTGAATGAGACATGGTTAGAGGTTGGAAACTTCAGATCTGGACCTCCTAAGGTTCTTAGAGTCTAGGTGTTGCAGCTTTAGTGTTTCAATTGCGGGTCATATATGTATATGTACGTTTGAGATTTATGTGCATTCCGTTATATATATGTTATGTGTTATATAGACCGGACCAGAGGGTCCAACAATATAGACTGGACCGAAGGGTCCAACGATACAGACCGGACCGAAGGGTCCAACGAGCTACAGGACTAAAGGGTCTTGCTGAGACACATTGACCGGAGGGTCATACCGAGTTATAGCCTCGAGTGGCTTATATACTCTATCTTGTATTTTGGGGAATTCACTAAGCTTTTTGCTTACCATGTATGTGTTATGTGTTTCAGGTTTCTCAGGATCGGGGGGGGGGGGGGGGGGTGCACCGACTTGATTGTACACACCAGAGAAAGAGTTGTGAGGATCCTTGATTATTAATGGAGTTCTGTTTTGTAAATTGAATAAATGAGACTTTTATACAATATGTTATGAAAAGTATGCGTTTTCTAAATGAAGAATTTGTTCGAAAATTTACGGTGTTAGATATATTATAGTATTATCCTAGACTATACCTATTATAGTTTACTAGTGATTTATGTAATTGAATAAATGACTTAATGTACACCTTTGCTACCCAAAGGTACATATATCTGATTGATACTAATTTTATATCTACATATATATACATAATATATATCTAATATTTAGATGACCTTCAGACAAATAACCGATACCCTAAGTCCACATCCAAACAAGGAAAAGGAAATAAAGCGAGCTAGCAGTTCTAAGTCCTTTAAACATTATTTATATAACTAGACATATATAGACATGTTTTGGATAGTATATAAGTTTAAAAGAGGTTTTGTAATACATTTAAAGAGTTTTGAAGAATAAATAATAATGACTTAATGTCAGATTATAATTGATTTAAAAGTAGTTTGTTTGAAAGACAGTTTGAAGTATATGAAATCCTTTGTTTGAAACACAGTTATAAATCACATGTGATTGATTATATAACTAACATGTTTCCTGCTTGTATTCCCCCCATAAAAACATTTAAAATCATTTACAAGATAATTTAAGAGGTATGAACTCACCTGTAGTGAGTAACTCGAATGAAAGATCGGTATAGGATGCTAAGTGTCAAGTCAAGACTTGAACACACACGGATCCTATTTAGCATATAATCACACACACACACACACATACATACATATATATATATATATATATATATATATATATATATATATATATATATCTAATTAGTGTTTGTAACATATAATCATGAAATGGAACAATCTTAGGGACTAGGAAACACTTGTATTGAAGTGTTCAACCACATAGGATTGCATATAAGGGAAGTATGGCCTCACCAAGGAGTTTACGGACAACATGGAAGTCTCACATGAGTTTACGGCCAAGGGGTTCAAGGCCCTATTAGTTTATAGCCGTAAACTCGTGGTATTTTGTACCAAATTGAGTGTTAAGGTCTTACAAGTCATTAGGAAGTTTTCTAGGTTCATGTGCAAGCCTTAGGAAGGAGTAGTGGCACAAATGCACCACAAATTAGGGTTTACAGCCCAAGGATATTTCCTTGGCCGTAAATACCTTTTGTTCTTGAGTTTCTTGATGTTTTCTAGGTGTTTAACAAGTGATTCAAGTATATAACAAGCTAAGGGTAGTGTACTTACTTATTAGAAGCTTGTAAGGGTGATTAGAATCCAAGAACACTAGTGTGTGTTTTTGGTGTTCTTGGTAAAATGAAGAACACTTGAAGATCTATCAAAATAGAGTGATTTCATGCATGAAATCAAAGGGTTGTACTATATAAAGAGACGTAACAACAAATCAAAGGAAAGAATTCTTACATTTTGTGACAACCCGAAAAATTCCTCGCGTACATCCTTCAATTCTTATCAAAATTAGACTCATTTTACTATATAGTAGTACCATTTAGAGTCTAATGAAGCGTTCTAAGTGTGATATAATCAAGGTAGGAGTGTTAAAAGGGGTTAAATGGAAGTGTAGGAATCAAAACCGGGCCAATCACTCCAACACATGGAGTGTGCGGCCACACACTCATGTTTGCGGCCTCACACCCTTGCCAACCGCACACTCCATATATATATATACCACACTTGAATCATTTTTGAACACTTCCTTCATTTCTTCAAGCATAGAACACGAAATCCTCTCAAGTATCATCCATTCTTCTTGAAGATCTTCATAAAAGGTACCAAGAACAGCAAGAACACCATGTTTCTGGCAGCACACACCATCTGGCAGCACACTTGGTCGTACACATGTGCTGGCAGCACACTAGGCCGCACACCTGGCCGCACACACTCATATGGTGTGTATTTTTACCATACACTCCCTTGTAAAGCCTTATACCCTATCATACAATCATATATGGTTGTAACACTTCATTATAAGTGTTTACTAGTCCCTACGGTGGTCCCAATACATTAATTAGTCGATCATAATACTAATTATATTCATATATGTACCATATATGCTAAATAGGATTCGTGTGTATACTCAAGTCACCACTTGACACCAAACATCTAATCCAACATTGTCATCAGAACCACTCACTACAGGTGAGTTCATACCCCTTTAATTAACCTTTGAAATACTTTTAAATGTTTTAAATGCTTTTATGGGGGGGGGGGGGAATACAAGATAAATACTTATAGTTACTACATCAATCACATATGATTAATAACTATAAAACCAATGATTTTATCACTGTTCCAACTGTTTATCAAACTGCTTTACTTCAAAATGTTTTACAAACTCTTTTCTTACCAAATACTTTTATTTAAACTTTGTTATACTTCTTATAAATTGCATGCCCAGATATGTATAGATATATAAGAAATGTTTAAAGGTCTTAGGAAGGCCATCCGCCCTATTTCCTTTTCCTCGATTTGGATGTGCTCTGGTGGGATGTCGGGTAGCCGTCCGAGGGTTGTTTCAATATTAATTATATGTCATATATGCATATATAGACATAAAAGTATTCCCATATTCATGTGTATTAGTTACATCATTAGTAAGTTACCATCGGGGTAACACAGGATCATACTACTACAATTTCTAGATCAATGAGTCAGTTCATTCATGAGTCAATACTTATTACTATGAGAACATATACATTACATTACTATGAGTACATATACAACTATACAAGAAAGAGAACATGTACAACTATACTAGGAAGAGAACATATACAACGATACTAGAACAAGTAACATTACATTACATATACACGAATACGTTAACAATTGTGATCCACTGTATCGGAGCATGCCTTAAAGGTCATGGCCCGAACTGTAGCCATAATTCTCTTGGAGGGAGAGCGTGAGTTTGTGTATAGATCTATACTGGATTGACTATCCTACACCTTACTGCTAGCTTCAGCCGGACCTGCAGGTCTGCGGGTGCCAAACGTCATTCCGTTTTACGACCATTCGTATGTCGTTGTTTCCAGTCAATAGTATGGTACAATTAATCACATGATACCTTAATATAAATCTGGTTTAAGGTAGTTAGTACAACAGTAGTTCCTATAATACAACACTACAGTACTACAATAATTTACCCATTACATATATTTAGTGATTATTTCACTTAGACATTAATGTACAAACTATATTTTGTTAATGATAGTTACAATTGGGAAATTACACACTTTTACGACAATCGAGCATACAAAATAGTAAAGCCTTGGTAGAAGGCTAGTTTATTAGAAAATATAGGTTTTTCTGAGAGATTCAAACGTTTACAAACACTTACAAACATTTACATACATTTTACAAACTTACACTTGAGACGTGTTCAAACATTTTGATAACAACCACCGACACTAAAATACTTATGAACTCACCAGCTTTATGCTGATAAACTCTTTCAAAATAACTTGTATTCTCAGGTCATCAGTAGACAGGTACCGAGGCAAGCTTTTGAGAAGATGGAGCGCATTCTAGACTCATCTTATTATTTTGATTTACATTATATTTTTGGTGTCTATAACTGTGTAGAACACGTTTGTATTAAAATTATATATTTAATGAAATGGATGATGTTGTTTGCTTGTTTACTTTTACTGTGTTGTGATACTCTACATGACGTCCTCCGCCCCAGAACGTTTCCGCCATTCAAGGTTTTGGGGTGTGACCGATTGGTATCAGAGCATAGTTTATAGTGAATCAAGAATATCAATCCATAAAAGATGTACTAAACTATAAACCCAATAGGGATTAAAGCACTCTGACCAAGAGTCTATACTTTAAATATTAAAATATTTAATTAAGTATACTAGTCTGCATTCATACTAAAATCAGTGTCACAATGACAAGAACAAAAGTATTACGATTGTTAAATATCACAAGTGAGCTCGGGGATATATGGTCAGTCCTTGGAATGGCATAGCCTGATCAACTATGCTGGTCCGAGGAGTGATTAGCATATGCCCTAGAATGGTTGTGATATGTTAGCAAGTCTAAGAAGTTACCAACAATACCACAAGAATATCAGTAGAACCTAAACTTAAAATACTATAGGTGTATTTTGTACTACTAGCTACATATATACTATATTCTTATACCTCTTTTCTCGCGTAGATTTAAATGGCCGGATTCCATCACGGCGACCCGTACTTCCCAAATGAAAGCAATGCAGGGTGGATCGAAGAAGAGCCCGAAGATGAGCATCCAATCCCTTTGGATGATCACCTCACAGAAGGCTTTTCTGATGGATCCGACTCCGAGCCTGAAGTCAACAATCTACCTCCCGTAGGTCAAGCCCCGAACAACAATCCCCGACCAGCTTTTCCAGGTCCCACTCCCTTGTGGGTAAAAAACTTGAATCACTGGAGCGATGAACAGGGTCAACCCTTACCTTACTTTGGGGACCGAAGCTTTTACAATGTTTGCGTAGGTGGTTTTGCGGATAGAGCTCTGCCCGTCATAGTCCGCAGAATAGCTCGTAATGTTGAGCAAGGTCGAGCAGCCATCGACCGGGTCATGGAAATTGATGCCAACTCTGGTGTCAACACAGTCCGCATCCGCCATCTTGAAGAAGATATGGAACAGACCCGGAGAACCAATGAAACCCTGCAGCAACAGTTGGCTGCCTCCCGAGCTGAAGTCTTGGAACTTCGAGCCCGCCAGAGGGCTCAGGAGCGACACCTTCAAGAGGTGTTTCATCAAGTGTCAGACCCCAGGGTTCGCCCAAGGACTTCCCATCGCCGTTAGAAGATGTCTAGTACATCTCTGTCTTTTGGTTAAGGAATAGCCTTTAACATCTGTGCTCTAAGTAGCACTTGTCTGTAAAATACTCCTAACTGTTAGTATTCTAATTAGGAATCTAGAAACTGTCAATTTTTCCGTATGGTATGATGTAAGACCTACTGCTAGGTCGATTTTTCCCCGAACTTATTACATCAAAAATACCAGTAATATTGACAACTATCTATCTGTGAGAAAATCCTTACACTTGTGTTTTCCTACTATTCTTCCCTATTGTAACCTCAATTCGTACACTCATTCAACTGTTGGACTATGGCTATTTAGTCCATGTGTCACTATCAACTTGCTTACAATTGATTCTTACCATTGTATCTGTCTTTATAAACTTATAGCTGAAAGATGCCTCCTCGCAAATCTCCCCGGAATAACCCTGCACCTCCAGCGCCACCTCCTCCTCCGGTCATCGATGATGCGGCTCTGAATGTTGCAGTAGCTGCGGTAGTGGCAACTGCCATGGCTCAATATCACTCAACTAACGACAGTCAAGGTGGAACCCCTGTTGAATCTACTCATGCTGAGATCCATGTGCGCACGAGAGAATTCTCCTACAAGGATTTCACCAACTGCAAACCGAAGTCTTTCCATGGCACCGGCGGAGTCATTGCCCTCTCGCAATGGTTTGAGAAGACTGAATCAGTCTTCGAAATCTGTTCATGCCCTACTGCGAGCAAAGTCAAATATGCCGCATGCACCTTTGAAGGAAAGGCACTGAGGTGGTGGAACGGCCACGTTAAAGCTCTAACTCTCGTCGGAGCCAACGACATGGGCTGGGAAACAATGAAAGACCTCATGATTGAGGAGTACTGCCCGAGGGGCGAAATCCAGAAGTTCGAGCAGGAGCTATGGGGCCTAACCATGAAGGGCTCCAACTTAGTCGCATATACCGCCAGATTTAGCGAACTGGTGGCTCTCTGCCCCAATATGGTTCCCACTGAAGGGAAGAAGATCGAGAGGTACATCTGGGGGCTGGTGCTTCCGTACCAAGGAAATGTTCTATCATCAAAGCCTACTACTTTCGACAATACCAAGCGACTGGCACAGCGACTCATTGACCATGGAATCCAATCCCCAACAGCCACAACAACCCAAGCCGTCTCAGAACCCTCCAAAACCGTTGTCTCTAAGCGGAAGTTCTGGGTTGACAAGAAGAAGCAGCGAACTGCCAAAAAGCAGCAAATTGTGGTTGTACATGCTGCAATAACCCCTATTGCTGCTACTGCTCCAGTGAAGCAGTATGCTGAAAGTTTGCCTAAGTGCAACAAATGCAACTTCCACCACAACGGCCCCTACAGTGAAATGCAGTGTTCTAACTGCGACAAGAAAGGACACACTATCCGTTTCTGTAGGTCTCCGGCAAGGCCGATCACTCAAGTCCCTGGCTCGGGCGCGAGCCAACCTGCTATGGATGTGGTGAAGCAGGCCACTACAAGAGGGACTGCCCGAAAGCAAAGAATGCAGGTGGATCGGGGAGAGTACTGGCAATAAGCCATGGGGAATCGGTTGCTGATCCGACAGTAGTGACTGGTACGTTCCTTCTCGATAACTCCTATGCATGCATTATGATCGATAGTGGAGCGGAGCGAAGCTTCGTGAACCATAAATTTGCTCACATACTTAAACATCAACCACACGCACTTAAAGAACAATTCACGGTAGAAATGGCTAATGGGAAAACTTAAAGCACCAGGATCATATACTTAGGATGCAACTTAACTCTAGATAACCATTCATTCCCAATCGACCTTATGCCGCTCTCAATAAAAAGCTTCGACGTTATCATCGGCATAGATTGGTTGAGTCTTCATCGCGCCGACATCATGTGCTACGAGAAAGCAATCCGACTAAACCTCCCGTCTAACGAAATTCTAGTCGTCTACGGAGACAAACCCGGTACAAGTCTTCGTATTATCTCCAGTATTCAAGCACATAAATATCTACGTAAGGAATATCGTGCATTCCTTGCTCATGTTGTCGATACAAACCTAGAAACGAAAGAAATAAAAGACATTACAGTAGTGAGCGACTTTCCTGACATTTTCCCAGAAGAGCTACCAGGATTACCTCCGCAACGAAAGGTCGAGTTCAGAATCGACTTAGTTCCAGGATCTACCCCTGTAGCCAAGTCGCCTTATCGATTAGCACCAGCAGAGATGCAAGAACTATTTGGTCAACTTAACGAGCTGCTCAGCAAGGGCTTCATAAGACCAAGCTTCTCACCTTAGGGAGCACTGGTCTTGTTTGTTAAGAAGAAAGACAGATCATTCCGTATGTGTATCGACTACAGAGAACTCAACAAACTGACGGTCAAAAATCGTTACCCTCTGCCTCGCATAGACGATCTATTTGACCAACTGCAAGGGGCGAACTACTTTTCCAAAATTGATCTGAGATCCGGATATCACCAGTTACGAGTGCTAGAGGAGGATGTGTCGAAGACAGCCTTCCAAACTCGTTACGGACACTAGGAGTTCGTGGTGATGCCATTCGGATTGACCAATGCGCCCGCAGTCTTCATGGATCTGATGTATAGAGTATGCCGACCATACTTGGATCAGTTCGTCATTGTATTCATTGATGACGTCCTGATTTACTCCAGAAGTATGGAAGAGCATGGTGATCATCTGCGACAAGTTCTAGGAACTTGACGAGCGGAGAAGCTCTATGCGAAGTTCTCTAAGTGTGAATTTTGGATCCAAAGAGTCGAATTCTTAGGACACGTGGTAAGTGAAGAGGGAATTCAGGTGCACCCATCCAAAATTAAGGCCATTAAGAACTGGTCAGCACCGAAGACACCTACAGAAATTCGGCAATTTTTAGGTCTCGCTCGCTACTACCGCAGGTTCATACATAACTTCTCCTGGATTACGAAATCTCTTACAACACTGACCCAGAAAGGCGTGGCCTTCAACTGGGAAGAGAAATAGGAGAGAGCGTTCCAAACGCTCAAGCGAGCCTTATGCACCGCACCAATACTATCCCTCCCCGAAGGAATAGAAGAGTTCGTAGTGTATTGCGATGCATCGAATCAAGGGCTCGGGTGTGTACTGATGCAGCGAGGTAAGGTCATCGCCTACGCCTCCAGACAATTGAAGACACACGAAATTAACTACACGACCCACGATCTTGAACTAGGAGCAGTGGTGTTTGCCCTGAAGATCTGGAGACATTACTTGTACGGAACGAAAAGCACTATTTTTACCAACCACAAGAGTTTACAACACATATTTGATCAGAAGGAGCTCAACATGCGTCAACGACGGTGGGTCGAGCTACTCAATGACTACGAATGCGATATTCGTTATCATCCGGGTAAAGCCAACGTAGTAGCAGACGCCCTAAGTCGGAAAGAATATTCTGGTCGAAGAGTCAAATCATTGATGATGCCGATCCATTCACATTTGTCTACGCAAATTCAGGAAGCTCAACTTGAAGCTATGAAACCTGAACATGTGGCAAGTGAATCCCTTAGAGGAATGGATAAGAATTAAGAAGCCAAGGGTGACGGAGCCTTATATTTCCTGAAGCGGATCTGGACACCGAAACACGGTGGTTTACGAGACTTGGTCAAGACCGAGGCGCACAACACTCGGTATTCCATCCACCCAGGTTCAGATAAGATGTATGTGGATCTTAAAAAGCTATATTGGTGACCTAATATGAAAGCAGAGATTGCTACCTTCGTATGTAAATGCCTTACTTGCACAAGGGTTAAGGTCGAGTACCAGAAGCCCTCCGGTTTACTGCAACAACCAGAGATTCCAGAATGGAAGTGGGAGCGGATCACTATGGATTTCATAACCAAGTTGCCTAAGACAACGGGTGGACTTGATACCATATGGGTCATCGTCGATAGATTGACCAAGTCTGCACACTTCCTACCTATCAAAGAAACTGAAAAGATGGAGAAACTTACGAGAACATACATTAGGGAAATCGTGCGACTACATGGTGTTCCTATATCCATTATCTCCGATAGAGATAGTAGGTTCACCTCAAGATTCTAGCAATCACTACAACATTCCCTGGGAACAAGGCTAGACATGAACACAGCCTACCATCCACAGACCGACGGACAAAGTGAGAGGACCAAATAAACTTTGGAAGATATGCTGAGAGCCTGTGTGATTGACTTCAGAAAGGAATGGGATACTCACTTACCTCTTGTCGAATTTTCCTACAATAACAGTTATCACACGAGCATCAAGGCTGCCCCATTTGAAGCCCTCTACGGCCGGAAGTGCAGATCCCCTCTGTGCTGGGCTGAAGTGGGTGACACCCAGTTAGCTAAGGGGCAAACTTCTGACAGTACTCTCACAGGTCCGGAAATCATTCGGGAAACGACGGAGAAGATCCTTCATATCCGTGAACGATTGAAAGCCTCCAGAGACCGAAAGAAAAGCTACGCCGAAAAACATAGAAAACCATTGGAATTCCAGGTGGGCGACCGTGTTTTATTGAAGGTCTCAAGCTGGAAGGGCTTGATATGCTTCAGAAAGCGTGGAAAGCTAAATCCAAGATACATTGGGCCTTTCGAGATTCTCGCAAGAATCGGCCCAGTGGCTTACAAACTCAATCTACCGAACGAACTTCATAATGTACATTCTACATTCCACGTATCAACGAGAGCCTCAACTTCGTGGAAGAACCTGTAGAGGTCATGGATCGTGAAGTCAAACAGACGAAACAAAGCCGCATCCCGATTGTGAAGGTTCGCTGGAACGCCAAGCGAGGAGCAGAATTTACATGGGAGCGAGAAGATCAGATGAAACTGAAATATCCTCATCTTTTTACTTAGTTATTTGTAATAACCGAGTAGCTTAAATTCGAATTTCGGGACGAAATTCCCTTAACAGGGGGATGATGTGACAACCTGAAAAATTCCTCGCGTACATCCTTCAATTCTTATAAAAATTAGACTCATTTTACTATATAGCAGTACCATTTATAGTCTAATGAAGCTTTCTAAGTGTGATATAATCAAGGTAAGAGTGTTAAAAAGGGTTAAATTGAAGTGTAGGAATCAAAACCAAGCCAATCACTCCAACACATGGAGTGTGCGGCCACACACTCATGTTTGCGGCCTCACACCCTTCCCAATCGCACACTCCATATATATATACCACACTTGAATAATTTTTGAACACTTCCTTCATTTCTTCAAGCATAGAACACGAAATCCTCTCAAGTATCATCCATTCTCCTTGAAGATCTTCATAAAAGGTACCAAGAACACCAAGAACACCATGTTTCTGGCAGCACACACCATCTGGCAGCACACTTGGCCGCACACATGTGTTGGCAGCACACTAGGCCGCACGCCTGGCCGCACACACTCATATGGTGTGTATTTTTACCATACACTCCCTTGTAAAGCCTTATACCCTATCATACAATCATATATGGTTGTAACACTTCATTATAAGTGTTTACTAGTCCCTACGGTGGTCCCAATACATTAATTAGTCGATCATAATACTAATTATATTCATATATGTACCATATATGCTAAATAGGATTCGTGTGTATACTCAAGTCACCACTTGACACCTAACATCTAATCCAACATTGTCATCAGAACCACTCACTACAGGTGAGTTCATACCCCTTTAATTAACCTTTGAAATACTTTTAAATGTTTTAAATGCTTTTATGGGGGGGGGGGAATACAAGTTAAATACTTATAGTTATTACATCAATCACTATGATTAATAACTATAAAACCAATGATTTTATCACTATTCCAACTGTTTATCAAACTACTTTACTTCAAAATGTTTTACAAACTCTTTTCTTACCAAATACTTTTATTTAATCTTTGTTATACTTCTTATAAATTGCATGCCCATATACGTATAGATATATAAGAAATGTTTAAAGGGCTTAGGAAGGCCATCCGCCCTATTTCATTTTCCTCGATTTGGATGTGGTCTAGTGGGATGTCGGGTAGCCGTTCGATGGTCGTTTCAATATTAATTATATATCACATATGCATATATAGACATAAAAGTACTCCCATATTCATGTGTATTAGTTACATCATTAGTAAGTTACCATCGGGGTAACACATGATCATACTACTACAATTTCAAGATCAATGAGTCAGTTCATTCATGAGTCAATACTTATTACTATGAGAACATATACATTACATTACTATGAGTACATATACAACTATACTAGAAAGAGAACATATAAAACTATATTAGGAAGAGAACATATACAACGATATTAGAACAAGTAACATAACATTACATATACACGAATACATTAACAATTGTGATCCACTGTATCGGAGCATGCCTTAAATGTCATGGCCCGAATTGTATCCAGAATTCTCTTGGAGGGAGAGCGTGAGTTTGCGTATAGATCTATACTGGATTGACTACCCTACACCTTGCTGCTAGCTACAGCCGGACCTGCAGATCTGCGGGTGCCAAACGTCATTCCGTTTTATGACCATTCGTATGTCGTTGTTTCCAGTCAATAGTATGGTGCAATTAATCACATGATACCTTAATATAAATCCGATTTAAGGTAGTTAGTACAACAGTAGTTCCTATAATACAACACTACAGTACTACAATAATTTACCCATTACATATATTTAGCGATTATTTCACTTAGACATTAATGTACAAACTATATTTTGTTAATGATAGTTACACTTGGGAAATTACACACTTTTACAACAAACGAGCATACAAAACAGTTAAGCCTTGGTAGAAGGCTACTTTATTAGAAAATATAGGTTTTTCTGAGTGATTCAAACGTTTACAAACACTTACAAACATTTACATACATTTTACAAACTTACACTTGAGACATGTTCAAACGTTTTGATAACAAGCACCGACACTAAAATACTTATGAACTCACCAGCTTTATGTTGATAAACTCTTTCAAAATAACTTGTATTCTCAGGTCATCAGTAGACAGGTACCGAGGCCAGCTTTTGAGAAGATGGAGGGCATTCTAGACTCATCTTATTATTTTGATTTACATTATATTTTTGGTGTCTATAACTGTGCAGAACACGTTTGTATTAAAATTATATATTTAATGAAATAGATGATGTTGTTTGCTTGTTTACTTTTACTGTGTTGTGATACTCTACATGACGTCCTCCGCCCCAGAACATTTCCGCCATTCAAGGTTTTGGGGTGTGACACATTTTTGGAAGATCAAGATGAAGATCCTATGATACTTGAGAGAGAATGGAAGTTCTTTTGACTTGGAATTGAGAATAATGAATAAAATGAAGGAGTTGATGGTTTTTATAGAAACAATCCTATGTGTGCATGCAACCGTAGATTTAGATCTATGTTTTCTCTATTAGAGACACAACTTTATGAACACAAAAGGAACCCTAGCATGCACCTAGGTATTTCGAAATCTATGTAGTAGAAGGGATTACATACCTCTTGTTGTTATATTGTACTAACAAAACAAATCTTCAAGCTCTTTGTCTTGGAAAGCAAGTACCACAAGTGTAGTACCTCTAATGGCTCACAAACACCACAAGCAAATGGAGAGGCAAGAGAGAGAGAGAGAGAGAGAGAGAGGAGAGGCAGGAAATCGACTCTAAGCCTTCTAGGGATCAAGTGGCTGATTTCCTTTAGCCAAGGGGTCTTTATATAGGGTATAGATTAGGGTTTCAGTCGTTATCCTTATCTAGTTGCTTGCCCACCAAACAACCCATAAGATAAGCCAAGAAGCCTTATCCTTGGACGAATTTTAGGGCCTTATCCCCTTGAATTCTTCCACCCCTTCCTTGGGGCAACCAATGCCCTAATTTGCAACTTATCACATATTACAGTTCAGCCCCTCTAGTTTAATTAATTACATTTGATCACATAATTAATTCTAAATTAATTATTGACCAATATTAATTAAACAAATATAATTTCTCCTTTAATATATTATTCCTATAATATATTTATAAATCATAATAACCTCTTTCTATATTATTTCTCCAGTCAAGTTGCTTTGGTGAAGGCAACTCAAAAGGACCATGCACAACCGGGTCAAGTACTTACCAAATATGGTTACGGCTTTGACACTAATCCAACACTCTACCACATGGATAAGTCTAGTAACCACAAATGTAAGTATAACTCAATTAGCAATCGTAGCTCTCAAAGACGCTGTCGAACTCTGATCTTATCAGCAACCTGTCCTTTAGATAAGGGATTGTACAGTCCTCTGTTTTGGATATCGTGCGGACAATCTCATGGAACATAGTCATACTTATTATCCAGCAATTCGTTTCTCGATCTCAGATTCATTTGACATAGAAATTAATTGAACACATCAACTTAGTCCTGACCGGGCCCGCCACATAAGTCAAATTAAATCATCGAGGTGCCTTGATATCGCTTTTACCCTCTTAGGATAAAAGAAATAGATAAACTTCGACTTATATGCATTTACTACTCACTAATCAAATTATACACAACAATGCGTTTTATGACATCAATTTACTGATGTGGTTTCACATTATCAATGCACAATCAATTAGCAACCAGTAAACCATATATCTTGGTTTTAAGAGCATATGCTATTATCGTCTTGCGATCACTCGTGATAAATTCCATGAAGTGATTCCAGCAAGTGCGGGTTTACTCCAATGATCAAAACTTATTCAAGAGCACTCATGATGTTAGGGTGCAAAGTCATGCTTGGATGTAATGTTTTAGGCTTTCCTCTTTGTATGTGTAAATGGGTTGAGTCTTTCCTATAAATAGGAAGTGAGTGACTCCCATTATGTAAGGAATCATTTGGAGTGTTAGACTAGAGAGAGAAACTTGTACAAACCCATTTGTATATCCTTTCTAGATCTAATAAGAGCTTACAAATATTTATTTACTCCTTGTGTTCTTGAATTTGTATGATGAATCACTAGATCTTTCTAATTCCGCACATGCCATCATAATCAACACCACTACAATTGGTATCGGAGCGGGTGTTCTTGATTTCATCAAGAATTGATCCTTGATGGCGATCTTGATTTGGTGATTCTTCATGTTCTTATGGATCTTCGTGATTAGAGTGTTTTTGTGTTCTTGAAGTCGAATTTTTCTTTGATTTGATCCATAATTCGACTTTCTCTCTCTAGAATACTTGTTTGTATCACTTTCTCTTCCTAGAAAACCCATTCAAAATCACTTTCTCTCTCTAGAAAATTTCAACTTCTTGTAATCATGGAGAAATGGATGATACGTAGTGAAGATGTTCAAAGTGAATGCTCATTTGAATATCTTCTTTATAGCATAACTGTTGGATTGAAAAGTGAATATGATATTGTTGTAAATGGAGAAAAGAATGAAGTTGGAGAATTAATTAGTTGTCTAATTTTTCGAACCAAACATTTGTTTGATCGTTTGGTTACAACATATCAAAAGAGACGAAGAAATAGAAGAGATGGAGAAGTCATAAAAGGAATTTCTCGTGCTGAATGCAAATATGGAAGAAATAAACTTGAATTTAATGCAGATTATCGTGAAGCTCGGGATGGTGTTCTTGGTGATGATGATGTTCAAGAAAAAGGAGTTCAAGTTGATTTTCAAGATGAAAAAGTTTTTTGCTCAATTGGAGTTCAAACCAATGATGTTTTGTGTTCTTGTGATTCGTTTGAAGGAATGATTCCTTATCAGAAGCCGATGATCCAAGAAAATCACAAGTATGAAACTCCAAAAGATTTGATTCAAACTCAAAATGTTCATGTTGTTGAAAGTTGGTTTGTTCATGAATTCAAGTCTTCAAGATGCAAAAAGATGAGAAAGAAAAAGAAGAAGAAGATGAATCGGAAGAATAAGCGGGTTTACTCACAAAAATCGTCAAATGTTGTGAAGCCAAAATCCGTGAAACAAATTTGGGTTCCAAAGCAACAATCTCCAAAGGTTGCATTGAATTTGAAGTCAAAACCCAAATATGTTGGTGGTTCTTTTGAAGATGTTCTTGGATCGTTGATGAACACGAAGAACACGAAGAACGAGTTGTACATCTCGCATCGTGGGTGGTACAATGTTCGATTTGGAGATTTTCTTATTCCGACAAGAGAACCAAGATCTTCCAAATTTGATTCGTTCGTTGAAAACGGAACTCGAATCGTCAAAAAGGTAACTCAAATTCTCAAATGGATTCCAAAACATCCATGATTTCGATTCGTGCTTTGCGGTTTTGATCGTTTTGACTCAATTGGATCGAATTCGTTTCAAATCCTTTTGATGATCCAATTAAAATTTCTTTTGATCAAACTTCATTTCTCAAAATCACGTATTCATTGTTCATCATTCAATATCTTTTTCAAAGTCAAATAAAATCATTTGATTCAGCCCATCGCAAACTCAAAACCAATTCTCGATTTTATTCTTAAGCCCAAAATTGTGAGTTCGGTTACTGTTCATCAATCTTGGAGCCTATACACTTGTTTTAATCCAATTTCATTGAGCCCAAAGTTAGATCATCGACTGTTCATTCAATAAAAGTTATAAGCCCAAATCTGAAAGTTCATTACTGTCCACTTAATTGAGCCTATCAAATAGAATCAACATTTCTGTGTTCATTCAAATTCCATTTTTCATCGGTTCGTAGTTCATAAATCACACTCGTATTTTATCAATCTTATCGATTGATTTGAATTTGTTTGAGAATATACATCTTGTGAATCGATCATAAGTATTGAGTTTTATATCTTTGATCGATTATGATCAAGACTGTAGAAATAAGTCGATATGTGAATTCATGATTTTATTGAAATTGGTCAAGATCTACGAGTTTTTTGTGAAGAACATGAGAAGAACAGTTCATTCATCATGTTTTTAATCTAGAATCAGACAATAGATTCTTGAATTTGGGGTTTGATTTCAAAAAGTCAAACTGGGAAAAGTCAATGTCGATGTTCTTGATAACGGATTCTAGTTGATTAAAGTCAATGGCTGAACAATTTCTTTTAAAATCAATGGATTGATGGTAGATTACCTTTTTCGAAGAATGATATACTGGAATTTGACAATTTGATGTCCAAGGGGTCTAGATCGTATTTGTTGATTTTGGCTAATGAAGAACTGGAATCGAAAGGTTTGGAGTTAAAATTTTGTGTCGACTGTTTTTGGTGCTTGGGTATCAAGATCAATAGTCGACTGGAACGAAAAAGGATTTGGATTCAATGGCTAATCGTTGATGATGATTTTGATAACGAACTGGAAAACGATTTTGATTTAGAATCGATGACTTCTATGAATGTCTGCGTTTGTGAGTGAAGATTTTCAATCGACATATATTTTGGGGCATATGTTCGATTTTGGAGTTGATCGATGTTGTTATGTTCAGATGATTCATTCACATTTTGTTATAAAATGGTGATATGGAGTTCGCATCTGGGTAGTTCACATCAAAACTGGATTCGCATATGAATGTATCAGTTGGGTTCGCATATGAAAATAGATGAGTCAAGAATCGTTTGCAACTGGATTCGCATTTGGTGAATAAATTTAAAGATCAAAATTGATTTCGCATAGTTGAAGAATTGGACAGCAGTATTATTAAGTTCGCATTTGATTGTGTCTAACAAGAGTTCACATTTTTGTCTCAATCAATTTCGCATATGAGAATGTGAAGC
Source organism: Lactuca serriola (assembly GCF_051521515.1). Lineage (NCBI taxonomy): Eukaryota > Viridiplantae > Streptophyta > Magnoliopsida > Asterales > Asteraceae > Lactuca > Lactuca serriola. Next base: position 214,931,275 of record NC_136408.1, on the reverse strand, counting down.
TTTGTAAGGAAAATGCGAAACAAGTAACCTGGAGTCAATGATAATTCGCATCTGGTATTTGATTAATTGGGTGGAACATGCGAAGGGATGCGAATGGTGTGGGAATGAAAATGCGAAGCATTCCCTGTTAATCATTCAATGAAGAAGAAAACACACATGTTTCGCAATTAGTCCCTGAATTTTCAAAAACATAGCAAAATTAACCCAACTTCGCAAAATGGAAATAAAAGCTGAAAAAAAATGTAGAATTTTCAGTTTTGGTCCCTACAGTTTGTGCGAATTTACGCTTTATGCCCGGTTTCGCAAATGGGCTAGAGTTTCGCATATTTGACTGTTTTTGACGCAACGAGTCCCTGCAAGTTTCAGAAAGTGACAATATCTACCCGGATTTTGAAAAATCTTGCAACTTTCACCCAAAAAGTCAAAATTTTTCATAAATTGAAATTTTTTTGTGGCTTTTTAGTGATTGTTTTTCTGTGCAAGATTTTTGGTGATTCATTTTTGGTACACATCAAGGGGGAGTATTGTGAAGATTATTCCTCGGGCGCTTCTCATCCTTAGTGGGTTTTATAATCAATTTTTGATTATAAAAAGGGGGAGAATGATGGGTATTCGAAGCTTCTCGGGTTTGTCGAATATTCATTTGCGGATTTGAAGACCGGTGTTACTTCGAGGGGGAGTTTGGTCTTGATCGCGCTAGCTCGTTGGAGATTAAAGTCGGACATCCAATCCAAACTTTGAGGTGGAGAATGTTAGGGTGCAAAGTCATGCTTGGATGTAATATTTTAGGCTTTCCTCTTTGTATGTGTAAATGGGTTGAGTCTTTCCTATAAATAGGAAGTGAGTGACTGCCATTATGTAAGGAATCATTTGGAGTGTTAGACTAGAGAGAGAAACTTGTACAAACCCATTTGTATATCCTTTCTAGATCTAATAAGAGCTTACAAAGATTTATTTACTCCTTGTGTTCTTCATCTTCAATCGTTCAAATCTATCTTTTCTTTTCTCAATTCTCGAAAACAATTCTCTTCACATGAACGTTCTAACAAACCTTTGTTATGTCTAATACCTTTATGACAATCTACAAACCAATTCATGACAGTCTTCATTCATACCTACTTCCAACATATGAACGACCTTGGACCGTTTGAATAATTTGATTATTCTTAATTATTTCAATTATTTGGGAAGTCAAAACATGCAAAGCAAACTATAAGTCAACCAATTAACATAGGACATTAACTATACTAATAAATAACACTCCTTTATTTAATCATCAAATGTCAATTACAATTATCTATTACATATTTCTAAACTATCTAATCCAAACTAACATCGTCCTTCAGCCCAATGCTCCTAGCGTGCTGCAAATGCTTAACGCTACTCAGTCCCTTCGTAAGCAGATCTGCTGGGTTATCCTCTAATGATATCCTATTAACTAGGAGGATTCCTTCTTCTACCCGATGTCTAATAAAGTGATATTTTATGTCGATATGTCGAGATCTACCATGATCCCTCGGTTCCTTGGTCAAGGCAACCGCTCCTTCATTATCACATAAAATTTCCATAGGATACTTTACGGCAGGTACAAATCCAAGGTCTCCAATGAAGTTCTTCAACCATATTTCCTCCTTTGACGCTTCGCTTGCTGCAATGTACTTTGATTTGCACGTTGAATCAGCTACGGTTTCTTGGTTGGAACTTTTCCAACTCACTGCTCCTCCATTAAGGGTAAAGAACCAGCTCGATTTTGAACGATAGTTGTCCTTGTCGGTCTAGAAACTGGCATCACTATACCCTCGCACCTTTAAGTCATCACTCCCTCTGAGAAATAAAAACCATTCCTTGGTCCTCCGAAGGTACTTAAGGATATTCTTGACTACGGTCCAATGTGCTCTGCCAGGGTCCCTTTATATCTACTGACCATGCTCAAAGCGAAGGCCACATCAGGGCGAGTACAACTCATAGCATACATGATTATGCCAACTACGAAAGTGTAAGGTACTCGGCTCATCTCTGCTATCTCGGCTTCGGTACTCGGACTTTGAGTCTTAATCAACTTGGCATTACTTTGGATCGGTAATTCTCTTTTTTTCAAGTTTTCCATACTAAAACGTTTTAGTTCCTTGTCCAAGTAAGTATTCTGACTAAGTCCTATTAGTCTCTTACTTCGGTTTCTCACTATCCTTATTCCCAAAATATAGGAAGCCTCTTTGAGGTCCTTCATAACGAAGCACTTCCTGAGCCAGGACTTAACTTCCTGCGGTGTCGGGCTGTCGTTTCCTATGACTAATATGTCATCAACATACAATACGAGAAAGCGAACTATACTACCACTGTCTTTGACATACACACATGATTCATCTTTGCTTCGTACAAATCCAAGCTCTTTGACTTTCTCATCACATCAAAGATTCCATCTGCGAGATGCTTCTTTAAGTCCAATATGGACTTCTCAAGCTTGCACACTCTATTGGGATGCTTCGTATCGACAAAACCCTCTGGCTGAGCCATGTAAACATCCTCAGCCAACTTCCCATTTAGGAAAGCAGTTTTGTCATCAATTTTCCATATTTCATAATCATGAAATGCAGCACTGGCTAGCATCACCCTAATTGACTTAATTTTAGCAACTAGTGAGAAGGTCTCATCATAGTCAACTCCAGGAGTTTAAGTAAAGCCCTTCACAACCAATTGCGCCTTATACGTGTGAACATTCCCATCCATGTCCGCCTTCTTCTTGAAGATCCACTTGCACCCAACCATCTTACGTTCGGGCACATGGTCAATAAATTCCAAACTTGGTTGTCATACATGGATTGAATCTCGCTGTCCATCGCCTCTTTCCATTTCGCAGACTCCGAGCCTACCATGGCTTCCTTATAGCTGTTAGGTTCATCTAGATTTACTAGTGTACTATCACTAATATACGTGTCCCCTTTAGTAGTACTATGAAAACCATACAACTGGGGTTGAACTCTAACTCTTTCGGAATGTCTAAGAAGTAAGGATTCGTCACTCGGTTCAACCGGAGTTTCCTCCTCGGGTTGAGCAGCATTAGAGGTTCCTTCATCGTTCGACTCTGGAATCTCTTCAAGATCGATTTGCCTCCCACTGTCCCCTTGGCTTATGAGTTCTCGCTCTCAGAAAACCCCTCTCCTCACAACGAAGAGAACATTGTCACTCGGTCTATAGAAGAGATATCCAAAGGATTTATGTGAGTAGCCGATGAAAATACATCGCTCACTATGAGGTACGAGCTTGTCATGAGTCTCTCGTCTTATGAAAGCCTCACAACCGCAAACCTTGATATGTGACAATGAGGGAGCTTTCCCTGTCCACATCTCATGAGGTGTTTTGGTAACTTTTTTGTAGGGACTAAGTTAAGGATATGGGCGGCAGTCTCTAACGCATACCCCCAGAATGAGATAGGTAGTAAAGGATGACTCATCATGGAAAGAACCATGTCTAACATGGTTCGATTACGCCTCTCAGCCACACCATTCAATTGCGGTGTCCTAGGTGGCGTCAATTGGGAAACTATTCCGCATTGCTTGAGATAGTTGTGGAATTCAAGATTTAGGTACTCTCCTCCTTGATCAGATAGAAGCATCTTGATTTTCCTGCCCAATTGATTCTCCACTTCTTGTTTAAACTCTTTGAACTTTTCAAAGGTTTTTGACTTATGCTTGATTAATTAAATATACCCATATCTATTATAATCATCGATGAAAGTCACAAAGAAGCGGTTAGCATTCCTTGTGGTGGATCTAAAGGGCCCACACACATTGGTGTGTATGAGATCCAATTGTTGGGTTTTGAGCATTCTAACACTCCTAAGTGTACATGCAACCCTAAATACCTTAGATCTATGTTTTCTCTATTATACATGCAAATATGAACTTTCCAAGGTATTCATCCTAACTAGCATAATAGCATTGATTCATATGAATATATCGAGTTAGAATTACATACCTCTTTGATGTAGAATGTCTTCATGAAGCTTGAGTGCCTAGTGCCCCAAGTGTGACACCTCAAATGGTTCACACAACACCAAATACACTTGTAATAGATTAATGAGAAATACACACTTCATAAAAATAGGCTAGCCCTTCTTTCTCACACAAATAGTGGCCGATTTTGTCAACAATAAGATGCTTATATAGTTAGTGACAATTAGGGTAAACCCTAATTGTCATGGCTTTCCATTTCCTTGGATCCATGGGTTCAAATACACCATGGAGCATCCATGGAGCATCTTATGGGTTTTAGCCCAACTTGTTAATCCATGAAGCATTAGCCCACTATACAAGTATGGATGATTTACACAATCAACCCATATATTTAATTAGTCTTCTTTTGATCACTTAATTAATCCTAGATTAATTCTTGATCAGTACTAATTAAATAATATTATTAATATATTAGAACATATAATATATTAACGAACCTTAAGTGTTACAAATGAATGATGCCATGCAACCCAAATGGACCATGCCGGGTCGGGTCAAGTCTCACTAATTATAGTTATGGACATAGACATTAATCGAACAGTCTCCCACTTGGATAAGTCTAAAACTATTATTGCGTATGACTTCAAGATCCGACTGGCAATCGTAGCTCTCAAAAGCTTCTGTCGAACTCTGACCTTGCCGATGATCTCTGACCTTTGTCAATGACTTGTAAATTAGATAAGGGATCATATATTCCTCCATTCTAGATATCATATGGACTGAGACATAGATTATAATCATTCTCTGTATCCATTTGTTGTTTCCCGATTTCTGATTTATGACGACTGACTAATTCAACAAATCAAATCAGTCCTGGCTCGGCCGAGCATTTACATTTGTCATCACCAAATCATCGAGGGGCCCATAGATATCATTTTATCCCGAAGGTAAAACAAATGGATAAACTTCGACTCATATGGCTTGTTCTACTACTAGTTGAATCATACACAAAGGCACATTTTATAACATCGAGTTACCAATGCATTTTCGTGAAATCAATGTATAACCAACTCATAGTAACAACTCATATCTCTAGGTTTGAAGAATATAAGATATTATTGTCTCATGATCACTCGTGATACAATCCGTGAAGTGATTCCAATGACTGCGGGTTGAATCCAATACTCAGAACTTATGAGCACTCATGAGTGTTGTAGACCTTTGTCCAACATCTTAGACCTCTACAAGCCAACCCATGACAGTCTTAATTCATATCTACTTCCAACATATGACCGACTGTGGATGGTTTGAATAACTTAGTCATCCGGAACAATGACCTAGTTATTCTAGAACTTAAAAACGTGCAATGTGAAACACAATAATAATTGAATCCAATATGGTATCAAAACCTATGAACAGAAATAAAACACTTTTTATGTATCACCATATGATTACACATTATTCATTCTATACTATTTCAACTATCAACTTTATTCTTGAATTTAAAACAATAGTTGTCCCATGCTCCAAGCATGTACACTATGTTTTCTAAACACTAGTCATGCCATACACCAAGTATGCATACTATGTTTGTCTATGATCTTTACTTTGTGAAATATATCAATTGAACATAACTCCAATGATCCTCTTTTCACAGTGCAAAATCCTTACTGCAAATGCAAGAATTCCAAATTCATGCTATTTACTGAAATATGTTAGATTTTAAACTTATATGCATTGATCCTCTTGTAATGATTATGAACAAAATTAGAAAGACTTGACAACAACCATTACAGAGCATTCCAAAGGAGATCAGTTCCTTGAAAACATCCTTCTTGCATTAAGTTTCCTAATCTTACACAGATTAATTTCTAACTTTGAAACATTTCCAGATTCCATTTTGACTATCACTTCTGAACAAGAGTTGCCTCCTTACATATTATGTCAATATCGTCCTTCTAGAATTATCACTATACTTCCAACTGTCCTTGAGCAACAAATCTTTGGTAAACCTTAGATTGTCGTCGACAATTGTTTAATCCTTTTAGTCATATCCAATTCTAGACCTTTTCCCTTCTTAATGCCCCAGGCATCTGGAAAATTTTAGAAAGGATGAATATAGCACATGTAATCAATCCTATATCCGAAGCATATGGGACACGATTCATGATTTCTCACATAAAGACTAAACCAGTCTTTTGCTATACCATTTGCATTTCTAATTGCCAAGTTCTCATAATTCAGATTATGAAAAGGGATGTCGTAATTGTAATCAAATTTTAGAACACAAATAATGGACCCATATATAGAATTTTCTTATGTTGAGCCATTCCAACATAACATTCATATATATATATATATATATATATATATATATATATATATATATATTCTTAAATAAGTACGATTAAAACCTCAATCTAAGATTTTAGATTTGAGATGAAGTATAATTTCCTCTCCCTTAATTAACATTGCTAACTTGCAATACTTATCATAATTATCATGCTCCCACTAACATGATGATTATTAGCATAACACTTATGCTCCCACTTGCTTTGACATGTACTTAGAAATTAGCTGGACTTCTAGAAATCAATACTTTATTGACTTTCTTACCAAAGTTCAGATTTCTGATACTAGATTGCTTTGATAAAATTTATCAGTATCATACACCTTATCTTAGATAGCTCACAGGTGTGTCTAAACAATTTTAAGAACTATGAAAAGGGATGCCGTAATCATAGTATCGATTGTTTAGACCTTTGCCACTTCTCACAAGTCCATGTTAGTGTGCCGGTTAACCACACACGATCCACTAACGACTTTGAGAATGCAATTATCACAGTTGCTATCTAGCTAAAATCTACTTAGTGAAAGTGTTTCCTCACCATCATTTTCATGAATCGGAGAGAAACCTTATGACACTTAGATTTAATGGTGTATGTTTTCTTATCCATGTGAATTGTCAAAACGATAGTCACAAGACAATGATAATGCCAAATCCAAATTGATATGGACTGAACTCAATCTTAATTTCTTTCCATCTGGCAGCTCAAGGGTCTGCCATTGATTCCAAGTTGTTGTGCAACCAATTGAGAGCTCTAAGAACTCATATGAAAAGCCAACTTTAATTGGAATGGGCACAAAATATGTCAACACAATAGGTTATAAACCTCAAGTCGTGTGCTAGTGAAGAACTTTAGGTTTTATTCTTGATTAGTTCTTGAGACTTTCAAGACCGTTAAGACTCCCACTGTCCTCTTGACATATAAGACTCTCTTCTTAAATATTCAAGAGATAGTGTGCATTCTAATCAAGACAAACACTTCACACAGTTGGCCTTAGTTGGTCTTTGTTTTATCCAAAACATCACAACTTACCAATTTCAAATGTACAAAAGCAGGATACTTTCACTCTTACATTTGACAAGTGTTTTAAACCTTCTTTAAGACATGTCACTCAAGTTACAATTTTAGAGTATAACTGTAAGAATTGTTTTTTGGAACGAAGTATGAATCATCTTCTTGATTTAACGATTTCAACAATTCATAACTCCTCTTCTTAACTATCGAAATCCACTTAGAGGATGAATTGTGATAAGGTCACTTAATCATTAAGATGATCATATAACATGATACTAATGTAGTCTCCCATCTTTTCAAATTTGAGAAACTTTTATCCTTCTGCCTAATTTGATTCTTCTTATTCGATCTGTCATACAATGGAACCTTTTCCAATGTCTCAGAATTACACTTAAGCTTGTAAGTATAACCATATTTACTGAGCAATTGTAAATTATGACGAATAGTCTTATCTATCTTTTGTGGTGGACTTAGCCAGTGCACAAGAATGTGTACTCAATCCCTTAGTCCTTCACTTGACTCACACATCCATGTGAACAAGTAGTTAGTCTTAAATTTTCCAATGCTCGAAAGTTCACATTCATCATGCTATACAACTTGCATGATTCCAAGTTTCTATCCAACTAAAACTTGGGTGGCGAGAATCTTTCCTTATTTGGTAAATTTAGACGTTACCACAAATGAGAGAATCAAATTCACTTTCCAATATTGCTATCAGTGGAATCTTATAAGCAACTATTTTCCACAAACGCCATTGTAAGGATACATAAAATAAATAAAATAAAAAATTTCCTTTTTATTTTAAAACTTTGTGGAAAAACTTATCCTTACAATCCATATGAAAACTTGTTGTTATCTATTCCCAAGTAATATCTAATCTAAGAAGTAGCTCAAGAATCCGATCTTCAAACTATGCGATAGAAATCCATCTACCCGATGAGATTCATCATATTCTTTCTTTAAGTTCCTTCACTTTTCTTTGATTCTTAAAACATCACCATGTGACCCAGTCACATCATTTATCAAGAATATCAGAATAGAAACTTAGAAGAGTTAGATAGTGGACTTTACCTGAAGTAGAGTCAAACTTATTGACTTTAACACCCTTAGGTAAATTGGTAGCTTCACAACCAATGCCCCTTCCTTTGGCAATTTAACATATAGAAACTTTGGTAATGGAACATGGGACTATCACAAACTTAGCCTTTCTCTTTACCATTTGGTCAACTGAGTTGACTATGGTCGATCCCTTTCCATTGGGAAGAGAGAGCTTTACTGGATGTCCAATGTCATTATTTTCAATGTCCACAAGTTTTAGGAAATTGATTTTAGCAAATATAGAAGATTATTAAGGGTCTTGTCATATTTTGTTTCATAGGAGTCTCAAAGGAACTCACTATGTGACTTAGAAAGTGATTGAACCACCAACTTTCTCAATACTTTGACACGCAACTCTCCCAGCTTGTCAATATGTGACTACATCTCCAAGATGTGACCACACATAAACCTTTGCTTGCCAATAGGGCCTGAGTGACCTTAAACTTTTCAAGAACTTGTGGGTTAGGGAGAATAATTTGGAGGAGGTGAAAGAAGTATGATTTCGATGGGAAATCATCTTCATTTAGGAAAGCTTGTTTCATGAGATTTGGGAAGATCATAAATGTCTAAACCAGACATCTTTTTGGGAGATATTCAAGATAGTTGATTTAATGTCCTTAATATAACACCCAATATGAAATATTAAGGCTAGGACCCAACACAATACTTTTATAACTTGGAAGAGGGATGCTGTAATCCAAGTTATAAAATATCTGAAGGTAGGTGAATGACGATTCACTAATTTCCACAATGAAAAAACGAAATAAATTTATTAGGTTTTTTTAATTAGATTTGAAACTCCTCAATCTTTTGAGATTCATTGAACTGTTCAATGGCATGTTTCAATCTTGAGTGTTCCCTTCGGGTTTTGTGACTGGGAGGCCGAGGATCACAAAACAAGGTGTGAATAACCATGCAAATATACTTGGTACCCTTAAGTGTTTACCCCTCAATCAATGTGCCGGTTAACCACACACGCTCCATCGATACTATGATAAACATTAAGTTACCCTTTGCCTACCTTGTTAAATACGAGTTAGTGTGCCGGTTAACCACACACGCTCCACTGACCGACTTAAACAAAGTGCAAAGTGTAATTTCATGGATTAGCACCTTATTCACATTTTCCTAAGTAACTAAGATTGGGTATTTTTAAAAGGTTTAGTTACTTAGCATTTATCATTAATACTTTTAATGAAGGGAGAATTATAGTCATTGTCCTACCCGTTCGGCTAATGACCTGACACCAGTCAAGGAAGCGGTGGGGGAGAGTGGACTCCCATTAACCAACCATTTTATAGGCAGTAACCTTATACCCCCCTTATACACCGGCTTCGTGAATGAGGCCTACTAATGGTAAGACTGACTTTACTCTTATATATATATATATATATATATATATATATATATATATATATATATATATATATATATATATATATATATATATATATAAGTATTATTAACTTATAATATTATAAAGTATACGGGTTGAATTTTAACTTTTAAAATTCTAAGGGCTAAATTGGAATTAAAGTAGTCATAAGTGTAAACTTTTCAAATTCCAAAACTTGAGGGCAAGTTTTGAAACTATTCAAAACTAATTAATTCCATAACTTATGTGTTTAAAGTAGTTTTAACTAAAAGACTCTTAAGTTCCATAACTTGAGGACAACTTATGGAAGACTTTAAACTAATAAAAGAATGTAACTTTTCTTTATTTTGTAACTTATGGAATTAATTAAGGTTACATATTTTTTATTATTTAATGAAGAGACTCTTGAACCTCCATAACTTGAGGACAAGTTATGGAGTCATAAAACCATTTAATGAGGACAAGACTCTTCCTTTTGTAACCTATTACAACTTTTATGAGTTTTAAGAAACTTAAATGTGACTTTTCAAATAACTTGAGGACAAGTTACAAAAATACATTTTGGAATTAACTCTTAGATTAAATGGATTGAAAACATATTATCACATAACTTTCTATTAATCTAAATGAACTCATAAGATCAAAATAATTCAAAAAAAAAACTTTTGGGTTCCAAAACTCATGGAGTATAATGTTTGTTTAATGATGAAACTTTTCATGTTCCATAACTTAAGAACAAGTTACGGAATTCTTTAAAACATTAACACCAATTTTTGTAACTCCATAAAAAAAACTTTGAATCAAATTTTTTTTAACTTTTTCATATCCATAACTTATGGAGGTTTCAAAAAACTCTTTAGATCAAACTTTTAAAACTAATAAAATAATCATATCATTTTATCTTTTACTAAATTTGACCTAATTTAACTCATATAGCAAATGATTTAATTTTTACAAATAATTAGTTTTTCACAAAAAAAGTAATTATCTTAAAATTTGACAAACGTCAATTTTTTTTTTTTGGCAATTTTGAAAATAAAATATTTGCATCAATATAACAAAAAAACAACCCATGGCTCTGATACCACTGTTGGGTTTTGAGCATTCTAACACTCCTAAGTGTACATGCAACCCTAAATACCTTAGATCTATGTTTTCTCTATTATACATGAAAATATGAACTTTCCAAGGTATTCATCCTAACTAGCATAATAACATTGATTCATATGAATATATCAAGTTACAATTGCATACCTCTTTAATGTAGAATGTCTTCATGAAGCTTGAGTACCTAGTGCCCCAAGTGTGACACCTTAATTGGTTCACACAATACCAAATACACTTGGAATAGATTAGAGAGAAATCCACACTTCATAAAAATCGGCTAGCCCTTCATTCTCACACACATAGTGGCCGATTTTGTCAACAATAGGATGCTTATATAGTTAGTGACAATTAAGGTAAACCCTAATTGTCATGGCTTTCCATTTCCTTGGATCCATGGGTTCAAATACACCATGGAGCATCCATGGAGCATCTTATGGGTTTTAGCCCAACTTGTTAATCCATGAAGCATTAGTCCACTATACAAGTATGGATGATTTACACAATCAACCCATATATTTAATTAGTCTTATTTTGATCACTTAATCAATCCTAGATTAATTCTTGATCAATACTAATTAAATAATATTATTAATATATTAGAACTTATAATATATTAAGAAACATTAAGTGTTATTTCTCTCATTATAGTCTATCCAAATGCATGATGCCATGCAACCCAAATGGACCATGCCGGGTCGGGTCAAGTCTCACCAATTATGGTTATGGACTTAGACATTAATCCAACACCAATAAACCCTCACCCCTTTCACAGGTGCCAGTGAAGGGTGACTTGGTCATCTTTCCAAGTAAACAAGACTCGCACACGTCATCATCCCTAAGGTCGAACGATTCCAACACTCCATCCTTTTGCACTTGGGCTATGCGTTTCTTGTTAACATGTCCAAGACGATAATGCCACAAGCATGCCTTATCCAAAATATTGGAAGAATCCACACACAATACATGATTTCCAAGATTATCTATAACCATAACAGTTTCATAAATTCCATTACAAGGCAATGCTTCAAACTATAAAATACCATTTAGATAAGCATAAATAGAACTATTCTCATTATCAAACGAATATCTAAATCCTTGTCAAACAAACCATGAAATGAAATGATGTTTCTTTCCATATCTGGCGCATAGCAACAATTATTTAAGTCTAAACCAAATCCATTACTAAGCGCTAAATAATACACTCCAATCTTGGTGACATGTGACGATCTTCTGTTCCGCATGACTAGATTTATTCTTCCATGCTTCACATCTGTATCTCTTCTTAGTCCTTCCAAATCAGAACATATGTGAAAACCAAATACTGTATCAAGAACCCAAGAAATAGTATGTGATGAATCATAGTGCTTTTGCCTTGCGCTTTGGTGGTACCTCTCCAGCAAATCTTGGTGCATTTCATAGGGATACATGTCCTCATAGGAATTTTGGAGTTCAAGATTCATAGTGGGCAGCATAATGCAATGGACTTTCATTGCATCATGCTCATGGGCCTCAAAGACGACCATTTCTTCGGGAGTAGCGATTTCCGGATTGATCGTTTCAAGCTTCTCGTCGAAGACATATTCTTTGTCCTTGTAGCGAGCAATCATACGAATCTATCTTATCCATTCATTGAAATTTGATCCGTCGAATGTCACCTTTTGACATAGGCTCATTAGCGAGAATGAACTAGCAGCAGCATTATTGGCTTTTGCGTTAGACATCTGCAAATAGAAAGGAACAAAGTTTGATTAGAATTGAATCCTCAATTAAACACCCAAAATGAGAAATTAGGGCTAGGATCCAACAACATTATTTACATATTAGAAAAGGGATGCCGTAATCCAACATGCAAATAATTTTGAGGTAAGTGAATGACGATTCACTAATTCTTCACCATGAAAAACATAAAGGCTTAGGTTTTAAATGCATTGAGAATTCCTAGATTTCTTTTTGAGATTCATTGAACTTTTCAATGGAATGTTTAAATCTTGATATGCCCCTCTCGTTTTTCACAGGGATGCCGAGGATCACAAAGCAGGTCTGAATAACCATGCAAATGTACATGGTGCCCTCATTGTTACAGTTACCTATTCGATGTGCTTGTTAACCACACTCGCTCCATCGAACTATGAAAAACAATGAGTCACCCTTTACCACCTTTGCTTAGAACTAATTAGTGTTTCGGTTAACCACACACGCTCCACTAACTTCTTAGCAAGGGTGCAAAGTGTAATTTCATAGAATTGCATCAATTCACTTGTGCCTAAAGTAACTAGGATTGGGAATTTTGTAAAAACATTTAGTTACTTTGTATAGTTTCTTTATACTTATTAATGAAGAGAGGATTACCCTATCCTACCCATTCGGCTAATGACCCTCCACCAATCAAGGAAGCGGTGGGTAACAGTGGATACCCATTAAACAACCATTTTATAGGCCATAACCTTACACCCCCCTTATAGATCGGCTTCGTGAATGAGGCCTACTAACGGTAAGACTAGATTTTTAGTTATACATATATATATATATATATATATATATATATATATATATATATATATATATATATTAATCATGTACTAATATAATAGTATAGGGTGTATTTTAAACATTTTAAAAAACTAGGGTTTTAATTTCAATTTAAAATTTTCGAAATTTATAACCTTTAAATTTAAAATTTTAAATATTAAAACTCTTGATTTAATAATTATCTAAATTAAACAATTAATTTGAATTACTAAATCATAAAGGATTATCTTAAATTAAACAATTAATTTTATTCTAATCCCTTAAATCCCTCTAGATTTCGATAATCATGGGATGGGATAATTGAAAATATTAAATTACCATATTTAATCATTAAAGGATAATTACAAGATATGAGATTATCCAAATCCCTAAAATTTAGGATCTTATCTTGGGGACGAGGCATATTTCGAAAATCCTAGGGTTTCCAAACCCTAGATTTCGAAATCTTGGGCACTAAGGAAAGGGTTTCAAAAACCCTATCAATTTTTGAAAACAGGGTTTCAAGAACCCTAATTTCGAAATCTTGCCTCCTAGGGTTTATTGGCCATAAACCCTAAAGTGTCAAATTCATACAATTGTATAATTCTAATTGAAAGCAATTTAACCATAAGCTCTGATACCACTGATGGGGGTTTTATACAAACAATCCTATTTGTGCATGCAACGCTAGATTTGGATATATGTTTTCTCTATTAGATACACAAGTATATGAACAAAAGAAGAACCCTAGCATGCATCTAGGTATTTAGAAATCCTTGTAGTAGAAGGGATTACATACCTCTTGTTGTTATATTGTAACAACAAAACAAATCTTCAATCTCTTTGTCTTGGAAGGAAAGTACCACAAGTGTAGTACCTCTAATGGCTCATAAGACTTCTAGGGATCAAGAGAGAGAGAGGGGAGAGGCAGGAAATTGACTCTAAGACTTCTAGGGATCAAGTGGCCGATGTCCCTTAGCCAAGGGGTCTTTATATAGGGTAGATATTAGGGTTTCAGTCCTTATCCTTATCTAGTTGCTTGTCCAACAAGCAACCCATAAGATAAGCCTAGAAGCCTTATCCTTGGATGAATTCTAGGGCCTTATCCCCTTGAATTCGTCCACCCCTTCCTTGAGGAAACCAATGCCCTAATTTGCAGCTTATCACATAATTACAATTCAACCCCTCTAGTTTAATTAATTACATTTGATCATAGAATTAATTCTAAATTAATTATTGAGCAATATTAATTAAACAAAGATAATTTCTCCTTTAATATATTATTCCTATAATATTTAATAAATCATAATAACCTCTTTCTATATTATTTCTCCAGTCAAGTTGCTTTGGTGAAGGCAACCCAAAAGGACCATGCACAACCATGTCAAGTACTTATCAAATATGGTTACGGGCTTAGACACTAATCCAACAGGAGTATCACTAATATAGAAGGTATTCACGGCCAAGAGGTGTTTACGGCCGTAAACTCCTTGTGATGGAGTTTATGGAATGAATGTTAAATAGTGAACCCTAGCAGATACTTCCTAACACCCGATCCTTGAATGTACTATGTTTAGAACACTCAAACAGACTCTAAACAGTGTCAAATGATAGCAGAAACGAGTCTGACTTTGATTGAATTGATTGACTGTACAAGATAGAAATTTCGGGTTGTCACATTATCTATTATATGTGCACATTTTTGGTCGATGGCTGAGGCTTCACTACTTTTCTGTAAGTAAGCAGGCTGTGGTAAACCAACCCGATGGTTGAATGGGCACGAGTGCATTCCATCCAAAGGATGACTGAACCTATTGTATATGGTCATTCCAATCTGATGGTTAAGGTCTTGGGGGTATTCCAACATAATGGTTGATTGGACGCATAGCATGTCGGCATTCCAACTTGATGGTTGAGGGGCCTGGGATATTTCAACCCGATGGTTGATTGGATCCATAGTATGTTGTTATTTGTAGTGACTATCTGTTTATATGTTGCTATCTTGGGGGAAACTCACTAAAATTTAGGCTTACAATTTTGGGTTATGTTTTAGGTACCTGAGATGATCGCGGAAAGGCGATGGCATGATCGTCGACCTCCTCGTGTTTTGATTTATGATTATGGGAATAATATGATAATAAACATGTTTTGAAAACTATATTGTAAACAATTATGATTTTGGTTTTGTTTTAAAAGTTAAAAATTTTCATGATTTTTATGGATGTCACAAACAATCTCCCACTTAGACATACCATTAACTATAGAGTGTGTGTCATCCAATACAACTGTCAAACTCTGATCTAACCAAGATTTAATCCTTAAATAAGTGATCAGTTATTCATTTGTTCTAAATATATGTGTGAAACCAACACATCTCCTAAATAAGGTCAATATCAGTGTTCAAGATTATATTCCCTGATAAAGATGTGTCACGACTGCTCCGACTACTAAATTGAACACATCAATTTCAATTAGGACATGGCCATAAATTTTTGATATATGCACCAAATCATAGAGGGGCCCATTGACATTTCTTCTGATGATAAGGAAGAAGAAATAAAACTTTAACTATATGGTTTTTGTCTACTCGTCATGTTATACGTGGACATACCCTTTAAAACTACTAGTTACGAATAGCGTTCGAGCAGACCAATTCACAGTATATATGTAAAGAAAAACCCCGCATGCATCTCAGTTTGAAGGATAAAAGGTATTATCTTCTTAGAATTACTTGTGACTTGATACATGAATTGATCTTAAGTGCAAATTTGTCATAGCCTCGGCTGGCGGCAGAGACATCGGGTTGTGCGACATAATAATGGATCATAGTTATTGAGCATACATTCAACAATACATAACCAACAATAACACAAATACATATCTATAATGAGATTGACGATTGATTATAATTACTTTTATGTAATGTGTACATGGAAAACAAAGTACGATAAGACAACTAAACTTTCATGGATGACCTAAGCGTGTGTAGTGTTCCTTTTTATTAGGTTCTTGAGGATACATGCATTTTAAAATACATCAAAAATAATGTTGCTTAGCTGCATAGGTTTTAAAACATTGTACATTGATAACCAAAAATGTTTTTATAAAATTTTGACCGATTGACTCTTTTTTTTAAATGTACTCAAAAAGTATAAAGTTTGAGATGTAAAATGTAGCACCCTATTTATGCATTCCAATAGAATTCAATAAACCAAATCATCCGTAAATCGTGAAAATGAGTGTGCCAAAACACACACATACATACATACATACATACACACACACACACACACACACACATATATATATATATATATATATATATATATATATATATATTGTTATATATTTAGAAAGTACACATCGTCCTGATCCCAAAAATATAAATTTCGTAGAAATCCGACTACGTATGAATTGGATATGAGTTTTATAAGATATAAAAGCCAGTCGCGTAAAATGAATGTGTGATGTAAAAAGCTACGAAGAGAATGGTTGACTTTTAGGTAAAGTCACTAAAATGAAAATCATAGTATTCTTTAAGACATAATTTTTGGTAAAAAAACACAAAAATCGATGTTTATACAAGAGAGTTATGATTTTTCAAAAATCATTAAATCCGATAAAAATAAGGGATAAAATAAATTAAAAATTCACCGATGAAGCCTAAATAAAATGGAACACCGTAAAATTTAAAACAAAATTTTCACATTTTAAACACACTTTTCCAACACATTTATTGATAAAACCCCATTGTATCATACTTTGTTTCACAAATATTTCCCAAGATAAAAATACATAAAAACCAATGCATGTGTATGAATCATGCCGACGCCTTCCCGCGATCATCACCGCTACCTGAAACACATAACACATAACACTGTAAGCATAAAGCTTAGTGAGTTTCCCAAAATACCATACATACACATACTAGCCACTCGAGGCCATAACTCTGTGGGCCCGTGGGCCCTAACTCTATGGACCCTCTGGTCCTAACTCTGTGAACCTTCCGGTTCTAACTCTGATATACTCTGATATACACATGACATAAACCACATAGAAATAATGCAGTACAACACATCACATAATAGCATACAATAACTCTGTCACATAACTCTAATTACCACTCAAGGTAAAGTATAGTGAGAAGACTCACCTCAGATGTCCCGGTAAATCACTGACTCGGTAGAAATACGATCAAGCCTCCGCCTAAACACATAAAGTAATACTCTCATAAATATAACTCTCAGAACTAGACTCAACCCTCTCTAGACACCCTTAGACGGGTAAAAGACCATTTTTCCCCTCCTTTGGCTCAAAGGCCCTCATTGTTGACCAAACCCTAAAAGTCAACCAAAGTCAACGGTCAAACTTTGACCCGACTCGTCGAGTGCACTTGGGCAACTCGGCGAGTCCACATGTGTCCACTAACTCTTTAGTCCCATTTAACGAGTCGAGTCCCTCCCTTTACTCAACGAGTCCCTATGTATGAATCGCGGGGCCACCCCGACTCAACTCGCCGAGTCTCAAGAAAAACTCGGCGAGTACATGACTTAGCCCCATAGATCTGGCCTTCCTAAGCATAATAATCATGTAAAGTCCAGACCTTGACACTCATATATCATCTAGATGGTCTCATTTGGTGATTTAGCCCCAAAAATGACATTCTAAGCTCATGACTCCCAAGATAACTCATAAAGCTCCAAGGGTTAAGGTCTATGGACCTCTTTGAGTCCAGATCCAAAGCATAAAATCGAGAAGGGACCAATTGCTCCACATAACCATCCTCAAAAGAGGTTAGAAAACCCTAACTCTAAGAATCAACACCAAAACTGATGAAGGTCCGAATAAATACCTCAAGTTGAAGTCTCTGGACTCTGAAACCACTAGAATCACACCTCCTTCAGTTTCCTCTTGCTCTTGATCACCTTCTTCTTGCTAAACCAAAGATAGAAAGATCAAATATAGCTTCTCCTTCCTCCCAAACGATTTAGCTCGCTTAGGGTTCTCTCAAGGGACTGGTAGCCGCAATGGGGGACTATGAGTGCCCTTAAATAGGCTCCAACCCCAGGGATTAGGGTTTCATTAAATAGCATGGACTCGCTGAGTGCACTAATGGACTCGCCCAGTCCAGTCGCAAACACAGATGATAATATGCGACCCTACTCGGCGAGTCTAAGCATCAAATCGCCGAGTTCCTTCACAAATTCCAAAAATAAAAATATTAGAATAATTTACCTGGGAATCCAGATGTTACTGTTGGATATAGTGTCTAAGTCCATAACAATTTATGGATAATCTTTTTAAGAATAGTACAAGTTATGATTTATTAATATATTATAAGTTCTAATATATTAATATAAGATCATATTATTTAATTATTATTGATCTATAATTAATCTAGGATTAATTTAGTGATCAAAGATATTACTAATTAAATATGGGCTTCTATATTTGTATAGTGTGGGCTAATGCTTATTTGGAATGGGCTAGGCTTGCATGAAAAAGTCAATGGATACTCCATGGAGCTTTAACCCATGGATCTCATGGAAATGAAGAGACATGGATATTAGGGTTTACATGGATGTAACCCTAATCCACCAGACTATATAAAGGAGGCTTTGGTTCTTGAAATCAGACTAGTTGACACTAGTTGAGGTGAGTAAAGCAAGAGGGCCGATTTCAAGATAGTAGTGACTATTCTCTCAAAGTTCCAAGTTTGTGGTGATTTGTGATTTCCATTTGAGGCATCCACACTATTGGTGCTAGGCTCTAAAACTCCAAGCAATCAACTACTACTACAAGGTAAGTATTTCTAATAGCTTTATTTGATTCATGTTCCCCATGCCATGCTAGTTAGGATATGAACCTTGGAAAAATAATTATTTGCATGTATTTTAGATAAACATAGATCCAAGGTTTATTAGGGTTGCATGTACACTTAGGAAGTGTTAGAATGCTTAAAACCCATCAGTGGTATCAGAGTCTAGGCTTGTTTGTTTGATACTTGATGCAAAATATTGGAAAAATTCGGAAGACTTGCAGTTTGCCTGATGAACTCGCCGAGTCCATGGGGGGACTCACCGAGTTCATGTGTATCTTCAACCTACTCGCCGAGTAGGTTCATGCACTCGGCGAGTAGGAGCCACAGAGTGCAGATTTTCGACTTTTTCTACTGAAAATTTTCTAGAAACATTACCCTAAATTGTTTTGGTGTTATAAAACTTGTTTTAGATGGTGTAATGTTTGTTCTAATCCATTTACAATGGCTAATATATGTGTTCATATGGTCTTGAAACTTTGATATGGATATTCATGTTCTTAATCTTATGAAGTTAGATGATCATAGGAATTACTTTTAACCTACTTGGTAGTTTAATTCTTGATCATAATGTGTTTTAATGGAGTCCATAACTTGTCCTCAAGTTATGGAAAACCAAGAGTCACACATGAATTAAAACCATTATAAGAACACAAGAGTTAGAAAAATGAAGAGTCTTCATTTTTATTACTCTATTTAACTCATAAGTTACAGGAAATGAATCGTTTTGAAAGTTTACAAAACTTGCCCTCATGTTTTGGAACAAGTAAAGTCATATTAACAACTTTAGTTCCAACCCTTAGAATTTTAAAAGTTAAAATTCAACCCTTATACTTATAATATTATAAGTTAATAATATATATATATATATATATATATATATATATATATATATATATATATATATATATATATATATGTATAAGATCAAAGTCATCTTACCGCTAGTACGCCTCATTCACAAAGCTAGTCTATAAGGTGGGTATAAGGTTGTTGCCTATAAAATGGCAACTTAATGGATGTCCACTCTCACCCACCGCTTGCTTGACTGATGGAGGGTCGTTAGCTGAACGGGTAAGACAAGGACTTATATATTCTTATTAAAAGTATGTTGAATATTATAAAGTAACTAAATGTTTTATTAAATTCCCAATCTTAGTTACTCTAGGAAAACTGTGAATAAGGTGCTAATCCATGAAATTACACTTTACACTTTGTCTAAGTCGTTAGTGGAGCGTGTGTGGTTAACCGGCACACTAACTTGGACTTAACAAGGTAGGTAAAGGGTGACTTGATATTTATCTTTGTATCAATGGAGCGTGGTGGTTAACCGGCACATCGATTGAGGGGTAATTTATTAAGGGTACCAAGTAATTTGCATGGTTACTTCACACCTCGTTTTGTGATCCTCGGCATCCCAGTCACAAAACTTGGAGAGCACACACGAGATTGAAACATGCCTTTGAAAAGTTCATTTAATCTCAAAAGAGTCTAGGAGTTTCTAAGAACCAAATTAAATATTTTTAATATTTCGGCTTTGGTGGAAATTGGTGAATCGTCATTCACCTACCTTTCAAATATGTTATTACTTAGATTACGGCATACCTCTTCTAAGTATAATATATTGTGATTGGGTCCTAGCCTTAATACTACATTTGGGTGTTTTATTAAGGACTATCTCTATATCTAAACTAATCCTTCGTTCTTCTCTTATCAGATGTCTGCAAACAACGCTGCTTCTGGCTCTAATCCTAGTGGCTCCTTTTCTCTTATGAACTTGTGTGGGAAAGTCACTTTTGATGGATCCAACTTTAATGAATGGGTCAAAAACATCAGAATGATTACTCACTACGAGGACAAGGAATATGTCCTCGATAAGGAGCTTAAGGAGATTGATGAGACAGTTGCTACTCCTCAAGAGATCGCTGAGTTTAGGGCACATGAAAGGGATGCCACCAAAGTGGCATGCATCATGATGGCCACTATGACCGCGGATCTCCAAAAATCATATGAAGATTTCTACCCCTGTGAGATGCACCAAGGCTTGATGGAAAGATACCATCAAAGTGCTCGTCAAGAGAGGTATGAAATCATCTCCTCCATGATAACAACTCGCATGAAGGATGGTGAACCCATCACATGCCACATGCAGAAAATGCAAAGATTTGCGGACCGTTTGCTGAAGCTAAATGTGAACTTCCCTGAGGAGCTTGCAATAGATATCATTTTGCACTCCTTACCTTCATGTTATGATCAATTCCGCATGACATACCACATGAAAAAGGAAGAGGTCACACTCAGCAAACTTCAAGGACTCTTAAAGACCACGGAAAATGGACTTAAGGGTAAGGCGATTGTTACTCCTACTCCTACCAACACCGCCCCTGTCTTGGCAATCGGGAAAGGACGAGGGAAGAAGAGAAAGAGTTCTTCGACGGGTACCAAGTTTAGGAACCTTGATGGCTCCTCTTCAAGTGGAACCAAGAAAGGTTTCATCACTCCTTCTTCTAACCCAAAAGAGGTTTAATGCTTCTACTTCCATGAAAAGGCACATTGGAAGCAGAACTGCCCAAAGTACCAGCAAGATGTGAAGGATGGGAAAGTTAAACCCAACCATGCAGGTATTTACACTATCATTTCTAATAACTCACCCCATTCTAACTCTTGGGGTCCTTGATACCGGTTGTGGTATTCATATTTGTTGTGACTTGCAGGGACTAAGAAGAAGTGAGAATGTGGAGCAAGGAAGGATAAACTTAATCATGGGGAATAGGAAAGTTACACCTGTCACCAAGATTGGACTTTATAATTTGTCGCTAAGTAGTGGGTTAAATTTAGATTTGAATAAATGTTGTTACTCGCCAGAAATGGCAAGAAATATTATTTCCTTTCATGCATTGTATAAACAAGGGTTTACCTTTTCATTTAATAATGAAGTTGGTTCTATTGATGCTTTCTTTAATAATGTTCTTTATTTTAAAGCATTACCTTGTGATGGTGTTTATGAAGCTGTGTCTGTTGGAGATAACTTAAGAAATAATGTGATGTGTATTGATTCTATTAATAATAATAACTTGGATAAAGCATCATTATGACATTGTCGTCTTGGACATATAAGAAAGAAATGCATAGGCCAACTCCAAAAGGATGAAGTCTTGGAGTCGTTTCACCTAAAGTCAGATGATAGTTGTGAATCATGATTACTTGGAAAAATGACAAAGTCACCCTTCACAGGCTCTTGTGAGAGGGGTGAAGGTTTGATGGACCTTGTACACACGGATGTGTGTGGACCATTCAAACATGCCACAAGGGATGCTAATCGTTATTATTTGACTTTTACTAATGATTACAGTAGATATGGATATGTCTACTTAATCAAGCATAAGTCAGAGTCTTTCGAAAGGTTTAAGGAATTTAAACAGGAAGTCGAGAATCAATTGGGCAGGAACATTAAGATGCTTCGATCCGATCGAGGTGGTGAGTATCTTAGTTCAGAGTTCCTCGACTATCTTAGGGAATGTCGGATTGTCTCACAATTGACACATCCCAGGACACCGCAATTGAATGGTGTGGCCGAGAGGCGTAATCGGACCTTGTTGGATATGGTTCGTTCCATGATGAATCGAGCTTCGCTACCAATCTCATTTTGGGGGTATGCCTTAGAGACTGCAACCCATTTGTTAATCTAGTCCCTACAAAGAAAGTTGCCAAAACTCCTCACGAGATGTGGACTGGTAAAGTACCCAACCTAGACCACATCGAGATTTGGGGTTGCGAGGATTTTGTGAGGCGTGAGACTCATGACAAGCTAGAACCCCGAAGCGAGAGGTATATTTTCATCGGCTACCCACAAAGATCCTTTGGTTACCTCTTCTACAGACCTAGTGATAATGTGGTTTTTGTAACAAGAAGAGGAGTCTTTGGAGAGAGAGAGATAGATAGAGAGAGAGAGAGAGAGTTTATAAGCCAAGGAGACAGTGGGAGGAAAATTGATCTTGAAGAAATTCAAGAGTCAAGGGTGAAGGAACTTCAAACGCTAGCCCTCAACTGGAGGAGGAAACTTCTGTTGAGCCAATTGACGAATCTGTACCATTGAGGCGTTCCACGAGAGTTAGGAATGCACCTGAGCATTACTATCGTTTCAATATTACTGCAGAAGGTGAAACACTTATTAGTGATGGGACACTAGTAGGTCTGGATGAGCCTAACAGCTACACGGAAGCAATGGTAGGCCCTGAGGCTGATAAATGGAAAGAGGCTATGGATAGCGAGATACAGTCCATGTATGACAATCAAGTTTGCAACTTGGTTGACCATGTACCTGATCGTAAGGTAGTTGGGTGCAAATGGATCTTCAAGAAGAAGACCGACATGGATGGTAATGTACACACTTATAAGGCACAACTGGCTGTAAAGGGTTATTCTTAAACTCCGGGAGTTGATTATGATGAAACCTTTTCACAAGTGGCCAAGATAAAGTCTATTAGGGTTCTGTTAGCCATTGTTGCATTGCATGACTATGAAATATGGCAAATGGATGTCAAAACTGCCTTCCTTAATGGAAAGTTGGCTGAAGATGTTTACATGGTTCAGCCAGAGGGTTTTATCAGTACAGAGTACCCCAATAGAGTGTGTAAGCTCGAGAAATCCATTTATGGATTGAAACAGGCACCTCGCAGATGGAGTCTTTGCTTTGATGAGAAAGTCAAGGAATTCGGATTTTCAAGGAGTGAAGATGAATCTTGTGTCTATATCAAGGCTAGTGGGAGCATAGTCAGCTTTTTGGTGCTGTATGTGGATGACATACTACTCATAGGAAATGACATCCCAACCCTGCAGGAAGTAAAGTCCTGGCTTGGGAAGAGTTTCGCTATGAAGGACCTTGGTGAAGCTGCCTATATCCTAGGGATAAGGATTTTGAGAAACAAGAGTAAAAGACTAATTGGACTTAGTTAAAGCACCTATGTGGACAAAGTGTTGAAAAGATTCAACATGCATAACTCCAAGAAAGGTGAGTTACCCATTCAGAGTAACGCCAGATTGAGTAAGACACAAAGCCCTAGTACCGAGGCTGAGATAGCAGAAATGAGTCGACTACCTTATGCTTCAGCTGTAGGATCAATCATGTATGTTATGACGTGTACTCGACCTGATGTAGCTTTTGCTTTGAGCATGGTGAGCAGGTATCAGGGGAACCTTCGCAAGGAACACTGGACTGCGGTAAAGAATATCCTCAAGTACCTTTGAAGGACTAAGGACTGGGTCCTTACCCTTGGTGGGAGTGATAGCTTGAGAGTTGTAGGGTAGTGATGCTAGCTTCCAGACTGACAGGGATAATTTCCGCTCTCAGTCAGGCTGGGTCTTTACCTTAAACGGAGGGAAAATTACTTGGAAAAGTTCCAAGTAGGAGACAAGGGAGGCTATATGGCTAAAGAACTTCATCGGAGACCTTGGAGTTGTACCAACTATAATGGAGCCAATGGAGATTTTCTGTGACAACAATGGTGCGGTTGCCTTAGCCAAGGAACCAAGAGATCATGGGAGATCCAGACACATTGATAGAAAATATCACTTCATCAGACATCGAATAGAAGAAGGAATCCTCGTGGAAAAGAGGGTATCATCGGATGAGAACCCAGCAGATCCCCTCACGAAAGGACTGAGTAGGGTTAAGCATCTCCAACATGCTCGCAGCGTAGGGCTGAAGGATGATATAAGTTTTTGTAGTTAGATAAATTATGAAATTTGTAAAGTGTAATTGACATTAGATGATGAATAAAAGGTGTTTCATTTATGAGTAAAGTGTTGCTATCTCTTGTCGATCGTTTACTATATTTCTTTTGCATGTTTTGACTTCCATAATAATTATGTTTGGTATATCATATTATTCAAACCTCCACAGTCGGCCATATGTTGGAAGTAAGTATGAATCAAGACTGTCATGATTGGTTACAAAGGTCTAAGGTGTTGGACATGGCTACAACAATCATGAGTGCTCATAAGTTCTGAGCATTGGACTCAGCCCACGCTCACTGGAATCACTTCATGGAATTTTATCTCGAGGGATCGTGAGACGGTAATATCATATAAGTCTTCAAACCTAGAGATATGATTTGTTACTTACAAGTTGGTTGTGCATTGATTGTACGAAAACGCATTGGTAACTCGATGTTATAAAACGTGCCTTTGTGTATAATTCAATGAGTGGTAGAACAAACATATGAGTCAAAGTTTATCTGTTCCTTCTAGGATTAGAAGCGATATTTGGGCCTTTCGATGATTTTGTTTTGACCTATGTACCGGGCCCGGTTAGAACTAAATTGATGTGTTCAGTTAAGTTCTATGTCAAACAAATCGCAAATCGGGAAACAAATGTTGGACAATAACTAAGACCATGTTCCATGTATTTGTCCGACTGATATCTTGAACAACAGATTATATGATCACTTATCTAAAATGGCACGTTCTAGTTCAACAGAGTTTAACGAGCTATGATTGCTGATCGGTTCCTGAAGTCATACTTGCAACTATAGTTATTAGACTTATCCAAGTGGGAGACTGTTGGATATAGTGTCTAAGTCCATAACTATATTTGGTATGTACTTGACCCGACCCGGCATGGTCCATTTGGGTTGCATTTCACCCGAACAATTTATGGATAATCTTTTGAGAATAGTACAAGTTATGATTTATTAATATATTATAAGTTCTAATATATTAATATATTAATTAGAGATCAAAGATATTACTAATTAAATATGGGCTTCTATATTTGTATAGTGTGGGCTAATGCTTATTTGGAATGGGCTAGGCTTGCATGGAAAAGTCCATGGATAAACATTTAAGAGTACCAAGTAATTTGCATGGTTATTTCACACCTTGTTTTGTGATCCTCGGCATCCCAGTCACAAAACCTGAAGGGCACACTCGAGATTGAAACATGCAATTGAAAAGTTCAATGAATCTCAAAAGATCTAGGAGTTTCAAATCCAATTAAAACTTAATTAATATTTCATTTTTCATGGTGGAAATTGTTAAATCGTCATCTATCTACCTTCAACTGTTTTATAACTTGGATTACGGCATCCCTCTTCCAGTTATAAATAGGTTGCTGGGTCCTAGCCTTAATATTTCATATTGGGTGTTATATTAAGGACTTTAAATCAACTAAACTTGAATATCTCCCAAAAGATGTCTAGTTCAGACATCTATGATCTTCCCAAATATCTCGGAACTTCACTTCTTCCACCTCCTCGAATTATTCTCCCTAACCCACAAGTTCAAGGTCACTCAAGCCCTATTGGCAAGGCACGGTCTAGGTGTGATCACATCTTGGAGATGAGGTCACATATTGACAAGCCGGGAGAGTTGGGTGTCAAAGTCTTGAGAAAGTTGGATGTTCAATCACTTTGTAAGTCACATAGCGAATCCCTTTGGGACTCCTTTGAAACAGACTATGACTAGTGTCACACCCCTAAACCAGAATGGCGGAAACATTCGGGGGTGCATGACTTCACGTAGTATCACAACCATTGAATATTGTAAAGAAAGTAACACAACCATCACATATATAATGAAAATGTATGTTGTTGCATTATACATATTAGCAAAATAATATTACAATGAGATGATAAATGTTCAATAATAAAACATCCTTAGTGTTCCCTTCTCCAAAAGCTGGTGGTTACCTGTATTACTGATTCCCTGAGAAATACAAGTGTTTTCGAAAAAGTGTCAACAATTAAGTTGGTGAGTTCATAAGTGTTTTACATTGAAAAGCATGTCCTTTTTTATAGTAAATCGATGAAAGAGGTTTTCAGAAAATCCAATATTTTCTATAAATGATTTGAAAAGTTTCCTGTGTTGGAGTGTGTTTGTGTTTTCCATACTTGAATAACAGTGATAAAATTTGTGTTAACGATAAAATGGAAAACTGAAATGCATATATGAATCTCGTAAATCAAACTTGTTTTTATACTTTTATGTGAGTTTTATAACCATGCTATTGACATTGATGGTCTGTAACAACGTTCTTCAGGCGTTGGAACTGTTATGACATTTGTCACCCCAGGCCTGCCGGCCGAGCTGTAGCTAACAGCCTAGGTGTGGGATTGTCAATCCCGTATAGATCTATACACAAGTATCACACTCCGCCTACAAGGGATTATGGTATATAATACATGACTTAATAATGCATACTCGAACGTACGTGAAGCTATCTCACATTACTTGGTATAAACAGATTTACGATAATAAAGACTTTACTTCTTTTGAAAGCATTTCATTTGTCAAGATGTATATGTAAAATAACTTGATAATTATACTCAATATAGTTTCTCAAAAAGTATGTTTCCATGTAGTAAGAACAACTTGGTGATATAATAGCCCTTTAAGCATGAAGATATTTCGTATCAAAACCCTATAAGAACGATGTTATGATTTATGTTTATAAAACGATACCTTGACTTGTAATGTACTTGTATCCCCCCCTAAAACGTGAAAAGAATTGAAAAGTAGGGGTATGAACTCACTCGTTAAGTTTGAAGAGAGAGGCTAGGGTTGAGCAGAACTTCGACCGCGGATGGTTGCGTCGTCGGGCTCTTCGGGGATCTCTGCAGCGTAAATCTTTCGTTGGGGCTCGAGTGCGGAAACCGAGGTGAGGGAATGGTCTCTGGAGCTTAGAGGTGTGGGAGAAGGACTGAGAAATGGTGAAGGTGTGCCTAAACTCGCAACTGATGCCATCTATTTATAGGTGGTATTTTTTAGCGCCACATCGTGGCTAGGGTTGGCCACGTCGTGGGGAGCAAGCCCTATCCCCTTCCGTTGATTGGACGCCCTCAGTCGCTTGCCGGGTCGCGGCCAAGCTGTGCCACGTCGTGGGGCCTGACAGCCTCGGATTTTGGACCCCGAACTTGTAAAATCCATAACTTTCGCGTACGAGCTCCGTTTTCGACGTTCTTTATATGCACGCGTAGCTGAAAATATGATCTACAACTTTCATTTAGACTCCGTCGGCTAGTTTTGACTTTATTTTTAACGACATAATTATAATAGGACGGGCCTCCTATAGTCCGTTAAAAATTCGTAGGTTCTTTATTCGACGTCGGTTTTCATTTGTCTTTTTATCGTTTTATTACTATTGTGGAGATCTTCAACTCTCATTTAGGTTGCGTTAGCTAATTAACACTCGATCTTCAATTCGAGTTTTTAGCCCTCTACTACCGTTACGAAACTTTGAAAATTTGTAACTTCTTCATACGAGGTCCAATTTGGGCGATCTTTTTATGCACGCTCACCTTTCAACGAGATATACGACTTTTGTTTAGATACTTAAGGCTAAAATGCATTTTATTGAGATTTTACTTTTTACGTCCAATAATGTTTTAACGGCGGGTCGTAAATATACGAGTGGTTATAATTTCTTCAATATAACCCGGTTTTGAGCGTTCTTTATGTTTTTGCAAAACCTTGGCATGATATGTAATATTTGATGCATCCCAACTTAGATACTTGAACACTTTATTTTCGAGGATAATTTCGTTGTTTTTAGCTTTCGAGTGTTTACAATGCTTTTGGGAAAAATAGGGTTGTCACATCATCCCCCTGTTAAGGGAATTTCGTCCCGAAATTTAATCTAAGATAGTGTTTACAGTTTTAGGAAAAAGATGCGGGTACTTTTGTTTCATCTGATCCTCGCGTTCCCAGGTGTATTCAGGTCCTCGCTTGGCGTTCCAGCGGACCTTTACAATGGGTATGCGGCTTAGTTTAGTCCTTTTGATTTCTCGATCCATGATCTCTACTGGTTCCTCCACAAATTGAAGGTTTTCATTTATTGCAATTTCGTCTAGAGGGACGACAAGGGTCTCGTCGGATAAGCACTTCTTCAGATTCGATACGTGAAAGGTAGGGTGTACGTTGTGGAGTTCCTGTGGTAGTCTAAGTTTGTAGGCCACTGGACCGATCCTGGCAAGGATCTCGAATGGTCCGATGTATCTAGGGTTCAGTTTTCCATGTTTTCCGAAGCGTATTAAACCTTTCCAAGGTGAGACTTTGAGTAGGACATGGTCTCCAACTTGGAATTCTAAGGGTTTTCGTCTCTTATCTGCGTAACTCTTTTGTCTATACCTTGATGCTTTTAGACGTTCTTGGATTTGAACAATCTTCTCCGTAGTCTCCCTTATGATTTTTGGTCCAGTGAGCGTGTTGTCAGTTGCTTGCCCTTTTGCTAGCTGTGTGTCCCCCACTTCGGCCCAGCACAAGGGTGACCTGCATTTGCGGCCATAGAGGGCTTCGAACGGGGCAGCTTTGATACTGGTGTGGTAGCTATTGTTGTACGAGAACTCGACCAAGGGTAGATGTGTGTCCCATGCTTTGCCAAAATCGATTACGCAAGCTCTCAGCATGTCTTCTAGGGTTTCTATAGTTCTCTCGCTCTGGCCGTCGGTTTGTGGGTGATAAGCAATACTCATGTCTAGTCTTGTCCCCAAAGCTTTTTGTAGCAACTGCCAGAACCTTGAGGTGAATCTACTATCTCGGTCCGAGATAATGGATATGGGCACACCATGCAGTCGTACAATTTCTCTGAGGTATGTCCTTGTTAACTTCTCCAATTTATCCGTCTCTTTGATCGACAAGAAATGTGCTGACTTACTTAACCTGTCGACAATTACCCAAATGTTGTCGAGTCCGCTTGCTGTTTTGGGTAATTTTGTTATGAAATCCATGGTTATCCGCTCCCACTTCCATTCGGGTATTTTTGGTTGTTGTAATAAACCCGAGGGCTTCTGATATTCCACCTTGACTTTGGCATATGTCAGGCATTTGCTCACGTAGGTAGCAATTTCGGCTTTCATGTTTTGCCACCAGTACAACTTCTTGAGATCAAGATACATCTTATCGGAGCCGGGATGTATGGAGTATCGTGTTTTATGGGCTTCGTCCATAACGATTTCTCTGAATCCACCAAACTTCGGTATCCAAATTCGATCCATGAAATAACGAACTCCGTTGTCCTTGGTCTCAAGGTTCTTATCCATTCCCCTTAGGGCTTCTCCTGTCACGTTTTCGGATTTCAAGGCTTCTATTTGGGCTTCGTTGATTTGCGTGGACAGGTGTGAATGGATCGTCATAGTTAGGGATTTTACTCGGCGACCTGAGTACTCCTTCCGACTGAGTGCATCAGCCACTACATTAGCCTTTCCAGGGTGATATCGAATTTTGCACTCGTAATAACTTAGTAGTTCTACCCATCGTCTCTGTCTCATGTTGAGTTCCTTCTGATTGAGGATATGTTGGAGGCTTTTATGATCAGTGAAGATGGTACATTTTGTGCCGTAAAGATAGTGTCTCCATATCTTCAGAGCGAAGACGACTGCTCCTAGCTCAAGATCATGCGTTGTGTAGTTCACTTCGTGCGTCTTTAGTTGTCTTGAGGCGTAGGCGATGACCTTCCCTCTTTGCATTAAGACACACCCAAGTCCTTGGTTTGATGCATCACAATAGACCACGAAGTCCTCCGTTCCCTCTGGCAAGGTCAGGATGGGCGCACTACATAAGGCTTGCTTTAGTGTCTAAAATGCGCTGTCTTGTTTTTCTCCCAGTCGAAGGTCACATTCTTCTGGGTTACGGTGGTAAGTGGCTTGGCAATCTTTGAAAAGTTCGGTATGAATCTTCGGTAATACCCAGCGAGTCCCAAAAATTGTCGGATTTCTGTAGGGGTTCTTGGAGTAGTCCAATTATCTATTGCCTTTATCTTGGAAGGGTCCACGTGTATTCCTTCTTTGCTTACAACATGTCCTAGGAAATCCACTTCCCGAATCCAAAATTCGCATTTGGAAAATTTTGCGTAAAGTTTCTCTGCCCTTAATGTTTCCAGTACTTGGCGGAGATGTTTGTTGTGCTCTTCCTGGCTTCTTGAATAGATGAGTATATCATCTATGAAGACGATCACGAATTTATCCAGGAAGGGACGACATACTCGGTTCATCAAGTCCATGAACACTGCTGGAGCATTCGTCAATCCGAAGGGCATTACTACAAATTCGTAGTGACCATAACGTGTTCGGAAAGTCGTTTTGGGGATGTCTCCCTCCAGTACTCGCAGTTGGTGATAACCAGATCTTAGATCGATCTTTGAGAAGTAACTTGCTCCCTGAAGTTGGTCGAATAGATCGTCTATGCGCGGTAAGGGATATCGGTTCTTGATTGTGAGTTTGTTCAGTTCCCGATAATCGATGCACATGCGAAAGGATCCGTCCTTCTTTTTCACGAATGGGACTGGCGCTCCCCATGGTGAGAAGCTCGGTCTGATGAATCCCTTGCTCAGCAGCTCGTTTAATTGACTGGATAGTTCCTGCATCTCGGCTGGGGCTAAACGGTAAGGTGACTTTGCTACAG
The DNA here is from genome assembly GCF_051521515.1 of Lactuca serriola. Taxonomy (NCBI): domain Eukaryota; kingdom Viridiplantae; phylum Streptophyta; class Magnoliopsida; order Asterales; family Asteraceae; genus Lactuca; species Lactuca serriola. The sequence continues at coordinate 214,899,658 of NC_136408.1, read as the reverse complement.
GGGTAGCTCCGGGGATTAAGTCGATTCTGAATTCGATTTGACGTTCCGGTAGGATTCCTGGAAGATCTTCTGGGAAAATATCCGGGAAGTTGCAGACTTCCGGAATGTCTTTAATGTTTTTCGATTCTCGTTTCTTGTCTACTACGTGGGCTAGAAAGGCATGATATTCCTTACGAAGATACTTTTGTGCTTTAATATAGGAAATGATTTGTAAACTTGAACTAGGTTTGTCACCATAAATGACAAGAGTTTCGCCGTTTGGCAGATTTAGGCGAACAGCTCTTTCGTGACAAAGTATATCGGCATGGTGAAGGCTCAACCAGTCCATACCGATGATGACATCGAAACTTCTTATGGAAATGGGCATAAGATCGACTTGAAACAAATGTTCGTTTAAATTTAGTGTGCACCCTACGTATAAATCGTTTGCGTGTTCTGTTTTACCGTTTGCCATTTCTACAGTGAATATCTTATTGAGTGGTTGGGGTTTTTGATTAAGTAGATGTTTGAATTTATGACTCACAAAACTCCTTTCCGCACCGCAGTCAAAAAGTATGCATGCATAAGTGTTGTTGAGTAGAAACGTACCCGTAACCACCGTGGGGTCCGCTATTGCTTCTCTCTGTCCTACTGCCAGCACTCTCCCCACACCGCCAATATTCCTTTCCTTGGGACAATCCCTCCTGAAGTGTCCAGTCTCTCCGCATCCATAACACGCCCGGCTTACCCCAGTGCCAGAAACTTGAGTGATTGGTCGTGCCGGTGCTTTACAGAAACGGGCTGTATGCCCTTTCCTGTCACAATTCTTGCAGTGCATCTCGCGACAAATACCATAGTGATGGTAGTTGCACTTGCTGCACTTGGGCAGATTCCCTGCATATGGTTTTGTTGGTGCAGAGGTAGCAGGAGTTGTGGTGGGGGTAGTAGCAGCATGAACCGCAACCATTTGTTTCTTTGAAGGTTCTTGCGAAGTTTGCCCCTTCCTTTTGTTCCATAATTTCTTCTTCTTGTTGTTGTTGGCATTGATTTCATTGTTGCTGTTCCCTTTTGTTGGTTCAGCCATAATCGCCGCGACTCCTTGACAGACACCATGATCAACAAGAGATTGCGCTAGTTCCTTGGCACTGGCAAAAGTCAAGGGTCTGGAAGCTAGCACACTTCCTCGAAGTTGGGGTGATAGTCCCCAGATGTATCTCTTGACCTTTTGGCTCTCTAGGGTTAACATTCCTGGGCAAAGTGTTATTAAGTCACTGAACCTATTGGTGTAACCTGCTATGTCCGAACCTACCATCGAAAGGTTCCACAGTTCCTGTTCAAGCTTCTGAATCTCGCCTCTTGGGCAGTATTCTCGAAGGAGCATTCTTTTCAGGTTTTCCCAACCCATGGAGTTTGCCACCACCAGGGTTAGTGTCTGGACGTGGCCGTTCCACCATGTCAGGGCACGTTCAGAGAAAGTAAAAGCGGCGAACTTTACTTTGCTTTCTTCAGGACATGCACAGATTTCGAATACAGCTTCTGTTTTCTCTATCCATTGAGATAGAGCCAATACTCCCCCAGTTCCGTAGAAGGGAATAGGTTTTCCGTTGGTGAAGTCTTTGTAAGTGCATACCCCTGAACGGCTTTGACCTTGGCCATTTGTAAAACTGTTTGTTCCTCCCCCTGATCCGTTGTTGCTTATTTGTGCCATTGCTGCAGTTACAGCAGCGGTTACAGCAGTCTGGAACATAACGGTGTCCATAATTGGAGGAGGTGGTGGAGGTGGTGTTGAAGTTGAGTTTCTGCGTGTTGATCTACGAGGAGGCATGTTCTGGTAGAGAAAAATAAGAATGAATACTATAAGTTTCTAATGTTTTGACAATCGTGTGTTAGTTGTATCTTGTAATTTGTTTTGACGTTAGTTTATGGTTTCAAGGTAGGCATAGAAATTTAAAACTCGAAATTTTGAGAGGTATATAAGAAATACTTCATATTCATATATATAGGTCACACCTGAGGTGTGTTACATTACATATCTTGTTCGGGAAAATTTGACCCTCCTAGAGGTCTCCGATTGCAGATACAAAAGGGAAATAAGGGAAAAACTTTTATCCGAAATCCTAATCTATAACAAAATTGTTGGGCATCGAACAAGCTCTACTTGCGGCGTTTGGAGCTAGATTCGGCATCCGACCGTTTGACTCCCATTAGTCGCCTCTCGAGATTTGCTTGTTGTTCCTTCATCCCTCTTATTTCTGCCAGAGCCACTATCATTTGGTTCTGAAGTGTTTCCCGTGTAGATTTGGGTATTCTCATGTAGTCCTTCCAAACGGCGGATGTCAGCGGCGTTACCTTGGGTAGCAGCATTGATCTCGTGAACTCTGGCTGCTTGTTGGTCCGCCTGGTAGTTCTGGTTAGCTATAGCATTCACGACGACAGGAAGTGCTCGATCAGCTGAGCCTCCCCCACTGACGTTGTAAAAGTCCCGACACATGCCGAATGGAGGGCGTACACCTTGTTGGCGGCTCCAGTAATAGAGGTGGCTTCCCCAGATGGGGATGGGTCCCGGTTGATATGGTCTGATTACGGGAGGATGAGGGATGGGAGGGTCGTACACTTCTGGCTCGGAGTCTGTTCCGCTAGAAATCTCCTCAATCTCTACATCGACTTCGAATTCCTCTCCGACTTCGACTTCGAATTCTTCCTCGATAACCCCTTCGGGTTCTTCCTCGACCTCTTCTTCGATTTCCTCCGGGTCTTCCTCCGGGTCTTCTTCTATCCAACTGCCGTTGCCTTGGTTTGGGTAGTAGGGATCTCCTGGTAAATGGAATCCGGCCATTTGTCTGTACTAGGATAGGTGTATGGGAACGTTATAAGAAAAGAAATTTCCATCTAGCGACTTTTTAACTATAATAATATATTTTTTTATTTTTTTATTTTTTTTATTTTTACAACTATTTTTAATAATACTTCTATACTATTTCAACTTGGTGAAACTCAAATAATTTTGTATTTGGGTAAATTTTCGGCTTGTTGTCCACTACGACCATTCCTCGACGTACGTTGGTCAAATCCAGGATAAATATAGTTGATCAGGCTATATTTATTCTCGACATGATTACATACCCCGAGGCTCAATCGTAGCGTCGTAACTTGCCTTAATACTTTTTAGTAAAACTTGTTATGATACGAGATTAATGCATGCTTGTAAAAATGTATATCTTTAAAAGAAAGTATTTTGTTCATGAAAATCTTTCATCAGAGGGTTTTTGGTCCCCCTTTGCATTTATAGTTTGTATATCGTATGTGGTTCGATATACTTAGTTCACTATAAACAATGCTCTGATACCAATCTGTCACACCCCCAAACCAGAATGGCGGAAACATTCGGGGGTGGATGACTTCACGTAGTATCACAACCATTGAATATTGTAAAGAAAGTAACACAACCATCACATATATAATGAAAACGTATGTTGTTGCGTTATACATATTAGCAAAAGAATATTACAATGAGATGATAAATGTTCAATAATAAAACATCCTTAGTGTTCCCTTCTCCAAAAGCTGGTGGTTACCTGTATTACTAATTCCCTGAGAAATACAAGTGTTTTCGAAAAAGTGTCAACAATTAAGTTGGTGAGTTCATAAGTGTTTTACATTGAAAAGCATGTCCTTTTTTATAGTAAATCGATGAAAGAGGTTTTCAGAAAATCCAATATTTTCTATAAATGATTTGAAAAGTTTCCTGTGTTGGAGTGTGTTTGTGTTTTCCATACTTGAATAACAGTGATAAAATTTGTGTTAACGATAAAATGGAAAACTGAAATGCATATATGAATCTCGTAAATCAAACTTGTTTTTATACTTTTATGTGAGTTTTATAACCATGCTATTGACACTGATGGCCTGTAACAACGTTCTTCAGGCGTTGGAACTGTTATGACATTTGTCACCCCAGGCCTGCTGGCCTAGCTGTAGCTCACAACTTAGGTGTGGGATTGTCAATCCCGTATAGATCTATACATAAGTATCACACTCCCCCTACAAGGGATTATGGTATATAATACAGGACTTAATAATGCATACTCGAACGTACGTGAAGCTGTCTCACATTACTTGGTATAAACAAATTTACGATAATAAAGACTTTACTTCTTTTGAAAGCATTTCATTTGTCAAGATGTATATGTAAAATAACTTGATAATTATACTCAATATAGTTTCTCAAAAAGTATGTTTCCATGTAGTAAGAACAACTTGGTGATATAATAGCCCTTTAAGCATGTAGATATTTGGTATCAAAACCCTATAAGAACGATGTTATGATTTATGTTTATAAAACGATACTTTGACTTGTAATGTACTTGTATTCCCCCCCCCCCTAAAACGTGAAAAGAATTGAAAAGTAGGGGTATGAACTCACTCGTTAAGTTTGAAGAGAGAGGCTAGGGTTGAGCAGAACTTCGACCGCGGATGGTTGCGTCGTCGGGCTCTTCGGGGATCTCTGCAGCGTAAATCTTTCGTCGGGGCTCGAGTGCGGAAACCGAGGTGAGGGAATGGTCTCTGGAGCTTAGAGGTGTGGGAGAAGGACTGAGAAATGGTGAAGGTGTGCCTAAACTCGCAACTGATGCCATCTATTTATAGGTGGTATTTTTTAGCGCCACATCGTGGCTAGGGTTGGCCACATCGTGGGGAGCAAGCCCTATCCCCTTCCGTTGATTGGACGCCCTCAGTCGCTTGCCGGGTCGCGGCCAAGCTGTGCCACGTCGTGGGGCCTGACAGCCTCGGATTTTGGACCCCGAACTTGTAAAATCCATAACTTTCGCGTACGAGCTCCGTTTTCGACGTTCTTTATATGCACGCGTAGCTGAAAATATGATCTACAACTTTCATTTAGACTCCGTCGGCTAGTTTTGACTTTATTTTTAACGACATAATTATAATAGGACGGGCCTCCTATAGTCCGTTAAAAATTCATAGGTTCTTTATTCGACGTCGGTTTTCATTTGTCTTTTTATCGTTTTATTACTATTGTGGAGATCTTCAACTCTCATTTAGGTTGCGTTAGCTAATTAACACTCAATCTTCAATTCGAGTTTTTAGCCCTCTACTACCGTTACGAAACTTTGAAAATTTGTAACTTCTTCATACGAGGTCCAATTTGGGCGATCTTTTTATGCACGCTCACCTTTCAACGAGATCTACGACTTTTGTTTAGATACTTAAGGCTAAAATGCATTTTATTGAGATTTTACTTTTTACGTCCAATAATGTTTTAACGGCGGGTCGTAAATATATGAGTGGTTATAATTTCTTCAATATAACCCGATTTTGAGCGTTCTTTATGTTTTTGGAAACCTTGGCATGATATCTAATATTTGATGCATCCCAACTTAGATACTTGAACACTTTATTTTCGAGGTTAATTTCGTTGTTTTTAGCTTTCGAGTGTTTACAATGCTTTTGGGAAAAATAGGGTTGTCACAACTAGACCCCTAATGATCTAATCTATTTCCTTGGTACTGCTGAATCAGCAATGATTTGGAAGGATAGTAAAGGAAATGTGATTAGGATATCAACTTTCCAAAACTTTATGGATAGGGACAATAGTGACACAGGAAATCCAGAAAAGCATTGTCTTCCCAATGGAAAAGGATTGGCCATAGTCAACTTGGTTAACAAAATGGTAAAGAGAAAGGCTAAGTCTGAGATAGTCCCATGTACTATTATCTAAGGGTCCATATCTTTCTATCGCCAAAGGAAGGGGCTTTGGTTCCGAAGCTGCCAAACTTACGTAAGGATGGTAAAGTTAATGAGTTTCACTTTATTTTAGGTAAAGTCCATTGTCTAACTCTATTAAGTTCCTATTTGGAGATTCTTATTACATGATTTGACTGGGTCACATCTTGGTGTTTTAAGATTCAAAGAAAAGTAAAGAAACTTAAAGAAAAGATATGCTGAATTTGATCGCGTAGATGGATTTCTATCGGATAATTTGAAGATTGGATTCTTGAGCTACTTCTTAGGAGTTATGATAAATTTCTTAGGAATAGATAACAACAAGTTTTTGTTGGAAAAGTGTTTAAGGCTACAACTATATTTGGCAAGTATTTGACCCGGTTGTGCATGGTCCTTTTGGGTTGCCTTCACCATAGCAACTTGACATGACGATTTATAATGTGAGAAGGAATATTATTTATATATTATAAGAATAATATAAGGAATAATAATATTGTTATTTGATTAGTATAAGTCATAAATTAATTAGGAATTAATTTGGTGGCTTAAAGAGATTAATTGAATAAAGGGGCATAAACTGTCAAATGTGTGATAGTTATACTTTGGGCTGTAAATCCCTTATGGATAAACGGTGGTCGGTTTCAAGCACTTTGGATAGGCCTTGAAATCGTCCAAAGGCTTATCATGAAGGGATTAGGATTGCTTAGGGCCTAAGTTATCCAATTAGGGTTTAAAGGTGAAACCCTAGGAGCCTTACAACTATAAATAGACCCCAAGGGTTATGGAAATTGGCACTTGTGCTTTTAGAAAGAAACCATGGCCGATTTGATCCCCTCTCCTCTCTCCTAAATCATCTTCTTGCTAGTTGGTGTTTGTAAGCCATTAGAGGAGTGACAATTGTGACTCTAAAGCCTCAAGGACAAGATGACCAAGCAAGTTATTCAAGGTAAACTTCTAATCTTTGATTTCATATTGTTATTATGCTCTCTTATCCATTAGAAGTCTTGGATTCAATGTATGTTCAATTAGAGAAACCTAGGTCCAAGCATTAGGGTTTGTATGTGCACATAGGAATGTTCATATGGCCAAAACCCATCAGTGGTATCAGAGCCTAGATTGGTTTCTATTGAATTGATACATTGATTGCTTGTTTGTTGCTTGCTAAATACGAAATTTGTGTTTCTGTCTAATGGACTCGGCGAGTCCCATAGTGGACTCGGCGAGTAGGCTAGAATCGGCGAGTCCATTAGGGTACTCGGCGAGTCCAAGCGTCAGGAAGTGACAACTTCGGGATTTCTTGCTGTTTATCTTTGAGATACTTGCCTTTTTCATATTAGATCAATATAAATCTGATTTTATGATATATATATATATATATATATATATATATATATATATATATATATATATATATATATATATATATATATATATATATATATATGAGTATATTCTTAACCTAATTGAAGATATTTATCAATTAATAAAATATTTATTTCCTTATGTGATAATTGATTAATTATTTTAATTAAATTGGTAAATTGTTTTGCAAGAAATCATTAAATAAATCAAATATGGATAATTATGTGATTAAATGTTGATTTAAATTATTTGTTATTTGATCCCTCATGTTTTAAAAGTTTAAAACGTGTCCTCAAGTTTTGAAATTTATATTTTGTGATTAAAAGTTTAATTTAGGACAATTTAAATTTCAAACCCTAGAATTTTACAAGTTTAAAATTCAACCCTATACTAATATAATGTTACAAGACAAATATATATATATATATATATATATATATATATATATATATATATATATGTTTAATTAAAAATGCTAGTCTTACCGTTAGTAGGCCTCATTCACGAAGCTGATCTATAAGGTGGGTATAAGGTTGCTGCCTATAAAATGGCGCTTAATGGGTGAACACTCTCACCCACCGCTTACTTGATCGGTGGAGGGTCGTTAGCCTAACGGGTAGGATAGAGAAACTCTCTCTACTCATTAATAAGTATAATGAACCTATAAAGTAACTACATGTTTTTCAAAAAATTCTCAATCCTAGTTACTTTAGGAAAAGTGAATTGATGCAATCCCATGAAATTACACTTTGCACCCTTGATAAGAAGGTAATGGAGCGTGTGTGGTTTACCGGCACACTAATTGGTTCTAGGCAAAGGTGGCAAAGGGTGATTCATTGTTTATCATAGTTCGATGGAGCGTGTGTGGTTTACCGACACGTCGAATAGGTGATTGTTACAATGAAGGCACCATGTGAATTTGCATGGTAATTCACACCCATTTTGTGATCCTCGGTATCCCAGTCACAAACGAGAGGGGCATATCAAGATTTAAACATGCCATTGAAAAGTTTCAATGAATCTCATCTAAACCAAGGTATTCTCAGTACATTTAGACTTAAAATTATGTTTATGGTGGAGAATTAGTGAATCGTCATTCACTTACCTTCAAAATGTTTGCGTGTTAGATTACGGTATCCCTTTTCTAATATGTAAATATTGTTGTTGGATACTAGCCCTAATTTTCTTATTGAGTAATTATTAAGGATTCAAATTCTAATCTATCTTTGTCTTTTCTATTTGTAGATGTCGAACGCGAACAACGCTGCAGCTAGCTCGTTCACATTGATGAGTCTTTGTCAAAATGTGACTTTCGATGGGACGAACTTTAGCGAATGGATAAGATACATTCGCACTATTGCTCGCTATGAGGACAAAGAGTATGTCCTCGATGAGAAGCTCGAGAAGATCAACACTAAAATCGCTACTCCGGCTGAAATGGCTACCATTGAAACTCACGCGCGTGATGCAACGAAGGTACATTGCATCATGACAGCCACCATGAATGCCAAATTCCAAAAGTCCTATGAGGACATGTATCTGTACGAAATGCACCAAGACTTGTTGGAGAGATACCACCAAAACGCGAGGCAAGAGCGTTACGAGATTTTCACTAACATGATTTCCGCCAAAATGGGTCATGGAGAATCTCTTACCGTGCACCTACAAAAGATGCAAAGGTATGTCGATCGTCTTCGCAAGTTGAATGTTGACTTTGGGGATGACTTGGTGATCGACATGGTGCTTCCCTCTTTGCCTCCGTGTTACAATCAATTTAGGATGACCTACCACATGAACAAAGAAGAGGTCACCCTAAGTAAGCTCCAAGGTCTCCTTAGGGTTGCTGAAAGAAACCTCAAGGACAAGTCTGTTGCACCCACTCCCAATCCACTAGTTGCTCCTGTTTTGGCCATTAGGCAAGGAAGAGGCAAGAAGAGGAAGGCTCCGTCTAAGAGCCACCGCAAGGGAAAGTCCCGAGATGGTTCCTCTTCTAGTTGGACTAAATTTGACACCGCTAAGCCTAACCCTAACCCAAAGGAGGCAGAGTGCCACCACTGCCACAAAATAGGGCATTGGTAGAGAAGCTGCCCAGAGTACCTGCAAGCTATAAGGGAAGGAAAGATCAAGCCATCTTTCGCAGGTATCTATATAATTAAATCTAACGATTCATCTCATGCTATTTCTTGGGTCCTTGATACCGGTTGTGGTTACCATATTTGTTTTGAATTGCAGGGACTAAGAAGAAATAGGGATGTGGAGCATGGAAGAATAAATCTAATCATTGGGAACAGAAGATCGTCACATGTGACCAAGATTGGAGTGTATTCTTTAGTGCTTAGGAATGGTTTATGTTTAGATTTGAACAATTGTTGCTATTCGCCAGAAATGGCAAGAAACATCATTTCATTTCATGGTTTGTTTAGACAAGGTTTTAGATTTTCTTTTAATAATGAGAATGGTTCTATTTTATGCTTATCTAAATGGTGTCTTATATTTTGAGGCTATACCATGTAATGGAATTTATGACACCGTTATGATTGTAGATAACTTAGGAAATGATGTTTTGTGCATGGATTCTTCCAATGGTATGGATAGAGCATCCTTGTGGCATTGTCGTCTTGGACATGTCAACAAGAAGCGCATCGCCCAACTCCAAAAGGATGGAGTGTTGGAGTCATTCGACCTTAGGGAAGATGACACATGTGAGTCTTGTTTACGTGGAAAGATGACCAAGTCACCCTTCACTAGTACATGTGAAAGGGGTGAGGGTCTATTGGACCTCATACATACCGATGTATGTGGACCGTTTAGATCAACCACAAAGGATAGGAACCGCTTCTATGTTACTTTTACCGATGACTATAGTAGATATGGGTATATCTACTTAATCAAGCAAAAGTTAGAAACGTTTGAAAAGTTCAAAGAGTTCAAGAATGAAGTGGAGAATCAATTGGGCTGGAAAATTAAGATGCTTCGATCCGATCGAGGAGGAGAGTATCTAAGTCTTAAATTCCACGACTATCTCAAGGAGTGTGGAATAGTCTGACAATTGACGCTACCTAGGACACCACAGTTGAATGGTGTGGCAGAAAGGCGTAATCGAACGTTGATAGACATGGTTCACTCTATGATGAGTCGTGCTTCACTATTTATCTCATTTTGGGGGTATGCCTTAGAAATTGCCGCCCATATCGTTGACCGAGTCCCTACTAAGAAGGTTGCCAATACACCTCACGAGATGTGGACAGGGAAAGCTCCCTCATTGGCACATATCAAGGTTTGGGGTTGTAAGGCTTTTGTAAGACGAGATACTCACGACAAGCTCGAACCTCGTAGTGAGCGATGTATTTTCATCGGATACCCGCAGAGGTCCTTTAGATATCTCTTCTATAGACCGAAGGACAATGTAGTCTTCGTTGCGAGGAGATGAGTTTTCCGAGAACGAGAACTCATAAGCCAAGGGGACAGTGGGAGGCAAATTGAGCTTAAAGAGATTCAAGAGTCGATAGATGAAGGAACCTCTACCACTGGCACTCAACCCGAGGAGGAGACTCCGGTTGAGCCTATTGACCAGTCCTTACCTCTTAGATGTTCCGAAAGAGTTAGAGTTCAACCCCAGTTTTATGGTTTTCATATTACTACCGAAGGGGACACGTATATTAGTGATGGTACACTAATAAATCTAGATGAAGCTAATAGCTTTAAGGAAGCCATGGCAGGCCCGGAGTCTGCGAAATGGAAAGAGGCAATGGACAGCGAGATCCAGTCCATGTATGACAACCGAGTTTGGAATTTGGTTGATAATGTGCTCGGACACAAGACCGTTGGGAGCAAATGGATCTTCAAGAAGAAGACCGACTTGGATGGAAATGTACACACATATAAGGCGCGATTGGTTGTGAAGGGCTTTACTCAAACTCCCTGAGTTGACTATGATGAGACCTTCTCACCAGTTGCGAAGATACAATCTATTAGAGTCATGCTAGCTATTGCCGCATTTCATGATTATGAGATTTGGCAAATGGATGTCAAAACCGCTTTCCCTAACGGGAAGTTGGCTGAGGAATAGAGTGATGCTAGCCAGAGGGTTTTGTTGATCCAAAGCATCCGAATAGAGTGTGTAAGCTTGAGAAGTCCATCTATGGACTTAAGCAAGCATCTCGTAGATGGAATCTTTGCTTCGATGAGAAAGTCAAAGAGTTTGGATTTGTACGAAGCGAAAATGAATCGTTTGTATATGTCAAAGCCAGTGGGAGCATAGTTAGCTTTCTTGTTTTGTATGTTGATGACATACTGCTCATAGGAAACGACATCCCGACTCTACAGGAAGTTAAGTCCTTGCTCGGGAAGTGCTTCGCTATGAATGACCTCGGAGACGCTTCCTATATTTTGGGAATAAGGATAGTGAGAGAGCGAAGTAAGAGACTAATAGGACTTAGTCAGAACACTTACTTAGATAATGTACTAAAACGTTTTAGTATGGAAAACTCGAAGAAGGGAGAATTACTGATACAAAGTAATGCCAAGTTGAGTAAGACTCAAAGTCCGAGTACCGAAGCTGAAATAGCAGAAATGAACCGAGTACCATACGCTTCTATAGTTGGCTCAATCATATATGTTATGACTTGTACTCGCCCTGATGTAGCCTTTGCTTTGAGCATGGTTAGTAGATATCAGGGGAACCCTGGCAGAGCCCATTGGATTGCGGTCAAGAATATCCTTAAGTAACTTCGGAGGACGAAGGAATGGTTCTTAGTTCTCGGATGGAGTGATGACTTGAAGGTGCGAGGGTGTAGTGACGCCAGCTTTCAAACCGAAAAAGACAACTATCTTTCGCAGTCGGGCTGGGTCTTTACCCTTAATGGAGGAGCAGTGACTTGGAGGCGTTCCACGTAGGAAACCGTAGCTGATTCAACGTGCGAATCAGAGTACGTTGCAGCGAGCGAAGCGTCGAAGGAGGCAATATGGTTGCAGAACTTCATCGGTGATCTTGGAGTTGTACCTACCATAAAGGAGCCCATGGAGATTTTCTGTGATAATGAAGGAGCGGTTGCCTTAACCAAGGAACCGAGGGATCATGGTAGATCTCGACATATCAACAGAAAATATCACTTTATTAGACATTGTGTAGAAGGACAACTCGTGGTGAAGAGGATATCATCAGAAGATAACCCAGCAGATCCGCTTACGAAGCGATTGAGTAGGGTTAAGCACTTGCAGCATGCTAGGAGTATTGGGCTGAAGGATGATATTAGTATAGATTAGATAGTATTAGAAACGTGTAATAGATAAATGTAATTAACATTTGATAATTAAATAAAAGAGTATTATTTATGAGTAATGTTACTGTCTTATGTTAATCATTTAACTATTGTTTCCTTTGCATGTTTTGACTTCCAGAATAATTGAATATTATTAAGAATAATCGAATTATTCAAATAGTCCACAATCGTTCATGTTTTGGAAGTAGATATGAATGAAGATTGTCATGAATTGGTGTGTAGATTGTCTAAATGGTATTAGACATAGCAAAATGTTGTTGCAGTGTTCATGAGTGCTTATGAACTAGTTTTGAGCATTGGAACAAACACGCGCTTGCTGGAATCACCTTATGGAATATGATAAAAGGGTGATCGCAAGACGATAATACCATATGGTCTTAAAACCTAGATATATGGTTTGTTATTTGTTAATTGGTTGTACATTGATAATGCGAAACCGCATCAGTAACTTGATGTTATAAAACGCATTGTTGTGTATAGTTGGTTAATGAATAAATAAATGCATATCAGTCGAAGTTTATCTGTTACTTTTATCCTAAGAGGTTAAAAGCGATATCTCGGCCGCTCAATGATTTGATTTGACTTATGTGTCGGGCCCGGTCAGAACCAAATTGATGTGTTCGATTAAGTTCTATGTTGAATAAATCTGAAATCGAGAAACCAAATGCTAGACAAATTGGTTCCATAAAATTGTCAACATGATATCTAAATAGAGGACTATACGATCCCTTATCTAAAGGACAAGATTGATTAGATCAGAGTTTGACAGCGTCTTTGAGAGCTACGATTGCTAATCAGAATATACTTGTCTATATAGTTACTAGACTTATCCAAGTGGGAGACTGTTGGAAAAGTGTCTAAGGCTACAACTATATTTGGCAAGTATTTGACCCAGTTGTGCATGGTCCTTTTGGGTTGCCTTCAACATAGCAACTTGACAGGATGATTTATAATGAGAGAAAGAATATTATTTATATATTATAAGAATAATATAAGGAATAATAATATTGTTACTTGATTAATATAAGTCATAAATTAATTAGCAATTAATTTGGTGGCTTAAAGAGATTAATTGAATAAAGGGGCATAAACTGTCAAATGTGTGATAGTTATACTTTCGGCTGTAAATCCCTTATGGATAAAGGGTTGCCGGTTTCAAGGACTTTGGATAGGCCTTGAAATCATCCAAAGGCTTATCATGAGGGGATTAGGATTGCTTAGTGCCTAAGTTATCCAATTAGGGTTTAAGGGTGAAACCCTAGGAGCCTTAAAAGTATAAATAGACCCCAAGGGTTATGGAAATCGGTACTTGTGCTTTTAGAAAGAAACCCTGACTGATTTGATCCCCTCTCCTCTCTCCTAAATCATCTTCTTTCTAGTTGGTGTTTGTAAGTCATTAGAGGTGTGCCAATCGTGACTCTAAAGCCTCAAGGATAACAAGATCAAGCAAGTGATTCAAGGTAAACTTCTAATCTGTGATTTCATATTGTTATTATTCTCTATTAGCCATTAGAAGTCTTGGATTCAATGTATGTCCAATTAGACAAACCTAGATCCAAGCATTAGGGTTTGTATGTGCACATAGGAATGTTCATATGGCCAAAACCCATCAGTTTTCATATGGATCGTAAGGATAAGTTCTTCCGCAAAGTTTTTAAAATAAAAGGAAAATTTCTGATTTTATTTATTTAAAAGATCCTTACAATGGCATCTGTGAAAATTTTTGTTGCTTATAAGATTCCATTAATAGCAAGACTAGAAATATGAAATTGATTCTTTTATTTGTGGTAATGTCTAAATTTACCCAATAAGGAAAGATTCTCATCACCCAAGTTTCAATTGGACCGAAACTTGGAATGATGCAAGTTGTATAGAATGATGAATGAGAACTTTCAAGCATTGGAAAAATTAAGACTAATTACTTGTTCACATGGATGTGTGAGTCAAGTAAAGGGCTAAGGGATCGAGTACACAGTCATGTGCACTGATCAAGCCCACCACAAATAATTGATAAGACTATTCGTCATGATTTACTAAAGTTTAGTAAATATGGTTATACTTATAAGTCTAAGTATAATTCTGAAGCATTGGAAAAATTTTGATGTATGGTAGAACGAATGAGAAGGATCAAATTAGGCAGAAGGATAAAAGTTTCTCAAATCTGAAAAGTTGGGAGAGTACTTTTTGATATATGATCATCTTAATGATTAAGAGACCTGATCACAATTCATCCTCTAAGTGTATTCTGATAACTAAGAAGAGGAGCTATGAATTGTTGAAGTGGTTAAATCAAAAAGATGAGTCATACTTCGTTCCAAAACAATCCTTAGAGTTATATTCTAAGAGTGTAACTTGAGTGACATATCTTAAAGAAAGGTTTAAAAACATGTGTCAAATGTAAGAGTAAAAGTGTCCTACTCTTGTACATTTGAAATTGGTAAGTTGTGATGTTTTGGATAAAACAGAAACAACTTAGACCAATTGTGTGAAGTGGTTGTCTTGATAAAGAATCCACACTATCTCTTGAATATCTGACAAGAAAGTCTTATATGTCAAGAGGCCAGTGGGAGTCTTAAAGGTCTTGAAAGTCTCAAGAACTAATCAAGAATAAAACCCGAGGTTCTTCACTAGCACACGACTTGAGGTTTATAACCTATCGTGTTGACATTTCTGTTCCCATTCCAGTTAAATTTGGCTTTGCATATGAGTTCTTAGAGTCCTCAATTGGTTGCACAACTACTTGGAAGCAATGGCAGGCCCTTGTGCTGCCAATTGGAAAGAACTTAAGATTGCACAAGTTCAATCTGTATGCGTTTGGATTTGTCACTAACCTTGTCTTGTGATTATGGTTTTGACAAATTGATATGGGTAGGAACTCATACACCATAAAAATCTAAGTGTCATAAGGTTTCTCTCCGATTCATGAAAATGATGGTGAGGAAACACTTCCACTAAGTAGATTTGTAAGTAGATAGTAATCTTTGCATTCTCAAAGTTGTTAGTAGGCACACTAACATGGACTTACGAGAAATAGCAAAGGTCTAAACTATTAAGAATATGATTACGGAATCCCTTTTCTTAGTTCTGAAATTGTTTAGACACACCGGTGAGCTATCTAAGATAAGGTGTATGATTTTGATAAAGTCTTATCAAAGCAATCTAGTATCAGAAATCTGAACTTTGATAAAAAAGTCAATAGCTGATTTCTGAGTACATGTCAAAGCTAGTGGGAGCATAAGTGTTATGCTAATAATCATCAGTTAGTGGGAGCATGATAATTATGATAAGTATTGCAAGTTAGCAATGTTAATTATAGAAAACAAAAGTTTCAATTCGTGACGTTGCAGGGGTTGAAAAAGTTGTTTTGCTATAATTAAGGGAGAGGAAATTATACTTAATTTCAATTATGAAAAGCATAGATTAAGTTTATAATCATTCTACAGAGCTTATATTGAGCTTGTAATCACCTTTAGTCAAGAATATATATATATATATCAATTTCATGTTGGATTGGTTCAACTTAAGAAAATTCTATATATTGCGTTCTCAAAATTCGATTATGATTACGACATCCTTTTTCATAGTAAAATTTTGAGAATATCGCAAACAAAAAAAATTATTATGCCAAAAGACTGGTCTACAACCATGTCTTTATGTGAAACATCATGAATTGTATCCCATTTACTTTGGGTACAAGATCGATTACATGTGCTATAATAGTTATTCTTTGTGAATTTTCCAAATGCCTTGGGGCATTAAGGAGGAAAATGTCTAGAATTGGATATGACTAAAGTGATTAAGCAATTGTCGAGGACAATCTAAGGTTTACCAAAGATTGGTTTCTCAAGGACAGTTAGAAGTATAGTGTGAATTTTCGAAAGGCCATATTGACATAGTCTGAAAAGAGGCAACTCTTGTTCAGAAGTAGTAGTCAAAATGGGAATATAGAGTTGTCTCTATAGATAGAAGCAATATGTGTAAGATTAGAAAGAACTTAGTGCAAGAAGCATGTTCAAAGCAATGCATACTTTGAACATAAGACTTTGTGTCCACAGAGTAGGTCTTCATTGGAATACCCTGTAATGGTTGTTGACAAGTCTTTATGACTTTGTACACATTCATTGCAAGAGGGTAGGGCATTTATGTTTAAATCCTAACAAGATTTCGATTTGGGAGTGTGAAATTAGAATCATTGAAAGTTTGGTCAATTGGTTTATTTCACAAAGTAAGGATCATAGATAAACATAGAGTGCATACTTGGTGTATGGCAAAGCTATTGTTTAGAAAAACATAGTGTACCTGCTTGGAGCATGGGACAACTAGTGTTTTTAATTCAAGTATAAAGTTGATAAAACTAAAACAATGAATAATGGGTAATCAGTATGGTGATAAATAGAAGTGGTCTATTTATATTTATAGGGTTTGATATCATACTTGATTCATTTATTCTTGTGTTTCACTTTGCATGTTTTGACTTCCATAATAACTAGGTTATTCTTTCGGAATGACTAAGTTATTTAAACCATCCACAGTCGGTCATATGTTGGAAGTAGATATGAATCAAGACTGTCATGGGTTGGCTTGTAGAGGTCCAAGTTAATGGACAAAGTTGTGCTACAACGCTCATGAGTGCTCATAAGTTCTGAGTATTGGATTCAACCAACGCTCATTTGAATCACTTCATGGATTTTATCACGAGTGATCATGAGATGATAATATCTTATATTCTTCAAACCTAGTGATATGAGTTGTTATTATGAGTTGGTTATACATTGATTGCGTGAAACCGCATTGGTAACTCGATGTTATAAAACGTGTCTTTGTGTATGATTCAACAAGTAGCAGAACAAGCCATATGAGTCGTAGTTTATCCATTCCTTTTACCTTCAGGTTAAAAGCGATATATGTGGGCCCATCGATGATTTAGCGATGACACGTGTGAGTGCTTGGCCAAGCCAGGACTGATTTGTTTTGTTCAATCAGTCAGTCGTCATAAAGCGGAAATTGGGAAACAACAAATAGACAGAGAGAATGATTTATAATCCATGTCTCAGTCCATATGATATCTAGAATGGAGGAATATATGATCCCTTATCTAATGGACAAGTCATTTACAAAGGTCAGAGATCATCGGCAAGGTCAGAGTTCGACGGAAGCTTTCGAGAGCTACGATTGCGAGTTGGTTCTTGAAGTCATACGCAATAATAGTTTTAGACTTATCCATGTGGGAGATTGTTGGATTAATGTTTAAGTCCATAACTATAATTGGTAAGACTTGACCCGACCCGGCATGGTCCATTTGGGTTGCATGGCATCATGCATATGGATCGACTATAATGAGAGAAATAACACTTAAGGTTTGTTAATATATTATAAGTTAAAATATATTAATAAGATTATTTAATTAGTATTGATCAAGAATTAATCTAAAATTAATTAAGTGATAAAAAGAAGACTAATTATATATATGGGTTGATTGTGTAAATCATCCATACTTGTATAGTGGGCTAATGCTCCATGGATTATCAAGTTGGGCTAAAACCCGTATGATGCTCCATGGATGCTCCATGGTGTATTTGAACCCATGGATCCAAGGAAAATGGAAATTCATGACAATTAGGGTTTACCCTAATTGTAACACTATATAAGGATCATACTCTTGGAAAAATCGGTTACCATGGAAGATAGAGAAGGGCTAGCCGATTTCAAGTGTTCTACATTTCTCTCAAGGTTATTCCAAAAGCAATTGATGTTGTGTGAACCATTTGAGGTGTCACACTTGGGGTACTAGGCACTCAAGCTTCTTGAGAAAATTCTACACCAAAGACATATGTATTCTATCTTGTTATATTCATTGTTTTGTATGCTAGATTAGGATAACACCTTGGATGTTCATATTTGCATCTATAATAGAGAAAACATAGATCCAAAGTATTTAGGGTTGCATGTACACTTAGGAGTGTTAGAATGCTCAAAACCCAACAGCTGCCTAAAGTATCTGCAAGATATCAAAGACGGAAAGGTTAGCCCAACTTCGGCAGGTATATACACTATTTTGTCTAATAACTCATCATCTTATTGTTATTGGGTCTTTCATACAGGATTATATTTCATATTTGTTTTGATTTGCAGGGACTAAAAAGAAGTGAAGAAATGGATAATGGTAGAATGAATCTGATCACGGGGAATAGGCAATCCTCTCTTGTTACCATGATTGGAGTTTATAGTCTAGTGCTTAGTAATGGTGTTAGTTTAGATTTAATAAATTGTTTCTACTCATTAAAGTTGAAAAGAAACATTATCTCTTTTCATGCATTGTTCAGAAAAGGGATTAGATATTTATTTATTGATTGGAATGGTTCTTTTTTTGCTTATAAAAATGATTTTTTTTTTAAATTTTGAAGCTTTACCTTGTGATGGTGTGTATGAAACTGTGATGTGTGTAGACAATTTAGGAAATAGTGTATTTCAAATTGATTTGTCTAATGATATAAACAATGCATGCTTGTGGCATTGTCGTCTTGGACACATCAACAAGAAATACCTCGCCCAAGTCCTAAAGGATGTAGTGTTGGAATCATTTGACCTAAGGTCAGATAATGCATGACAATCTTGTTTTTTGGGGAAGATGACAAAATCACATTTCACTAGATCTTGTGAAAGAGGTGAAGGTTTGTCGGTCCTCATAGACACATATGTGTGTTGGCTCTTCAGATCCAACACGAGGGATGAAAATCGATTTAATGCGACATTTACAGATGATTATAATAGTTATGGATATATTTACATAATCAAACATAAATAGGAAACCTTTCAGAAGTTCAAAGAGTTTAAAGATTAACTGGAGAATCAATTGGGCAGGAAGATAAAGATGCTCTGTTCATATAGAGGTGGAGAGTATCTTAGTATCGAATCGACGACTATCTTAGGGAATGTCAAATAGTTTCACAATTAACACCTCCTAGGACACCTCAACTTAATGGTGTGGCTGAAAGACAGAATCGAACCTTATTATACATGGTTCATTCCATGATGAGTGAAACTTCTCTTCCAATTTCATTCTAGGGTCATGCCTTAGAGACTTCAGCCTGTATTCATAATTTTGTCCCAACTAAGAAGGTTGCCAAAACACCTCACAAAATATGGACAAGTTAAGTTCCCTCGTTAGCACATATCAACGTTTGGGGTTGTGAAGTTTTCGTTCGACGAATGACTTAGGACAAGCTTGATCCTCAAAGTAAGAGATGTAATTTCATCGGCCACCTAAAGAAATCCTTTGGATATTTGTTCTATAGACCAAGTGAGAACGTGGTCTTTGTAGAACAAAAAGGAGTCTTTCGCAAGAGAGATAACTAATATACAAAGTGGACAATAGCAGTACCATTGACCTTGAAGAGGTTTTAGTATTGAACATTCCATGAAAGGAGAAATGCCCATCCAAAGTAATGCCAAACGGAGTAAGACTCAGAGTCCGAGTAAAGCTAATTGGATAGTAGATAAGAATATTCTCTAGTATCTGTGATTGACTAAGTATAGGGTCATAGTATTTGGTGGTAGTGGTACATTCAAAGTAACTATCTATTCTGATGCTAACATTCAATTAGATAGAGACAAACTTCATTCTCAATTTGGTTGGGTGTTTACCTTAAATAGAGGAGTAGTTACTTGGAAAAGTTCCAGGCAAGAGAGAATGGCTGATTCTACTTGTGAATCAGAGTACATAGCGGCAAGTGAACAATTAAAGGAAGCAATTTGGTTGAATAACTTCATTGGAGATCTTGGAGGTGTTTCAACCATTAAGGATTAAATGGAACTTTTATGTGATAATGAAGGAGCGGTTTCCTTGAAAAAGGCACCAAGGGACCATGGAAGATGTCACACCTCCGAACTGTCAGAAATAACGGCAGAAACGTCCGGGGGCGGGTGACGTCATGCGTAGTATCACAACAAACGTATCATAGAAATCAAAGTAAACACAACCATTAAATTACAATAAGAATATTTACATCTATTTGAAAACATAGTTTGTGTACATCAAATGAAACAAAAGATAAAAACAAGACAAAAAAATGGTATGTCTTCTCCAAAAGCTGGTGAAGGTACCTGTCTATCGTTGTCCTGAGAATACAAGTGGTTTTGAAAACGTATCAGCATAAAGCTGGTGAGTTCATAAGCATTATTTGTATTGAAAACTAGCCACTGAATTTGTAAAAATGGTTTCATTTCATTATAAGTAAAATGTCATTTGTATCGAAAACCATTGTTATTCAAGTTCTGATATATGTACGCATGCTTTCCAAGAAAATCCAATATTTTCTAACATGTTGTTGATTTCTGTACGAAAAGTATGTTCCCTTTGAAAACCCTGACTACCACCAGTATGTAGTGCATGTTCTGTTCGAAAACCTTGGCTACCACTACTATGTTGTGTATGATCTGTTGAAAACCCTGGCTACCACCAGTATGTAGTGTATAATATGTTTGAAAACCCTGGCTACCACCAATATGTACAATAGTTTTATTACTTAAAAGAAAACCAAAGGTTTTGTCCTTGGAATACCCTCCAGTAAGTAGATAGGTAGTTTTATTAACTAAAATAAAACTATTAAAGATAGAAATCCTGTAAACAAAGGTTAGTTGATACTATTGTGAGTTCGTATAACCATGCTAATATGACTGGTGACCTCCTTGACATTTCTTCAGGCATCGTACGATTACAAAATTTGTCTCCCCAGGCGTGCCCGCCTAACTATAGCTAACATTTAAGGCGTGGGATTGTCAGTCCCGAATAGATCTATTCACAAATTTCACGCTCTCCCTTCAGGAGACTCTGGTTATACTAAAGGTGAGGATTTACTGGTACCCCGAGGAGCATAACGAAGATAGGTCTCACATTCCTGTACTAACTCGTTTACGTGTTGTTATGTGGTTCTCGTGTTCGAAATCGTTTGTATACAGCGTAGATTATAAATAACTATACACAGAATAGTTATTTAGTAAGATACTGTTGTTATCTGAATGTAGTAATGGATAAACTAAATTTTTCATAGTTTATATGCTTGACTTTTTACGTAGTTCGAAACTGTAAGACTGGTAAAGAAATCCCCAAGCTATACCTATTATACTTTGAATGGTTTGTTACGTTCATGTACTATTTGAAAACTGTGCAATTAAGTTTAGAAAAACATCCCTTATGCTCCGCATATTACAAAAGGGATAAAGTATCTAAATGTTTGATGTAAAACCATTGTAATTGCATCAATTTTTAACTTGTGAAAACCGTTATGTTTGGCTTGTATTCCCCCCTGAAAACATTTTAAAATCTGTAAAAGCGTAGGGGTATGAACTCATAGTTGGTTGGTCATAAAGGATTGAACCGGAAGATCCTTGAGTCAATGCATGTGTCACTTAACAGAATCCTAATATCAAATAAATACATATATGTATCTAAATTAGCGATTTCTTTAGATAAAGTGTTAGATAAACACATGGTTTTGGTTATGGAATTTTACCGGGACTTGGTTGAATTGAGACAACAGGCTATTCCCCACGAAAGAGTTATTTACAGTCGGGAGGAGAGTTTACGGTCGACAGGCAGTTTATGACGGTGATCTAGGGGTTACAGTCGTAAACTGAGTTTATGGTCCTTGAAGATTTTACCATAAATGGGTTTACGGTCTATAAAGATTGACCATTTATAGTCTATGAAGATCGATCGTAAACTCAAGAACAGTGATGCTGATTTCGATGAAAACGTGTTTTAGAAGCTCCTACACTACCTCCAGAAGTGTTTCCTGATGGTTTTTAAAGAGAAATGAGGGTGTTTCGGCGTTTACGGTCAGAGGATCTAGAGAGACGATGAGAGAGTTTCCGGTCTAAAGTGTTCAAATGAGGGTGGGGGTCTCATATTTATAGGGGATTTTGTGGTCGGTGAGTGGGGTCCACTCGACTCCAACCTTAAACAGGGTTTACGGTCGTAAATGAGTTTACAACCGTAAACTCGTCCTGGACCATGAACACGGTATTTTTCGAGGAAATTCAAGTTTTTCGCATGATTTCTAGTTTATTCCGACTCGTATAAAATACATAGTATTTATTTAAAACATAAAGTCTTTCCCAAACTAAGAAATTTGACGGAAATCTAATAAAAACCCAAATATTCTTAACGAAAATTGGGTAAGGAAAACGTAAAAAGTTTCGGGTTGTCACATCATCCCCCCGATAGAGGGAATTTCGTCCCAAAATTTGAAGATAGAATAAAAATCATGGATTCGGAAAGAGGTGTAGATACTTCTGTTTCATCTGATGTTCGCGCTCCCAAGTGAATTCAGGTCCCCGCTTGGCGTTCCAGCAAACCTTCACTATCACGATGCGACTTTCTTTCTTTTGTTTGATCTCTCTATCCATGATTTCAACCAGTTCTTCCACGAAGTTAAGGTTGTCGTTGATTTCAATCTCATCGAGGGCAATTACAAGGGTTTCGTCGGACAAACATTTCTTAAGATTTGAAACGTGGAAGACATGATGAATGTTGCTAAGTTCGTGCGGTAAACAAAGTTTGTAGGCTACGGGACCAACCCTAGCAAGGATCTCGAATGGTCCTATGTACCTCGGATTTTGTTTTCCACGCTTTCCAAAGTGTATCATGCCTTTCCAGCGCGAGACCTTTAGCAGAACATGGTCTCCAACCTAGAATTCCAAGGTTTTTCGTCATTTATCGGCGTTGCTCTTTTGTCGATCTCTCGAAGCTTTCAGCCGCTCCTGGATTTGTATAATCATTTCAGTGGTTTCGCAAATGATTTCTGGACCAGTTAGAGTGTTGTCGGGGACTTGTCCCTTGGCTAGTTGCGTGTCGCCCACCTCAGCCCAGCATAGAGGGGATCTGCAGTTGCAACCATAGAGGGCTTCGAATGGTTTAGCCTTGATGTTGGTATGATAACTGTTGTTGTAGGAGAATTCAACCAAAGGATAAATGGGTGTCCCACAATTTACCAAAGTCGATGAGACATGCTTGCAACATGACTTCAAAGGTCTAGATGGTCCTCTCACTCTGCCCATCTGTTTGAGGATGGTAAGTTGTACTCATGTCTAGCTTTGTTCTAAGAGCTTTCTGTATGGACTACCAAAATCTTGAGGTGAACCTGCTATCTCGATTGGAGATAATGGAAACAAGTACCCTGTGCAGTCGAACTATCTCTTGAATGTAGATTCGTGTGATCCTCTCCATTTTGAATGTTTCTTTGATTGACAGGAAGTGAGCGGATTTTGTCAATCAGTCGACTATTACCCAGATGGTGTTGTACTTACTACGAGATTTGGGTAAATTGGTAATGAAAACAATGGTAATACTCTCCCGCTTCCACTCAAGTATCTCTGAATGCTAAAGCAAACCTGAGGGCTTCTGATATTGAACCTTCACCTTGGTGCAAGTTAGACACTTGCCCACGAAGGTAATGATTTCTAATTTCATGTTTGGCCACCAATACAGTTTCTTGAGGTCGAGCTAAATCTTATCCGAACCTGGGTGAATAGAGTATCTAGTCTTGTGAGCTTCATTCATGACAACCTTTCTGTAACCACCGAACATTGGGGTCCAGATCCATTTCATGAAATAATAGACTGCATCTTCCTTGATCTCTAAGTTCTTTTCCATTCCACTCAAGGTTTCACCCAACACATTTTCTGGTTTTAAGGCTTCCAGCTGAGCCTCTCTAATTTGTACGGATAAGTGGGAAAGGATGATCATTATCAGTGCCTTCACTCTATGGTATGAGCATTCCTTTCGGCTAAGGGAATCCGCCACCACATTGGCCTTGCCGGGATGGTAGCGTATTTTGCACTCGTAATCCTTGAGTAACTCTACCCAACGCCGTTGTCTCATGTTCAACTCCTTTTGGTCGAAAATGTGTTGTAGGCTTTTATGGTCGGTGAAGATAGTGCACTTGGTTCCGTAGAGGTAATGTCTCCATATCTTCAATGTGAAGACCGCTGCTCCCAACTCTAGGTCATGAGTTGTATAATTGACTTCGTGTGTTTTTAGCTATCTCAAGGCATAAGTAATAACATTTCCTCGCTGCATGAGCACACGGCCTAGGCCCTGATTGGATGCATCACAGTAGACAACGAAGTCCTCCATCCCTTCGGTCAGAGATAGGATAGGTGCGTTGCATAGGGCCTGCTTCAAAGTTTGGAACGCAGTGTCTTGTTTTTCACTCCAACAAAAGGGTACGTCTTTCTGAGTCCGAGTGGTTAAGGGTTTGGAAATTTTGTAGAAATTCTAGATAAACCTGCGATAATAGGCAGCGAGGCCCAAGAATTGACGGATTTATGTGGGCGTCTTCAGTGCTGACCAGCACTCTATCTCTTTAATTTTGGAGGGGTCAACGTGTATGCCTTCCTTGCTTGCCACGTGACCCAATAAAGTTACTTTTCGGATCCATAATTAGCACTTGGAGAACTTCACATATAGCTTCTCCGTTCATAGAGTTTCCATCACTAATCTCAAGTGTTCTTTGTTGTAACGCCCATGTTTCTAGGCTAGGCATCAATATTGACATAATATTCTAGGTTAACCATTGTAACTCATTTAGAAGAAATGAAAAGGAATTATGTGGATTCTATGTGATTTATGTGTTTTATGCTTAATTATTAGGGTTTAATTAATTAAAAATAAAAATAAGCTTCAAAATTAAAGTGTGAGATAAGCCTGATATCTTTACATAAAGTTGTAGTGGTCGAAACAAGGATTTCAGGGTATAAAGAATGCCGAAATCCACGTTATAACGAAAAGTTATGACCTGTCGAAGTTTCGCGACAAAACCGGCACGGTGCCGAGTGTCGTAAAAAGTGAGTTTTTGATAAGCTACTTTTTAGCCTTAGTAATCTAAACGAAAGTCGTAGTATTCGTTAAACCGAGAAGTTCGATAAAAAGAACGCCCAAATCTGACTTCGTATGAGGAAGTTATGATTTTTCGAAATTTCAGCTTAGCAGTAGACAACTAAAAACTCGAATTTTAGATCGAGCGATTTTTAGCTGACACAACTAAACTAGAATTGAAGGTCTCGTCATTAGGAGCCCAACGGTAAAAAGTCTGACGAAAACGGACATCGGATGAAGAAGTTATGAATTTTTAACAGATTTCATGTCCCGGTCTGTTGAAAATAATAATATAAAATTTAAGTTCAAAATTAGCCGACGAAGTCTAAACGGAAATTTTAGAGCATAATTTTAGCTACGCGTGCATATAAAGAACGTCAAAAACGGAGCTCGTATGCGAAAGTTTTGGATTTTAGAAGTTTTGGCGCAAAAATCGAGAAAATTCGCATAATCACGAGTTGCTGCTGAGTCATCCAAAGCCGTGGCACATCCGAGGAGCGACGCGTGTGCAGCCTAGTCCGAGACTCGCACCTAGCTCCGAGCCTCGCACGTGTAAGACGACTCCGCGGTCCAATCAGCGAGTGCCACCGAGATCCTCGCACATGCTGACCCCCTGCGCATCGGACACATGCCTCAAACCAATCACAGACTGCCAGCAGGCCTTCGCATGCGCAGCCCTCGTGCGAGCCTTCGCCTGCGAGCCCTCGGATCTGCGACGTGTAGTTCCTTCTCAGCCGTCCGATCAGAAGCTCCACCCTATAAATAGAAGGGTGCGAGACCTCCCAGTGGTATTTTGAAAACTTGACATTTTTATCCCCTTTCTCCATATTTCTTTCATATTATCATCCCCCGAAGCCCCGGTATCGATTATATGCCCCGGAATACGCCACGAAGTGCCCGTGAAGCCCGGAAAATTTATCTTTTCGGATTCGAAGCCCGTCCTTTCGCAGAGCCCAGTTTCTCAATAAAACTCTCGGTTTTATTAGAAACGATCGTTTTAGGAAACGAATTGTTGCTCGGTTTTCATTAAATCATGTGAGTGTGTATTTACTTTCACCTTACACATAGATATGAAGTATTTTACATAAAATACGTGTTGTGTGAATATATATTGTTTGTTTATTTGAGATGGGAGCTGAAGGAATGATTTATACATGTTTTTAAACAATTTAAACTATATATGTATTTTTATCTACGAAAAATGTTGGGTAAAACTGTTGGGTTTTTGAGCATTCTAACACTCCTAAGTGTACATGCAACCCTAAATACCTTGGATCTATGGTTTCTCTATTATACATGCAAATAAGAACTTCCAAGGTATTATCCTAATCTAGCATACAAAACAATAACTATAGCAAGATAGAATACATACCTCTTTGATGTAGAAAGTCTTCATGAAGCTTGAGTACCTAGTGCCCCAAGTGTGACACCTCAAATGGAATCACAATCATCAAAACACTTGGAATAACTTGAGAGAATTCTTACAACTCATGAAATCGGCTAGCCCTCTCTAGAACCTTACTAGTGCCGATTTTGTCAAGAATAATATCTTTATATAGTGTTACAATTAGGGTAAACCCTAATTGTCATGACTTTCCATTTCCTTGGATCCATGGGTACAAATACACCATGGAGCATCCATGGACCATCCTATGGGTTTTAGCCCAACTTGATTATCCATGGAGCATTAGCCCACTATACAAGTATGGATGATTTACACAATCAACCCATATATTTAATTAGTCTTCTTTTGATCACTTAATTAATCCTAGATTAATTCTTGATCAATACTAATTAAATAATCTTATTATTCTTATCATTAATATACTAGAACTTATAATATATTAATAACCATAAGTGTCTTATTTCTCTCATTCAAGTGCATGATGGTATGCAACCCAAATGGACCATTCCGGGTCGGGTCAAGTCTTACCAAATATAGTTATGGACTTAGACATTAATCCAACAGTCTCCCACTTGGATAAGTCTAAAACTATTATTGCGTATGACTTCAGGAACCAACCGGCAATCGTAGCTCTCAAAAGCTTCTGTCGAACCCTGACCTTGTTGATGAACTCTGACCTTTGTCAGTGACTTGTCCATTAGATAAGGGATCATATATTCCTCCATTCTAGATATCATATGGACTGAGACATGGATTATAATCATTCTCTCTGTCCATTTGTTGTTTCCCGATTTCCGATTTATGACGACTGACTAATTGAACAAATCAAATCAGTCCTGGCCCGGCCGAGCACTTCCATTTGTCATCATCAAATCATCGAGGGGCCCACAGATATCGCTTTTATCCCGAAGGTAAAAGGAACGGATAAACTTCGACTCATATGGCTTGTTCTACTACTTGTTGAATCATACACAAAGGCACGTTTTATAGCACCGAGTTACCAAATGCGTTTTCGTGCTATCAATGTACTATCAACTCATAGTAACAACTCATATCTCTAGGTTTGAAGAATATAAGATATTATCGTCTCATGATCACTCGTGATAAAATCCATGAAGTGATTCCAATGAGCGCGGGTTGAATCCAATACTCAAAACTTATGAGCACTCATGATTGTTGTAGCCTTGTCCAACACCTTAGACCTCTACAACCCATCATGACATTCTTAATTCATATCTACCTCCAACATATGACCGACTGTGGATGGTTTGAATAACTTAGTCATTCCGGAAGAATAACCTAGTTTATTCGGGAAGTCAAAACATGCAAAGTGAAACACAATAATAATTGAATCTAATATGGTATCAACCCTTTGAACATAAATAAAACACCTTTTATTTATCACCATATGATTACACATTATTCATTGTATACTGTTTCAGCTATCAACTTTATTCTTGAATTTAAAACAATAGTTGTCCCATGCTCCAAGCATGTACACTATGTTTTCTTAAACACTAGTCATGCCACACACCAAGTATGCATACTATGTTTGTCTATGATCTTTACTTTGTGAACTAGATCAATTGAACATAACTTCAATGATTCTCTTTTCACACTCCCAAATCCTTACTGCAAATGCAAGAATTCCAAATTCATGCCATTTACTGAAATCTGTTAGATTCTAAACTTATATGCATTGATCCTCTTGTAACGATTATGCACAAAGTCACAAAGACTTGGCAACAATCATTACAGAGTATTCCAAAGGAGATCAACTCCTTGGAAATATCCTTCTTGCATTAAGTTTCCTTAATCTTACACAGATTGAAAATTCTAACTTTGAAACATTTCCAGATTCCATTTTGACTATCACTTCTGAACAAGAGTTGCCTCTTTACAGACTATGTCAATATGGTCCTTCCAGAATTATCACTATACTTCCAATTGTCCTTGAGCAACCAATCTTTGGTAAACCTTAGATTGTCCTCGACAATTGTTTAATCCTTTTAGTCATATCCAGTTCTAAACCTTTTCCCTTCTTAATGCCCCAGGCATTTGGAAAATTTTAGAACGGATGATTATAGCACATGTAATCGATCCTATATCCGAAGCATATGGGACACGATTCATGATGTCTCACATAAAGACTAAACCAGTCTTTTGCTATAACATTTCCATTTCAATTTGCCAAGTTCTCATAATTCAGATTATGAAAAGGGATGCCGTAATCATAATCGAATTTTAGAACGCAAATAATGGACTCATATACAGAATTTCCTTATGTTGAGCCATTCCAACATGAAATTCATATATATATCCTTGACTAAATGATTAAAACCTCAGATCTAAACCTTATAGATTTGATATGAAGTATAATTTCCTCTCCCTTAATTATAGCAAAACAACTTTTTCCCAATTGAAATTTTTTGTTTTCTATAATTAACATTGCTAACTTGCAATACTTATCATAATTATCATGCTCCCACTAACATGATGATTATTAGCATAACACTTATGCTCCCACTAGCTTTGACATGTACTCAGAAATCACCTGGACTTCTAGAAATCAATACTCCATTGACTTTCTTACCAAAGTTCAGATTTCTGATGCTAGATTGTTTTGATAAAACTTTATCAAAATCATACACCTTTCCTTAGATAGCACACTTGTGAGTCTAAACAATTATGAAGAGGTATGCCGTAATCATAATGGTTAGACCTTTTTGCCACTTCTCACAAGTCCAGGTTAGTGTGCCGGTTAACCACACACGCTCCACTAACGACTTTGAGAATGCAAATATCACAATTGCTATCTAGATAAAATCTACTTAGTGAAAGTGTTTCCTCACCATCATTTTCATGAATCGGAGAGAAACCTTATGACACTTAGATTTATATGGTGTATGAGTTCCTACCCATATGAATTTGTCAAACCATAATCACAAGACAAAGATAATGACAAATCCAAAACCATATGGATTGAACTCAATCTTAACTTCTTGCCACCTGGCAGCTCAAGGGCCTGCCATTGCTTCCAAGTTTTTATGCAACAAACTGAGAACTCTAAGAACTCATATGCAAAGCCAACTTTAACTGGAATGGGCACAGATATGTCAACACAATAGATTATAAACCTCAAATTGTGTGCTAGAGAAGAACTTTAGGTTTTATTCTTAATTAGTTCTTGAGACTTTCAAGACCTTTAAGACTCCCACTGTCCTCTTGACATATAAGACTCGCTTGTCAAACATCCAAGAGACAGTGTGGATTCTAATCAAGATAAACACTTCACACAATTGGCCTAAGTTGGTCTTTGTTTTATCCAAAACATCACAACTTACCAATCTCAAATGTACAAGAGTAGAAAACTTTTACTCTTACATTTGACAAGTGTTTTAAACCTTCTTTAAGACATGTCACTCAAATTACAGTCTTGGAGTATGACTCTAAGACTTGTATTGGAACGAAGTATGACTCATCTTCTTGATTTAACCATTTCAACAATTCAAGTTCCTCTTCTTAGTGCATAAGAGATTTCCTTAGAGAACTAATTTTGATATGGTTTCTTAATCATTAAGATGATCACAAAACTGATACTAAAGTACTCTCCCATCTTTTCAGATTTGAGAAACTTTTATCCTTCTGCCTTATTTGATTCTTCTTATCGATCTTTAGTGGTGGACTTAATCAGTGCACAAGAATGTGTACTCGATCCCTAAGTCCTTTACTTGACTCACACATCCATGTGAACAAGTAATTAGTCTTAATTTTCCAAAACTTGAAAATTCTCATTCATCATGCTATACAACTTGCATGATTCCAAGTTCCGGTCCAATTGAAACTTGGGTGATGAGAATCTTTCCTTATTTGGTAAATCTAGACATTACCACAAATGAAAGACTCAATTTCATATTTCCACTCTTGCTCTTAATGGAATCATATAAGCAACAATTTTTCCTCAAATGCCATTGTAAGGATATTTTAAAATAAATAAAATAAAAAATTTTCTTTTATTTTAAAACTTTGTGGAAAAACTTATCCTTACAATCCATATGAAAACTTGTTGTTATCTATTCCTTAAGCAATATCTCATAACTCCTAAGAAGTAGCTCAAGAATCCGATCTTCAAACTACGCGATAGAAATCCATCTACGCCATCAGATTCAGCATATTCTTTCTTTAAGTTTCTTCACTTTTCTTTCATTCTTAAAACATCACCATGTGACCCAGTCACATCATGTATGAAGAATCTCAGAATAGAAACTTAACAGAGTTAGATAGTGGACTTTACCTGAAGTAGAGTCAAACTTATTGACTTTAACATCCTTAGGTAAATTTGGCAGCTTCGCAACCAATGCCCCTTGCCTTGGCAATATAAACATATGGACCCTTTGATAATGGTACACGAGACTATCACAGACTTAGCTTTTCTCTTTACCATTTGGTCAACCGAGTTGACTATGGCCGATCCCTATCCACTGGGAAGAGAATGCTTTACTGGATAACCAATGTCATCATTATCAATGTCCATAAAGTTTTAGGAAGTTGATCTTAACAAATAGATAAGATCATTAAGGGTCTTGTCATAGTCTGTTTCATAGGTGTCCCAAAGGAACTCACTATGTGACTTAGAAAGTGATTGAACCACCAACTTTCTCAAGACTTTGACACCCAACTCTCCCGGCTTGTCAATATGTGACTACATCTCCAAGATGTGCTCACACCTAGACCTTGCCTTGCCAATAGGGCTTGAGTGACCTTAAACTTTTCAAGAACTTGTGGGTTAGGGAGAATAATTGGAGGAGGAGAAAGAAGTATGATATCCATGGGACATCATCTTCATTAGGAAACCTTGTTTCAAGAGATTTGGGAAGATCATAAGTGTCTAAACCAGACATCTTTTGGGAGATATTCAAGATAGTTGATCTTAAGTCCTTAATATGACACCCAATATGAAATATTAAGGCTAGGACCCAACAAACTATTTTATAACTTAGAAGAGGTATGCCGTAATCCAAGCTATAAAATATTTGAAGGTAGGTGAATGACGATTCACCAATTTCCACCAAGATAAACGAAATGTATTATTAGGTTTTAATTGGTTTTGAAACTCCTAGATCTTTGAGATTCATTGAACTTTTCAAAGGCATGTTTCAATCTCGAGTGTGCCCTTCAGGTTTTGTGACTGGGATGCCGAGGATCACAAAACAAGGTGTGAAGTAACCATGCAAATCACTTGGTACCCTTAATAAATTACCCCTCAATCGATGTGCCGGTTAACCACACACGCTCCATCGATACTATGATAAATATTAAGTCACCCTTTACCTACCTTGTTAAGTCCAAGTTAGTGTGCCGGTTAACCACACACGCTCCACTAACGACTTAGACAAAGTGTAAAGTGTAATTTCATGGATTAGCACCTTATTCACATTTTTCCTAAGTAACTAAGATTGGGTATTATTAAGAGTTTAGTTACTTAGTATTTTTCATTAATACTTTTAATGAAGGGAGAATTCTAGTCCTGTCAAACCCGTTCGGCTAACGACCCTCCACCAGTCAAGCAAGCGGTGGGTGAGAGTGGACACCCATTAAGTTGCCATTTTATAGGCAACAACCTTATACCCACCTTATAGACCGGCTTCGTGAATGAGGCGTACTAGCGGTAAGACTGACTTTACTCTTATACATATATATATTCTTAACTTATAATATTATAAAGTATAAGGGTTGAATTTTAACTTTTAAAATTCTAAGGGCTAACTTGGAATTAAAGTATTCATAAGTGAAAACTTTACAAATTCCAAAACTTGAGGGCAAGTTTTGAAACTATTCAAAACTAATTAATTCCATAACTTATGTGTTTAAAGTAGTTTTAATCCAAAAACTCTTCAAGTTCCATAACTTGAGGACAAGTTATGGAAGACTTTAAACTAATAAAAGAACTAACTTTTCCTTTATTTTATAACTTATGGATTTAATTATGGTTACATATTTTTCTTTTAATGAAGTGACTCTTGAACTTCCATAACTTGAGGACAAGTTATGGAGTCATAAAAAAACATTCAATGACACAAGACTCTTCATTTTGTAACCATTGCCAACTATTATGAGTTTTATGAGTCTTTAATGTGACTCTTCATGTAACTTGAGGACAAGTTACACAAACACATTTTATACTCAACTCTTAGATTAAAATGGATTGAAAACAACTATTTCACTCAACATTTCTATTAATCTAAGCAACTCATAAGAACAAGATAATTCAAATCAAACTTTTTCATGTAATTAGTCTAAACCTTAAACTAATACAAAATATGAATCTATTGACAATTATCTTTGAAAATGGATTAGCATGAACATTACCACATCAAAAACAAGTTTATAAGTTCAAAAACAACTTAGGGTAATGTTCCTAGTCCATTTCTAGCCAAAAACCTCGAATATATGCTGTCTGGGGCTCCTACACGGCGAGTGGCATCAACCAACTCGGCGAGTTGGATGCATTTTGCCTTGGACTCGGCGAGTCCATTTATGGACTCGGCGAGTCTGCTGGGCAGACAGCATCAAAACTCGATTTTCCAGCTTCTTTTGCAAGTATAACAAGAAAACAAGCCTAGGCTCTGATACCACTGTTGGGTTTTTGAGCATTCTAACACTCCTAAGTGTACATGCAACCCTAAATACCTTGGATCTATGTTTTCTCTATTATACATGCAAATAAGAACTTCCAAGGTATTATCCTAATCTAGCATACAAAACAATAATTATAGCAAGATAGAATACATACCTCTTTGATGTAGAAAGTCTTCATGAAGCTTGAGTACCTAGTGCCCCAAGTGTGACACCTCAAATGGAATCACAATCATCAAAACACTTGGAATAACTTGAGAGAATTCTTACAACTCATGAAATCGGCTAGCCCTCTCTAGAACCTTACTAGTGCCGATTTTGTCAAGAATAATATCTTTATATAGTGTTACAATTAGGGTAAACCCTAATTGTCATGACTTTCCATTTCCTTGGATCCATGGGTACAAATACACCATGGAGCATCCATGGACCATCCTATGGGTTTTAGCCCAACTTGATTATCCATGGAGCATTAGCCCACTATACAAGTATGGATGATTTACACAATCAACCCATATATTTAATTAGTCTTCTTTTGATCACTTAATTAATCCTAGATTAATTCTTGATCAATACTAATTAAATAATCTTATTATTCTTATCATTAATATACTAGAACTTATAATATATTAATAACCATAAGTGTCTTATTTCTCTCATTCAAGTGCATGATGGTATGCAACCCAAATGGACCATTCCGGGTCGGGTCAAGTCTTACCAAATATAGTTATGGACTTAGACA
Source organism: Lactuca serriola (assembly GCF_051521515.1). NCBI lineage: Eukaryota > Viridiplantae > Streptophyta > Magnoliopsida > Asterales > Asteraceae > Lactuca > Lactuca serriola. Next base: position 214,865,636 of record NC_136408.1, on the reverse strand, counting down.
TTAATCCAACAAAAACATGGGTAGATGAAATAGTGGGTATGATGAAAGATGAGTTGGACAAAGGAGATGATCAATAATATTGATCATGAGTTGAGGGTGAGTGGTGAAATTTGACAGAATCACTTACCCAAAATGTTGGCCCCTGTCATTCAGCAGAGTATGGATGACAACCATGGACTATTCTAGACAGTCTATGGAACACTAGCAGGCCCGCAACCTATAGGTGTAATGAACTATATGTTCATTTGTTGTACTCTGAAACCCATTGACATGTATTGCAGGAGAGAATACCTGTAAATAATACTGTCGATAAACGAGAGCTATGGACTTAGCACATGTTGAATAAACTTTGGCAGCTATGGAATTAGTGCCCGTTGTATAAACCCCGATCACGAGGTGACTTTGTGTCTATTCCTTAGGATGAATCCTTAGGAAGGAGTGATAGTTGATTCTTAGGGTAAACCCTTAAGAAATAAATAAAATAATGGGGTTTGGGGTAATTCGGTTGATTGATTGATGCTTAAACATAATAAATTTATGTATTGTGGGTTGGAAACCCTATATGCTCACCAGGCTTCCAAGCCTGACCCACTCAACTGTTTATATTACAGGTAGAGGACCCCGAGCATAGTCGGATGATGATGATGAGTGAATTTTGGATTATAGGCCAGTAGTTACAAATAACTGTCGTAATGCTTATAATGTCTTGTTTATGCTTTTGATCTGTATCGGAGCATGACATCCCGAGGTGTTGATATAAAAGGAAATGATATATTTCTTAAAGAAAGGTTTTGACAAACTTTTATCATATTTTGTTTTGGGGGACCAATTCCGCAACATCTTTTATAAAGATTTCTCTGATTTGATTTTAAAACGCATAAATTAAATCGATATTTTCTGGCTGAGAAATTTATGGATGTCACATTTGTGATCTTCCTCGTTTCTGGAGTAGACAAGTATATCGTTGATGAACATAATAACGAACTTGTCCAGGAAAGGACGGCATACCCGATTCATCTGGTCCATGAATGCTGCCGATGCATTGGTTAGACCGAAAGGCATTACTACGAACTGGTAGTGACCATATCGAGTCTGAAATGTTGTTTTAGGGACATCACTCTCATGGAATCGCAGCTGACCCTAACCTTAGGTCTATTTTCGAAAAGTAGTTGGCTCCTCGAAGTTGATCGAAGAGGTTGTCGATCAGAGGAAGAGGGTAACGATTTTTTATGGTGAGCTTGTTTAGTTCTCGGTAGTCAATGCACAATCGAAAAGATCCATCCTTCTTTTTGACAAATAAAAACCAGGGCTCCCCAAGGTGAGGAACTCGGTCTGATGAATCCTTTGCTGAGCAGCTCATTGAGCTGGCTGGATAACTCTTGCATTTCTGCTGGCGCTAGGCGGTGTGGGGATTTAGCTATGGAGGTAGCTTCGGGGATTAAGTTGATGCAAAACTCGACTTGGTGCTCGGGAGGAATTCCCGGAAGCTCTTCAGGAAAGACATCAAGAAAGTTGCGGACTTCGGGGATGCTCTCGAGGTCTTTAACTTCCTGCTATTCATTAATGACATGGGCTAGGAATGCATGGCACTCTTTTCGTAGAAGATTTTAGGCTTTGATGCACGAAATGATATAGAGGTTTGGACTGAGTTTATCGCCATAGATCATGAGGGTTTCTCCTGAGGGAAGATTGAGATGGATGGGTTTTTCGTAAGAAAGGATATCAGCACGATTGGGGCTTAACCAATCCATGCCGATGATGACATCAAAGCTTTTTATGGAAACTAGCATAAGGTCGATGGGAAAGGAATGATTATTTAGGGTAAGGGTACAACCCACGAATATATCGTTACTGCTCTCTTTCTCGCCGTTAGCCATCTCGACGGTAAATGTTTCGGTTAAGGGTTGTGGTTTAGGTTCGAGGAGATGTTTGAATGCATGGCTAATAAAACTTCTCTCCGCACCAAAATTGAATAGAATGCATGCATAAGAGTTGTCGAGGAGGAACGTACTTGTAATAATGGTAGGGTCAGAACTGCCTCCTCTTTCCACAACAATAGAACTCTCCCGGTGTTTCCAGTTGTTTTTGCCTTGGGGAAATTTCTCTTATAATGCCCGACCTCTCCACAGCCATAACAGGCTTGAACGACACCTGTTCTGGATGCCTGATTGGTTCGTTGTACTGGTGTTCTGCAGCCTCGAGTCGTGTGACCCTTTTTGCCACAGTTGCTGCAGAGTATCTCGCGACATGGGTCCGGGGCGTTCAAGATAATTACACTTGCTGCACGAAGGGAGAGTACAAGTATATCCACTGGTAGATTCTTGAGTTGCAGGGGTAGCGGTAGGAGTAGTGGCAGCGTGAACTGCCATCGTATGTTGTTTCCTGGAAGGCTCCTGCGAAGACTGGCCCTTTCACTGCTTCCAGAACTTTCTTTTCTCACCACTCCCTTTTGCTGGTTCGGGAGCGGCTGTTACTTTATCCAGATCATCCCTGTGATCTACGAGAGTCTGCGTTAGGCACTTGCTTCTGTCAAAAGTGATTGGCTTGGTAGCCAAGACATTCCCTTGAGTTCGGGGCGTCAATGCCCAAATGTATTTCTCTATCTTCTTGCTTTCCGGGATGACCATTCCTGGGAAAAGAAGCGCTAGGTCTTCAAACCTAGAAGTGTAGGCAGCAATGTCGGAACCATTCATCTTTAGGTTCCAGAGTCCATGCTCCAGCTTCTGCATTTTGCCTTTTGGGCAGTACTCAGCGAGCATGAGCTCCTTCATGCTCTCCTAACCCATAGCATTTGCTACCAGCAAGGTTAGAGATTTGACTCAACTATTCCACAAGGTCAACGCTCTGTTGCTGAAAGTGCAAGCGGCAGATTTCACCTTGTTTGCTTCGGAACAATAGCAAATTTCGAATATGGACGCGATCTTCTCAAACCATCGAGTCAGGGCAATAACACCTCCATTGCCGTTGAAAGATATCGGTTTTGCATTCATGAAATCTTAATAGGAGCACCCATTCTAATGCCCTTGACTATCTTCATGATTTTGGGAATGAATACCACTCCCAAAACCACCAGAACCACTAGGATTTATCTATGACAAAACGGCAGTCACAGTGGCAGTAATAGCTACCTGGAACATAGCAGGATCGGACTGAGGAGGTGGCGGTGGTGTTGGATCCATCGAGGAATTGTTGTTCTTTTTGCTGGGTCTTTTCTTTAGAGGCATCTTTTTTCTATATGTTTCATAACTATTTATATAGAATTCTTGATGTTAAACTTTTTAAAATTTAAGTTTTAGGGTTTTTAGGGTTCTTGAGAATTTGTATATCTTTGGATATCAAAATAAATGGAATATTTGAGACTTTAAATTATCTTATGATATTATAACTCTTTTATAGTTATAAATAATGTTTGTAATTTATTTTTATCAGTTTGTTGGCATTCTATGCAGTGATTCCGAGATTCAAGCGAAATTGAGGAATCAAGTATACTAGTCCTAGTCTTCAACTTTGACTTAAGTTTCTATGAGACTTTTGATTGGTTTTAGCCAGAAGAACATCCTATGTGTTCATAAAAACCCTAACGCTTGGATCTAGGTTTCTCTATTGTACATGCAATTCATCCAAGACTTTAAACCCTAGATCTAGCATATGATAATCGATATTAACATAACAATGGGTTTAAGATATTACCTTGATTGTTACGTAGCAATAACAATCTCAAATCCTCCTTGTAATATCTTTAGAAAGCTTAGAGTCACAAATATCGCTCCTCTAATGGTTCACAAATAACAAAAGCAAGAGGATAAAGAATGAGAAGGGAAGAGACACCCAAAAAACATGTAGAAACCCTAACGATTCAATTACCCACGTTTTTGGTGCCCAAGGGGTCCTTAAATAGTGAAGCTATTAGGCTTATCTAACAAGAAAACCCTTATTTGGATGCTTAGGACCTAAGCGACCCATGGACTCCTTCCATAAAGGCCTAGGACGATTTCTAATGGGTTTCCCCATATAATTCGTCCATACCTCTAATATGGAGTCCATTAGCCCAATATTCAACTATCACACAATTGACAGTTCTAGTCCCTTAAGTTTAATTAATGTCTTTTAGTCACAAACTTAATTCTTATTAATTCTTGACTAATATTAATTAAACAATATGATTTCTCCTTTAATATATTATTCTCATAATATATTAGTAAATCATAATTAGTCCTTTCTCTCCATAATTCATCCTATCAAGTTGCTGATGGGTTGTGAGCATTCTAACACTTCCTAAGTGTACATGCAACCCTAATAAACCTTGGATCTATGTTTGTCTAAGATACATGCAAATAATTATTTTTCCAAGGCTCATATCCTAACTAGCATGGCATGGGGAACTTGAATCAAATAAAGCTAGTAGAAACACTTACCTTATAGTTGTAGTTGATTCCTTGAAGTTTTAGAGCCTAGCACCAATAGTGTGGATGCCTCAAATGGAAATCACAAATCACCACAAACTTGGAACTTTGAGAGAATAGTCACTACAAGTGTCAACTAGTATGATTTCAAGAACCAAATCCTCCTTTATATAGTGTGGATGGATTAGTGTTACATGCATGTGAACCCTAATACCCATGTCTCTTCATTTCCATGAGATCCATGGGTCAAAGCTCCATGGAGTATCCATGGACTTTTCCATGCAAGCCTAGCCCATTCCAAATAAGCATTAGCCCACACTATATAAATATAGAAGCCCATATTTAATTAGTAACATCTTTGATCTCTAAATTAATCCTAGATTAATTATAGATCAATACTAATTAAATAATATGATCTTATATTATTATAGTAGAACTTATAATATATTAATAAATCATAACATGTACTATTCTCAAATATTATCCATAAATTGTTCGGGTGAAGTGCAACCCAAATGGACCATGTCGGGTCGGGTCAAGTCCATACCAAATATAGTTATGAACTTAGACACTATATCCAACAGTCTCCTACTTGGATAAGTCTAATAACTATAGTTGCAAGTATGACTTCTGGAACCGATCAGCAATCGTAGCTCTTTAAACTCTGTTGAACTAGAACGCGCCATTTAGATAAGTGATCATATAATCCTATGTTCTAGATATCAGCCGGACAAATACATGGAACATGGTCTTGCTTATTGTCCAGCATTTGTTTCCCGATTTCCGATTTGTTTGACAAAGAACTCAACTGAACACATCAATTTAGTTCTGACCGGGCCCGATACATAGGTCAAAACACAATCATCAAGGGGCCCAGATATTAGCTTCTAATCCAAGAAGGAACAGATAAACTTCGACTCATATGTTTGTTCTACCACTCATTGAATTACACACAAAAGCACGTTTTATAACATCGCGTTACCAATGCGTTTTCGTACAATCAATGCATAACCAACTCGTAAGTAACAAATCATATCTCTAGGTTTGAAGACTTATATGATATTACCGTCTCACGATCACTCGAGATAAATTCCATGAAGTGATTCCAGTGAGCGTGGGTTGAGTCCAATGCTCAGAACTTATGAGCACTCATGATTGTTGTAGCGATGTCCAACACCTTAGACCTCTGCAACCAATCATGACAGTCTTAATTCATACCTACTTCCGACATATGACCGACTGTGGAGATTTGAATAATATGTTATACCAAACAAAATTATTCTGGAAGTCAAAACATGCAAAAGAAATATAGTAAATGATCGACAAGAGATAGCAACACTTTACTCATAAATAAAACACCTTTTATTCATCATCAAATGTCAATTACACTTTACAAATTTCATAATTTATCTAACTACTAAAAACTTATATCATCCTTCACCCCTATGCTCTGAGCATGTTGGAGATGCTTAACCCTACTCAGTCCCTTCGTGAGGGGATCTACTGGGTTCTCATTTGATGAAACCCTCTTCGCCACGAGGATCCCTTCTTCTATTCAATGTCTGATGAAGTGATATTTTCTGTCAATGTGTCTGGATCTCCCATGATCTCTTGGTTCCTTGGCTAAGGCAACCACACTATTGCTGTCACAGAAAATCTCCATTGGCTCTTTTATAACTGGTACAACTCCAAGGTCTCCGATGAAGTTCTTTAGCCATATAGCCTCCTTTGCTGCCTCGCTTGCCGCTATATACTCTGATTCACAAGTGGACTCAGCCACTGTCTCCTGCTTGGAACTCTTCCAAGTGATTGCTCCTCCGTTTAGGTTAAAGACCCAGCCCGACCGAGAGCGGAAATTATCCTTATCAGTCTGGAAGCTAGCATCACTATACCCTACAACTCTCAAGTCATCACTCTCACCGAAGGTAAGGACCCAGTCCTTAGTCCTTCGCAGGTACTTGAGGATATTCTTTACCGCAGTCCAGTGTTCCTTGCCAGGGTTCCCCCGATACCTGCTAACCATGCTCAAAGCAAAGGCTACATCAGGTCGAGTACACGTCATAGCATACATGATCGATCCTACAGCTGAAGCATAAGGAAGTCGACTCATTTCTGCTATCTCAGCCTCACTACTAGGGCTTTGTGTCTTACTCAATCTGGCATTACACTGAATGGGTAACTCACCTTTCTTGGAGTTATGGATGTTGAATTCTTTCAACACTTTGTCCAAGTAGGTACTTTGACTAAGTCCAATTAGTCTTTTACTCCTGTTTCTCAAAATCTTTATCCCTAGGATATAGGCAGCTTCACCAAGGTCGTTCATAGCGAAACACTTCCCAAGCCAGGACTTTACCTCCTGCAGGTTTGGGATGTCATTTCCTATGAGTAGTATGTCATCCACATACAATACCAAAAAACTGACTATGCTCCCACTAGCCTTGATATAGACGCAAGATTCATCTTCACTCCTTGAAAAGCCAAATTCCTTGACTTTCTCATCAAATCAAAGATTCCACATGCGAGGTGCTTGCTTCAATCCATAAATGGATTTCTCAAGGTTACACACTCTATTAGGGTACTCGTTGCTGACAAAACCCTCTGTCTGACTCATGTAAACATCTTCAGTCAACTTTCCATTAAGGAAAGCGGTTTTGACATCCATTTGCCATATTTCATAGTCATGAAATGCAGCTATGGCCAACAGAACCCGAATAGACTTAATCTTGGCTACTGGAGAAAAGGTTTCATCATAGTCCAGTCCAGGAATTTGAGAGAAGCCCTTTGCAACCAGTCTAGCCTTATAAGTGTGTACATTACCATCCATGTCGGTTTTCTTCTTGAAGACCCATTTGCACCCTACAGTCTTACGACCAGGTACATTCTCAACCAAGTTCCATACTTGATTGTCATACATGGATTGTATCTCGCTGTCCATAGCCTCTTTCCATTTAGCAGCCTCAGGGCCTGCCATGGCTTCCGTGTAGCTGTTAGGTTCATCCAGACCTACTAGTGTCTCATCACTAATAAGGGCCTCACCTTCCGCAGTAATATGGAAACCATAATAATGCTCAGGTGCATTCCTAACTCTCGTGGAATGCCTCAGAGGTACAGGCACATCAATTGGCTCAACAGGAGTTTCCTCCTCAAGTTGAGGGCTAGGGTTTGAAGTTCCTTCACCACTTGACTCTTGAATTTCTTCAAGATCAATTTGCCTCCCACTGTTTCCTTGGCTTATAAATTCTCTCTCTCGAAAAACTCCTCTTCTTGCTGCAAAGACCACATTATCACTAGGTCTGTAGAAGAGGTAACCAAAGGATTGCTGTGGGTAACCGATGAAAATACACCTCTCGCTTCGAGGTTCGAGCTTATCATGAGTCTCGCGTCACACGAAAGCCTCGCAACCCCAAATCTTGATGTGGTCTAGTTTAGGTACTTTACCAGTCCACATCTTGTGAGGAGTTTTGGCAACTTTCTTTGTAGGGACCAGATTAAGAATATGGGCGGCAGTCTCTAAGGCATACCCCCAGAATGAGATTGGTAGCGTAGCTCGACTCATCATGGAACGAACCATATCTAACAAGGTTCGATTACGCCTCTCAGCTACACCATTCAACTGTGGTGTCCTGGGAGGTGTCAATTGTGAGACAATCCCACATTCCCTAAGATAGTCGAGGAACTCTGAACTAAGATACTCACCACCACGATCGGATCGAAGCATCTTAATGTTCTTGCCCAATTGATTCTCGACTTCCTGTTTAAATTCCTTAAACTTCTCGAAAGTCTCTGACTTATGCTTGATTAGGTAGACATATCCATATCTACTGTAATCATCAGTAAAAGTCGAATAATAACGATTAGCATCCCTTGTGGCATGTTTGAATGGTCCACACACATCCGTGTGTACAAGGTCCAACAAACCTTCACCCCTCTCACACGAGCCTGTGAAGGGTGACTTTGTCATTTTTCCAAGTAAGCATGATTCGCAACTATCATCTGACTTTAGGTCAAATGACTCCAAAACTCCATCCTTTTGGAGTTGGCCTATGCGTTTCTTGCTTATATGTCCAAAACGACAATGCCATAATGATGCTTTATCCAAGTTATTATTATTAATAGAATCAATACACAAAACATTATTTCCTAATTTATCTACAACAGATACAGCTTCATACACACCATCACAAGGTAATGCTTTAAAGTAAAGAACATTATTAAAGAAAGCATCAATAGAACCAACTTCATTATTAAACGAAAAGGTAAACCCTTGTTTGTACAAAGCATGAAAGGAAATAATATTTCTTGCCATTCCTAGCGAATAACAACATTTATTCAAATCTAAACTAAACCCACTACTTAGCGATAAAGTATAAACTCCAATCTTGGTGACAGGTGAAGCTTTCCTATTCCCCATGATCAAGTTTATTCTTCCTTGCTCCACATTCTCACTTCTTCTTAGTCCCTGCAAGTCACAACAAATATGAATACCACAACCGGTATGAAGGACCCAAGATTTAGAATGGGGTGAGTTATTAGATAAGATAGTGTAAATACCTTCATGGTTGGGTTTGACTTTCCCATCCTTCACATCCTGCTGGTACTTTGGGCAGTTCCGCTTCCAATGAGCCTTTCCATGGCAATAGAAGCATTCAGCCTCTTTTAGGTCAGAAGAAGGAGTGATGAAACCTTTCTTGGTTCCACTTGAAGAAGAGTAGTGTTTGGAGTAGGAGTGTTAACAACCGACTTCCCCTTAAGACCTGTTTCTGCGGTCTTGAGAAGTCCCTGAAGTTTGCTGAGTGTGACCTCTTCCTTATTCATGTGATATGTCATGCGGAGTTGATCATAGCACGATGGTAAGGAGTGCAAAATGATATCTATTGCAAGGTCCTCAGGGAAGTTCACATTAAGTTTCAGCAAATGATCCACATACCTTTGCATTTTCTGCATGTGGCTCATGACGGATTCCCCGTCCTTCATCATGGCTGTTATCATGGAGTAAATGATTTCATACCTCTCTTGTCGTGCAATTTGATGGTATCTTTCCATCAAATCTTGGTGCATTTCATAAGGGTAGAAATCCTCATAAGGCTTCTGGAGTTCCGCTGTCATCATGGCCATCATGATGCATGCCACTTTCGTAGCATCCCTTTCATGTGCTAGAAAGTCAGCGATCTCCTGAGGAGTTGCAGTGGTCTCATCAATCTCCTTAAGCTCCTTGTCAATGACATATTCTTTGTCCTCGTAGCGGGTAATCTTCCTGATGTGTCTGATCCACTCATTGAAGTTGGATCCATCAAAGGTGACTTTCCCACACAAATTCATAAGAGTAAAGGAGCCATTAGGATTAGAGCCAGAAGCATTGTTTGAAGACATTTGAAAGAAGAGAACAAGATTAGTTTAGATATTAAGAGAGTCCTTAATAAAACACCCAAATGTAATATGAAGGCTAGGATCCAATCACAATATATTATAACTTAGAAGAGGTATGTCGTAATCTAAGCTATAACATATTTGAAAGGTAGGTGAATGACGATTCACCAATTTCCACCACGAAAACCGAAATACTTAAATATTAGGTTTTTTTGATTGGTTCTTAGAAATTCCTAGATTCTTTGAGATTCAATGAACTTTTCAAAGGTATGTTTCAATCTCGAGTGTGCCCTCCAAGTTTTGTGACTGGGATGCCGAGGATCACAAAACGAGGTGTGAAGTAATTATGCAAATCACTTGGTACCCTTAAGGTTTATCACTCAATCAATGTGCTGGTAAACCACACACGCTCCATCGATACTATAATAAACCTTATGTCACCCTTTACCTACCTTGTTATGTCCAAGTTAGTGTGCCGGTTAACCACACACGCTCCACCAACGACTTAAACAAAGTGTAAAGTGTAATTTCATGGATTAGCACCTTATTCACATTTTTCCTAAAGTAACTAAGATTGGGAATTTAATAAAACATTTAGTTACTTTATAATATTCATCATACTTTTAATGAGAACTTATAAGTCCTTGTCTTACCCGTTCGGCTCCACCGATCAAGCAAGCGGTGGGTGAGAGTGGACACCCATTAAGTTGCCATTTTATAGGCAACAACCTTATACCCACCTTATAGACCGGTTTCATGAATGAGGTGTACTAGCGGTAAGACGACTTTGTTCTTATATATATATATATATATATATATATATATATATATATATATATATATATATATATATATAATTATTAAATCATAATAATATAAGTATAAGGGTTGAATTTTAACTTTTAAAATTCTAAGGGTTGGAACTAAAGTTTTAACTTGACTTTACTTGTTCCAAAACTTGAGGCAAGTTTTGTAAACTTTCAAAACTTTTCATTTCTTGTAACTTATGAGTTAAATAGAGTAATAAAATAAAGACTCTTCATTTTTCTAACTCTTGTGTTCTTTTAATGGTTTTTAACTCAAGTGACTTTTGGTTTTCCATAACTTGAGGACAAGTTATGGATACCATTAAAACACATTATGATCAAGAATTAAACTACCACATAGGTTACAAATAATTCCTATGATCATCTAAACATCATATGAACAAGAACATGAATATGAACACTTTCATGAATCAAAACTACACTTAAAACTTTGTAATTTTGATAACTAGTTGTTGTAAACGAATTAGCAAGACATTACACCATCTAAAACAAGTTTTCAAGTACCAAAACAGTTTAGGGTAATGTTTCTAATCCATTTCCAGCAACTAAAGTCGAAAATATGCACTCCGTCGACCCTACTCGCCGAGTGCATGAACCTACTCGACGAGTAGGTTGAAGATACAAGTGAACTCGACGAGTCCCCCCATGGACACGCCGAGTCCAGCAGTCAGACAACAAGTTTTTCGAGTTTTTCCATAATATTGCAACAAGTATCAAACAAACAAGCCTAGTCTATTATACCATTGATGGGTTTTGAGCATTCTAACACTTCCTAAGTGTACATGCAACCCTAATAAACCTTGGATCTATGTTTGTCTAAGATACATGCAAATAATTATTTTTCCAAGGCTCATATCCTAACTAGCATGGCATGGGGAACTTGAATCAAATAAAGCTAGTAGAAACACTTACCTTGTAGTTGTAGTTGATTCCTTGAAGTTTTAGATCCTAGCACCAATAGTGTGGATGCCTCAAATGGAAATCACAAATCACTACAAACTTGGAACTTTGAGAGAATAGTCACTAATATCTTGAAATCGGCCCTCACCTCAACAAGTGTGAACTAGTATGATTTCAAGAACCAAAGACTCCTTTATATAGTGTGGATGGATTAGGGTTACATCCATGTAAACCCTAATACCCATGTCTCTTCATTTCCATGAGATCCATGGGTCAAAGCTCCATGGAGTATCCATGGACTTTTCCATGCAAGCCTAGCCCATTCCAAATAAGCATTAGCCCACACTATATAAATATAGAAGCCCATATTTAATTAGTAACATCTTTGATCTCTAAATTAATCCTAGATTAATTATAGATCAATACTAATTAAATAATATGATCTTATATTAATATATTAGAACTTATAACATATTAATAAATCTTAACCTGTACTATTCTTGTCACACCCCCAAACCAGAACGGCGGAAACGTTCGCGGGCGGAGGACGTCATGTCAAATATCATAACAATTGAATAGTAAAGAAAGTACACACCACCATAATATAAATATATTTGAAAAGTTTACATGATTGTATGTGTTACATGTTTGCAAAAGAAATCAAATACAATATGGTGATCCAAAATATGTTACTAACGCCAGCGCGTTAGTCTTCAAAAGTAGTTGCTACCAGGTCTAGCGGTTTCCTGAGAATACAAGTTATTTCAAAGAGAAAGTGTCAACATTTAAGTTGGTGAGTTCATAAGTGGTGTTTTGAGAAAATGTATGCCATTCGAAAGTGAGTGTATGTTTTCCAGAAAATCCCTTATTTTCTAATAGATGTATGAAATAAGTTTGAAAGATTGTTGTATGTACTAAATGTATTTGAACCAGGAAAATCCCTTATTTTCCTAAGAGTGAAATGCAGTCTCAAATGACCAAGACTGTAAGCTATATGACATGCTCAAAATAATGATGTTGTAAATCGTTATTGTACAAAATGAATGTATTTGAACCAGGAAAATCCCTTATTTTCCTAAAAAGTGAAATACAGTCTTATTGTTAAGTAAAACTAGTTGTGGAAGTGTTTTAACCTGAGTTTTGATCATGCCGATAATACCCTAGAATATAGTTATTACCCCTCGAGCATGATTGAGTTAAGTATTACTACGTGCATGAGTCATTTTTTCCGCGTGTTGTGAGTTCCTCATAACCATACTAGACGTAGTACCTAATGTTGACATTTGTCACCCCAATGACGGACTGTAGCTAACAGTCAGGGTGCGGAGTCGTCAGCCCCGTATAGATCTATACACACTTGTCACGCTCTCCCTCCAAGAGACTCTGGTTATAGGTGGGGACTTTCGTTTGGTACAAACAAAGCCATATGCCATCACATGATTGCTAACAACAAGTTCACGAGTAATATGATGAAAATCATTCGTATGAAATGATTTAGTTTTCTACCGTGTTACAAAAACGTGATGATGAGTTGAGTTTTCTTGTAAAAGCATCATGTTATAGTTGAAATGGTTACTCTTGACATGATGTAGTATGCAAACGTATAAATAAAACCTATTTTTATTTATAAAACATATTGTATCCCAAGAGGGTAAAGTTGTGTTGTGAGGTGTTTTGCATGACAATGACTTCATAAGACAGTTAAAACAACAGTATGAAAAGTATAGCAAAAGATCGATGTTTCACACGATTTTAGTCGTGTGTTTACTTGTATTCTCCCCATCAAAAGTGTATAAAAGCATTTACAAAACATTTGAAAGTGTAGATATGAACTCACCTGAAAGTTTGAAGAAAGTGAGCAGAAAACCGGGCAGAGTTTCGTCTCGGGAAACAGATTTTTCTCGGGATTCTCGGGAATCTCGGGAGTAAAATTGACCTTCGGGACTTGAGCAAAATGACCAGGGCTTCGGGTTTGAACGGGCCCGGAAAACGAGGCAAAACGCAAGAGAAAAGAGAAGAAATGAGCAAATTTCCCCGAGACCCTCGCATCCCTTTTATATGGGTGCTGAACCGCCTCGGTACGCTGGGTGTACGACGGTACGCAGCGCGTACTGGGGCGTCATCGCTTACGCACTTCGGATGGGACGGCGGGTCAGACGGGCGGGTCGGACGGGTCGGTAGCTTCGCATAGGGCAACGTGGACGATCCGAGGCCTTTGAGCTGAGTACGCGGGGCGTAAGAGAGTACGCAGGGCGTACTCCGGTCCTATCCGCTGACTCCCCTTCGGATAATACCGGGAGTTTTTATTTAAATTTATATTTAATTTAAATAAACTTCTAAAATTCATATCTCCTTCATACGAACTCCGTTTTCGACGTTCTTGATATCCACGCGAAGGTGAGACTACGATCTACAACTTTCGTTTAGATTCCGTCGGCAAATTATGAAATTATTTTTATTATTTATTTATTAAAATGACGTGATTAAGGAATTTCCTTAAAAATTCATAACTTCTTTATCTGATGTCGGTTTTTGCAAGACTTTATACCACTGAAATACCATTGTCGAGACCTTCGATTCTCGTTTAGGCCATTCTGGTCAAAAGTCGTTCGATCTCCGATTCGAGTTTTTACGTAACTTCGTATTGCCGGTTTTTGGTCGAAAAACTTAGAATGGTCATAACTTCTTCGTTATAACTCGGATCTTAGTGTTCTTTATATGTATGAAAACCTTGTTACAATATCTACCTCTTAGTATACTTAATTACGGTTCTATAAAAGTTTAAATTTTGACCTGAATTTTTGTTGTTGTTATATTATCCCCCCATTAGAGAGAATTTTGTCCCGAAATTCGCATTTTGACTGGGACTCCAATACTTGCGGGCAGGCGTGAGTGCTTATGGTCCATTTGTTCCTTTATGAATCTAGATCCTAATGTGCGTGTTTCAGCGGACCTTCATTACTCCGCCTATCACTTCGACTGATCGGGATCACGTGGTTTTGGGTTTATTTACTTATGTTATTCTAAATGCTAGCACATTCACTCGATGCATTAGGGCAGCTACGTTTTAAAGTTCATGGTTGAATTTACTCCTAGTTTCTGAGCTTGGATTTGAATGTTCTGTTGGGGGATACTACAGGAAGGTTGTAAAGATATAGTACTCCTCACATGAGTACCTCGAGGTTTTTAAACTAGAAACCAATTAGGGTTAGTGTCGGGTTCGTCGTGATAAATCGATTGAGTTTCGTTAGTCGATGGTTAAAGTGAAAGGGTCTACTGGTATGGGTAGGGCCACACTAATTCTCGTCGAATGCCGACGTTGTTACTTCTCATTGTAAGACGTTCGTTAGTGGGATAGCGCATTCTACGTATGTGTTCTCAGTGCTTTTTAGTCTATCTTTATTATTACTACCATGAAAGTTTTGTTTTAATGATTGGGGTGTTTATTCGAGTTGATTTTTAAACTTGCGACTCACGGAACTCTTCTGCGTTCCTACTATCAAAACGGAATGTATGCAAATAAGTTATCAAGGAGAAATGTACCCAGAATAACCATGGGGTCTGCAATAGCCTCCTCTTGGCCCATTGCGAATACTTGGCCTCCTCCACTAGCATTCTTGTTGTTTGCCTTCGGGCAGTTCCGTCGGAAGTGTCCCGTTGCTCCGCACTCATAACAAGTACGGTCTACTCCCACATTTGCAGCTGGAGCGGTTGGTTGGGCTATTTCCCCGCAGTATCGGACGGTGTGTCCCTTACTATTGCACCTAATGCAATGCATTTCACGACAGGGTCCGTGATGATGAAAGTTGCATCGGTTGCACTAAGGCTGGTTGCCGTTCTACGACCTTGTGGGTGTAGGGGTGGTAGGGATAATAACAGTATGAGTTGTCACTAACTGTTGCCTCTTGGGGTTCTCATTCATGGTTTCCCCCTTCCTCTTATCCCAGGGTTTCCTTCGGTCCTCTATATCGTTCAGTGGCTCCGAGACAGCGGTAATAGTACCCTGTTTAACACCGTGATCAATCAATCGTTGAGCCAAGCGCTTCGCGCTGTCAAACGTAACCGGGTTAGAGGCCAGGACATGCCCTTGGACCTGTGGTGATAATCCCCAAATGTACCTCTCCACTTTCTTCGATTCCGGGTTTACCATACTTGGGCACAAGGCTGAAAAATCACTGAACCTAGCCGTGTAAGTGATTACGTCCGATCCGTTCATCCTTAGGTTCCATAGCTCATGCTCTAATTTTTGGATTTCGCCCCTCGGGCAGTATTCTTCCAGCATCAAGATTTTGAGATCTTCCCAGATCATGGCATTAGCAACTGGGAGAGATAGGGCATCCACATGTCCCTTCCACCAGGTGAGGGCTCAATCAGAGAAAGTGCAAGCGGCGAACTTGACTTTGCTGGTCTCTGGGCATGCACATATCTCGAAGACCGTTTCGGTCTTCTCGAACCATTGCATAAGTGCAATGACTCCTCCTACCCCATTGAAAGTTTTTCGCTTTGCATTCGAAAATTCCATGTATGTGCATTCTCTGATATAACCATGGCCAGTGCCATGATTTAAGTGGTTGGCACTGCTTCCAGTTCCACCAGCCCCGTTAGTGTTTATCTGTGTAAGAGCAGCTGCTACTGCTGCCGTGATAGCAGCCTGAACCATGACAGGATCATATTGTGGGGGTGGCGGCGGCGGCGTAGGTGTTGCGTTGTTGATGCGACGTGCAGATCTACGGGGCGGCATCGCTGCCAAAGAAATAAAAATGAAGACCATAAGTCTTTTAATGATTGTATGGTTTGGGTAGTAGGGGTCTCCTGCTAGGTGGAAATCCAGCCATTGTGTTTGTACGAGAATAGGGAGATAAGGATTGTCTAGATCTAAGGCACATAAGATTGACATCAAAGTTAAACTGTCGTATGCATAAAATACTCCTATAGTATTCTAAATGTTATGTTTGATTCTAAAGTTTATAAGTTTGGTAAGTTTTAAATTTGTTGTCCATTGTAGACACTCTTTCGCATACGTTAGTCGGCTCTTGGACAAATATAGTTGATCAGGCTATATTCTTCCCAGTTCCGATTACATGTCCCAAGGCATACCTACATTGCACAACTTATTTATAATACTTCTATATTGTTTTAATTATGATACTGACGATGTTATTAATATGAAATGAATGCATGCCTACTTTACAAAACTAAATAAATTTAATTTTAAAAGTATGACTCTTACTCAGAGTGTTTTTGCCCAGTTGTGTTTATAGTCGTATACCAAAATGGTTTTGATATACTTAATTCACTATACACAATGCTCTGATACCAATCTGTCACACCCCCAAACCAGAATGGCGGAAACGTTCGGGGGCGGAGGACGTCATGTCAAATATCATAACAATTGAATAGTAAAGAAAGTACACACCACCATAATATAAATATATTTGAAAAGTTTACATGATTGTATGTGTTACATGTTTGCAAAAGAAATCAAATACAATATGGTGATCCAAAATATTTTACTAACGCCAGCGCGTTAGTCTTCAAAAGTAGTTGCTACCTGGTCTAGCGGTTTCCTGAGAATACAAGTTATTTCAAAGGGAAAGTGTCAAC
The DNA here is from genome assembly GCF_051521515.1 of Lactuca serriola. Classification (NCBI taxonomy): domain Eukaryota; kingdom Viridiplantae; phylum Streptophyta; class Magnoliopsida; order Asterales; family Asteraceae; genus Lactuca; species Lactuca serriola. The sequence continues at coordinate 214,848,535 of NC_136408.1, read as the reverse complement.
ATTGAAGTTGGTGAGTTCATAAGTGGTGTTTTGAGAAAATGTACGCCATTCGAAAGTGAGTGTATGTTTTCCAGAAAATCCCTTATTTTCTAATAGATGTATGAAATGAGTTTGAAAGATTGTTGTATGTACTAAATGTATTTGAACCAGGAAAATCCCTTATTTTCCTAAAAGTGAAATGCAGTCTCAAATGACCAAGACTGTAAGCTATATGACATGCTCAAAATAATGATGTTGTAAATCGTTATTGTACAAAATGAATGTATTTGAACCAGGAAAATCCCTTATTTTCCTAAAAGTGAAATGCAGTCTTATTGTTAAGTAAAACTAGTTGTGGAAGTGTTTTAACCTGAGTTTTGATCATGCCGATAATACCCTAGAATATAGTTATTACCCCTCGAGCATGATTGAGTTAAGTATTACTACGTGCATGAGTCATTGTTTCCACGTGTTGTGAGTTCCTCATAACCATACTAGACGTAGTACCTAATGTTGACATTTGTCACCCCAATGACGGACTGTAGCTAACAGTCAGGGTGCGGAGTCGTCAGCCCCGTATAGATCTATACACACTTGTCACGCTCTCCCTCCAAGAGACTCTGGTTATAGGTGGGGACTTTCGTTTGGTACAAACAAAGCCATATGCCATCACATGATTGCTAACAACAAGTTCACGAGTAATATGATGAAAATCATTCGTATGAAATGATTTAGTTTTCTACCGTGTTACAAAAACGTGATGATGAGTTGAGTTTTCTTGTAAAAGCATCATGTTATAGTTGAAATGGTTACTCTTGACATGATGTATTATGAAAACGTATAAATAAAACCTATTTCTATTTATAAAACATATTGTATCCCAAGAGGTTAAAGTTGTGTTGTGAGGTGTTTTGCATGATAATGACTTCATAAGATAGTTAAAACAACAATATGAAAAGTATAGCAAAAGATCGATGTTTCACACGATTTTAGTCGTGTGTTTACTTGTATTCTCCCCCTCAAAAGTGTATAAAAGCATTTACAAAACATTTGAAAGTGTAGATTATAGGGGTATGAACTCACCTGAAAGTTTGAAGAAAGTGAGCAGAAAACCGGTCAGAGTTTCGTCTCGGGAAACGGATTTTTCTCGGGATTCTCGGGAATCTTGGGAGTAAAATTGACCTTCGGGACTTGAGCAAAATGACCAGGGCTTCGGGTTTGAATGGGCATGGAAAACGAGGCAAAACGCAAGAGAAAAGAGAAGAAATGAGCAAATTTCCCCGAGACCCTCGCATCCCTTTTATAGGGGTGCTGAACCGCCTCAGTACGCTAGGCGTACGAGGGTACGCAGCGCGTACTGGGGCGTCATCGCTTACGCACTTCGGATGGGACGGTGGGTCGGACGGGCGGGTCGGACGGGTCGGTAGCTTCGCATAGGGCGACGTGGACGATCCGAGGCCTTTGATCTGAGTACGCGGGGCGTACGAGAGTACGCAGGGCGTACTCCGGTCCTATCCGCTGACTCCCCCTCAGATAATACCGGGAATTTTTATTTAAATTTATATTTAATTTAAATAAACTTCTAAAATTCATATATCCTTCATACGAACTCCGTTTTCGACGTTCTTGATATCCACGCGAAGGTGAGACTATGATCTACAACTTTCGTTTAGATTCCGTTGGCAAATTATGAAATTATTTTTATTATTTATTTATTAAAATGACGTGATTAAGGAATTTTCTTTAAAAATTCATAACTTCTTTATCTGATGTTGGTTTTTGCCAGACTTTTTACCACTGAAATACGATTGTCGAGACCTTCGATTCTCGTTTAGGCCATTCTGGCCAAAAGTCGTTCGATCTCCGATTCGAGTTTTTACGTAACTTCGTATTGTCAGTTTTTGGTCGGAAAACCTAGAATGGTCATAACTTCTTCGTTATAACTCGGATCTTAGTGTTCTTTATATGTATCAAAACCTTGTTACAATATCTACCACTTAGTATACTTAATTACGGTTCTATAAAAGTTTAAATTTTGACCTGAATTTTTGCTGTTGTTACAATTCTCAAATATTATCCATAAATTGTTCGGGTGAAGTGCAACCCAAATGGACCATGCCGGGTCGGGTCAAGTACATACCAAATATAGTTATGAACTTAGACAGTATATCCAACAGTTGCTTTAGTGAAGGCAACCCAATCGGACCATGCACCATCGGGTCAAGTACATACCAAAATAGTTATGGACTTGGACACTAATCCAATAGTCTCCCACTTGGATAAGTCTAACAACTATTCTGCGTATGACTTCAGATCCTGATCTGCAATCGTAGCTTTCCAAAGCCGTTGTCAACTCTGATCTTATCAGATACATGTGTCCTTTAGATAAGGGATCATATATAAACGTGAGTCATGGATTTCAATCATTCTCTCTATATTGTTTCCCGATTTCCGATTTATGACGACTGACAACAGACTACATCAAATTAGTCCCGGCTTGGCCAAGCGCTTAGGTGCCATCACTAAATCATCGAGGGGTCCCAAAGATATCGCTTTTATCCTACTTTGGATAAAAGGAACGAATAAACTTTGACTCAATGCTCGCTTGCACTCGCTTACCTAATTACACACATTAATAAGTTTTTCGACACCAAGTTACTAGTGCGTTTACATATTATCAATGTGCAACCGATTCGCAAGATACAACTTACACATCTCGGTTTCAAGAATATAAGATGTTACCGTCTCACTAACCACTCGTGATAAAAATCCATAATGTGATCCAAGTGAGCATGGGTTTTATCCAATGCTAAAATCTTATTCATAAGCACTCATGAACGTTATAGCAAACATTTGCTTATGTCTAATACTCATTAGGCAATCCACACACCAATTCATGACAGTCTTCATTCATACCTACTTCCAACATATGAACGACTGTGGCCTGTTCGAATAATTTGATTGTTTTGAACCAATTTAATTATTCAGGAAGTCAAAACATGCAAAGTGAAACACAAGAATAATACTAATCCCATATGGCCCCAAACTTTTGAGTATAAATAAAACACCTTTTATCTATCACCATATTGATTACTCATTATTTTTTGTTTCGGGTAATCAATTTCTTACTAGAATTATTACTAAACTTGTCCCATGCTCTTAGCATGCACACAATGTTTACCTACGGTTCTTACCTTGTGAAATAGATCAAATGATCACATTTCCAATCATACTCATTTCACAACTCCTAATCCTTTTTTCACAAGTGAAAGAATATCAAATTCTTACTACTTATAGAATATGCTATATTCTAACATTTTTATGCAATGATCCTTTCATAATGTCATAGAACAGAAGTCACAATGACTATTGCCAATGAAATTACAAAGTGATCTATCTGAGATTGTTACAATACAATTCCATAGATGTGATGTCTCTCACTCAAAGTACATTCCTTGAACATCCTTTTGCATAAAATTTTCTAATCTAGACATAAACTCTCAATATCCAACTCCTAATATAGAACCATTTCCATATTTTCCATATGACAACTCATTCTTAATAGAATCTTATCTATTTATGATAATGTAGATATGGTCCATCCAATACTATACTTCCAACTACTCACAAACGACCAATCCTTAGCAAGCTTTGGATCGTCCTTTGATAGTTGTTTAATTATTTTAGTCAAAAACCGATTCTTGTCCTTTTTCCCTCTTAATGCGCTAGCCATTTGGAAAATTTTAGAATGGTCAAATTTTATAGCACCTGCAATCGATCCTTTACTCGAAGCGAATGGGATATGATGAATAATGTCTTACATGCTATGTATCCTTGACTAAATTTATTAACATTCCACAACCTAATCCTTTAGATTTGAAATGAAGCATAATATTCTCTCCCTTAATTATAGCAAAACAACTATTCAACCCTTAAGACTTTGCAAAGTGTAACTCTTGTTTTCTATAATTAATATTGCTAACTTGCAATACTTGCCTTAATAATTATACAATCACAACATTTATGCTCCCACTATCATGATGATTATTATCATATAAGCATAACACTTATGCTCCCACTAGCTTTGAGATGTATTTAGAAAACAGCTTAACTTCTAGAAAAACAATACCTATTGAATTTCATAAGTTCATATGCTAATACTTAATGCTTTGATAATCTTTTATCTAAGCTTGTTAATCTCATACACCTTTGTCTAAGATAGCTAATATGTGTGTCTAAAAAATTCAGACTAATTGCCAAATCTCACAATTCGGATCATGGAAAGGGATACTGTAACCATAATCGAATTCGAGAATACAATTTCACAATCACTATCTTCATAAAATCTCTCATAGTGAAAGCATTTCCTCAAAGTCATTTTCATGAAGGAGGGAATCTTATGACACTTAGATTTTAATGGTCTATGTGTTTCTATCCATGCGAATTTGTCCAAAACCAAAGTTTGCGACAAATTTAAACTCTTATGGACCGAACTTTCTTAATCTTGATCTCTTGCCTTATGGTAACACGGCTGCCCACCATGTCTTCCAAGTAGTTAAGCAGCTCACCCTTTCTTATCAATGTACTGTTCATTGATCAAGGTGCATGCCTTTATATGCGTTCAAATGAGAACTCATAGAACTTACATGCATAATTAGCTCAATTGGAACGACACATAAACAAGATAGTGTTAACACGATAGGTTGTAAACCTCAAGTCGTGTGCTAGTGATGTTCGATAAGGTTTATTTTGATTTGTTCTTGAGCCCTTTCAATACCTTTAAGACTCCCACTGACTCCTTGACATATAAGATGCTATTGTCAATAAACATTTCTTGACAAACAAATATTCAAGAGTTAGTGTAGCTTTTATCAAGACAAAACACTTCATAAAATTGGTCCTAGTTGGTCTTTGTCTTATCCAAGACATCACTACTTTCCACATTTGATGATTGTTATAAACCTTCTTAAGACTTGTCACTCAATGTCAGAATCTTAACTCGAAGATTTGTTTTTGGAACGAGTATGATTAACTTCTTGATTTAACCATTTCTTCAATTCTTGATTCCTCTTCTCAGACATACAATTGCACTAAGACTCATTTAGAGGATCAATTGAGATATGGTTCTTAATCATTAAGACCTATCATAAAAACATAACAAAAGGTACTCTCCCTTCTTCTTAGAATAGAGAAACTTTTATCTTTCTGCCTGCTTGATTCTTCTTATTCGTTCTGCTAGTGTTTTAAAATCTTTTAATCAACTCGGAATTACACTTAATCTTATAAGTATAATCATATTTACTAAACCTTTAGTAAATCATGACGAATATCTTTGTCACTCTTGTGGTGGACTTGATCAATACACAACCTTGTGTATTCGATCTTCTAGTCCTTCTCTTGACACTTTGTCAATGAATTAGTCTAATTTCCAAATACGAAATTTCTCATTCATCATGCAACCAAGTTGATTGATTCAAAGTTTCTGTCCAATTGAAACGTGGGCGATGAGAAACTTTTCCTATTTGGTAAATTCTTGACTTTTCCACAAATAACATAATTAAGGATCAAATCCATTATAGCTAATAATAGAAACTTACAAACATCAATTTTTCATTCACGCCATTGTAAGGATAAATAAATAATATAAAATCAAAATTTATTTTATTGTGGAAAAATTTGTCCTTACAATGCAATTCAATTGAAAAACAATGTTGTTACATATTCCTAAGAAATCTATTCTAACTCCAAGTAGTAGCTTAAGAATCTAATCTTCGAGTAATGTGATCGAAATCCATTTCTTCATGATTAGATTTAGCTCACTTCTTCCTTAAGCTTCCTTTCTTTTCTTCGATCCTACAAATCACAAAATTTTATTTATCACATCATGTATTAAGAAACTAGAATAGGAACTTAAAAGAGTTAGTTAATGGATTTTACCTAAAGTAGAGCCATACATTTTGACTCTCTCATCTCTTAGATGTCTTAGGTAAATAGAGCAGCTTCGTCTCTAATGACCCTTCTCTTGGTAATAAAAGCAAATTGACTCTTTTGGAATAGCACATGGAACTACTTCAGACTTTTCCTTTCTCTTATGATAAAACTTTTCGATCATGGCATGCCTTTCGTCGCCATTGCCTTTATCCATAGAGGTCTGGAAGGCAGATCCACCAATCAACTTTGCTTTTCCAGTGCGCCAAATCATTGCTGATTCTGCAACAATAAGCATATAGGTGTGATCGATAAGGGTTATGTCATGAATCGTCGTATAGTACTTTCTTACAAACTCACTATATGAGTCAGGAAGTGCTTGAAGAACCCAATCAACAGCCAGCTCCTCACAGACAACAGATTCCAACATTCTTAATCTATCAATCTGTGACTTCATCTCTAGGATGTGTACACACACTGACTTTCTTCATGTTTACTTGCCAAAAGGGCTTGAATGAGTTTGAATTATATTGGTTTCCCCATATAATTCTTCCATCCCTCTAATATGGAGTCCATTAGCCCAATATTCAACTATCACACAATTGACAGTTCTAGTCCCTTAAGTTTAATTGATGTCTTTTAGTCACAAACTTAATTCTTATTAATTCTTGACTAATATTAATTAAACAATATGATTTATCCTTTAATATATTATTCTCATAATATATTAATAAATCATAATTAATCCTTTCTCTCCATAATTCATCCTATCAATTTGCTTTAGTGAAGGCAACCCAAAAGGACCATGCACCATCGGGTCAAGTACATACCAAAATAGTTATGGACTTAGACACTAATCCAACAACCTTGACCTAATTTCTATCATTAGGTAAAGTGCATGGTGTGTGTATATGATTCATGAAAAGGTGTTCGAGTCAAAGAGTGACCTAAATATGGATATTCACTACAGTTAAATAGTTGTAGAATTCACATATCAATGTGAAATCTAAGTATACTATCGATTGATTCTAATTGTTTCCAAGTTTCTAGTATGTTATAACTTAGTTTCTAGTTACTTAGTCTAGTATGTGTCGTGCCTATACGTGCAACTAAGTTTAGTCAAATGTCGAATGGAATCGAATTTTGAAGGTTGTCACAATTCACTTCGAGGTTCTGGCAGTCGCTACAAAGTTCCCTAGGAACGAGGCTGGACACGAGTATAACCTACCATCCTCAGACCGATGAACAAAGTGAGAGAACTATCCAAACCTTGGAATATATCATGTGAGCCTGTGTGATCGACTTTGGGAAGGCATGGGATACTCATTTACCCCTTCTCAAATTTTCCTACAAAAATAGTTATCACACGAGCATAAAGGCTGCTCAATTTCAGGCCCTCTATGGATGGAAGTGCAGATCTCCTAGGTGATGGGCTGAGGTGGGTGACACCTAGATAGCTAAAGGATGAATTCCTGACAGCACTCTCATAGGTGCATAGATCATTCGGGAAACGCCGAGAAGATCGTTAAGATTCGTGAACGATTGTAAGCCTCTAGAGACCGACAGAAAAGCTACGTTGTGACAACCCGAAATTTCCATTCGGTACAAACCATTTGAATCCAATAGAAGTAGAACAGTTACAGTGAAATTCCAGACTTTGGGTATAAGTTTGACAGTTTTTTTCAGGATTTACACTTAAGGAGATATCAGAAGAGTGGATGCACTAGGGTTTAGTGCAACACTGTTATTCCCAAACTCTAGGATATTAGGGTTCAATTCCGGAATAAAAATATTTTCTGCCAAAAAAATCCCAAGACTATATATAGAAATCTGAACCAAAATAATTCATTAATTACATTTCCAGTTAGAGAAAATCCAAATTCTCTCTCACAGATCTTCGGGTTTTCATCCCAAATTGTGAGTACTTCTATCTAGTTGTATTATATAGCTTAGATTGTGTTTAATAACATCAAAATCATGTCAAAACACCAAGATCTGTGAGTTTACCGCCCAAGAACACCTTGGGGAGTAAACTCCTTTTTAAGGGCCAAAGTGTGCCCAATGTCCCTCAAATCCTTGGAACTCAACCTAGGAACTACCATGAAATGTTTAGACCACAAAATCATTAAGAAACAAAGGGTGAAAGTGAGTTCATGACCAAGGAAGTTCTTGGGCCGTGAACTCCATTTTTAGATGCCGAAACACCCTAAAAATCTTCCTTAAGCCAAGAGACTAATTTAGACATGTACCGAAATGATTTTAGGACTTGAAAACCACCTTAGAACACCAAGAGTAAGGTGTTCACGGCCCAAGAAGTTCCAGGGCCGTGAACTCCAAACAATAGTGCCAAATGGTGCTATAAACTCTCCTAAAGCCTTGGACGATTTACTTGATTTATTCTTGGATATATTAGAGACTTGAAAAAACCACAAACACCCTCCCAAGGGAGATTACGGCCGTAATCTCCATGGGATTTGGTCCATGGTCCGTGAACTCCTCAAAGGAGTTAAAAAGAAGCCCAAACACTTGTTTAAGCCTAGAAGCACTTCACCACTTAATTTGTAATAATTTTAAGCTTCATTTAGTGACCTAATAGAGAGTTTACGGCCAGGAGTTTGTTGGATAAGGTGTCTAAGTCCATAACTATTTCGGGTTTGTACTTGACCCGACCCGGCATGGTCCATTTGGGTTGCATGGCACCATGCAATTGGATAGACTAAATGAGAGAAATAACACTTGGAGATCATTAATATATTATAAGTTCTAATATATTAATAATATTATTTGATTAGTTTGATCAAAGAATTAATTTGGAATTAATTAAGTGATCAAAGGATAACTAATTAAATATATGGGTTGATTATGTAAATCATCCATATCTTGTATAGTGGGCTAAGAGGCTCCATGGATTATCAAGTTGGGTTCTACCCATAGGATGCTCCATGGGAGTTACAAACCCATGGGTCATGGAAATGAAGAGTCATGACACATTAGGGTTTACATGGTGTAACCCTAGATGTGCCAACACTATATAAGGATCCCATTCTCCACTAAAATCGGCTAGACATAAGAAACTAGAGGGCTTGGCCGATTTTGAGAAGTGTGTGTTATCTCAAGAGTCTTTCCAAGAGCAGTTGGTGTTGTGTGAAGCATTTGAGGCATCACACTTGGGGTGCTAGGCTCACAAGGTTTCAAGGAACACAAGCGACAACAAGGTAAGTTATTCTATCTATGATTCAAGTAAAAATTGTTCCCCATGTATGCTAGATAGGAATATAACCTTGGAATTCAACTTTGCATGATAATTAGACAAACATAGATCCAAGGTTATTAGGGTTGCATGTACACTTAGGAAGTGTTAGAATGCTCAAAACCCATCAGAGTTTACTACCCTGGGCCGTAAACTCCAACACACATGGTCTTTTGACCATAAACTTCCGTATGAGGTCTTGCACTCCTTTGGTGCAACCCATTAGCCTCCTAGCACTTGACCAAAGCGTTTTCCTCGCATTAGGATGTTTATACATGTTTAATTAGTGTTAATCACCAATTATTTATATACATATGTCTTCATATGTAATTAGGACCATTGTGTGTGTCTAAAGTCTTCACTTGACGCCTAGCAGTCCTACCTCTTCAGTTCATCCGTATCACCGACAACAGGTGAGTTCATACCCCTTGATTAATTTTTTAACTGTTTTTAAATGTTTTATGGGGGGGAAGATACAAATAGAATCATGCTAGTTACTATATCAATCACATGTGATTAGTAAGTAGCATTCAAATGATTGGCTACTCATTAGCCGTTTTACCAAACGGTTTACTTCAAATGTTTTTCATAAACACTTTATGTGTTTAAAACTCCTTATTACACTATACATTTTACTTTGTATGTTTCATTTCAAACTCATTTACATTTGTGTTTCAAACAAATGTTCTTTGTACTAAACTGTTTTATCAAACCCATGCCTTTAAACCGTTTTATAGATTGACAACAACTAAATCTTTTCTTAGATAATAATTATGTTCAAAGGTTTTACAAAACTTACTTTACGATTTTACGTTATAAATTGCATGCCCATATTTGTATAGATATATGAGGAATGTTTAAAATACTTAGGAAGGCTATCCACCCTATTACCTTTTCGCGCTTGAGATGTGGTCTGGTGGGATATCGGGTATCCGTTCGAAGGTCCTTTAAATATTAGTTATATATCATGTGTACATATATAGTCATAAAGGTTCTTCCAGTTCGTTCAGTACCCTTAGGTAGCAAGGGTATACACTCCCATGTTCATACGTACTAGTTACATTACTAGTAAGCTACCATATGGGTAGTTTAGGAAGATACTAGAACTATTACTAAAACGTGATAACATACAAAGAGTCAGTTCATTCATGAGTTAATACTTGCTAGATAGAGGAACAACACACATTACAGCTAGTACACACAGTACATTACTATACATACTAGACAGAGAGAGAACACACATTACAGCTAGTACACATAGTACATTACCATACATACTAGGCAGAGAAAGAACACACATTACAACTAGCACACGCAGAACATTACAGTACATTACTATACTATTACATAGATAAAATTACATGATCACACTTACATGGGTACATTACATGATCACACTTACATGAGTACAATTACATGATTACACTTACATGAGTACAATTACATGATCACACATAAATGAGTACGCTTACATATACGTAGGACACACGTCACTAGATGCTATAGCATGGAACAAGTTCAGGATCTAACTATACCGATGAATCACAACACAATTGTGATAGTTATATCGGGTATACATGATCATAGTAATGTGGATGTTCACGGCTTGCATACATGCAGGGGTCGTGTGTAGGTCCCAAAATCCCTTTGACAGGGGAGCGTATAGCTTGGGATCTAGCCATCACATTATTCCTTATCCCTCAAATAAGGCAATAAGAGTATCGATGTAGTTATTTATTACAAATACTACAGTACTCACAAAATTACCGTAGACTTGAGGTAATTGGTACGGTTGTAGTTCGACACTACACCATAGCACAATTTAATTTTCCCATTACATTCACTTCGTGAACATTCACACGATGCACAGTAATGTAGAAACTATATTTTTGGTTAATGATAGTCAGATTTGGGAATATGCACACACTTACAAGAGACACACACATACACTAGATGCCTTGGTAGAAGGCTACATTCAGAACAGTCGGGTCTTGGTAGAAGACTATATTCAAAGCAGTTAGGTCTTGGTAGAAGGCTACATTCAAAGCAGTTAGGTCTTGGTAGAAGACCCTCTTTTATAATAGTAAGAATCATAGGGATTTCTAGGGTTTTTCAAATGTTTACAGTTGTTTTACACACATTTTCATACTTACAATTCATATACATTTTTATACTTACAGTTCATATACATTTTCAATACTACAGTTCATTCATACAAATACTTACATTTCAAATACATACAAGTATTTACACACAAAATAAGACACTAAAATATTTATGATCTCACCGGCTTTAAAGCTGATACTCTCTTTCAAAATTACTTGTATCCTTAGGTCAGCCATAGACAGGTACTGATGCAAGGTTTAGAGAAGATGGAGCTCGTTCAAGACTCATCATTCATTTTGATTATACTTTAGTGTCTATTATAATTTGACAGAACACACTCGTATTAAAATTATTTTATTAATGCAACGGATGATGTTGTTGCTTGTTTACTACTTTTCATTGTTGTGATACTGTACATGACGTCCTCCGCCCCAGAACGTTTCCGCCGTTCTTGATTTTGGGGTGTGACATACATAGAAAAACGAAGAAAACCAATGGAATTCCAGGTGGGAGATCGCGTTCTTTTGAAAGTCTCACCCTGGAACGGCTTCATAGGCTTTGGAAAGCATGGGAAACTCAATCCAAGATACATCGGGCTTTCCAGATTCTTGCTAGAATCGGCCCAGTAGCTTACAAACTTAACCTATCCCGCAAACTTAGCAACGTATATTCTATTTTCCATGTCTCGAACTTGAAAAAGTGTCTATCTGATGAGACTCTTGTAATCCTACTAGACGAGATCGAGATCAACGAGAGCCTCAACTTCGTGGAAGAACCAGTAGAGATCATGGAGTGAGAGGTCAAGCGAACAAAGCAAAGTCGTATCCCGATAGTCAAGGTTCACAGGAACGGCAAGCGAGGACCTGAATTCACTTGGGAACACGAGGATCAAATGAAACTGAAATATCATCGTCTTTTCGCTTAGTTATATGTAACTATTTATTGCTTTAACTCTAATTTTGGGACAAAATTCTCTCTAACGGGGAATGATGTGACAACTCGAAATTTCTATCTTGTATGCTTATTCAAATCTATCAAAGTTAGACTCGTTTTGCTATCTGTTAGCACTGTTTAAGGTCTATTTGAATGTTCTAAACCTAGTACAATCGAGGTAGGAGCCTAGAAATGGGATAACTTGATGCATATGAAGCAAATTCGGACAAAACACTACAACATATGGAGTGTGCGGCCGCACACTTGAATGTACGGCCACACATAGGTGTGTGCGGCCGCACACACATCCCAGCCACAAACTCCTGCCTATATATTCAACACTTGGTTATTTTTGAACACTTTTCCAGTTCTTCAAGGATAGAACTCGAATCCTCTCAAGTATCATCCAACGTTTCATTTCAATCTTCAAAAAAGTAAGTGATTCATCCATTGATTAACTCATACATGACCTTAACTAGCCTTCCCCTTTGCTTTGATCCACGAGAACATCTTTTTGGTGTTAAATCTTCGAAATCACCAAGAAAACCAAGAACACACACTAAGTTTTGAACCTAAATCGCCCTTTTCAAGCCTTTATAACGTGTATACACTTGTCATATCTGATCATATGCTAAGACACTTGATTATATATTTGAAAAACATGATTTTATCATCTTCATAAAGGGTGTGCGGCCGCACACCTTCATGGTGGCCGCACACACCCTTTTTAGGTCCAAACATGGCAATGAACTCCATATAAGGCTAGAGCATGAAGTAAGAAACCTTCCTAGATGAGTCCTAAGGCCTTAAACTACGTTTGGCACACTTCATGGGGAGTGTGCAGCCGCACACACACCCTGGCCGCACACCTTGTCCGCACACACACAAATATGTTGTTTTTTGACCATATACTTTTTTGTAAAGCCATACTCCCCTTATAGACAATCATATATGGTTGTCACACTCCAATATGAGTGTTTACTAGTCCCTAAGGTGGTTCAAATTCAGTAATTAGTTGTTATAAGAACTGATTGTATACATATATAGGTCATTATATGGTTAATAGGATTCGGTTGTACTCATGTCTCCAATTGACACCCAACAATCCTATATCGATCTTTCATCCGAGTTACTCACTACAGGTGAGTTCATATCGCTTAATCAACCTTTTAAATGATTTTAAAAGCTTTTATGGGTGGGGGGGATAGAATTTGAAACATTCTAGTTATTATATCAATCACATGTGATTAATAACAAGAACAAACAGGTAGATTTTCTATTACTTTTAAACTGTTATCAAACTTATGGATTTCAAATATTTCAAAATGTCTATTAAACTCTTTTACATACTAAACTCTTTATTAAACTTCTTAATTTATGCCAAACCTTTTCTTTTACAGCTTTCAACACTTATATATTGCCAAAATCTGATGCATATATAGTTATATAAGTAAGGTTTGAAGGACTTAGGACTAATAACTCGCTTTATTTCATGTTCCTTGTTTGGTTGTGGACATAGAGTACCCTGTTGTTTGTCCGAGTGTCGTTTGATCCTTAGTTATATATTATGTATATATGTGTAGATATGAAAAACTTTTACCTTAGTTCAATACATCCAGTCATACAAACAATTCGACTAGTAAACTATAATAGGTATAGTATAGGAAGATACTACTCATTACTTCTAGTACAATGAAACATACAAAGAGTCAATTCATTAATGAGTCAGTACTTACTATTATGAGAAACTATAAAAATATACTAGGTTGAGAAACTAAGAGAACTTACTATTATGAGAAACTATACAAACATACTACAATGAGAAACAGATAAAGGATACTGTAACAATAAACATTACATACAATACACTATACGACAGAACATACAATACGGTAGTACATAAAATACATATACAAGTATACAATAACATAAACGTGAACCACTGTTTCGGGACATGTCATCACTGCCATGGCTCCTTTTGTATCCAGAGTCTCCTAGAGGGAGAGCATGCATTTGCTTATAGATCTATAATGGATTGACTATCCTACACCTTGTTGCTAGCTAAAGTGGGACCTGCAGGTCTACGGGTGCCAAATGTCATTTCTTCCGACGTTTTTCATCGTCGTATTTTTAGTCAATAGTATGGTTCAATCAAATCAAATTATACCTTAATAAATAACCAGTTTAAGGTAGTTAGTACAACAGTAGTTACTATAATACAACACTACAGTTCTATATTATTTTCCCATTTGCATTCACATTTGTGATCTTCTCACATAAACGGTAAAGTATAAACTATATTTTGTTAAATGATAGTCATACTTGGGAAAATTACACACTTTTAAAAGAAACGAACATATAAAACAGTCGAGCCTTGGTGAAAGGCTACTTTTAGTAGAATATATAGGATTTTCTAGGAGATACAAACATTTACAAACATTTAGAAACATCTTCAAATTTTTACAAACTTATACATTCAAACATCTACAAAGATTCTCATATAAACAACAACACTAAAATGATTATGAACTCACCATCTTTAAAGCTGGCAAACTCTTTAAAAATAACTTGTATTCTCAGGTCATCAGTAGACAGGTACCGTTGCAAGCTTTTGAGAAGATGGAGCACATTCAAGACTCATATTTTATTTTGATTCATATTTTTGGTGTCCTATAAACTATACAGAACACTTGTATTAAAATACATGATTAATGAAATGAATGATGTTGTTTGCTTGTTTACTATTATTCTGTGTTGTGATATTGTACATGACGTCCCCCGCCCCAGAAAGTTTTCTTCCATTCCGGTTTTGGGGTGTGACAGCTCTTATAAAGACTTCACCAACTGTAAACCTGAAATCTTCAATGGAATCGGTGGAATCATTGTTCTGTCACAATGGTTCAGGAAAACGAAATCAATCTTTGAGATCTGTTCCTATACTAAAGGAAGCAATGTCAAATTTGCTGCATGCACTTTCAGTGATAGGGCCCAGACGTGGTGGAATAGCCATGTCAAGTCACTAACTCTAATAGTGGCTAATGATATGGGATGGGAAGCTCTTAAAGGGCTGATGATTGAAGAATACTGCCCGAGGGGCGAGGTTCAAAAACCAGAACAAGAACTCTAGAGCCTGACCATGAAGGGCTCCAATATAGTGGCTTACACTGTTAGATTCAGTGATCTGGTGGTGCTATGCACCAATATGGTTCCCACTGAGGGAAAGAAGATTGAGAGGTACATTTGGGGGCTAGTGCCTCTATCTCAGGGGAATGTCTTAGTTTCAAACCCCACTAAGTACAGCGACTCATTTATTATGGAGTTCCTACCCCGACAACGACAACAGCCCTGGCTATCTCAGAACCCTCGAAAGCCACTGACAGCTAGCGAAAGTTCTAGGATAACAAAAAGGGCAAATAGACGCAAAAGACTGCCAAGAAGCAGCAAGTAGTGGCTGTTCATGTCCCGATTGCACCTTCTGCTACTGCGCCGAGGAATTAGTATACTGGGAATTTGCCAAAGTGCAATAAATGCTCTTTCCATCATAATGGTGCTTGCCGGGAAATGCAGTGCACTAACTGCAACAGGAAAGGGCACACTACCCGATTCTGCAAGGCTCTGATGAGGCCAATTAACCAAGTCCCCGGCATTGTTGTGGCCAAGCTTGCTACGGTTGTGGAGAGGTTGGTCATTTCAAGAGAGACTGCCCGAAGGCAGGAAGTGCTGGTGGAGTGGGAAGAATTTTGGCGATAGGCCACGAGGAAGCCGTAGTTGATCCTATGGTGGTTACTGGTACGTTTCTCCTCGATAATTCTTATGCTTGCATACTATTCAATAGTGGATCGGAGAGGATTTTCGTAAACCAAAAATTTTCTACCTTACTTAAACAAAAAGCATGTGCACTAGAGGATTCATTCACTTTAGAAATGGCAAACGGGAAAACGGAAAGCACTAACTACATATACATAGGTTGCACTTTAACTCTAGATGATCATTCATTCCAAATTGTCCTTATACCGGTCTCAATTAAAAGTTGTGACGTCATAATCGGCATGGATTGGATAAGTCTTCTTCGCTCCGACATCATGTGCTTTGAAAAAGCAGTTCATCTTAACCTCCCTAACAACGAAACTCTAGTTATCTATAGCGACAAGTCAAGTACGAACGTTCGTATCATTTCATGTATTCAAGCTCAAAAGTGCTTACGAAAGCAATATCATGCATTCCTTGCGCATATCGTTGACACGAGTCAAGAACTGAAAGACATTCAGAACTTTCCAGAAATACGCGACTTTCCCAAAATCTTTCCAGAAGAAATACCAGGATTACCACCGCAACGCCAAGTCAAGTTCAAAATCGACTTAGTGCCAGGACCTACCCCAATAGCCAAATCTCCTTATCGTCTGCCACCAGCAGAGATGCAGGAACTTTCTAGTCAGCTTAACGAACTTCTTAGGAAGGGATTTATTAGGCGAAGCTTCTCACCATGGAGAGCACAGGTCTTGTTCGTGAAGAAGGCAGATGGCTCGTTTCGTATGTGTATCGACTATAGACAGCTGAAAAAACTTACCATCAAGAATCAGCATCCTTTACCCCATTGCAATACTAATGTAGGTGTTATCACTGGGTACTAAGACTAACACAGCATTGCAATAAGCGAAAAGTATAACCTAATGAACATCCGAAGATTGTCCACTTATCCTCTGTAGCAGCAGAAGAGGGCAGGAAGGGTTAGTCCCGAAATCGATCTACCTAGTATAAGTAATAACCCTAGACCTCCGTAGATGGTCATCAACCACTGGTGCTAATCAGTTGGGATTCGGAATGGTTAGTCCCGCCTAGATATCCCTTTGAACTGGGATAGAAAGGAAAATTTACACAGAAAGCACTAATAAATCATCCTAGTAAGCCGAGATACAAGTATTCATGTAAGCGTGTTCATGTATCATGTAAGCATATGTAAGCGTACTCATGTATCAGGTAAGTATATGTATATGTACTCATGCATCAGGTAATGTGCTGGTTTAGACTCATGAATGAACTGACTCTTGTGTGATTCCTTGTAATAGAAATAATGTTTTGTTTCATCTAATTATCTCTATGATAATTAACTGGAAAATAATTGGTTGTTCAAGTAGTTTTGCTCAGGAAGGTAAAAATAATGGTTTTGCAAGATATCTAAGAGTTTTGAACAATAATTAACAATGACTTGATGTCATTTTAATAAACATTTCAAAAGTAATACATTTGATAACGATGTATTTTTAAGATAGAAAACCATTTCATGCATCACATGTTGTAGTACATGAAATCTACTGGATGAAAACACAATTATAAAATACATATGAGTGATTTAATAACCTGCGGTTTTCTACATGTATCCCCCCCATTAAGCATTTAAAAACATCTAAAATATTCATTTAGGGGTATGAACTCACCTGTTGTGATTGGTTCTAGTGGGTACACGTGTAGGGATGAGAAGTTCCACAAATGAAGTCCCGAGACACAATAAGTCCCAAATAACATATAAGGACACATATTGACATGAATATAGTGTTTATAACATCTATATGAAAGGAAACACCTTCCGGGACTAGGTAACACCTTGACCAAGTGTTGGAATCACATGTGATTCAACATAGGAAGGTATAAAGGCACTCACATGAGTTTACTACCATGAGTTTGTTGGATAAGGTGTCTAAGTCCATAACTATTTCGGGCATGTACTTGACCCGACCCGGCATGGTCCATTTGGGTTGCATGGCACCATGAAATTGGTTAGACTAAATGAGAGGAATAACACTTGGAGATTATTAATATATTATAAGTTCTAATATATTAATAATATTATTTGATTAGTTTGATCAAGAATTAATTTGGAATTAATTAAGTGATCAAAGGATAACTAATTAAATATATGGGTTGATTATGTAAATCATCCATATCTTATATAATGGGCTAAGAGGCTCCATGGATTATCAAGTTGGGTTCTACCCATAGGATGCTCCATGGATGCTCCATGGGAGTTACAAACCCATGGGTCATGGAAATGAAGAGTCATGACACATTAGGGTTTACATGGTGTAACCCTAGATGTGTCAACACTATATAAGAAGCATATTCTCCACCAAAATCGGCTACACTTATAGACACTAAGGAAACTACAGGGCTTGGCCGATTTTGAGAAGTGTGTATTATCTCAAGAGTCTTTCCAAGAGCATTTGGTGTTGTGTGAAGCATTTGAGGCATCACACTTGGGGTGCTAGGCTCACAAGGTTTAAAGGAACACAAGCAACAACAAGGTAAGTTATTCTATCTATTATTCAAGTTAAAATTGTTCCCCATGTATGCTAGATAGGAATATAACCTTGGAATTCAACTTTGCATGATAATTAGACAAACATAGATCCAAGGTTATTAGGGTTGCATGTACACTTAGGAAGTGTTAGAATGCTCAATACCCATCAGTGGTATCAGAGCCTAGGCTTGTTTGTTTGTTATTTGTGCTTAAAAGTTGAAGGAAGTCGAAAAATCTTGCTGTCTGACTGATGGACTCGGCGAGTCCATGGGGAGGACTCGTCGAGTTCACTTGTATCTTCAACCTACTCGGCGAGTAGGTTTTTGTACTCGGCGAGTAGGGTCGATAGAGTGCAGAATTTCGACCTCAGTTCCTGGAAATGGATTAGAAACATTACCCTAAATTGTTTTGGTACTTGAAAAACTTGTTTTAGAAGGTGTAATGTCTTTTCTAATTCATTTACAACAACTAGTTATCAAAATTACAAAGATTAAAGTGTGATTTTGGTATATGAAAGTGTTCATGTTCATGATCTTGTTCTTATGATGTTTAGATGATCATAGGAATTATTTGTAACCTATGTGGTAGATTAATTCTTGATCATAATGTTATTTAATGGAGTCCATAACTTGTCCTCAAGTTATGGAAAACCAAAAGTCTCTTGGATTGAAAAACCATTAAAAGAACACAAGAGTTAGAAAAATGAAAAGTCTTCATTTTATTACTCTATTAAACTCATAAGTTACAAGATATGAAAAGTTTTGAAAGTTTACAAAACTTGCCCTCAAGTTTTGGAACAAGTAAAGTTAAGATTAAAACTTTAGTTCCAACCCCTAGAATTTTAAAAGTTAAAATTCAACCCTTATACTTATATTATTATGATTTAATAATTATATATATATATATATATATATATATATATATATATATATATATATATATATATATATATATGTATAAGAACAAAGTCGTCTTACCGCTAGTACGCCTCATTCACGAAGCCGGTCTATAAGGTGGGTATAAGGTTGTTGCCTATAAAATGGTGACTTAATGGGTGTCCACTCTCACCCACTGCTTGCTTGACCGGTGGAGGGTCGTTAGCCGAACGGGTAAGACAAGGACTTAAAAATTCTCATTCAAAGTATGATGAATATTATAAAGTAACTAAATGTTTTATTAAATTCCAAATCTTAGTTACTTTAGGAAAAATGTGAATAAGGTGCTATTCCATGAAATTACACTTTCCACTTTGATTAAGTCGTTGGTGGAGCGTGTGTGGTTAACCGGCACACTAATTTGGACTTAACAAGGTAGGTAAAGGGTAACTTAGGGTTTATTATAGTATCGATGGAGCGTGTGTGGTTTACCGGCACATCGATTGAGTGATAAACTTTAAGGGTACTAAGTGATTTGCATGGTTACTTCACACCTCATTTTGTGATCCTCGGTATCCCAGTCACAAAACTTGGAGGGCACACTCGAGATTGAAACATGCCTTTGAAAAAGTTCATTGAATCTCAAAGAATCTAGGAATTTCTAAGAACCATTAAAAAAAACCTAATACTTAAATATTGCGGTTTTCATGGTGGAAATTGGTGAATCGTCATTCACCTACCTTTCAAATATGACATAGCTTAGATTACGACATACCTCTTCTAAGTTATATTATATTGTGATTGGATCCTAGCCTTAATATTACATTTGGGCGTTTTATTAAGGACTCTCTTATATCTAAACTAATCTTGTTCTCTTTTCTTCAGATGTCTTTCAACAATGCTTCTGGCTCTAATCCTAATGGCTCCTTTACCCTTATGAACTTGTGTGGGAAAGTCACCTTTGATGGATCCAACTTCAATGAGTCGATCAGAAACATCAGGATGATTACCCGCTACGAGGACAAAGAATATTTCCTTGATAAGGAGCTCAAGGAGATTGATGAGACCACTGCAACTCCTCAGGAGATCGCTGACTTTCGGGCACATGAAAGGGATGCTACGAAAGTGGCATGCATCATGATGGCCACGATGGCAGCGGAACTCCAAAAGTCTTATGAGGATTTCTACCCTTATGAAATGCACCAAGATTTGATGGAAAGATACCATCAAAGTGCAAGGCAAGAGAGGTATGAAATCATCTGCTCCATGATAACAACCATGATGAAGGACGGGGAATCCGTCACGAGCCACATGCAGAAAATGCAAAGGTATGTGGATCGTTTGCTGAAGCTTAATGTGAACTTCCCGGAGGATCTTGCAATAGATATTATTTCGCATTCCTTACCATCGTGCTATGATCAATTCCGCATGACATATCACATGAACAAGGAAGAAGTCACCCTCAGCAAACTTTAGGGACTTCTCAAGACCGCAGAATCAGGTCTTAAGGGGAAGTCGGTTGCTATCACTCCTACTCCAAACTCAACTCCGGTTTTGGCAATCGGGAAAAGTCGAGGGAGGAAGAGGAGGAGATCTTCGAAGGGTACCAAGGCTCGGACCCTTGATGGCTCTTCTTCAAGTGGAACCAAGAAAGGTTTCATTACTCCTTCTTCTGACCCAAAAGTGGCTGAATGCTTCTATTGCCATGAAAAATCTCATTGGAAGCGGAACTGCCCAAAATACCAGCAAGATGTGAAGGATGGGAAAGTCAAACCCAACCATGCAGGTATTTACGCTATCATTTCTAATAACTCACCCCATTCTAATTCTTGGGTCCTTGATACCGGTTGTGGTATTCACATTTGTTGTGACTTGCAGGGACTAAGAAGAAGTGAGGATGTGGAGCAAGGAAGGATAAACTTGATCATGGGGAATAGGAAAGCTATACCTGCTACCAAGATTGGAGTTTATACTTTATCGCTAAGTAGTGGGTTTAGTTTAGATTTGAATAAATGTTGTTACTCGCCAGGAATGGCAAGAAATATTATTTCCTTTCATGCTTTGTACAAACAAGGGTTTACCTTTTCATTTAATAATGAAGTTGGTTCTATTGATGCTTTCTTTAATAATGTTCTTTATTTTAAAGCATTACCTTATGATGGTGTGTATGAAGCTGTGTCTGTTGTAGATAACTTAGGAAATAATGTTTTGTGTATTGATTCTACTAATAATAATAACTTGGATAAAGCATCATTATGGCATTGTCGTCTTGGACATATAAGCAAGAAACGCATAGGCCAACTCCAAAAGGATGGAGTCTTGGAGTCGTTTGACCTAAAGTCAGATGATAGTTGCGAATCATGCTTACTTGGAAAAATGACAAAGTCACCCTTCACAGGTTCATGTGAGAGGGGTGAAGGTTTGTTGGACCTTATACACACGGATGTGTGTGGACCATTCAAACATGCCACAAGGGATGCTAATCGTTATTATTTGACTTTTACTGATGATTACAGTAGATATGGATATGTCTACTTGATCAAACATAAGTCCGAGACTTTCGAGAGGTTTAAGGAATTTAAAAAGGAAGTCGAGAATCAATTGGGCAGGAACATTAAGATGCTTCGATCCGATCATGGTGGTGAGTATCTTAGTTCAGAGTTCCTCGACTATCTTAGGGAATGTGGGATTGTCTCACAATTGACACCTCCCAGGACACCACAGTTGAATGGTGTGGCTAAGAGGCGTAATCGAACCTTGTTAGATATGGTTCGTTCCATGATGAGTCGAGCTTCGCTACCAATCTCATTCTGGGGGTATGCCTTAGAGACTGCCGCCCATATCCTTAATCTAGTCCCTACAAAGAAAGTTGCCAAAACTCCTCACGAGATGTGGACTGGTAAAGTACCTAAACTAGACCACATCAAGATTTGGGGTTGCGAGGCTTTCGTGAGACGCGAGACTCATGATAAGCTCGAACCTCGAAGCGAGAGGTGTATTTTCATCGGTTACCCACAATAATCCTTTGGTTACCTCTTCTACAGACCTAGTGACAATGTGGTCTTTGTAGCAAGAAGAGGAGTCTTTCGAGAAAGAGAGTTTATAAGCCAAGGAGACAGTGGTAGGCAAATTGATCTTGAAGAAATTCAAGAATCAAGTGGTGAAGGAACTTCAAACTCTAGCCCTCAACTTGAGGAGGAAACTCCTGTTGAGCCAAATGACAAACCTGTCCCTCTGAGGCGTTCCACGAGAGTTAGGAGTGCACCTGAGCATTACTATGGATTCCATATTACTGCAGAAGGTGAGACACTTATTAGTGATGGGACACTAGCAAGTCAAGATGACCCTAACAGCTACGAGGAAGCCATGGCAGGCCCCGAGTCTGCTAAATGGAAAGAGGCTATGGATAGCGAGATACAATCCATGTATGACAATCAAGTTTGGAACTTGGTTGAAAATGTACCAGGTCATAAGACACTAGGGTGCAAATGGGTCTTCAAGAAGAAGACCGACATGGATGGTAACGTACACACTTATAAGGCTAAACTGGTTGCAAAGGGCTTCTCTCAAAATCCTGGAGTGGACTATGATGAGACCTTTTCTCCGGTAGCCAAGATTAAGTCTATTCGGGTTCTGTTAGCCATAGCTGCATTTCATGACTATGAAATATGGCAAATGGATGTCAAAACCGCGTTCCTTAATGGAAAGTTGGCTGAAGATGTTTACATGATTCAGCCAGAGGGTTTTGTCAGCAACGAGTACCCTAATAGAGTGTGTAAGCTTGAGAAATCCATCTATGGATTGAAGCAAGCACCTCGCAGATGGAATCTTTGCTTTGATGAGAAGGTCAAGGAATTTGGCTTTACTAGGAGTGAAGATGAATCTTGTGTGTATGTCAAGGCTAGTGGGAGTATAGTTAGCTTTTTGGTATTGTATGTGGATGACATACTACTCATAGGAAACGACATTCCAACCCTGCAGGAAGTAAAGTCCTGGCTTGGGAAGTGTTTCGCTATGAAGGACCTTGGTGAAGCTGCCTATATTCTAGGGATAAGAATCTTGAGAGATCGGAGTAAAAGACTAATTGGACTTAGTCAGAGTACCTACTTGGATAAGGTGCTGAAGAGATTCAGCATGCAAGATTCCAAGAAAGGAGAGTTACCCATCCAAAGTAACACCAGATTGAGTAAGACACAAAGCCCTAGCACTGAGGCTGAGATAGCAGAAATGAGTCGAACATCTTATGCTTCGGCTGTAGGATCGATCATGTATGCTATGACGTGTACTCGACCCGATGTAGCCTTTGCCCTGAGTATGGTTAGCAAGTATCAGGCGAACCCTGGCAAGGCACACTGGACTGCGGTAATGAATATCCTCAAGTACCTACGGAGGACTAAGTACTGGGTCCTTACCCTCGGTGGGAGTGATGACATGAGAGTTGTAGGGTATAGTGATGCTAGCTTCCAGACTGATAGGGATAATTTCCGCTCTCAGTCGGGCTGGGTCTTTACCCTAAACGGAGGAGCAATTTCTTGGAAGATTTCCAAGCAAGAGACAGTGGCAGATTCTACTTGTGAATCAGAGTATATTGCAGCTAGCGAGGCAGCGAAGGAGGCGATATGGCTGAAGAACTTCATTGGAGACCTTGGAGTTGTACCAGCTATTAAAGAGCCAATGGAAATTTTCTGTGATAGTGAAAGTGTTGTTGCCTTAGCCAAGGAACCAAGGGATCACGGGAGATCCAGACACATCGACAGAAAATACCATTTCATCAGACATCGGATCGAAGAAGGACTCCTCGTGGCAAAGAGGGTATCATCAGATGAGAATCCGGCAGATCCCCTCACAAAGGGACTGACTCGGGTTAAGCATCTCCAACATGCTCGGAGCATAGGGCTGAAGGATGATATTAGATTCAGTAGTTAGATAACCCAGAAATTTGTAAAGTGTAATTGACATTAGATGATGAATAAAAGGAGTTTTATTTATGAGTAAAGTGTTGCTATCTCTTGTCGATCGTTTACTATATTTCTTTTGCATGTTTTGACTTCCAGAATAATTTTTGTTTGGTATAACATATTATTCAAACCTCCACAGTCGGTCATATGTTGGAAGTAGATATGAATCAAGACTGTCATGTTTGGTTGTAGAGGTCTTGGACAAGGCTACAGCAATCATGAGTGCTCATAAGTTCTGAGCATTGGACTCAACCCACGCTCACTGGAATCACTTCATGGAATTCTATCTCGAGTGATCGTGAGACGGTAATATCGTATAAGTCTTCAAACCTAGAGATATGATTTGTTACTTACAAGTTGGTCATGCATTGACTGTACGAAACCACATTGGTAACTCGATGTTATAAAACGTACTTTTGTGTGTAATTCAATGAGTGGTAGAACAAACATATGAGTCAAAGTTTATCTGTTCCTTCTTGGATTAGAACCTGATATCTGGGCCCCTCGATGATTTTGTTTTGACCTATGTACCGGGCCCGGTCAGAACTAAGTTGATGTGTTCAATTAAGTTCTATGTCAAACAAATTGGAAATCGGGAAACAAATGCTGGACAATAAGCAAGACAATGTTCCATGTATTTGTCCGGCTGATATCTAGAATAGAGGATTATATGATCACTTATCTTAAATGGCGTACCATCATCTTCTCAGTTCTGAGAAACCTTGAAAGAGCTACGATTGCCGGTCGGTTCCTGAAGTACTAGAAGATATAGTTATTAGACTTATCCAAGTGGGAGACTGTTGGATAAGGTGTCTAAGTCCATAACTATTTCGGGCTTATACCCGACCCGACCCGGCATGGTCCATTTGGGTTGCATGGCACCATGAAATTGGTTAGACTAAATGAGAGGAATAACACTTGGAGATTATTAATATATTATAAGTTGTAATATATTAATAATATTATTTGATTAGTTTGATCAAGAATTAACTTGGAATTAATTAAGTGATCAAAGGATAACTAATTAAATATATGGGTTGATTATGTAAATCATCCATATCTTGTATAGTGGGCTAAGAGGCTCCATGGATTATCAAGTTGGGTTCTACCCATAGGATGCTCCATGGATGCTCCATGGGAGTTACAAACCCATGGGTCATGGAAATGAAGAGTCATGACACATTAGGGTTTACATGGTGTAACCCTAGATGTGTCAACACTATATAAGAAGCATATTCTCCACCAAAATCGGCTACACTTATAGACACTAAGGAAACTAGAGGGCTTGGCCGATTTTGAGAAGTGTGTATTATCTCAAGAGTCTTTCCAAGAGCATTTGGTGTTGTGTGAAGCATTTGAGGCATCACACTTGGGGTGCTAGGCTCACAAGGTTTCAAGGAACACAAGCAACAACAAGGTAAGTTATTCTATCTATTATTCAAGTTAAAATTGTTCCCCATGTATGCTAGATAGGAATATAACCTTGGAATTCAACTTTGCATGATAATTAGACAAACATAGATCCAAGGCTATTAGGGTTGCATGTACACTTAGGAAGTGTTAGAATGCTCAAAACCCATCAGAGTTCACGGCCCAAGGGAGTTTACGGTCGTAAACTCGTGGCTACTCATGTGGGAATGCAAGTTTGAAGGCTAGGGAATGATTTAGGGACATTAGCTCTAACCTAGGATGAAGAAAACCCACTTTCTTTGAAGTTCTAAGGAGTTCACGGCCCAATTGAGTTTACTACCATAAACTCATGCCCATTTATGTTTATGAGGGTCCTAAAGGGCATAAGGAAGCATTCTAATTTCAAGCCTAAGCCTTTGGAAGTGGTTGTGGCATCAAAACACCCCTAACTTTAGTTTACTGCCTATGGACCAATTGGTCATGTGTTTGCGGCCGAAAACACTCATGCGTGTTGATATTTTCATTGTTTTGGGTCCTAGACACATCAAGGTAAAGTGTTATGTTTGTCTCTTTGCTTAATGAAGGTATTTACGGCATTTTGGCACCCTAATATGGAGTTCACGGGCCAAGAACTTCCTTGGCCGTGAACACCATTTCCTTAATGTTTTGAGGTTGTTTTCTATCCCTAAACTCATTAGTGTACAAGTCCAAACTAGTGTCATGGCTTAAGGAAGGACTAGGCACCATTTGGCCCTTCAAAAGGAGTTTACTCCCCAAGGTGTTCTTGGGCGGTAAACTCACAAATCTTGTTGTTTTGTTGTGATTTTGTGGTCTAAACATGTAATGGTAGTCCCTATGTTGAGTTCCAAGGCTTTGAGGGACATTGGGCACACATTTGGCCCTAAAATGGAGTTTACTCTCCAAGTGTTCTTGAGTGGTAAACTCCCAAATCTTGGGATTTTGATCCGATTTTGGATGTTATAAGAACAATCTAAGCTATATAAAACAACTAGAGATGGGTACTCACGATTTGGGATAAAAACCCGAAGATCCGTGAGAGAGAAAATGGCTTTTCTCTAGTTGGAAATATAACTAATGAATGAATATGGCTCAGATTTCTATATATAGTCCTAAGAGTATTGGAATGAACTCTAATATCATAGAGTATTGGAATAACAGTGTTGCACAAACACCTAGTGCATTCACTCTCCTGATATCTCCTTAAGTGTTAAACCTGAATTACTCAAACTTATACCCAAAGTCTGGAAATTTCTCTGTAACTATTCTAACTTCTATTGGCTTGATATGGTTTGTTCAGAATGGCAATTTCGGGTTGTCACATCATCCCCCTGTTAAAGGGAATTTCGTCCCGAAATTAGAATTTAGGCAAGGAAGTAGGTAGAAGTGATCGAGTCGTTAGGTGAATTTCCTAAACGATTGGTTCTCATGCCCTTAAGTGAAATCGGGTTCTCGGTTGGTATCCCAACGAACCTTCACTAAAGGGGGATGGTGTTGCTTCGTCCGCTAGACCTCTCAGTTGATGGTCACAACGGTTCAAATATGAAGGTGAGGATCTCGTTAATCTCGATCTCGTCGAGAGAGCTTACGAGAGTCCTATCGGAAAGGTACTGTTTCAAGTTCGAGACGCGAAGGGTAAAATGTACGTTACTGAGTTCGCGGAGTAGGTCTAGTTTGTGAGATGCAGGACCGATTCTGGTAAGAATCTCGGAGGTCCTAACTATATTGGATTTAGCTTTCCACGCTTTACGAAGCGTATTAAGCCATTCCCAGAGTGAGTTTTCTTAAAGAATTTGGTCTCTCACTTGGAATTCCAATGGTTCTTTCTATGCTTAACTTCCCAGTCAAGGGCCACCCCTCACTGGGTCAAAGTCAACAAGGGTTTCTGAAATTTACGAGGAGTTTCTAAATGACTATGATAGCAGGTCTGTAAGACCTAATATTTGGCGAATTTTCCGTCGGTGACTACGGTGCTGACAAATTCCCAACGTTTTTGGATAATTTGCCAGAGTACTCCAGAATTTCCACATCACTAATAGTTTGTCAAAGGAAATTTGACTTTTTAATTCCAAAACTCATGTTCAGAGAACTTTGTGAAAAGTATCTCCGAGGGTAATGTTCCTATGGGTTCTTTCTTACTACTAGGTTAGATAAGTAAGTCATTACATGGAGAAATGACGAACTGATCCCAGTAAGAAAGACGTACTCCATTCATTTATCTCGTGAATACTATGGGCGTATTGGTCCTATCCGAGGGGTATCACTACGGACTTGAAATGCCTGTCTCGAGTTCGGAGGGTAGTCTTCAGGACATCCTTCCCTATCACTCGAACTGGTGATATTCGGATCTCAGGTCAATTTCTGAAAGTAATTCTTTCCCTGTGTTTACTCAATCAATTTGTCTATGCGAGGCAGAGACAACAATTTCTAAAGGAAATATTAATGAAGTCTCCGGTCGTCGAGGTACATATGATGCACTCCGTCGACTTCTGGTAAGAATAAGACCGGAGCTCTCAAGGGTGATAACCCTGGTCTTCTAATTCTATTGTTGAGTAGTTCACTATGTTGTCCGGGTTGTTCTTGTATCTTCCGTAGGTATTTAGACTGTAATGCGATCTGGTTATAAGAGTCATACCGGGTTCTAATTTTGTTCCTATGCCAATGCAATTACTCGTACTCTTGGACAGTCTCTGTCCTGAAGTTCATATTAGAATTCATACATGGTTCAATGATCACAATCTCTTGTATACGAGTCGTATATAATTAAGATTGAAAAGGTAGTCAAATAACTGATTCGTCCTTAATCTCACATTTCATCGAGGGAAAAGAAGTTAAAGTGGAATGATCAATTCTATACCTGTAGAACATTGATTATATATCACTCTCATGTATACATTCTTCAGTGATAGATCAACCGTATGAATCCTTGAATTGAACTTGACGTACTGCACGAGTAATACTGTGGGGATTCCTTCGGAAAGGAAAAGAACTATAAGGTACTCCATGCACGAGTACCTCGATGTTCTGATATGACGGCTTCGCTAAAAGACGATTACGGAGAAAGATATGTACTTATGAAGCTGCTATTGCGAGGATCGAATTTACTCGAGTCACATGATAAAGTCGAAATCATATGGAAACTAAAGGCATTAGATTTGAACATAAGGTGTTAGAGACAAAACCCAACAGTGCAACCATTAACATAGTTAATGTACTTTTAGATTTACTACAAGACTATTGCTGCGAACAAGGTATACTACAAAAGACAAGTATACGCAGCACGAGCATCCCTAAATGGACGGGATCCTACAAAAGATAAGACTCTGGTTGCACTAGTTTTGGGATGGTTCATAAGTCTATTACAACAAAACGCCTAAATTACATTAACGTGGGTCCGGAGTAGATTCTCCTGCGGTGGTAGTCAGTAGCATACTGCCGTCTGTGCCAGCATCTGCTGCCTCTGGGCAGTTCTTTCTGTAGTGACCTACCTTGCCACAACCGTAGCAAGCTTGGTTTACACTAGTGCTTGGCACTTGGTTCATCAGCCTTGCTAGGCTCTTGCAGTAACGCTTTGTGTGACCCTTTCTGTTGCACTGTGAGCACTGCATCTCCCTACAAGGTCCATGATGGTGAAAACTGCATTGAATGCATTTTGGGAGATTTCCAGCATAAAGTTTGGCTGGTTTAGGGACGGTTGGGATGTCCGAAGGGATGGTAGTAGGAGGTACTGATGTCGTGGCTGTGAAGGTTGTTACTAGTGGTTGCTTCTTGTTCTCCCTTCGAAGCGACTTGTCCTTAGGTTTATTCCATGACTTCCATTTGTTACTCTTGGTCTTAGGACTCGAGGTTTCGTGGTAGTTTGTTGCTCGTTGTGGTGCTTGATTGCTACTTGGATTGGAATTGTTGCTAACAATCCCGCTAACACTTGCGTTGTTAGCGTTCATGTGGGTCAGAATAGCTGACACGGCAGCCGAGACTGCAACTTGAATGGTAGCTGCATCAATCTGAAGTGTTGGTGTTTGGTTGATGGGTTGATCGTCTTTCTTCGACGACATGATTCTGTTATATAGAAAGAAAATGAATTTGTGAGCGAGAATGGGTGAACCTAGTCGTAGTTCGATTGCTCATGTAAAGAATAGAAGTATGTTCTCTAAGGTTCGACCTACATCCCTATGATGCAGTCCTAGCAAGGATCGGAAGTAAGTTCGTACACTGGTCTCAAGATGTTTGTTGTTCGAACCGAGGTATTGTTGGTTGGTGAATAATAGGATCCAACCATTAAAAGAGACTTGGAAATGTCTCCGAAGTTAAATTGCTATAGTCCAATGACTTGACTAAAGCATGTTTCAGATAGACTCTAATGAAAGTATGATAAGAGTATTTGAATAAAGAATGACACAAAAGTTAGCCGACAATCAATATCTTTGGTATTCATGACGTACAGGTTCGGGAAAATGACCTTGTAAAAAGGTCTTACATCATATCCAGCGAAGATAGTTCTTAACAGCATAAAGACCTAACCAAAAGTACTTACAGTACAAGATAGTTTCACAGAAAATGCCACATCGGGCATAGACAGGAACACGATTCCTTTCTAACAAGGAATATAAAGTAAAGTATTTACTACTAGCGACGTTCATCCCTCTGGTGAACTCTCAGTTTAGCCAGTTGGCATTCCACATCAAGTAGGTGTCTTTCGTACACTCTCTGGCGTACTCGAAGTTCTATGACTTTGACTCGAGTTTCAGCTAGTGCTTGCAGGAAGGTCTCATGGTCTCTCTCAGACCTCTCACGAGCATGTTCAAGGCTACTGGTGCGAAGCATATTCATTCCTCCATTTGTATCCACTTCTACGATACGTTATAGAGCTGTCCTGCCCTGAATTTCGTTTCGGGCAACCCTTCGGATCAAAATTGGTAGAACTCTGTCTGCTGAGCTCCCATCACTTATGTTGTAGAAACTTTGTTCTCCATTGAACGGCATAGGTTGATCTTGATCTTCGCTCCATGTTTCCAGACATTCCACCCATGGAGGCGTCGGTCCATGAAAAGTCGGACAAGGGTCAGGAATTGGAACGGGAGCTGCCTGGGGTAGGTTCTCAACCTCGGGTTTGAAGATAGCACCGTCTGAAAGGTCGTCAGCTTGGTGATCATTCAAAGGGATCGGATGATCATTATCTGGTTCTTCTCCAAACCATCCAGCAATCACTTCGTTCGGAAGGAACAGGTTGTCGTGGGGATGGAATCCAGCCATGTTATCTATGCGAGAATTGGGGTAAGAAAATAATTATTAGGCGAACTATCTAGATAATTATTTAGAAAACCTTCATTAGTTATATCGTTATTTGTAAAGTGAATACCAATTATATGTAATCAACACAGGATAGGCCTTCGAATAAGTGACCACAACTCCAAATTCACAAGGAATAGGGGTAAAGCAAAAATTTCACCGATTCTAAGTCTATAATATCCTAGTTACATATAACTTTAGTGTATCCAATTAGCAACTATCAACTTAGTAGTGAAGATCCCGTTTTAGTTCTCATTGTGGTAATGTTGGTAAGTTTTTAGACTTGTTGCCATATCATAACCATTCTTGGGCGTGTGCTAATCACTCCTCGGAACAACATAGTTGATCAGGGTATGCCATTCCCAAGACTGACCATACATCCCCGAGCTTACCGGTGATATTCAACAATCGCAATACTTGTGTTCTTGTCATTGTGACACGGATTTTAGTATGAATGCAGACACGTATACTTACTTAAATATTTTATTATTTTAGAAGTATAAACTCTTAGACAGAGTATTTTTAAATCCCATTGTATTTATAATTAATATATCTTTTATGGGTTGATATACTTAATTCACTATAAAAAAGAACTCTAAAGCCTGACGTTGAAGGGCTCCAACATAGTGGCTAACACTGCCAGATTCAGTGATCTAGTGGTGCTATGCACCAATATGGTTCCCACTGAGGGAAAGAAGATTGAGAGATACATTTGGCGACTAGTGCCTCTATTTCAAGGGAATGTCTTAGCTTCAAACCCCACTACTTTCGACAGTGCCAATCGATTGGTACAACCACTCATTTATTATAGAGTTCCTACCCCGACAACGACAACAACCCTGGCTATCTCAAAACCCTCGAAAGCCGCTGACAGCTAGCAAAAGTTATGGGATAATAAAAAGGGCAAATCGGCGCAAAACACTGCCAAGAAGCAGCAAGTAGTGGCTATTCATGTTGCGATTGCACCTTCTGCTATTGCGCCGAGGAATCAGTATACTGGGAATTTGCCCAAGTGCAATAAATGCTCTTTCCATCATAATGGTGCTTGCCGGGAAATGCAGTGCGCTAACTGCAACACGAAATGGCACACTGCCCGATTCTGCAAGGCTCCAACGAGGCCAATTAACCAAGTCTCAGGCATTGTTGTGGGCCAAGCTTGCTACAATTGTGGAGAGGTTGGTCATTTCAAGAGAGACTGCCCGAAGACAGGAAGTGCTGGCGGAGTGGGAAGAATTTTGGCGATAGGCCACGAGGAAAACGTAGCTGATCCTATGGTGGTTACTGGTACGTTTCTCATCGATAATTCTTATGCTCGCATACTATTCAATAGTGGAGCGGAGAGGATTTTGGTAAACCAAAAATTTTCTCCCTCACTTAAACAAAAAGCATGTGCACTAGAGGATTCATTCACTTTAGAAATGGCA
Source organism: Lactuca serriola (assembly GCF_051521515.1). Lineage (NCBI taxonomy): Eukaryota > Viridiplantae > Streptophyta > Magnoliopsida > Asterales > Asteraceae > Lactuca > Lactuca serriola. Next base: position 214,816,070 of record NC_136408.1, on the reverse strand, counting down.
AACGGGAAAACGGAAAGCACTAACTACATATACATAGGTTGCACTTTAACTATAGATGGTCATTCTTTCCAAATTGACCTTATGCCGGTCTCAATTAAAAGTTTTGACGTCATAATCGGCATGGATTGGATAAGTCTTCTTCGCACTGGCATCATGTGCTTTGAAAAAACAGTTCATCTTAACCTCCCTAACAACAAAACTCTAGTTATCTACAGCGACAAGTCAAGTACGAACCTTCGTATCATTTCATGTATTCAAGCTCAAAAGTGCTTACGAAAGGAATATCATGTGTTCCTTGCGCATATCGTTGACACGAGTCAAGAACTGAAAGACATTCAGAACATTCCAGAAATACACGACTTTCCCAAAATCATTCCAGAAGAAATACTAGGATTACCACCGCAACGCCAAGTCAAGTTCAGAATCAACTTAGTGCAACGACCTACCCCGGTAGCCAAATCTTGTTATCGTCTGGCACCAGCAGAGATGCAGGAACTTTCTAGTCAGCTTAACGAACTTCTCAGGAAGGGATTTATTAGGCCAAGCTTCTCACCATGGGGAGCACCGGTCTTGTTCGTGAAGAAGGCAGACGGATCGTTTCGTATGTGTATAGACTATAGAGAGTTGAAAAAACATACCATCAAGAATCAGTATCCTTTACCCCACATTGACGACTTATTTGATCAACATCAAGGAGCGAACTACTTCTCTAACATAGATCTAAGATCCGGATATCACCAGTTACGGGTGTTACAAGAGGATGTCCCCAAGACAGCCTTCCGAACTCGTTATGGACACTACAATTTTGTAGTGATGCGGATTATGTCACACCCCAAAACCAAGAACGGCGGAAACGTTCTGGGGTGGAGGACACCATGTGAAGTATCATAACAGTGTAAAGTAGTAAACAAGCAACAACATCATCCATTGCATTAACAGTAATGTTTGTTTACATGTGTGTTCTTTCATAATGTACAACAATTAAAATGAAAAATCAAAGTAAGACGAGTCTTGTCTGTGCTCCGTCTTGTCAAGGCCTAGACATCGTACCTGTCTAGCTGGTGACCTGAGAATACAAGTTATTTTGAAAGCGAGTATCAGCTTAAATCTGGTAAATTCATAAGTATTTAAGTGTGATTATCTAGTTTTGGAAAACTGTTAGGAATGTCTGGCAAATCTTTAAATGTAACAATTGATATAAGTTTGAAAACCCTAGAAAATCCCTTATTTCCTACTCGTATGAAATGTAGTCTTCTACCAAGACCCGAATGCTTTACTATGAAAATGATAGTTTTTCCTTCTTTTTGGATTACTACAAACAGTAATTAGTCTAACTCATCGTTTATGTGAATGTTTCACAAAATAAAGTAAACAGGAAAAAGTACTATTGTAAGTGTTATCATTGGGTACTATGACTAACACAGCATCGCAATAAGCGAAAAGTATAACCTAATGAACATCCGAAGATTGTCCAGAAAAAAAGTACTAATGTAAGTGTTATCATTGGGTACTAAGACTAACACAACATCGCAATAAGCGAAAAGTATAACCTAATGAACATCCGAAGATTGTCCACTTATCCTCTGTAGCAGCAGAAGGGGGCAGGAAGGGTTAGTCCCGAAATCGATCTACCTAGTATAAGTAATAACCTTAGACCTCCGTAGATGGTCATTAACCACTGGTGCTAATCAGTTGGGATTCGGAATGGTTAGTCCCTCCTAGATATCCCGTTGAACTGGGATAGAAAGGAAAATTTACATAGAAAGCACTAATAAATCATCCTAGTAAGCTGAGATACAAGTATTCATGTAGGTGTGTTCATGTATCATGTAAGCATATGTAAGCGTACTCATGTATCAGGTAAGTATATGTATATGTGCTCATGCATCATGTAATGTACTGGTATAGACTCATGAATGAAATGACTCTTGTGTGATTCCTTGTAATAGGAATAATGTTTTGTTTCTTCTAATTATCTTATGATAACTAACTGGAAAATAATTGGTTGTTCAAGTAGTTTGTCTCAAGAAGGTAAAAATAATGGTTTTGCAACATATCTAAGAGTTTTGAACAGTAATTAACAATGACTTGATGTCATTTTAATAAACATTTCAAAAGTAATACATTTGATAACGAAGTATTTTTAAGATAGAAAACCATTTCATGCATCACATGTTGTAGTACTTGAAATCTACTGGATGAAAACACAGTTATAAAATACATATGAGTGATTTAATAACATGCGATTTTCTACTTGTATCCCCCCTATTGAGCATTTAAAAACATTTAAAATATTCATTTAGGGGTATGAACTCACCTGTTGTGAGTGGTTTTAGCGGGTACGCGTGTAGGGATGAGAAGTTCCACGAATGAAGTCCCGAGACACAATAAGTCCTAAATGACATATAATGACACATATTGACATCAATATAGTGTTTATAACATCTATATGAAAGGAAACACCTTCCGGTACTAGGTAACACCTTGACCAAGTGTTGGAATCACATGTGATTCAACATAGGAAGGTATAAAGGCACTCACATGAGTTTACTACCATGAGTTCACGGCCCAAGGGAGTTTACGGCCGTAAACTCATGGCTACTCATGTTGGAATGCAAGTTTGAAGGATAGGGAATGATTTAGGGACATTAGCTCTAACCTAGGATGAAGAAAACCCACTTTCTTTGAAGTTCTAAGGAGTTCACGGCCCAATTGAGTTTACTACCGTAAACTCATGGCCATTTATGTTTATGAGGGTCCTAAAGGTCATAAGGAAGCATTCTAATTTCAAGCCTAAGCCTTTGGAAGTGTTTGTGGCATCAAAACACCTTTAACTTGAGTTACCGGACCATGGACCATTTCGTCATGTGTTTGCAGCCGTAAACACTCATGGGTGTTGATATTTTCATTGGTCTGGTTCCTAGACACATCAAGGTAAAGTGTTATGTTTGTCTCTTGGCTTAATGAAGGTATTTACGGCATTTTGGCACCCTAATATGGAGTTCACGACCCAAGAACTTCCTTGGCCGTGAACTCCATTTCCTTGGTGTTTTGAGGTTGTTTTCTATCCCTAAACTCATTAGTGTACAAGTCCAAACTAGTGTCATGGCTTAAGGAAGGACTAGGCACCATTTGGCCCTTAAAAAGTAGTTTACTCCCCAAGGTGTTCTTGGGCGGTAAACTCTCAGATCTTCTTGTTTAGTTATGATTTTGTGGTCTAAACATGTAATGGTAGTCCCTATGTTGAGTTCCAAGGCTTTGAGGGACATTGGGCACACATTTGGCCCTAAAATGGAGTTTACTCTCCAAGTGTTCTTGGGCGGCAAACTCCTAAATCTTGGGATTTTGATCCGATTTTGATTTTATAAGCACAATCTAAGCTATATAAAACAACTAGAGAGGGGTACTCACGATTTGGGATAAAAACCCGATGATCTGTGAGAGAGAAAATGGCTTTTCTCTAGTTGGAAATGTAACTAATGAATGAATATGGGTCAGATTTCTATATATATAGTCCTGAGATTTTTGGAAGAAAATATTTTATTCCCGAAATGAACTCTAATATCATAGAGTATTGGAATGACAGTGTTGCACAAAACCCTAGTGCATCCACTCTCCTGATATCTCCTTAAGTGTTAAACCTGAATTACTCAAACTTATACCCGAAGTCTGGAAATTTCTCTGTAACTGTTCTAACTTCTATTGGCTTGATATGGTTTGTTCAAAATGGAAATTTCGGGTTGTCACAGATTAACCAACGCACCAACTGTATTCATGGATCTAATGAATAGGGTGTGTTATCCTTACTTGGATCAGTTTGTCATTGTCTTCATTGATGACATGCCTTTGAAGATATGTAGCGAACCTGTGTGATCGACTTTGGAAAGGTATGGGATACTCATTTACTTTAAGATCCATAAATTTGACGCCAAATTTAAACTTTTTCAATCATAAATAAAATCAAACAGCGCTTGTTTACAAAAATGTTTTCAAATCAATATCCATCAGAGTGTCCCAAAATCATAACATAAGGATGAGGAGCGGTACGGTCACGCCTTCGCCTTTCTATGATCTCCTAAAGTACCTAAAACAGTAAACTGAAAACTGTAAGCCCGAGGGCTTAGTGAACTACCCCCAAAATACCAATATCGCACCAACAATACCATATAAGTAATAATCAAGCAATCAACATGCATAATGGGCCATCGGCTTGACTGGACCGCCCTACCGGGCCTACAGTCTGTCTGGATCTACCACGAGCCTTCGGCATGACTGGTCCGCCACGTGGGCCTACAGTCTCCCCAGACCGCTCGTAGGGTATGTTGGCCTTCAGCACAAAGCAGGACCGCCTCAACCCAACCAACAAGCAAATAACCATGTGGACATAACTATCATATACTGGCATATACAAACATCAAACATATCTATCTCACTGATCATCAGTCATAAAATTCTCCTGTAACTACAGTACCGACCTAGCAGGTCACTAACATAGCAATCCCTACGGATCATATGAGCATAACGTACTGTCTACCCTGATTCCGTCTAACAGATCATAACCATATGTAGCATACCATAAGAATAAAAACTGAAGGGCCGATAAACTCCAACTCTCGGATCTCTCACCTCACAGATGTCGACTCGAAAGGTAAAATCCAACTCTCGGATCACTTGACACAGGCTCCACCACCTATTATCATAGTACAACATACTCATAAGTCTTTAACGTTATAAGGTAGTCCATAACCCACTAGTCAAACCCCTGGTCAAAGTCAAAGTCCTAAGTCAAGGTCAACAGTCTATGTTGACCTTAACTCGCCGAGTACCCTCGGCTACTCGCCGAGTTCCTTGAAGCACTTTCCAACTCGCCGAGTCATCGGAGTGACTCGTCGAGTTCCTTCGATTGTCGATCAAACTTTAAGGCCATCCGTCGAGTTTCCTCCGTGCAACTAGACGGATACACACACATACATATCCTGGAGAAAACTCATCCGACACGCCGAGTTGTTCTTCAACTCATCGAGTTTATGGCAATCTTCATCAGACTCGTCGAGTTGTTCATCCAACTCATCGAGTTCATGGCCATCTTCATGTAACTCGCCGAGTCAACCTTGCGACTCGCCAAGTCCATTCAGTTCTTTTTCCATACAGACCAATTTTGAGCCATGCGGCGGCTCTAAATCATAGATCAAAGCTTCTAGGGCATGCTTATCATGTAAAGTTGCAAACTTCATGTGCATGCATGGCTATAAAGGCTCTAAATGCTTATTTTAAGTTCTTAATGGAGCTTCATGCTCAAGAGTGACCTCAATCATGACCAAATTGTAAATTTATGATTCTAGAATCAAAGGAGAGTCCAGATCTGAAGTTACAACCTCAGATCTAGCCCATTGCTCATCTTACCAACTTAGTATTCCACAAAAACCCTAAACTCAAACAATAGAAGGGATCTACAAGGAAAAAATGGCGATTTCGGTACCTCTAGAAGATGATAACTAAGATAAGTGTTGATTCCCACACTCTACTTGCTCCAATTTCCTTCTCATCCAAGCCTTCTCCCTCCAAGGATCCTCTTTTGAAGCTTCAAACACACAATGGGCACACACACACATATTAGGGTTCTCAAGGACTCTCTAGAACTATAAAGAAGCCCAAGGGAGGGTAAGGTTCCTTTAAATAAGGTGCAAACCCTGGGATTTAGGGTTTCATCTGCCAGCTCCTACTCGCCGAGTCCCAATATGGACTCGTCGAGTAGGTCACTTAACACATGATCCCACCCCGCTGCTACTCGACGAGTAGGGCAACCAACTTGTCGAGTAGGGCTTAACCCAAGAAATCTTATTTAAATCAATACTTGAGAATCCGGGCATTACAACTCTCCCCCACTTGAGTCTAGACTTCACCCTCGAAGACCGCTGGAATAAACAATGTCGGGTAATGCTCGTGCATCTGCGCCTCCGGCTCCCATGTCCACTCGAATCCCCTCCGATGTTCTTGATGGGTTTTATGCATAAGAACAATTCTATGTGCTCATACAAACCCTAATGCTTGGATCTAGGCTTCTCTATTGTAGATGCTTTGAATCCAAGACTTGCAACCCTAGATCTATCATATAAAATTTGAAATTAACATCATAAGAATAAATCTAAGTGTTTACCTCTTTCAAATGGCTTGAAATCCTTGTAATCTTCTTGATCATGAGCTTAGAGTCACAATTGTAACTCCTCTAATGGTTCACAAACCCCACAACCAAGAAGGAAATATGAGAGAGTGTGAGAGATACTAGAAATCGGCTCTAGGGTTCTCTTAGAAGCATGTAGCCGAATTCCATAGCCTAGGGGTCTTATTTATACTTGCAGACTACTAGGGTTTCAGTCTAAACCCTAACGGACAACTTAAACACCAAGCAGCCCAAGGAACCTTCTGGAATAAGGCCTTCGACGAAAATATTATGGATCCCCATCATAATTTCGTTCCCCCTTAAGTCCATAAGGCTTCCTTAGCCCAAAACTTAACTATCATACATTTGACAGTTTATACCCCTTTATTTAATTAATCTCTTTTAGTCGGCAAATTAATTTCTAATTAATATGTGACCAACACTAATTAAATAAATATGATTTCTCCTTTAATATATTATTCTTATAATATATAATAAACCATAATATTCGCTCTTTATCCTTAAATTACGTTGTCAAGTTGATTTGGTGAAGGCAACCCAAAAGGACCATGCACAATCGGGTCATGTACATTGAAAATATAGTTATGGGCTTAGACACTATTCCAACAGTCTCCCACTTGGATAAGTCTAGTAACTATATCTCTCATATTACTTTAGAATCCGATTAGAAATCGTAGCACTTATACTTCGTTGTCAACTCTGATCAGCTTGTCCTTCAGATACGGGATCGTATAATCCTTTATTCTACATACCATGCTGACAATGCTTATTGTCCAACACTTGTTTCTTGATCTATGATTTGTTTGACATAGAATTCAGTTGAACACATCAACCTTATTCTGACCGGGCCTGTCACATAAGTCAAACCAAACTATCAAGTGGCCAAGATATCACTTTTATTCTCACATAGTAAAAGGAACATATTAACTTCGACTCATATGCATCTATTATTTACTAATTGAGTCATACACAAAAATGTGTTTTATAACTTCAAGTTACTGATGCGTTTACACATCATTAATACATAACCAACCAACAAACAACGACCATATCTCTAATTTTTAAGACTATATGATATTATCGCTTTGCATTCACTTTAGGTACAATACCACGAAGTGATACCAGCAAACGCGGGTTTATTCCAATGCTCAAATCAAATTCGAAAGCACTCATGAACTTTACATCAAACCCTTGCTATGCCAAAAACTTTTTAGACAATCTACAAATGATTCATGACAGTATTCATTCACATATACTTCCAAAACATGAACGAATGTGGACCGTTTGAATAATCTTATTATTCAGGAAGTCAAAACATGCAAAATTGAAACAATAGATAAATAACCAACACAAGATAGTAACTTTACTTATAACTAACACAACATTATTTATTCATCAAATTTCAAGTACAAATTATCTATTACACGTGTCCTATCTAATCCAAGCTTATATCATCCTTCAGCCCAATGCTCCTAGCGTGCTACAAGTGTTTGACGCGACTCAGTCCCTTCGTAAGGGGATCTGCCGGATTTTCTTCTGATGATACCCTCTTCACAATGAGGAGTCCCTCTTCTACCCGATATCTGATAAAATGATATTTTCTGTCGATATGTCGAGATCTACCATGATCTCTCGGTTCCTTGGTCAAGGCTACCGCTCCTTCATTATCACAGAAAATTTCCATCGGCTCCTTTATGGATGGAAAAACTCAAAGGTCTCCAATGAAGTTCTTCACCCATATAGCCCCCTTCGACGCCTCGCTCGTCGTAATGTACTCTGATTCGCACGTTGAATCAGCAACAGTCTCCTGCTTGGAACTTTTCCAAGTCACTGCTCCTCTATTTATGGTAAAGACCCAGCCTGACTGCGATCGGTAACTATCCTGATCCGTCTGAAAACTAGCATCACTATACCCTCGTACCCTCAAGTCATCACTCCCACCGAGGACTAGAAACCATTCCTTGGTCCTTCGTAGGTACCTAAGAATATTCTTTACCGCAATCCAATGTGCTTTACCAAGGTTCCCCTGATATCTACTGACCATGCTCAAAGCGAAGGCCACATCAGGGTGAGTACAACTCATAGCGTACATTATGGAGCCTACTGCGGATGCATAGGGTACTCGGCTCATATCAGCTATCTCTGCCTCTGTACTCGGGCTTTGAGTCTTACTCAACTTGGTATTGCTTTGGATTGGCAACTCCCCTTTCTTGGAATTTTCCATACTAAAACACTTTTGTACCTTGTCCAAGTATGTACCCTGACTGAGTCCTATAAGTCTCTTTTCCCTGTTACTTACTATCCTTATTCCTAGAATATAAGCAGCCTCTCTGAAGTCCTTCATAGCAAAACGTTTCCCAAGCCAGGACTTGACTTCCAGCAAGGTTGAGACATCGTTTCCCATGAGTTGTATGTCATCAACATACAATACGAGGAAGCTGACTATACTCCCATTGTCTTTGACATATACACAAGATTCATCTTCGCTTCACAGAAAGCCAAACTCTTTAACTTTCTCATCAAAACAAATATTCCATCTGCGACACGCTTATTTCAATCCATAAATGGATTTCTCAAGCTGACACACTCTATTTGGATGCTTCGCATTGACAAAACCCTCGGGCTGATTAATATACACATCCTCTGTCAACTTCCGATTAAGGAAAGTGGTTTTCACATCCATCTGCCATATTTTATAATCATGAAACGCATCTATTGCAAGCATTACCATAATAGACTTTATCTTCGCAATTGGTGAGAAGGTCTCATCATAGTGAACTCCGGGAGTTTGAGTAAAGCCCTTCACAACCAATCGCACTTTATAAGTGTGCACATTCCCATCCATGTCCGTCTTCTTCTTGAAGATCCATTTGCACCCGACTGTCTTGCGACCCGGTACATTATCAACCAAATTCCAAACTTGGTTGTTATACATAGACTGAATCTCGTTGTCCATTGCCTCTTTCCATTTAGCAGACTCTGGACCTGCCATGGCTTCTTTGTAGCTGCTAGGTTCGTCCAAATTCATTAGTGTTTCATCACTGATAAACGTATCCCCTGCATTAGTAATATGAAAACCATAAAATTAGGGTTGAACACTAACCCTATTAGATCGTGTAAGAGGTAAGGACTCGTCAACGGCTTCAACAGGAGTTTCCTCCTCGGGTTGAGCACTAGTGTTAGAGGTTCCTTCATCGCTTTGTTCTTGAATCTCATCAAGATCAATTTGCCTCCCATTGTCTTCTTGGCATATCAATTTCCTTTCTCAGAACACTCCTCTTCTAGCAACGAAGACAACATTGTCATTCGGTATATAGAAAAGATAACCAAAAGACTATTGTGGATAGCCGATGAAGTAACACTTCTCACTACGAGGTTCGAGCTTGACGTGAGTCTCTCATCTTACGAAAGCCTCTGTCACGACCCAAAAATCACAACTAAAAATTTCTTTTAAAAAAAATTACTAAATCATATTTGTAAAAACTGTATCATAAGTCATAACATAATTTTCGAGTATTAATTCAAAACATATTATCATTATCAGAGTCAAACATTCCCAGTCTAACTGACTATGGTCTGTGCACTGCAATCTTCCCGAGCTCCTCCTTTGAAAACTGAGTACCTGAAACCAAAACTGAAAACCGTAAGCACGAAGCTTAGTGAGCTCCCCCAATCTACCACATACCATACAATAACATATAGAGCACATACTGGGCCTGGCCCACTACATCGGACCGGAGTCCGGATACTGACTGGGACCTTGTCCCCTGCATCGGACCAAAGTCCGGACTAACTGGGACCTTGTCCCCTGCATCGGACCGAAGTCCGGACTAACCGGGGCCTTTCCCCTGCATCGGACCGAAGTCCGGACTAATCGGGACCTTGTACCCTGCATCGGACCGAAGTCCGGACTAACTGGGACCTTGTCCCCTACATCGGACCGAATTCCGGACTAACTGGTGCCTTGCCCGCTGCATCGGACCGAAGTCCGGACTAACTGGGACCTTGTGCCCTGCATCGGACCGAAGTCCGGACTAATTGGGACCTTATCCCCTGCATCGGACCGATGTCCAAACTAACTGGGGCATTGCCCCCTGCATCGGACCGAATTCCGGACTAACTGACAAAATAAAGCATAACACAAACGTATCAACTAGCATGAATACACATATACTGCATACTGCATCAGGCCGTAGCCCAGAACACGTAACACTTAATCCTGTCTGAGCCACAAAGGCATCAAACATACTAACTACTGCATCGGACCGAAGTCCGGAAACTATTGCTAGCTACTCGGGCCGGCATTGTGGCCGTAGACCCGTTCCTACTGGAAGGAAACTCACCTGATACTGCTGAACTGTTGCTTCTAATCCCTTTGACTGCTACCTGACCTCTGACTCCGAACTGCTGCTCCACTAGCTCCTCGAGCTACCAATGTCAATATCACACTTAGTCCAACTGACCTCCAAAGGTCAACTAGGTCAACTCTTTCCAATGTCAAAGTCCTGGTCAAAGTCAACCTTCCAGGTCAACCCTACTCGCCGAGTCCACCTACTGACTCGCCGAGCTCATATGCTCAGGGTCCTTCTATACGCGACCCGACTCGCCGAGTCAGCCCATGACTCGCGAGTCCAACGATTACCGAGTCATGTCCTGTCCAACTCGCTGAGTCTCCACCCGACTCACTGATTCGAGTCTCAACTTGAAGGGTTTGGGGTTTCGCGACCTGACTCGCCGAGTCCACGAATAGACTCGCCGAGCCTAAGGCAATCTTCAACCAACTCGTCGAGTTCTTCTTCCAACTTGCCGAGTTAATGCCCAACTTCATCCGACTCGACGAGCTGTTCATCCCACTCTTCGAGTTCCTCCTAATCTTCAAACTACTTGCCGAGTCCACTCGAAGGACTCGCCGAGTCCATTCGGTTCTACATACATGCATAGGACTTTTGATTCATGCATGGACTCCAAACTGTAGATCCACTCTTCTAAAGTCTATTCTTTACGTAAAGTGGCAAACTTTACGTGTGGCTAAGGAGATCTAGGCTCAAAGCACTATAAACTAGGGTTTAAGACAAAGGGGCTTAACAATCAACCCAAAAATTGATGCTTTACGATTCTCCAAGCCAAGATACACTTAGATCTGAAGTAGCAACTTCAGATATGGGCTTCTAACTCGAAATGGGTCACAATCAACCATAAAGCCCCAAATCTGATATCAAAATAGGTCTAGATGCAAAGAAGGGAAAATGGCAGCTTAATAACTCCAAGAAGAACACAAACTGAAGTAGATCTCGGATCTACACCTCTCCTTTGAAGCAACCTTCTTGATTTTCAAGCTCCTTTCAAGATTTCCTTCCCCCAAAGCTATTTCTCTCAAATGATGAAGGCTCCCACGAAATATAGGGTTTACAGGTTCTCTAGGATGATATGGAGGCTGAGGGAGGGACATAACACCCTTTATATAGGATACAACTCCCAGAATTAGGGTTTTCCTCGCACACACCAGACTCACCGAGTCTCCTTGGACGACTCGCCGAGTCAGTTACTTACTCCCCGACCCGGAGCCCGCTCGGACTCGCCGAGTCCCTGCTTGTACTCGCCGAGTCGACCCCTAAACTTAGGGTTTTCTTTCCTTTCTAGGTCTTCAAAACTTTTCGTCCTCGAAGTTTGCGACGGCCCACCGCCTGCGATCTGCCTCCAATATCCCACCAATTAATCCAACACTAGTTGCCTTCCTTCGCTGGCGTACCGCTCGGTCATTCTGACTATCATCAATCCTTGCGGATAATAGCCTCGGGTCACCCTGACCCTGAACATCCTGGAACAGAACTTACTCAACCGACAATCCTTCTAGTACTCACTGAGTACTTGACCAAACCTATAGGGGTGCACCCCTTCTTTTACGTGATTCCCTTGCCTTCCCAAGGCGATGCTCCATAACCAACTATCTCCTCTGTCACTGTGAAGATCCTATCTTCACCCATCCATCACCCCCGCTAATTCTAGTACGGGTCAACACCGCCAGCAACCACTGACACTCCTATCTGACATAACTTGGTGCCGAGCACCCCTCGATTTCGATTACTGAAATCCACCATAGACTGCTTACCCGCAATACTACTGACTGAAAATTTCTGCTATTCCTCATCCGCCTTCTGAATAAACCGAGACCACCCGGGTCCTTACTGATGTCTCCACTTCTTGTTACCGGTCTCCTACCGGTTACTACACCCCATCGCAATCTCCTAGTTGCTTTCAGCAACTTCTGAAGATATCTCGACTATTTATAATTGTTCTATCCACTCTGCTACTCATATTGGAACTATCCAAAACACTGAGCTGCCTGCAATACTGAACTGCTTGGAACACAAACTACTCGAAACACTGAACTGGCTGAAACGCTGAACTGGCTGAAACACACTGAACTGACTGAAACACTGAACTGACTGAAACACTGAACTGGCTGAACATTGAACTGACTGAATCACTGTACTGGCTGAATGGCTGCTTCCCACAACTTCTAAACGAAATCTTCCTCTGGAACTAGTTTCCACCAGTCATCCTGACACTGTAACTCTAACAACCCCCCGATCCAACCGACCGGTCCATACGTCGAATCCTGACATCATCAAATCCAAAGCTAAAGAATGGTGGCTCTTAAACTAACGGTAGCCCTTATCATACACGGACTCAACGGTCCACTACATTCCCAAATCTCATAACTGAGGTGACGATCTACTGACAAATCGTCGACTTAACCATAACTGAAATACTTGGAAATCTGAAATCTAACCCATGGATTCCCATATCCTCACTACTGCACCCAAACTGGTGGGTACTACTGCTTCCCCCGCGTCCAACAACACGCTCATGCTGCCTACCAACCTGATAAAGGCCACGGCTACACCCGTGAACCTACAACTCTCTAGTACTATCTGGCTGCTTGTGAACGCTACGGCTATCCCCGCAGACTTACATCACTCCACTACTATCTGACTACTAGTGAATGCTACGGCTACCCCCACAGACTTACAACACTATACAACTATCTAACTGCTAGTGAATGCTACGGCTACCCCCGCAAACTTACAACACTCTACTACTATCTAACTGCTAGTGAATGCTACGGCTACCCCCCCCCCCCCCCCCCGCAGACTTACAACACCCTAGTACTATCTGACTGCTACAACAACCTCGACATCTTATATCCTTGATACACTTAGCGGTCCGTCGAGGAATTCTTCAGCTTGGTTCCTAAACCAACCGTCTACTAATCCGGATACATGAAACTATCGTTGGGAAGTTTCCAAAACCCCCAACTTCTGAACCCACACAACCCTGCATGTCGTCTCTGCCACTGACTACTAACACGAAAGCATCTCTCGCTAACCATTCTCAGGATCCTCATCCCGACTCACTTGATCCCTACAGGTGGTCCTCCAATCCTGGATTCCCAACCAGCTTCTAACCATCTCGATTACATGAACTAACTGCTGGGAAGGTCCTCAAACTCCCAATTCTGGACTACTCAAACCATCAATCATTGTGCTACTGCCTTTTCTTCTCAAGGCCGCACACTCATTCTGGGTCTATGTGGCTCTTATCCTTGTATACACGGAGGGTTCTCCCCCACTTGGATTCGGCTAGCTCCTCACTGTTCACTGGTCGAAAGGATTCCCAACCTTCCTTCCATTAAAAGGGCGATATGCTGTCCGCCAACGTCTACCTTCGTCGGCGCTCCAACTAACTCTTACCAGATCCGCACCCTTCTTACTATCTAATTGAGCACCCTTCGATCCTTAACTGTATTTGCTTTAGGGACTACATCCCGAGAACCTACGTTTGGGGTGCGCATCCCCAACCCACTTCCTTACTGACCGCCAGCTACTCCACTAAAAACTCTGGGTTATCACTACAGAAAATATAACTGATCATTAACCAACTAACGCCTTCCGCAAGTAGTAAGGCACTACTGCATCTTACAGTTATTGTATCCGAAGTAACCTGATCTAGAGGGGACGACCTCCAATTCACCATTCTAATTCAAAGGTATGCAGATGGCATAAAACTCAGTCACAAGCAGGTAATATAATACCCCAACACTTAAGCTTATTGATAACAATGTAGCAACATAACAATAATATCTCAAATAATAGCTGACAGGAAAGTAAAAAATACATACCTCCATCACTCAGTGCTGCTCGAATCCTTGCTAAAATCAACCGGAAAACTCGGCTCTGAGCCGTGGGCGCCATTGCCCGGCCCTGATGTCCGTTGGTGGCTCTCGAAGTCCCAGGGGCAGGAGCTGGCACCTACCCTGCTGTATACAAACTCAGACATTGGGCCTTCTTGTGGCCCCTCTGACTGCAATGGAAACATAACAGATCAAGTCCCTGGGCGATGGTAACAACACAGTCTCTGCTAAAATGACCAATCTGGCCGCACTTGAAACATCCAGAATCGCCACCACTTCTACGCCTGCACACACCCATGTGCGTCCTTCCGCACTTCCCACATCGACTGCGGCTCTGATAGTTCCTCATCCTCAAATCTGAACCCTTGGGCCTCTTACCCGAACCTGTGGCTACCTGAGTCTCATCCGTTTTCCTCTTCCTTTCCGACTCCCTGCCCGTCGACTGAACAACAGCTGTCTGATCCTGGAGCTTCGCGATCAATCTATCAGTGATCCTCACGACCATGTCGGGCAGATCCTCGCGAATGGCTCGCAAAACCTCCTCAACTATCCAATCATGCAGAGGTCTCTCTTGGAGACAGGATGCCTACTCACTCTTGTCCCCTGATGGCAAAAACTAGAAATAGGATCTCCCTCCCTGATGGATCCCTGAACTCTATAAGAATCGGGAAATAGACGAGCCCCAATTTGTCCTGAAACTATCCCGGCCTTAAAGGCCTCAAGATGACTGTGTATACGCTCCACAATGGCCTCTCTATTCGAGCCGAAAATCACATGAGTCTGATCAATGATGTTGCACATGATCTCTGCGGAAATGAAGTCCCTCATCTGACCATCAAGCTGCCCGGCTCCAGAGCCCGAGCCAGATCCCTCCCCGATACCTGACCTGCTAACTGGTAGCTCGCGCAATGTCACCATGCTGAAAAAATAACAATTCCTGATCAAATTACACACTACTGCTGAGGGATCTCTCACACACTCTACTAGTTCCCTGGTTTTGCCTTGGCCCCTCTTGAATCGAGTACAGATCCTCTGCTTTCAGTAGTACGGGCCCATACTACCTTCCACATCTATCCGTACCTTCCTCAAGAGTTACCTCAACTCCAGCAAGTCCCCTTTTCTTTTCTACTGATCTCTTCTACTCTCATCCTAGGCTTGCCCTAGGGAAACCTCTAACTCAGCTCAAACCAGTCCTCAGCTGCTGAAAGTCTCCTTATGATGCCAATTAGCCATTACCTGGATACCATCACATGTGACTAGGATCAGATAAACCTTCGAGTAAGAGACTCGTCCCTACAACGGTTGGACTCAAACAAGAGCTGCGCCATAGGGCCAAATCCAACACTCTGAGATTATTCAACCCTGCTCACATGCGACGTGACGTATTCACCTAATGGCTAACTCCCATCATTCAGAGTCCCACAAAGCACAAAGCTAGCAGCATTCGGACATAGGAAACAACTCAAGCAAATGTATTCTCATGACAAGAAACTGTACTAGCATACAATGCTAAGCTCATACTATCCGGCATAACCTACACAGGCTATCCTACTATTGTCTAATCAGCACTACTATGCAGCTCAAAAGCACAAATAACCGGCACATAAGGCATTATCCCTAGATCCTTAGTCCTATTCTAGCATGCTGTTCTACTAAAACTGAAACTGATAATCATAACATAAACTTGTATGGGTACTTTGGGGTACTTATTTGAGCTCGGCTGATTGCATGCACCACACCCTCTTCTCTTTTCAAAATTCTTTTCGCTTTTTCTAAAACTCTTTTCTTTATACTTTTTCTAAAATTGTTTTCTTTTCTCAAAATTCTTTTGTAACCATGGTTTTCCTCTTGAAAACTTTATACCTCTTCCTTAGTTTGAGTTCAGACACACTCGGGAGTGCGCCCGAATCCCTCAAACCAAGGCTCTGATACCAACTTGTAACGACCCAAAAATCAAAACTATAAATTTCTTTTAAAAAAACATTACTAAATCATATTTATAAAAACTGTATCATAAGTCATAACATAATTTTCGAGTATTAATTCAAAACATATTATCATTATCAGAGTCAAACATTCCCAGGCTAACTGACTATGGTGTGTGCACTGCAATCTTCCCGAGCTCCTCCTTTGAAAACTGAGTACCTGAAACCAAAACTAAAAACCGTAAGCACGAAGCTTAGTGAGCTCCCCCAATCTACGACATACCATACAATAACATATAAAGCACATACTGGGCCTTGCTCATTGCATCAGACCGGAGTCTGGATACTGACTGGGACCTTGTCCCCTGCATCGGACCAAAGTCCGGACTAACGGGGACCTTGTCCCCTGCATCGGACCGAAGTCCGGACTAACCGGGGCATTGCCCCCTGCATCGGACCAAAGTCCGGACTAACTGGGACCTTGTCCCCTGCATCGGACCGAAGTCCGGACTAATTGGGACCTTGTCCCCTGCATCGTATCGAAGTCCGGACTAACTGGGGCCTTGCCCCCTGCATCGGACCAAAGTCCGGACTAACTGACTGAATAAAGCATAACATAAACGTATCAACTAGCATGAACACACATATATTGCATACTGCATCGGGCCGTAGCCCGGAACACGTAACACATAAATCCTGTCTGAGCCACGAAGGCATCAAACATACTCACTAGTGCATCGGACCGAAGTCCGGAAACTATTGCTAGCTACTCGGGCCGGCATTATGGCCGTAGACCCGTTCCTACTGGAAGGAAACTCACCTAATACTGCTGAACTGTTGCTGCTCATCCCTTTGATTGCTACCTGACCTCTGACTCTGAACTGCTACTCCACTAGCTCCTCGAGCTACCAATGTCAATATAACACTTACTGTAAGACCCGAAATCAGAAAGCTCAAGAAAGGAAAGGAAAAACCCTAAGTTAAAGAGGGTTGACTCGTCGAGTCCAGGGAGGAACTCGGCGAGTCGGAGCAGGATCCGGGTGTAAAGCAAGTGACCGACTCGGCGAGTCGGCAAGTGGACTCGGCGAGTCAGGTCTGGGTTAGGAAACCCTAATTTGAGGACTTGGTACCCTATTTAAGTATCTTAATCTCTTCCCTAGGGCTCAGTTGCGGCCCTATAGTCCAGAACCAGAAAACCCTAAGCCTCCATTGTTGCTCAATCAAGTTTCCATGCCAATTTGGGTGATTTAAAGGAAGAAGGAAGAAGACACTCATTGGGGATTCAAGAATTGGTAGTAGATCCAGAGTTTGTGAGGTCTTCCAGAGCATTTGAAGGTAATGAGTCGCTACCTTCCCTCTTTTGCATAGAGATCAACCTTTATCTTGGGATTTGGGACTTTTAGGACAAGTTTATGAGCTATTCCGAGTTAGAAGCCCAGATCTGAAGTTGCTACTTCAGATCTATGTGTATCTTGGCCTGGAGAATCATAAAGCATTAGTCTATGTGTTGATTGTTGAGCCCCTTTTTCTCAAACCCTAGTTTATAGTGATTTGAGCCTAGATCTCGTTAGCTACACATAAAGTTTGCCACTTTATGTAAGGAATAGGCTTTAGAAGAGTGGATCTATACTTTGGAGTCCATGCATGACTCTAAAGTCCTCTGCATGTATGTAGATCTGATGGGACTCGGCGAGTCCTTCGAGTGTACTCGACGAGTAGCTTGAAGATGAGGAGGAACTCGATGAGTAGGATGAACAGCTCGTCGAGTCGGATGAAGTTAGGCATGAACTCGGCGAGTTGGAAGAACAACTCGACGAGTTAGTTGAAGATTGCCTTGGACTCGGCGAGTTAGGTCGCGAAACCCCCAAAACCTTCGAGTTGAAACTCGAATCAGTGAGTCGGGTGGAGACTCAGTGAGTTGGATAGGTCAGGACTCGGGAATAGTTGACTCAGCGAGTCATGGACTGACTCGGCGAGTCGAGTCGCGAATTGAAAGACCTTGAGCATTTGAACTCGGCGAGTAGGGTTGACCTGGAAGGTTGACTTTGACCAGGATTTTGAACTTCACTAGAGTTGACCTAGTTGACCTTTGGAGGTCAGTTGGACTAAGTGTTATATTGTCATTGGTAGTTCGAGGAGCTAGTGGAGCAGCAGTTCGGAGTCAGAGGTCAAGTAGCAGTCAAAAGGATTAGCAACATCAGTTCAGCAGTCTTAAGTGAGTTTCCTTCCAGTAGGAACGGGTCTAAGGTCACAATGCCGACCCGTTTAGCTAGTAGTAGTTTCCGGATTTTGATCTGATGTAGTAGTTAGTATGTTTGATGTCTTCGTGGCTCAGACAGGAATTATGTGTTGTGTGTTCCGGGCTACGGCCCGATGTAGTATGCAATATATGTGTATTCATGCTAGTTGATATGTTTATGTTATGTTCTGTTCAGTTAGTCCGGACTTCGGTCCGATGTAGGGGGCAAGGCCCCAGTTAGCCCGGACATCGGTCCGATGCAGGGGACAAGGTCCCAGTTAGTCCGGACTTCGGTCCGATGCAGGGGGCAAGGCACCAGTTAGCCCGGACTTTGGTCCGATGCAGGGGACAAGGTCCCAGTTAGTCCGGACTTCGGTCCGATCCAAGGCGCAAGGCCCCAGTTAGTCCGAACCTCGGTCCGATGCAGTGGGCAAGGCCCAGTATGTGCTTTATATGTTATTGCATGGTATGTCGTAGATTGGGGGAGCTCACTAAGCTTCGTGCTTACGGTTTTCAGTTGTGGTTTCAGGTACTCAGTTTTCAAAAGAGGAGCTCGGGGAGATTGCAGTGCACACACCATAGTCAGTTAGCCTGGGAATGTTTGACTCTGATAATGATATTATGTTCTGAATTAATACTCGAGAAATTTTGTTATGACTTATGATACAGTTTTATAAATATGATTTTAGTAATGTTTTTAATGAAATTTTTAGTTGTGATTTTTGGGTCGTTACAAGTTGGTATCAGAGCCTTGGTTTGAGGGATTCGGGCGCACTCCCGAGTATGTCTGAACTCAAACTAAGTAAGTGGTATAGAGTTTTCAAGAGAAAAGCCATGGTTACAAAAGGATTTTGAGAAAAGAAAACAATTTTAGAAAAAGTATAAAGAAAAGAGTTTTAGAAAAAGCAAAAAGAGTTTTGAAAAGAGAAAAGGGTGTGGTGCATGCAATCAGCCGAGCTCAAGTAAGTACTCCCAATTTACCCATACAAGTTATGTTATGATTATCGGTATCATTATCAGTTTCAGTTTCAGTTTCAGTTTCAGTTTTAGTTTCAGCTTCAGTAGGACAGCATGCTAGAATAGGACTAAGGATCTAGGATGATGCCTTATGTGCCTGCCTTATGTGTTTCAGCTTGATAAGAATTTCATTCTAGTATTGAGTAGACAGTAGTAGGATAGCCTGTGTAGGTTATGCCTGATAGTATGAGCTTAGTATTGTATGCTAGTACAATTTCTTGTCATGAGAACAGTTTTGCCTGAGCATGTTTCCTTTATCCGAATGCTTCTTGCTTTGTGCTTTGTGGGACTCTGAGTGATGGGAGTTAGCCATTAGGTGAATACATCACATCACATGTGATCAGGGTTGAATAATCTCAGAGTGCTGGATTTGGCCCTACTGCGCAGCTCTCGTTTGAGTCTAACCGTTGTAGGGACGAGACTTTTACTCGAAGGATTATCCAAGCCTCATTGCATGTGACGGTATTCAGGTGGTGGCTAATTGGCATTACAAAGAGGCGTTCAGCAGTAGAGTGACTTCGTGGAGTCGAGGCAGTTGTTGAGGAAAGTACGGATAGATGTGGAAGGTGAGGACTGGTTTTGGTGGAGTCAGAAGTTCCTTAGGGCAAGCCTAGGAAGGTAGTAGCAAAGATCAGTAGCAGTAGAGTGACTTCGTGGAGTCGAGGCAGTTCTTGAGGAAAGTACGGATAGATGTGGAAGGTAGTATGGGTCCGTACTACTGAAAGCAGAGGATCTGTACTCGATTCAAGAGGGGCCAAGGCAAAAACCAGGGAACTAGTAGAGTGTGTGAGAGATTTCGCAGCAGTAGTGTGTAAATTGATCAGGAAATGTTATATTTTCAGCATGGTGGCATTGCGCGAGCTACCAGTTAGCAGTTCAGGTGTCAGGGAGGGAGATCCCATTTCTAGTTTTTGCCATCAGGGGACAGGAGTGAGTGGGACATCCTGTCTCCAAGAGAGACCTTTGTATGATTGGATAGTTGAGGAAGTTTCGCGAGCCATTCGCGAGGATCTGCCCGACATGGTCGTGAGGATCACTGATAGATTGATCGCGAGGCTCCAGGATCAGACAGTTGGTTTTCAGTCGACGGGCGTTGCCGATGGGGTAACGCAGGAGCGAGAGTCGGGCTGGGAGTCGGAAAGGAAGAGGAAAATGGATGAGACTCAGGTAGCCACAGGTTCGGGTAAGAGGCCCAAGGGTTCGGATTTGAGGACGAGGAACTATCAAAGCCGTAGTCGATGCGGGAAGTACGGAAGGACGCACATGGGTGTGTGCAGGCGTAGAAGTGGTGGCGATGCTGGATGTTTCAAGTGCGGCTAGCTCGGTCATTTTAGCAGAGACTGTGTTATTACCATTGCCCAGGGACTTGCTCCGTTATGTTTCCATTGCAGTCAGAGGGGCCACAAGAAGCCCTGCTGTCCGAGTGTGTATACAGCAGAGCAGGTGCCAACTCCTGCCCTTGGGACTTCAAGTACTGCCAGCGGTTGTCAAGGCCAGGCAAGGGCGCCTACGGCTCGGAGCCGAGTTTTCCGGTATATTTCAGCAAGGATTCGAGCAGCACTATGTGATGGAGGTATGTAACTTTTGCTTTTTTGTCAGCTTATGTTATGATTATATTGTTATGGTTCTGCATCAATTTTGGTATAAGTATTGTGTTATGGTGTGGCTTGCTTGTGATTATGTTATATGCCATTTGCATACCTCGGATAATTGTTTGGTAGTAAAGATCGGGATCTCTTTTGAGTATGGAGCAGCAAGGGGTAAGCAAGATCGAAGTGGGGGAGAACCCTCCGGGTATACAAGGATAAGAATCACGTAGACCCAGAATGAGTGCGCGGCCTCTGAGAAGAAATGGTAGTAGCATAGTGATGGATGGATTGAGAAGTTCAGAATTGGGAGTTCGAGAACTTTCCCAGCAGTTAGTTCATGTAATCGAGATGGTTTGAAGCTGGTTGGGAATCCAGGATTGGAGGACCACCTGTAGGGCTCAAGTGAGTCGGAATGAGGATCCTAAGAACGGTTAACAAGAGATGTTTTCGTATTAGTAGCCAGTGACTGAGTCAACATGCAGGATTGTGTAGATTCAGGAGTTGGGAGGTTGGAAACTTCCCAACAATAGCTTCTTGTATCTGGATTAGTAGACGTTTGGTTTGGGAACCAAGCCGAAGAATTCCTCGACGAAGCGCTAAGTATATCAAGGATATAAGATGTCGAGGTTGATGCAGTATTCGAAGACTGAAGGCTGGTTTTGAGAAATCATGATGAGGAATCACTAGTGGGACTAGGGATAGTCAGGATGTCTTTGGGATAGTAGTAGAGTGTTGTAAGTCTGCGGGGGTAGCCGTAGCATTCACTAGCAGTCAGATAGTAGTAGTAGTGTTGTAAGCCTACGGGGGTAGCCGTAGCATTCACTAGCAGTCAGATAGTAGTGGAGTGTTGAAAGTCTACGGGGGTAGCCATAGCATTCATTAGCAGCCATATAGTATTTGAGAGTTGTAAGTCCGCGGGTGTAGCCGTGGCTTTTATCAGATTGGTAGGCAGCATGAGCGCGTTGTTGGACGCGGGAAAGTAGTAATTCCCACCCGTTCTGGTGCCGCAGTGAGGATATGGGAATCCACGGGTTAGATTTCGGATTTCCCAAATGGTTCAGTTATGGCTAAGTCAGCAATTTGGCTATAGATCGTCGCATCAGTTATGAGATCAGAGTAGCAGTGGACCGTTGGGGTTCGGGTATGTTAAGGGCTACCGTCAGTCTATGAGCAATCATGTTGTTAGTCGTGGAATTGATGATGTTAGGATGTGACGTATGGGCCCGATCGATTGGATCGGAAGGTTGTTAGAGCAACAATGACAACATAACTAGTGGAAACTAGTTCCAGAGAAAGATTTCGTTCAGAAGTCGTGGGAGCGACTAAGTAAGGACTCCTTTGACTCCACAGTTGAGTTGGAACTCAGTGTTTCAGTCAGTTCAGTGCATCAGGTAGTTCAGTGTTTCGGGCAGTTCAGTGTTTCCGTCACTTCAGTGTTTCGGGCAGCTCAGTGTTTCAGGCATGTTCAGTATTGCAGGCAGTTCAGTGTTTGGATAGTTTCAGAGTTTTGGACAATATTATTATTTGTGTTGGAATGCAAGTGCTGACTGTATAGTTGGTTGATTTGAAAATGGCAAGCCCCTCTAAGCAGGATCCTTTGAGCCTTCTGCCAAGTATAAGTGATCTGTAAGGATAGCTAGGCAGGTAGCTTTTCTTTCAGGATGGAAGGCTCGAGTTAGTAGTCAAATGAGAGATAAGTAGGCTGGTTCCAGCAGCATCGATTCAGTATGGATGGCAGATTGGATAGAACAGTTATAGATAGTCGACGTATCTTCCGGAGTCGCTGGGAGCGACTAGGATATTGCGATGGAGTGTAGTGACCGGTGGGAGTCCGGTAACTTAGATATCGGCAGATTAGTTAGACCAGGGTAGTCTCAGTGCATCCGGTAGGCGGATGAGGGGCAATAGAATTTTCAGTCGGAAGATGTAACGTTAAGAAAATTATGGAAAAGAGAAGGATTCAGTATGTACCAGCAATAGTGACCAGCATTGTGAGTGGCTAGAGTGATGGACAAAAGGGTGTTAGTTTTCCCAGACAGAGAGCTAGAGGCAGTTCGCAGGACAGTTGGCCATAGAAAACTTCGAGGACGAAGTTTAGTTTAAGTGACCGACTCGGCGAGTTGGCAAGTGGACTCCGCGAGTCAGGTCTGGGTTGGGAAACCCTAATTTCGGGACTTGGTACCCTATTTAAGCATCTTAATCTCTTCCCTAGGGCTCAGTTGTGGCCCTATAGTCCAGAACCAGAAAACCCTAAGCCTCCATTGTTGCTCAATCAAGTTTTCTTGCCAATTTGGGTGATTTAAAGGAAGAAGGAAGAAGACACTCATTGGGGATTCAAGAATTGGCAGTAGATCCAGAGTTTGTGAGGTCTTCCAGAGCATTTGAAGGTAATGAGTCGCTACCTTCCCTCTTTTGCATATAGATCAACCTTTATCTTGGGATTTGGGACTTTTAGGACATGTTTATGAGCTATTCCGAGTTAGAAGCCCAGATCTGAAGTTGCTACTTTAGATCTATGTGTATCTTGGCCTGGAGAATCCTAAAGCATCAGTCTATGGGTTGATTGTTGAGCCCCTTTGTCTCAAACCCTAGTTTATAGTGATTTGAGCCTAGATCTCGTTAGCTACACGTAAAGTTTGCCACTTTACGTAAGGAATAGGCTTTAGAAGAGTCGATCTACAGTTTGGAGTCCATGCATGACTCTAAAGTCCTCTGCATGTATGTAGATCTGATGGGACTCGGCGAGTCCTTCGAGGGACTCGGCGAGTAGCTTGAAGATGAGGAGGAACTCGACGAGTGGGATGAACAGCTCGTCGAGTCGGATGAAGTGAGGCATGAACTCGGCGAGTTGGAAGAACAACTCGACGAGTTAGTTGAAGATTGCCTTGGACTCGGCGAGCTATTCTTCGACTCGGCGAGTTAGGTCGCGAAACCCCCAAACCCTTCGAGTTGAAACTCGAATCAGTGAGTCGGGTGGAGACTCAGCGAGTTGGACAGGTCAGGACTCGGGAATAGTTGACTCGGCGAGTCGAGTCGCGAATAGAAAGACCTTGAGCATTTGAACTCGGCGAGTTATTAGGTGGACTCGGCGAGTAGGGTTGACCTGGAAGGTTGACTTTGACCAGGATTTTGAACTTCACTAGAGTTGACCTAGTTGACCTTTGGAGGTCAGTTGGACTAAGTGTTATATTGTCATTGGTAGCTCGAGGAGCTAGTGGAGCAGCAGTTCGGAGTCAGAGGTCAAGTAGCAGTCACAAGGATTAACAACATCAGTTCAGCAGTCTCACGTGAGTTTCCTTCCAGTAGGAACGGGTCTAAGGTCACAATGCCGACCCGTTTAGCTAGTAGTAGTTTCCGGATTTTGATCTGATGTAGTAGTTAGTATGTTTGATGTCTTCGTGGCTCAGACAGGAATTATGTGTTGTGTGTTCCGGGCTACGGCCCGATGTAGTATGCAATATATGTGTATTCATGCTAGTTGATATGTTTATGTTAGGCTCTGTTCAGTTAGTCCGGACTTCGGTCCGATGTAGGGGGCAAGGCCCCAGTTAGCCCGGACTTCGGTCCGATGCAGGGGACAAGGTCCCAGTTAGTCCGGACTTCGGTCTGATGCAGGGGGGCAAGGCACCAGTTAGCCCGGACTTCGGTCTGATGCAGGGGACAAGGTCCCAGTTAGTCCGGACTTCGGTCCGATGCATGGGACAAGGTCCCAGTCAGTTTCCGGACTTCGGTCCGATGCAGGGGGCAAGGCCCAGTTAGTCCGGACCTCGGTCCGATGCAGTGGGCAAGGCCCAGTATGTGCTTTATATGTTATTGCATGGTATGTGGTAGATTGGGGGAGCTCACTAAGCTTCGTGCTTACGGTTTTCAATTTTGGATTCAGGTACTCAGTTTTCAAAAAAAGGAGCTCGGGGAGATTGTAGTGCACACACAATAGTTAGTTAGCCTGGGAATGTTTAACTCTGATAATGATATTATGTTTTGAATTAATACTCAAGAAATTATGTTATGACTTATGATACAGTTTTATAAATATAATTTAATTAATGTTTTTAAAGAAATTTTTAGTTGTGATTTTTGGGTCATTACACTTAGTCCAACTGACCTCCATAGGTCAACTAGGTCAACTCTTTCCAATGTCAAAGTCCTGGTCAAAGTCAACCATCCAGGTTAACCCTACTCGCCGAGTCCACCTACTGACTCGCCGAGCTCATATGCTCAGGGTCCTTCTACACGCGACCCGACTCGCCGAGTCAGCCCATGACTCGCCGAGTCCAATGATTACCGAGTCCTGTCCTGTCCAACTCGCTGAGTCTCCACCCGACTCACTGATTCGAGTCTCAACTCGAAGGGTTTGGGGTTTCGTGACCTTACTCGCCGAGTCCGCGAATAGACTCGCCGAGCCCAAGGCAATCTTCAACCAACTCGTCGAGTTGTTCTTCCAACTTGCCGAGTTAATGCCCAACTTCATCCGACTCGACGAGCTATTCATCCCACTCGTCGAGTTCCTCCTCATCTTCAAACTACTTGCCAAGTCCACTCGAAGGACTCGACGAGTCCACTCGGTTCTACATACATGCAGAGGACTTTTGAGTCATGCATGGACTCCAAACTGTAGAACCACTCTTCTAAAGTCTATTCCTTACGTAAAGTGGCAAACTTTACATGTGGCTAAGGAGATCTAGGCTCAAAACACAATAAACTAGGGTTTAAGACAAAGGGGCTTAACAATCAACCCAAAAACTGATGCTTTACGATTCTCCAGGCCAAGATCTGAAGTAGCAACTTCAAATCTGGGCTTCTAACTCGAAATGGGTCACAATCAACCATAAAACCCCAAATCTCATAACAAAATAGGTCTTGATGCAAAGAAGGGAAAATGGCAGCTTAATACCTCCAAGAAGAACACAAACTGAAGTAGATTGCAGATCTACACCTCTCCTTTTAAGCAACCTTCTTGATCTTCAAGCTCCTTTCAAGATTTCCTTCCCCCAAAGTTATTTCTCTCAAATGATGAAGGCTCCCACGAAATCTAGGGTTTACAGGTTCTCTAGGATGATATGGAGGCTGAGGGAGGGACATAACACCCTTTATATAGGATACAACTCCCAGAATTAGGGTTTTCCTCGCACAGACCAGACTCGCCGAGTCGGTCACTTACTCACCAACCCGGATCCAGCTCGGACTCGTCGAGTCCCTCCTTGGACTCGCCGAGTCGACCCCTAAACTTAGGGTTTTCTTTCCTTTCTTGGTCTTCAAAACTTTGGGGTGTTACAACCTCACAACCCAAAACCTTAATATGTGCTAACGAGGGAGATTTCCCTATCCACATCTCGTGAGGAGTCTTGGTAACCTTCTTGGTGGGAACTAAGTTAAGGATGTGGGCGGGAGTCTCTAAGGCATACCCCCAGAAAGATATTGGTAACGAAGTCCGACTCACCATAGAACGAACCATATCCAACAAGGTTCGATTACGTCTGTCAGCCACACCATTCAATTGTGGCGTTCTCGGAGTCGTCAATTGTGAAACAATTCCACATTCTTTAAGATAGTCGTGAAACTCAAGAGTTAGGTTCCCCCTCCTCCTTGGTCCGACCGAAGCATCTTGATTTTCCTACCTAGCTAATTCTCCACTTCATTCTTAAACTCTTTCAACTATTCAAAGGTTTCCTACTTTTGCTTGATTAAGTAGATATATCCATATCTGCTATAATTGTCCGTGTAAGTCACATAGAAGCGGCAAGCATCCCTTGTGGTGGATCTAAAGGGCCCACACACATCGGTGTGTATGAGATCCAATGGACCCTCACCCCTTTCACAAGTTCCAGTAAAGGGTGACTTGGTCATCTTACCAAGTAAGCAAGATTCACAGGCGTCAATGTCCCTAAGGTCGAATGACTCCAACACTCCATCCTTTTGGAGTTGGGCTATGCGTTTCTTGTTGACATGGCCAAGGCGACAATGCCACAAGCATGCTTTGTCTAGGCTAGCACACGAATAATTATTCAATACATCATTTTCTAAATTATCAACAACCATCACAGATTCATAAATCCCATTACAAGGTAATGCATTGAAATAAAAAACACGAATCAAATAAACATTAATAGAACCATTACTATTATCAAAAAAATATCTGAAACCTTGTCTAAACAATCCATGAAATGAAATAATATTTCTTTCCATATCTTACAAATAACAACAATTATCTAAATCTAACCGTAACCCATTACTAACCACTAAAGAATAAACTCCGACTCTAGTCACAGGCAACGATCTTCTGTTTCCCATAATCATGTTTATCTTCCCATGTTCCATTTCCCTACTTCTTCTTAGGCCCAACAAATCAGTACAAATGTGGTAACCATGTCACACTCCGCTAAAGCGGAAACGCAAGATGTGACAGCGATAACGGTTTCATTGCAAAAGATAAAGATACATCACAATAGCAGTATTTAAAAGTTTACAACCCATAGCTTAAAAAGAAACAAGGTACAGGTTTTCCAAAACAACATTGTTGAAAATATAACTTCATAATAGCTTCAACACGATGCAGCATGCTCTATGATGATGAATCTTTACATCCACTTACTAATTATTTGTTGAAAAAGCATGTAAAACGAGCGTCAACTATGAAAATAGTTGGTGAGTTCACAAGTTTATAAAATCAAGCTTGAAATAAGGCTTTTCGTAAATACAAGTACATAGCTTTAATGATAAACAAAGTTGATTGCTATTAATGAATACAAGTTTATTGCTATAACGAGAAACGAGTTTGTATGTATATGAGCAAACAATGAATCTCAACCAAACCTATGACTGAAGCCCTATCGAGATCTATGCTTATCGTTCCATAGAAGAATATGGTATCATGAACTCCAGCAATAGGGCGAGTGAGGAGTTGTCAATTCCTAATAGCGCTATCCATAATGACCATTGGCTCAAAGAGTTAATGGTTAGAGATAAGGGAAGGGCCTTAGTACAATAAGTTCTCATGTTCCGTGTTGCATAGACATACATAAAGAAACATAGCAATACAATAGTAATCATGTTTGATACAAAATCAATTTAAATACAACATGCAAATTATAGTTTTTCTGGACATGCTTTTCCACCCAAAACATAAAAACTGAAAATAGGGGAGTGCGTGAATACTCATAATGTTTCGCGTAGGTACAAGTAGTGCCTCGGGATGCACCAACGTCTTACTACCAGGATCCTACGACATCAAACACAAACTAGTGAGTTTCCATGTTGAAATCTAATGCTAATATACGAAACTCTACATATAGTGAAATGCCAATTTATGTTTTAGTATTGGATTTTATATTAATTGGTTACACTTTTTCAAATTTTTAAGTCTTTATAAAAACATAAATTCACGAAAAATAGCATTCAAAGGATAAAAATTCTCAAACTTTTTATTTAACTGTTATTACACAATACTAAGGTGGGAAAAATATAAAATGGATTTCCAAGCTGTTTAATTATATTTTATGATTTTTGAGCATTTATTCCAATAAAAATTGAAATAAATAGAAAACAGTTACCAAAATTAGCCAAACTTTTTATTTAAATGTTATTCTACATAACTAGGCTGGGAAAAATATAAAAGATATTTTTCAGTGGGTATTTCTATTTTTCCTTGTTTTATTCCTTTAAATAATCATTAATTGAAGAAATAAATATTAAACAGTTAAAATAAATTACCAAAAGTTTTTGTAACATCATTTACAGTGTAATTAATCTGGGAAAATACCAAAAATGGTTTTCATATTGTATAATCCGGTTTTGGGTATTTATGTGTATTTAAGTGTATTTAAGTGTATTTAACTTTAGAAAATAGAATAAAAATAGTTTACAGTAGAGAAAAATCATCAAAAATTTTATGTAATCCCCTACTGTACAACATGATGTTCTTCTAAATTTTCATGAATTTTGGATAATCAGAACTATTTTTCCTATTTTTAGGCCATTATAATTACCAAAAATTGGGAAAAATCGCAAGGCATGATGAAAAATTCTGAAATTATTTGTCTGAGTCACTCACCACAGGTAATATCTGCGAAAATTGTTAGACAAAATTTTCACACTATCTAAAATTGTTTTGTGGTTTATTATACCCAAACAAAAAAGAAAATCGGAAATCATACCAAACAGAAATAAAAATCGATGAAATTTAGTGAGGGGTCATTATTCACCATGGGGGTCCTCCATGAATTTATTCTGGATTTATAGACCTCTGAAAGTGTTTTAGGTGATTTATGCCCTTGGTTGCTTGCAACAATTTTAATAAATCAAAGAAATGATAAAAGCTCTTGAAATTTTCCAGATTATCACATGCATGTGAGGGCTTTCAAAAGGAATGTTTTCAAATTTTATTCAGAAGGGAAATAGGGGTATTGAACCCAAACAAGTTAAGAAATGTTGCATATAATGGTGCATGAGATGTAAATGTGGCTGAAGTTCATGAATTTGAGTTGCCCATTCAGTGGGGTTTTAAGCCACGAAATTTCAGCCATCATTCACTGGATATGTTAAGTTTCTAAATTATTTTTCCCCAGATTTGTGGTTGGGTTTAAGGCCATTGATCACGCAAAGAAAAAATGGTGATCACAGAAAAAGAGCTGTTTGCGCAACCATTTGTAAAAATTGCCAAAAATCTGATATTTAATATTTTACAGTGATACCTGTTGGGTTTGAAAGTTAACTCGTGGAACTATCCAATACAAAAAGAATATCAGGATTTGGTTAAGAAATGACCGAGTTATGGCCATTCAAAACTGAACAATGTAATATGGCAGATTGCATGTTTGCTTTAAGTGCATTCTTAAGGCATTTTGACAAGAACAACATACATGCTTCTATTAAGGTCGGATTTCTAGCACATGCATGGAGTGAATGAGCATCCAAGATGTACTAGAAATGGTTTAAATGCTTTTGGTCATGCAAGAACACAAAAGAAATGGAGAAGAAGATGTAATACTCGGTTTTGAAGTCACATGAACACATGTGCATCTTTTTCACTCCTTGCATGGGTTTGATCCCGAATTTTCACCATCTCAAACACATACATTGTGTTATGGTGAGAATCTACAAACCACAAGGGAAAAGTAAGGATTTCTAGCCATGGAAGGGCATAGATCCGAAGAGTAGAGAAAACCATGAAGAAGAGGAAGTAAAATCATGAAACCGTGAAGGAGGATTGTGTTTTTTACCTTGGTTTTGATCTTGAGAGAAGAAAGAACACTTCAAGGCCTCCTTAATGTCGAAGTTATGGCAGAGAATGGAGGATTTTCATGAGTTAGAGAGAGAGGAAGAGAGTTGGAAAGGTGGAGTGTGAGAGGAAATGAAGAGAGAAGTGGAAGAGTGAAGGTTTAAGTTTAATGATTGAGTTTTGGGAAGAGAGAGGACATAAGGAGGGGAGAGTGGCCGGATTTTTGAGGCATTAAGGCCCTCTCTCTCCTCAATTCAAATTTTATAAAAATCCCTCCTTAATTTTTATAAAAATCTAAATTTTATAAAAGTGATTCTTTAAGCAAATTTTTATTTTATGATTTATTTAAAAATTTTGTTTTTAACTAATAAATTATGATTAGTGCATGATAATTTAAATTTCTATTTCATTGGTATAATTCATAATTTAATTAATAAAAACTTGATATTAGGAAGTTTATAGCCAAATTTTTATAAAGTTTTTAAGCTTTAAGGTTTATAAATTTGGATTTTTGGCTCTTTAGGGTTTTTGGAATATTGTTTGATATTCACAATCATATTTAAGCATAATTAGAATACTTTAATTTATTTTTAGGTTTTTATACCCTTTTTCAATTGTAACACGGTTTGAAGTTTCATTCTAATTATTGCATTGGCATTTCCTATTGTAGTTAGGCAACTTACTAGAATCGTAAGTGTCAAGTATATTAGTCCTAGATCTTAGTTGGATCCTAGTTTATGCAAGATTTTGACCTAATCTATACTACTAGGCCGTGGCATGTGGTGCATGAATGGTTTTTATAAAGATGCATGAGTCCGAGAATGACCTGAATTGACAGTTGTCACAGTATCCCCCACTTAAAAAGAATTTCGTCCTGAAATTCATTATATGTCATTGCTTGTCATTGCAAGGGAAAAGTTGTGGATACTTTTCCTTGAAGTCCTCGCGCTCCCAGGTGTACTCCGGCCCGTATTTTGAGTTCCATCGAACTTTCACAATCGGGATCTTACTCCGCTTAAGTTGTTTAAACTCCCTGCATGCTGTCTAAACAGGGGACTCACCGAGTCCATGGGGGACTCAACGAGTCCAAGCGTTTTTTCATCCAACTCGCCAAGTCAGTTCATGCACTCGACGAGTTGGTCATGCAGAGTGCATTTTTTCGATTGTTACTGTTGGAAATGGACTAGAAACATTACCCTAAACTGTTTTGGTGTTGTGTAATGGTTGTTCTAATCCATTTACAATAGCTTATATCAAAATCTCATGCTTTGTATGTGCTTATATTATTCTTGAAACTTTGATGATCATGTTCATGTTCTTATGAATTTAGAAGATGATAGGAATTATGGATGAGTTGTTTAGGATTAATTCTTGATCATTTATGTGTTTTAATAGAGTCCATAATTTGTCCTCAAGTTATGCATGTCCAAAGATCACTTCTTTTAAACACACATTTAAAACACATAAGTTACATAAAACTGAAGAGTGTTCATTTTTATGAACCTTTAATTCATAGGTTATTAAATGAAAAGTTTTGAATAGTTACAAAACTTGTCCTCAAGTTTTGGAATTTGTAAAGTTTGATACTCTTTAATAAACTTTAATTCTGACCCTTAGAGTTTTAATAGTTATAATTCAACACCTATACTATTGATAACATTAATGGTTGGTTATTATACAAATGTATAAGAATAAGTCGTTTTACCGTGAATAGGCCTCATTCACAAAGCCGATCTATAAGGGGGGTATAAGGTTGTTGCCTATAAAATTGCAGCTTAATGTGTGTCCACTCTCACCCACCGCTTCCTTGATCGGTGGAGGCTCGTTAGCCGAACGGGTAGGACAATGACTTTAAATTCTCATTAAAAGTATAATGATTATTATAAAGTAACTAAGTATTTTAATTCCCAATCTTAGTTACTTTAGGAAAAATGTGAACATGGTGCTAGCCCATGGAATTCACACTTTGTACCTTACCAAGTCGTTCGTGGAGCGTGTGTGGTTAACCGGCACACTAACTTGGACTAGTAAGGATCACGACGGGTGACTTAATGTTTGTCATAGATCAATGGAGTGTGTGTGGTTAACCGGCACATTGATTAGGTGATAATATTAAGGGTACGGAGTGCATTAGTATGGTTATTCAGACCTTGTTTTGTGATCCTCAACATCCCAGTCACAAAACTTGAAGGGCACAATCGAGATTGAAACATGCCATTGAAAAGTTCAATGAATCTTAAAAGAATCTAAGAATTTCAAATCCAATTAAAACCAAATAATTCATTTCGTTTTTCATGGTGGGAATTGGTGAATCGTCATTCACCTACCTTACAAATATGTTATTACTTAGATTACGACATCCCTCTTCTAAGTATAATATATTGTGACTGGATCCTAGCCTTAATATTATATTTGGGTGTCTTATTAAGGACTCTATATATCTAATCTAAACTTGCTTTCTTCTCTTCATATGTCTTCCAACAACAATGCTTTGGCCTCTAACCCAAGTAGCTCTTTCTCTTTCATGAGTCTTTGTGGGAGAGTCATCTTTGATGGTTCCAACTTCATGTATTGGATTAGGAACATCAAGATGGTTACTCGTTACGAGGACAAGGAATACGTCCTCGATAAGGAGTTAAAGAGCTTCATGAGTCCACAACTACTCCTAAGGAGATCGCTGAATCCAGGACGCATGAAAGAGATGCTATTAAGGTGGTATGCATCATGATGGCCACGCTGACAGCCGAGCACCAAAAGTCCTATGAGGAATTTTACCCTTTTGAGATGCACCAAGACCTGATGGAAAGGTACCATTAGAGTGCTCATCAGGAGCAGTATGAAATAATCTCCTGCATGATAACAACCCGCATGAAGGATGGTGAATTCATCACGGGCCACATGCAAAAGATGAAAAGGTATGAGGACCGTTTGCTCAAGCTAAATGTGAACTTCCCTGAGGAGTTGGCAATTGACATCATTTTGCACTCCTTACCCTCTTGTTATGACCAATTTCGTATGACATATCATATGAAAAAGGAGGAAGTTTCTCTTAGCAAACTTCAAGGACTCTTGAAGACCGCTGAAACCGGTCATAAGGGTAAGTCGGTTGTTATCTCTACTACTCCTACTCCAACATCTACCCCTGTTTTGGATATCGGGCAAGGCAAAGGGAAAAAGAGGAAGGCCCCTTCGAAGGGTACAATGGGAAAGTCTCTTGAAGGCTTCTCATCAAGGACCAAAAGTGGTTCTGTCACTACTTCTGTGATTCCTAAGGATGCTGATTGTTACTATTCCCAGTACAAGGGGCACTAGAAGCGAAACTTCCCTAAGTACTTGCAGGATCTAAATGATGGAAAAGTGAAACCCACCCACGTAGGTATTTACACAATATTGTCTAATAACTAACCATATTTTAACTCTTGGGTGCCTGATACAGGATGATGATGGGTTTTGAGCATTCTAACACTTCCTAAGTGTACATGCAACCCTAATAACCTTGGATCTATGTTTGTCTAATTATCATGCAAAGTTGAATTCCAAGGTTATATTCCTATCTAGCATACATGGGGAACAATTTTAACTTGAATCATAGATAGAATAACTTACCTTGTTGTTGCTTGTGTTCCTTGAAACCTTGTGAGCCTAGCACCCCAAGTGTGATGCCTCAAATGCTTCACACAACACCAAATGCTCTTGGAAAGACTCTTGAGATAACACACACTTCTCAAAATCGGCCAAGCCCTCTAGTTTCTTAGTCTCTATGTGTGTAGCCGATTTTGGTGGAGAATATGCTTCTTATATAGTGTTGACATATCTAGGGTTACACCATGTAAACCCTAATGTGTCATGACTCTTCATTTCCATGACCCATGGGTTTGTAACTCCCATGGAGCATCCATGGAGTATCCTATGGGTAGAACCCAACTTGATAATCCATGGAGCCTCTTAGCCCACTATACAAGATATGGATGATTTACATAATCAACCCATATATTTAATTAGTTATCCTTTGATCACTTAATTAATTCCAAATTAATTCTTTGATCAACTAATCAAATAATATTATTAATATATTAGAACTTATAATATATTAATAATCTCCAAGTGTTATTTCTCTCATTTAGTCTATCCAATTGCATGGTGCCATGCAACCCAAATGGACCATGCCGGGTCGGGTCAAGTACAAGCCCGAAACAGTTATGGACTTAGACACCTTATCCAACAGTCTCCCACTTGGATAAGTCTAATAACTATATCTCTAGTACTTCAGGAACCGACCGGCAATCGTAGCTCTTTCAAGGTTTCTCGGAACTGAGAAGATGATAGTACGCCATTTAAGATAAGTGATCATATAATCCTCCGTTCTAGATATCAGCCGGACAAATACATGGAACATTGTCTTACTTCTTGTCCAGCATTTGTTTCCCGATTTCCGATTTGTTTGACATAGAACTTAATTGAACACATCAAATTAGTTCTGACCGGGCCCGGTACATGGGTCAAAACAAAATCATCGAGGGGCCCAGATATCAGCTTCTAATCCAAGAAGGAACAGATAAACTTCGACTCATATGTTTGTTCTACCACTCATTGAATTACACACAAAAGCACGTTTTATAACATCGAGTTACCAATGCGTTTTCGTACGATCAATGCATAACCAACTCGTAAGTAACAAATCATATCTCTAGGTTTGAAGACTTATATGATATTACCGTCTCACGATCACTCGAGATAGAATTCCATGAAGTGATTCCAGTGAGCGTGGGTTGAGTCCAATGCTCAGAACTTATGAGCACTCATGATTGTTGTAGCCTTGTCCAAGACCTCTACAACCAAACATGACAGTCTTGATTCATATCTACTTCCGACATATGACCGACTGTGGAGGTTTGAATAATATGTTATACCAAACAAAATTATTCTGGAAGTCAAAACATGCAAAAGAAATATAGTAAACGATCGACAAGAGATAGCAACACTTTACTCATAAATAAAACTCCTTTTATTCATCATCAAATGTCAATTACACTTTACAAATTTCTGGGTTATCTAACTACTAAATCTAATATCATCCTTCAGCCCTATGCTCCGAGCATGCTGAAGATGCTTAACCCGAGTCAGTCCCTTCGTGAGGGGATCTGCTGGGTTCTCATCTGATGATACCCTCTTTGCCACGAGGAGTCCTTCTTCGATCCGATGTCTGATGAAATGGTATTTTCTGTCGATGTGTCTGGATCTCCCATGATCCCTTGGTTCCTTGGCTAAGGCAACAGCACTTTCACTATCACAGAAAATTTCCATTGGCTCTTTAATAGCTGGTACAACTCCAAGGTCTCCAATGAAGTTCTTCAGCCATATCGCCTCCTTTGCTGCTTCACTAGCTGCAATATACTCTGATTCAAAAGTAGAATCTGCCACTGTCTCTTGCTTGGAACTCTTCCAAGAAATTGCTCCTCCGTTTAGGGTAAAGACCCAGCCCGACTGAGAGCGGAAATTATCCCTATCAGTCTGGAAGCTAGCATCACTATACCCAACAACTCTCAAGTCATCACTCCCACCGAGGGTAAGAACCCAGTCCTTAGTCCTCCGCAGGTACTTGAGGATATTTTTTACCGCAGTCCAGTGTGCCTTGCCAGGGTTCGCCTGATACCTGCTAACCATGCTCAAGGCAAAAGCTACATCGGGTCGAGTACACGTCATAGCATACATGATCGATCCTACAGCCGAAGCGTAAGGTGTTCGACTCATTTCTGCTATCTCAGCCTCAGTGCTAGGGCTTTGTGTCTTACTCAATCTGGTGTTACTCTGGATGGGTAACTCTCCTTTCTTGGAATCCTGCATGCTGAATCTCTTCAGCACCTTATCCAAGTAGGTACTCTGACTAAGTCCAATTAGTCTTTTACTCCGATCTCTCAAGATTCTTATCCCTAGAATATAGGCAGCTTCACCAAGGTCCTTCATAGCAAAACACTTCCCAAGCCAGGACTTTACTTCCTGCAGGGTTGGAATGTCGTTTCCTATGAGTAGTATGTCATCCACATACAATACCAAAAAGCTAACTATACTCCCACTAGCCTTGACATACACACAAGATTCATCTTCACTCCTAGAAAAGCCAAATTCCTTGACCTTTTCATCAAAGCAAAGATTCCATCTGCGAGGTGCTTGCTTCAATCCATAAATGGATTTCTCAAGCTTACACACTCTATTAGGGTACTCGTTGCTGACAAAACCCTCTGGCTGACTCATGTAAACATCTTCAGCCAACTTTCCATTAAGGAAAGCAGTTTTGACATCCATCTGCCATATTTCATAGTCATGAAATGCAGCTATGGCTAACAGAACCCGAATAGACTTAATCTTGGCTACCGGAGAAAAGGTCTCATCATAATCCACTCCAGGAATTTGAGAGAAGCCCTTTGCAACCAGTCTAGCCTTATAAGTGTGTACTTTACCATCCATGTCAGTCTTCTTCTTGAAGACCCATTTGCACCCTACTCTCTTACGACCTGGTACATTTTCAACCAAGTTCCAAACTTGATTGTCATACATGGATTGTATCTCGCTATCCATAGCCTCTTTCCATTTAGCAGACTCGGGGCCTGCCATGGCTTCCTCGTAGCTGTTAGGGTCATCTTGACTTACTAGTGTCCCATCACTAATAAGTATCTCACCTTCTGCAGTAATATGGAATCCATAGTAATGCTCAGGTGCACTCCTAACTCTCGTGGAACGTCTCAGAGGTACAGATTTGTCAATTTGCTCAACAGGAGTTTCCTCCTCAAGTTGAGGGCTAGAGTTTGAAGTTCCTTCACCGCTTGATTCTTGAATTTCTTCAAGATCAATTTGCCTCCCACTGTCTCCTTGGCTTATAAACTCTCTTTCTCGAAAGACCCCTCTTCTTGCTACAAAGACCACATTGTCACTAGGTCTGTAGAAGAGGTAACCAAAGGATCGCTGTGGGTAACCGATGAAAATACACCTCTCGCTTCGAGGTTCGAGCTTATCATGAGTCTCGCGTCTCACGAAAGCCTCGCAACCCCAAATCTTGATGTGGTCTAGTTTAGGTACTTTACCAGTCCACATCTCGTGAGGAGTTTTGGCAACTTTCTTTGTAGGGACTAGATTAAGAATATGGGCGGCAGTCTCTAAGGCATACCCCCAGAATGAGATTGGTAGCGTAGCTCGACTCATCATGGAACGAACCATATCTAGCAAGGTTCGATTACGCCTCTCAGCCACACCATTCAACTGTGGTGTCCTGGGAGGTGTCAATTGTGAGACTATCCCACATTCCCTTAGATAGTCGAGGAACTCTGAACTAAGATACTCACCACCACGATCGGATCGAAGCATCTTAATGTTCCTGCCCAATTGATTCTCGACTTCCTGTTTAAATTCCTTAAACCTCTCGAAAGTCTCTGACTTATGCTTGATCAAGTAGACATATCCATATCTACTATAATCATCAGTAAAAGTCAAATAATAACGATTAGCATCCCTTGTGGCATGTTTGAATGGTCCACACACATCCGTGTGTATAAGGTCCAACAAACCTTCACCCCTCTCACACGAACCTGTGAAGGGTGACTTTGTCATTTTTCCAAGTAAGCATGATTCGCAACTATCATCTAACTTTAGGTCAAACGACTCCAAGACTCCATCCTTTTGGAGTTGGCCTATGCGTTTCTTGCTTATATGTCCAAGACGACAATGCCATAAAGATGCTTTATCCAAGTTATTATTAGTAGAATCAATACACAAAACATTATTTCCTAAGTTATCAACAACAGATACAGCTTCATACACACCATCACAAGGTAATGCTTTAAAATAAAGAATATTATTAAAGAAAGCATCAATAGAACCAACTTCATTATTAAATGAAAAGGTAAACCCTTGTTTGTACAAAGCATGAAAGGAAATAATATTTCTTGCCATTCCTGGCGAATAACAACACTTATTCAAATCTAAACTAAACCCACTACTTAGCGATAAAGTATAAACTCCAATCTTGGTAACAGGTATAGCTTTCCTATTCCCCATGATCAAGTTTATCCTTCCTTGCTCCACATCCTCACTTCTTCTTAGTCCCTGCAAGTCACAACAAATATGAATACCACAACCGGTATCAAGGACCCAAGAATTAGAATGGGGTGAGTTATTAGAAATGATAGTGTAAATACCTGCATGGTTGGGTTTAACTTTCCCATCCTTCACATCTTGCTGGTATTCTGGGCAGTTCCGCTTCCAATGAGCTTTTTCATGGCAATAGAAGCATTCAGCCTCTTTTGGGTCAGAAGAAGGAGTAATGAAACCTTTCTTGGTTCCACTTGAAGAAGAGCCATCAAGGGTCCGAGCCTTGGTACCCTTCGAAGATCTCTTTCTCTTCCTCCCTCGACTTTTCCCGATTGCCAAAACCGGAGTAGAGTTTTGAGTAGGAGTGATAGCAACCGACTTCCCCTTAAGACCTGATTCTGCGGTCTTGAGAAGTCCCTGAAGTTTGCTGAGAGTGACTTCTTCCTTGTTCATGTGATATGTCATGCGGAATTGATCATAGCACGAAGGTAAGGAATGCAAAATAATATCTATTGCAAGATCCTCCGGGAAGTTCACATTAAGCTTCAGCAAACGATCCACATACCTTTGCATTCTCTGCATGTGGCTCGTGACGGATTCCCCGTCCTTCATCATGGTTGTTATCATGGAGCAAATGATTTCATACCTCTCTTGTCTTGCACTTTGATGGTATCTTTCCATCAAATCTTGGTGCATTTCATAAGGGTAGAAATCCTCATAAGACTTTTGGAGTTCCGCTGTCATCGTGGCCATCATGATGCAAGCCACTTTCGTAGCATCCCTTTCATGTGCCCGAAATTCAGCGATCTCCTGAGGAGTTGCAGTGGTCTCATCAATCTCCTTAAGCTCCTTGTCAAGGACATATTCTTTGTCCTCGTAGCGGGTAATCATCCTGATGTTTCTGATCCACTCATTGAAGTTGGATCCATCAAAGGTGACTTTCCCACACAAGTTCATAAGGGAAAAGGAGCCATTAGGATTAGAGCCAGAAGCATTGTTGAAAGACATCTGAAGGAAGGAGGACAAGATTAGTTTAGATATAAGAGAGTCCTTAATAAAACACCCAAATGTAATATTAAGGCTAGGATCCAATCACAATATAATATAACTTAGAAGAGGTATGCCGTAATCTAAGCTATATCATATTTGAAAGGTAGGTGAATGACGATTCACCAATTTCCACCACGAAAACCGCAATATTTTAGTATTAGGTTTTTTGAATGGTTCTTAGAAATTCCTAGATTCTTTGAGATTCAATGAACTTTTCAAAGGCATGTTTTAATCTCGAGTGTGCCCTCCAAGTTTTGTGACTGGGATACCGAGGATCACAAAACGAGGTGTGAAGTAACCATGCAAATCACTTGGTACCCTTAAAGTGTATCACTCAATCGATGTGCCGGTTAACCACACACGCTCCATCGATACTATAATAAACCCTAAGTCACCCTTTACCTACCTTGTTAAGTCCAAGTTAGTGTGCCGATTAACCACACACGCTCCACCAACGACTTAATCAAAGTGTAAAGTGTAATTTCATGGAATAGCACCTTATTCACATTTTTCCTAAAGTAACTAAGATTGGGAATTTAATAAAACATTTAGTTACTTTATAATATTCATCATACTTTGAATGAGAATTAATAAGTCCTTGTCTTACCCGTTCGGCTAACGACCCTCCACCGATCAAGCAAGCGGTGGGTGAGAGTGGACACCCATTAAGTCACCATTTTATAGGCAACAACCTTATACCCACCTTATAGACCGGCTTCGTGAATGAGGCGTACTAGCGGTAAGACGACTTTGTTCTTATACATATATATATAATTATTAAATCATAATAATATAAGTATAAGGGTTGAATTTTAACTTTTAAAATTCTAGGGGTTGGAACTAAAGTTTTAACTTAACTTTACTTGTTCCAAAACTTGAGGGCAAGTTTTGTAAACTTTCAAAACTTTTCATTTCTTGTAACTTATGAGTTTAATAGAGTAATAAAATGAGGACTTTTCATTTTTCCTAACTCTTGTGTTCTTTTAATGGTTTTTAACCCAAGAGACTTTTGGTTTTCCATAACTTGAGGACAAGTTATGGACTCCATTAAAACACATTATGATCATAAATTAATCTACCACATAGGTTACAAATAACTCCTATGATCATCTAACATCATAAGAACAAGAATATGAATATGAACACTTTCAAGAATCAAAATCACATTTAATCTTTGTAATTTTGATAACTTGTTGTTGTAAATGAGTTAGAAAAGACATTACACCTTCTAAAATAAGTTTTCAAGTACCAAAACATTTTAGGGTAATGATTCTAATTCATTTCCAGCAACTCAAGTCGAAATTCTGCACTCTGTCGACCCTACTCGCCGAGTGCATAAACCTACTCGCCGAGTAGGTTGAAGATACACATGAACTCGTCGAGTCCTCCCCATGGACTCGCCGAGTCCATCAGTCAGACAGCAAGATTTTCGACTTTCTTCAACTTTTAAGCACAAATAACAAACAAACAAGCCTAGGCTCTGATACCACTGATGGGTTTTGAGCATTCTAACACTTCCTAAGTGTACATGCAACCCTAATAACCTTGGATCTATGTTTGTCTAATTATCATGCAAAGTTGAATTCCAAGGTTATATTCCTATCTAGCATACATGGGGAACAATTTTAACTTGAATCATAGATAGAATAACTTACCTTGTTGTTGCTTGTGTTCCTTGAAACCTTGTGAGCCTAGCACCCCAAGTGTGATGCCTCAAATGCTTCACACAACACCAAATGCTCTTGGAAAGACTCTTGAGATAAGACACACTTCTCAAAATCGGCCAAGCCCTCTAGTTTCTTAGTCTCTATGTGTGTAGCCGATTTTGGTGGAGAATATGCTTCTTATATAGTGTTGACACATCTAGGGTTACACCATGTAAACCCTAATGTGTCATGACTCTTCATTTCCATGACCCATGGGTTTGTAACTCCCATGGAGCATCCATGGAGTATCCTATGGGTAGAACCCAACTTGATAATCCATGGAGCCTCTTAGCCCACTATACAAGATATGGATGATTTACATAATCAACCCATATATTTAATTAGTTATCCTTTGATCACTTAATTAATTCCAAATTAATTCTTTGATCAACTAATCAAATAATATTATTAATATATTAGAACTTATAATATATTAATAATCTCCAAGTGTTATTTCTCTCATTTAGTCTATCCAATTGCATGGTGCCATGCAACCCAAATGGACCATGCCGGGTCGGGTCAAGTACAAGCCCGAAACAGTTATGGACTTAGACACCTTATCCAACAGATGATGTGTTCACATATGTTCTGATTGGCAGGGTGTAAAAAGAAGTGAGGATGTGGAGCATGGGAAGATAAACTTGATTGTGGGAAATAGGAAGGCTTCACCTGTTTCCAAGATTGGAGTTTATACCTTGTTGCTAAGTAATGGGTTAAAGTTGGATTTGTAAAAATGTGTGTACTCGTCTGAGATGGCGAGAAATATTATTTATTTTCATGGTTTGTACAAACAAGGTTTTACCTTTTCGTTTGATTATGAATGTGGTGGTATTAATGCTTTCTTTAATAATGTGTTTTATTTTAAAGCATTACCTTATGATGGTGTGTATGAAACTGTGTCGGTTATAGACCACTAAGGAAATAATGTATTGTATATTGATTCTGCTACTAGCCTAGATAAAGCATCATTGTGGCATTGTCGTCTTGGACATGTAAACAAGAAATGCATAGGCCAACTCCAAAAGGATGGAGTCTTGGAATCATTCGACCTTAAATCAGATGATAGTTGTGAATCTTGTGTAGTTGGAAAAATGACAAAATCATCCTTCACTGGTACTGGTGAACGTGGTGAGGGTTTGTTGGACCTCATATATAATGATGTATGTGGACCATTCAAAACCGCCACAAGGGATGCTAGTCAGTATTACGTGACTTTTATTGATGATTTTAGTAGATATGGTTATGTCTACTTAATCAAACATAAGTGAGAAACCTTTGAAAGGTTTAAAGAATTTAAACAAGAAGTAGAAAATAAATTGGGCAGGAACATTAAGATGCTTCGATCCGATCGAGGTGGTGAGTATCTTAGTAATGAGTTCCTTGACTATCTTAAGGAGTGTGGGATTGTCTCACAATTGAATCCTCCCAGGACACCACAACTAAATGGTGTAGCTGAGAGGCGTAATTGAACCTTGTTAGACATGGTTCGCTCTATGATGAGTCCAGCTTCACTACCAATCTCTTTTTTCGGGGTATGCCTTAGAGACTGTCGCCCATATCCTAAATCTAGTCCCTACAAAGAAGGTTACCAAAACACCTCATGAGATGTGGACTGGGAAGGTTCCCAATTTGGACCACATCAAGATTTGGGGTTGCGAGACTTTCGTGAGGCGTGAGACATATGACAAGCTCGAACCCCGAAGTGAAAGGTGTATTTTCATCGGCTACCCATAGAAATCCTTCGGTTACCTCTTCTACAGACCCAATAAGAATGTGGTATTTGTAGCAAGAAGAGGGGTCTTTCGCGAGAGAGAGTTTATAGGACAAGGAGAGAATGGGAGGCAAATTGACCTTGAAGAAATTCAAGAATCAACTGATGAAGGAACCGCAGACACTAGCAATCAACCTGAGGAGGAAACTCATGTTGAGCCAGCTGACAAGTCTGTACCTCCGAGGCGTTCCATACGAGTTAGGAACACACCTGAGTTTTATTATGGTTTTCATATAACTACAGAAGGTGATACATTTATCAGCGATAGTACACTCGTAAATTCGGATGAACCTAGAAGTGTTAAGGAGGCCATGGTAAGCCTGGAGTCTACTAAATGGAAGGAGACTATGGACAGCGAGATACTGTCCATGTATGACAATAAAGTTTGGAACTTGGTTGACAATGTACTAGGCCATAAAATAGTCGGGTGCAAATGGATCTTCAAGAAGAAGACCGACATGGAAGGAAAAGTGCACACTTCTAAGGCTTGACTGGTTGCGAAGGGTTTTACTCAGACTCAGTGTATTGATTATGAAGAAACCTTCTCACCGGTAGAAAAGATTAAGTCTATTAGGGTTCTGCTAGACATTGCTGCATTTCATGATTATGAAATATGGCAAATGGATGACAAAACCGCTTTTCTTAATGGAAAGTTGGCTGAGGATGTGTACATGAATCAACCGGAGGGTTTTGTCAGTACAGAATACCCTAATAGAGTGTGCAAGCTTGAGAAATCCATTTATGGGTTAAAACAAACATCTCGTAGTTGGAATCTTTGTTTCAATGAAAAGGTTAAAGAGTTTGGCTTCTCGAGAAGTGAAGACGAGTCTTGCGTGTATGTCAGAGCCAGTGGGAGTATAGTTTGAATCTTGGTACTGTATGGAGATGACATACTACTTACAGGAAATGACATCCCAACATTACAGGAGGTTAAGTCCTGGCTTGGGAAGTGCTTTGCTATGAAGGACCTTGGGAAAGCTGTCTATTTCCTAGGGATAAGGATATTAAGAGAAAGGAGTAAAATACTAATTGGACTTAGTCAGAGTATCTACTTGGATAAGGTGTTGAAAAGGTTGAACATGCAGAATTCGAAGAAAGGAGATTTACTGATCCAAAGTAATGCCAAACTGAGTAAGACTCATAGTCCGAGTATAGAGGCTGAGATAGCAAACATGAGTCGATTACCGTATGCTTCCGCTATGGGATCGATCATGTATGCTATGACTTGTACCCGCCCTGATGTAACATTTGCTTTGAGCATGGTCAACAGATATCAGGGGAACCCTGGAAAGGCTCATTGGACCGTGATAAAGAACATTCTCAAATACCTGTCGAGGACTAAGGATTGGATCCTTACCCTTGGTGGGATTGATGACTTGAGAGTATTATGGTAAAGTGATGCTAGTTTTCAAACTGATAGGGATAATTTCCGTTTTCAGTCGGACTGGGTCTTTACCCTAAATGAAGGGGCAATCTCTTGGAAGAGTTCTAATCAGGAGACGGCGGTTGATTTGACTTGTGAATCAGAGTATATAGCAGTGAGTGAAGCAGCGAAGGAGGCGATATAGCAGAAGAAC
This sequence comes from Lactuca serriola, assembly GCF_051521515.1. NCBI lineage: Eukaryota > Viridiplantae > Streptophyta > Magnoliopsida > Asterales > Asteraceae > Lactuca > Lactuca serriola. The sequence continues at coordinate 214,771,522 of NC_136408.1, read as the reverse complement.
TTCATCAGAGACCTTGGAGTTGTACGAGCTAATAAGAAGCCTATGGAGATTTTCTGTGACAGCAATACTGCGGTTGCCTTAGCCAAGGAACCGAGAGATCATGGCAGATCCCGACACATTGACATAAAATATCACTTCATAAGACACAAGATAGAAGAAGGACTCGTCGTGGCAAAGAGGGTATCATCAGATAAGAACCTTACAGATCCCCTTACGAAGGGACTGACAAGGGTTAAGCATTTGTAGAATGCGAGGCGCATCGGGCTGAGGGACGATATTAGTTTAACAGATTAGACCCCTCTTCTAAAAGTTGTAAAATGTAATCGACGTTTGATGATGAATAAAATTTGTTATTTATTTATGAGTAAAGTGTTGCTATCATTGTCAATTATTTACTATTGTTTTAGTTTTGCATGTTTTGACTTCCAGAATAATTAATTTATTCCAACCTCCACAATTGGTCATACGTCGGAAGTAGGTATGAATCAAGATTGTCATGAATTGGGTTTGTAGATGGCTAAAGGTGTTTAGACATAGCAATGGTTGCTACAACATTCATGAGTGCTCATAATTTATGAGTGTTGGAATAAAACCACGCTCACTTGTATCACTTTGTGGAATTCATCTCGAGTGATCGTGAGACGATAAAATCATATAAGTCTTCAAACCTAGAGATAGGAGTTGTTACCTATGGGTTGGTTGTGCATTGATTGCACGAAAACGCATCAGTAACTTGATGTTATAAAACGTTCCTTTGTGTGCAATTCAACAAGTAGTAGAACAAGCACATGAGTAGAAGTTTATCTGTTCCTTCTAGAAAAAGAAGCAAAATATGTGCCCCTCGATGATTTTGTTTTAACCCATGTACCGGGCCAGGTCAGAACTAAATTGATGTGTTCAGTTAAGTTCTTTGTCAAACAAATCAGAAATTGGGAAATAACTACCAGACAATAAGCAAGACATTGTTCCATGTGTTTGTCCGGATGATATCATGAGAACAGAGGATTTTATGATCACTTATCTAAAATGGCACTTCATAGTTCAAACAGAGTTTTCGAGAGCTACGATTGCTGGTTGGTTCCTGAAGTAATATAGGCAAATATAGTTATTAGACTTATCCAAGTGGGAGTCTGTTAGATAAGGTGCTTAAGTCCATAACTTATTTGGTATATACTTGACCCGACCCGGTATGCTCCATTTGGGTTGCACTTCGCCCAAACAATTTATGGATAATATTATGAGAATTGTATACTTATGTTTTATTAATATATTATAAGTAATAATATATTAATATCAAGTCATGTTATTTAATTAAGTTTTAATCTTATATTAATTATGAACTGATTTAGTGATTAAAAGGAAGACTAATTAAATCATGGGCTATTATATTTATATGGTGTGGGCTAACACTCATTTGGTAATGGGCTTAGCTTATATGGAAGTCCATGGATGATCCATGGACCTTTTAACCCATGGATCCTTGGAAGAGGAAAAGACATGGGTAATTAGGGATTACCCTAATCATCTACACTATATATACAAGCCTATGTTGCATGAATTGACACCCTAGTGTGTGTGTGAGAAGTGGTGGCCGATTTCTAGTGCAAAGTATACACTTTCATTAGGTTTTCCAAGTTTGCGGTGATTTGTGATTTCCATTTGAGGCATTCACATTATTGGTGCTTGGCTATCAAACTCCAAGGAATCAACACTCATCAAAAGGTATGTAATTCATCTAGTCTTTTATGTTTAGAAGTTCCCCATTCCAAGCTAGATAAGTTATAAACCTTGAAAAAAAAAATTTGCATGTATTTTAGACAAACATAGATCCAAGGTTTATTAGGGTTGCATGTACACTTTGGAAGTGTTAGAATGCTTAAAACCCAACATAGTTATGATGTCAATTCCACATACAAGAAACCCTAGGCTAATAGGAATCATATAATCAGACAAATCTATCATGCGATTCCCGAAGACCCCTAGCCTAGCACTAGCATGTTGCTCTAACATAACAAAATATCAAATAACTGTATGGTATTTTGGGCTTTACATATAGGTTCTGACTGATCATAGCCTCTGCTCCCTCCATCCTTTATTTTGAAAACCATTTTATAAACTTACTTTCCAAAGAATCTCCTTGATTTGAGACTGGATTCACATGAGTGTTCCTCCAATTCACTCAAACCAAGGCTCTGATACCAACTTGTAACATCCATAAATATTATGCCAAATTTAAACTTTTTCAATCATAAATAAAATCAAACAACACTTATTTACAAAAATGTTTTCAAACTGAAACATGATCTCCTTGCCATGATCTCCTGATGTACCTAAAACAATAAACTGAAAACTCTAAGCCCGAGGGCTTAGTGAGCTACCCCCAAAATACAAATACTACACTGACAATACCATATCAGTAATAATCAATCAATCAACATGCATACTGGGCCATCGGCCTGATTGGACCGCCCTACCGGGCCTACAGTCTGTCTGGATCTATACCAAGCCTTCGGCATGACTTGTCTGCCATGTGGGCCTACATTCTCCCTGGACCGCTCACAGGGTATATTTGCCTTCATCATAAAGCAGGACCCCCTCAACCCAACCAACAAGCAAATAACCATGTGCGCATAACTATCATATATTGGCATATACAAACATCAAACATATCTATCTCACAGATCATCAATCATAGAATTCTCCTGTAACTACAGTACCGACTTAGCAGGTCACTAACATACTAATCCCTACGGATCATAAGAGCATAATTTACTGTCTAACCTGATTACGATCTAACAAATCATAATATATGTAGCATACCATAACAAAAACAGCTAAAGGGCTGACCATGGTGCCGTAGACCCTATTGATATAGTGAGGATAACTCACCTCGCAGATGTCGACTCAAAAGGTCAACTCCAACTCTCGGATCACTTGACATAGGCTCCACCAGCTATTTTCATAGTTCAACATACTCATAAGTCCTTAACCTTATAAGGTACTCCAGAACCGACTAGTCAAACCCCTAGTCAAAGTCAAAGTCCTCAGTCAAGGTCAACAGTCCTTGTTGACCTTAACTCGCCGAGTTCCTTGAAGCACTTTCCAACTCGCCGAGTCATCGGGGTGACTCGTCAAGTTCCTTCGATTCTCGATCAAACTTGAAGGCCAACCGTCGAGTTTCCTTCTTGCAACTAGACGGATACACACACATACATATCCTGGAGAAAACTCATCCGACTCGCCGAGTTATTCTTCAAATCGTCGAGTTTATGGCAATTTTCATCGGACTCGCCGAGTTGTTCATCAAACTCGTCGAGTTCATGGCCATCTTCATCTGCCTCACTGAGTCAACCTTGCGACTCACCGAGTCCATTCAGTCCTTTTTCCATACAGACCTATTTTGAGCCATGCAACAGCTCTAAATTACAAAACCAAGCTTCTAGGGCATGCTTATCATGTAAATTTACAAGCTTTACGTGCGTTCATGGATATAAAGGCTCTAAATGCCTATTTTAAGTTCTTAATGGATCTTCATGCTCAAGTGGGACCTCAATCACGAGAAAAACTGTAACTTTATTCTTCTAGAATCCAAGGTGGGTCCAGATCTGAAGTTACAACCTCAGATCTAGCCCATTGCTAATCTTACTAACTTAATAGTCCACAAAAACCCTAAACTCAACCAATAGAAGAGATCTACAAGGAAAAATGGCAATTTGGGTACCTCTAGAAGATGATACTTAAGATAACTGTTGATTCCCACACTGTAGTTGCTCCAATCTCCTTCTCCTCGAAGCCTTCTCCCTCCAAGGATCCTCTTTTCAAGCTTCAAACACACAATGGGCACACACACACACGTATTAGGGTTCTTAAGGACTCTCTAGAACTGTAAAGAGGCCCAAGGGATGCTAAGGTGCAAAACCCCAGGATTTAGGTTTTGATCTGCTAGCTCCCACTCGACGAGTCCCAATATGGACTCGTCGAGTAGGTCAGTTAACACGCGATCCTACCCCGCTGCTACTCGACGAGTAGGGAAACCAACTCATCTAGTAGGGCTTAACCCATGAAATCTTATTTAAAACAATAAATGAGAATCGGGGCGTTACAACTCTCTTCCACTTGAATCTAGACTTCGCCCTCGAAGTCCGATGGCATAAACAATGTCGAGTAATGCTTGCGCATCTCCTCCTCCGGCTCCCATGTCCACTCGGATCCCCTCCGATGTTCCCATTGTACCTTTACTAAAGGTATTCCCTTGTTCTGTAGAATCTTCTTCTTCCTTTCTAAAATAGCCACAGGCCACTCCACGTAGTTCAGGCGCTCATCGACCTGAATATCTTCCAACGATACCACTGCCTCCTGGTCCATAATGCATGTTCTTGAGTCTAGATCTTCAAGATCATCAATAACATCAAGAAAACGTTAGTGTTTTGGACCGAAAACACCTTTCTTTACCTTCAAATCGTAAGTATCGTCCTTCTATACTTGTTATTGTTGGATAAGGTGTCTAAGTCCATAACTTATTTGGTATATACTTGACCCGACCCGGCATGGTCCATTTGGGTTGCACTTCACCCGAACTATTTATGGATAATTTTATGAGAGTTATACACATATGTTTATTAGTATATTATAAGTTATAATATATTAATATGAAGTCATGTTATTTAATTAGTCTTAGTCTTAAATTAATTATGAATTAATTTAGAGATTAACAGGAAAACTAATTAAATTGTGGGCTATTGTTTTATATGGTGTGGGCTAACACTCATTTGTTAATGGGCTATGCTTATATGGAAGTCCATGGATGATCCATGGAGCTTTTAACCCATGGATCCTTGGAAAAGGAAAGGTCATGGGTTATTAGGGTTTCACCCTAACCATGCACACTATATAAGCATGCTTATGTTGCATGAAATAGCCACTAGTGTGGTTTTGTGTGTGTGGCCGATTTTCTATGTGTGTATACACTCTCTCTAAAGTTTTCCAAGAGTTTGTGGTGATTTGTGATTCCATTTGAGGCATTCACACTATTGGTGCTTGGCCCTCAAACTCCTTAGGAATCAAACTCATCATCAAAAGGTATGTAATCTCATCTAATTTTTTTATGTTTAAAAGTACCCCATGCCATGTTAGATAGGTTATGAACCTTGGAAAAATATTATTTTGCATGTATTTAGACAAACATAGATCCAAGGTTTATTAGGGTTGCATGCACACTTAGGAAGTGTTAGATTGCTCAAAACCCAACAGTGGTATCAGAGCCTAGGCTTGCTTGTTTGATACTTGATGCAAAATAAAAAAAAATAAAAAAAAAAAGTGGTAGAATGATCGGAATGCAGAATTTCGACTTTTGCTGCTGGAAATGGACTAGAAACATTACCCTAAACTGTTTTGGTGTTTTAAAACTTGTTTTAGTTGGTGTAATGGTTGTTCTAATCCATTTACAATAGCATATATCAAAATTCCATGATTTTTATGTGTTCATATAATTCTTGAAATTTTGATGATCATGTTCATGTTCTTATGAATTTAGAAGATGATAGGAATTATTTGCTGAATTGTTTGGAATTAATTCTTGATCGTTTATGTGTTTTAATGGAGTCCATAATTTTTCCTCAAGTTATGGATATCCAATGGTCACTTTTCTTTAACACACATTTAAACACATAAGTTACGTGAAAATGAAGAGTCTTCATTTTTATGAACCTTTAATTCATAAGTTATGAAATGAAAAGTTTTTGGATAGTTACAAAACTTGCCCTCAAGTTTTGGAATTTGTAAAGTTACACACACTTTAAAAAACTTTAATTCCACATCCTAGAGTTTTAAAAGTTAAAATTCAACACTTATACTATTTATAACATTAATGGTTAATTATTATATATATGTATAAGAACAAGTCGTTTTACCGTTAGTAGGCCTCATTCACAAAGCCGGTCTATAAGGTGGGTATAAGGTTGTTGCCTATAAAATGGCAACTTAATGGGTTTCCACTCTCACCCACCGCTTGCTTGATCGGTGGAGGGTCGTTAGCCGAACGGGTAGGACAATGACTTTAAATTCTCATTAAAAGTATAATGCTTATTATAAAGTAACTAAATATTTTTTTATTTAATTCCCAATCTTAGTTACTTTAGGAAAAATGTGAATTTGGTGCTAGCCCATGGAATTCACACTTTGTACCTTACCAAGTCGTTGGTGGAGCGTGCGTGGTTAACCGGCACACTAACTTGGACTAGTAAGGATCACGAAGGGTGACTTAATGTTTGTCATAGATCAATGGAGCGTGTGCGGTTAACCGGCACATTGATTGGGTGATAATATTAAGGGTAGCAAGTGAATTGGTATGGTTATTCACACCTTGTTTTGTGATCCTCGGCATCCCAGTCACAAAATTTGAGAGGGCACACTCGAGATTGAAACATGCCATTGAAAAGTTCAATGAATCTCAAAAGATCTAGGAATTTCAAATCCAATTAAAACCTAATAAATTATTTCGTTTTTCATGGTGGAAATTGGTGAATCGTCATTCGCCTACCTTCAAATATTTTATAGCTTGGATTACGGCATCCCTCTTCCAAATTATAAAATATTGTGTTGGGTCGTAGCCTTAATATTTCATATTGGGTGTTATATTAAGGATTTTGAATCAACTAACTTGATTTTCTCCCATTATAGATGTCTAGTTCAGACAACTATGATCTTGCCAAATCTCTTGAAGATGATGTCCCTCAACATCATGCTTCACTTCCTCCACCTCTTCCAATTATTCTCCCTCACCCACAAGTTCTTGAAAAGTTTAAAGTCACTCAATCCCTATTAGCAAGCATAGTCTATGTGTGCTCACATCTTAGAGATAAAGTCACATATTGACAAGCCGGGAGAGTTGGGTGTCAAAGTCTTGTGAAAGTTGGATGTTCAATCACTTTCTTAGTAACATAGTGAGTCTCGTTGGGACTACTATGAGACAGACTATGAAATGACCCTTAATGATGTTATCTATTTGCTTGGTGTTGTGGAATCAGCAATGATTTGGAACACCAGTAAAGCAAATTTGATTAAAAGAACAACTTCCCAAGTCTACATGGACATTCACAATGGTAGCATTGGATATCTAGAAAATGATTTCTCTTCCCAATGGAAAGGGATCGGCTATAGTCAACTCGGTTGACCAAATAGTAAAGAGAAAGGAAAATTCTGAGATAGTCTCATGTGCCATTACCAAAGGGTCCATGTGTTTTGTTGCCAAAGGAAGGGGCATTGGTTGCGAAGCTGCCCTATTCACCTGAAAGGTCATAAGGTTGATCAAGTCAAGAGGTTTGACTCTACTTCGGGTAAAGTCCACTGTCTAACTCTATTAAGTTCCTATTTGGAGATTCTTATTACATAATGTGGATGGGTCACATGCTGATGTTTTTAAGAATCAAAGAAAAGATAGGAAGCTTAAAGTAAGTATATGTTGATTCTGATTGCAAAGGTGGGTTTCGATCGCATGGTTCGGCAATCATAATTTTGAGTTGTTGCTTAAGAGTTATAATATATTGCTTATGAATAGATAACAACAATGTTTTCATGTGGATTGTAAGGATGAGTTTTTCCGCAAAGTTTTAAAATAAAAGAAAAAAGGGTTTTAATTTTATTTATTTTAAAAATATTCTTACAATGGCATCTGTGGAAAATTGTTGCTTATATGTTTCCAGTAATAGCAATATTGGAAAGTGGATTTGATTCTTTCATTTGTGGTAGTGTCTGAATTTACCAAATGAAGAAAGTTTTTCATCACCCAAGTTTCAATTGGACAGAAACTTGGAATCATACAAGTTGTATTGTATGATGAATGAGAATTTTCATCTTTGAAAACTAAGACTAATTCTTTGATCACATGTATATGTGAGTCAATTGAAGGACTAAGGAATTAGGTACACTGGGTGTGCGCTGGTCAAGGTCCACCACAAAGATTGATTTGTCATGATTTACTAAAGATTAGTAAATATGATTATACTTATGAGGTTAAGTATAATTCTGTTACATTGGAAAGGTTACAATGTATGACAAAACAAATGAGAAGAATCAAATTAGGCAGAAAGATAAAATTTTCTCAAATCTGAAAGGATGGGATAGTACTTTAGTATCGTATTTCATGATCATCTTAATGATTGTGAAACCATATCACAAATTCATACTCTAAGGACGTCTTAGTGCATTGTTATGGCTAAGAAGAGAGGTCATGAATTGTTGGATTGGTTAAGATCGAGAAGATGAGTCATACTTCGTTCCAAAACAATTCTTAGAGTCATACTCCAAGATTGTAACTTTTAGTGACATAAAGGAGGATTTATTAACACTAGTCAAATGTAAGAGTAAAATGTTTTCTACTCTTGTACATTTAAGATTGGTAAGTTGTGATGTCTTGGATGAGACAAAGACCAACTAAGACCAATTGTGTGAAGTGTTAGTCTTGATAAGAATCCGCATTGTGCCTTGAATATTTGTTTTGTCAAGGAATGGTTCTTGACTGGGGAAGCTTATATGTCAAGGGGACAGTGGGAGCCTTAAAGATCCTGAAAGAGTTTCAAGATTTAATCAAGAGTAAAACCTGTAATTTATCACTAGCACGCGACTTAAGGTTTGCAACGTATCGTGTTGACATATTTCTTATTTCTATACCTACTTCAAATAAGTTGAATTTGCATGTAAGTTATCAAAGTTCAACTTGGAAGCATTTGTGGGCCTTGTGCTACCAAGGTGACAAGAAACTAAGATTGAACAAGTTTAATCCATGTAAGGCTGAATTTGTCACTAACCTTATCTTGTGATTATGGTTTTGACAAATTCACATGGATAGGAACTCATACACTATAAAATCCAAGCGTCATAAGGTTTCTCTCCGATTCATGAAAATGATGGTGAGGAAACGCTTTCACTAAGTAGATTTTAGGTAGATATCAATTGTGTTATTTGCATTTTCAAAAGTCGTTAGTGGAGCGCGTGTGGTTAACTGGCATACTAACATGGACTTGTGAGAAATGGCAAATGCCTAAGCAATTGAGACTATGATTACGGCATCCCTTTTCATAGTCCTGAAAATTGTTTAGACACACATGTGAGCTATCTAAGAAAGGGTGTATGAATCTAAATTTCAGAAGTCCAGCAGATTTCTGGAAATATGTCAGAGCTAGTGGGAGCATAAGTGTTATGCTGATAATCATCATGTTAGTGGGAGCATGATTATTACCTTTAGTGTTGCAAGTTAGCAATGTTAATTATAGAAAACAAAGTTTCAATTCGTGAAGTTGCAGGGGTTGAAAAAGTCGTTTTGCTATAATTAAGGGAGAGGAAATTATACTTCATTTCAATTCAAGAAGCTTAGATTGAGATTTTAATCATCTTTAGTCAAGAATATATATATGAATTTTATGTTGGAATGGATCAACTTGAAGAAATTCTATATATATTGCGTTTTCAAAATTTGATTATGATTACGGCATCCCTCTTCATAGTTAAATTTTGAAAACATGGCAAATAAAAAATATTGTAGCAAAAGACTTGTCTAGTATCATGTCTTTATGTCAAACATCATGAATCGTGTCCCATATGCTTCAGATATTGGATCGATTGCATGTGCTATAATATTCATGTTTTCTAAATTATCCAAATGCTTAAGGCATTGAGAAGGGAAAAGGGAAAAGTCTAGAACTGGATATGACGAAAGTGATTAAGCAATTGTCTAGGACAATCTGAGGTTCGCCAAAGATTGGTTGCTCAGGGAAAGTTGGAAGTATGATGTAAGTTGTCGGAAAGGACCATATTGGCATATTCTGAAAAGAAGTAACTCTTGTTCGGAAGTGATAGTCAAAATGGGACTATGGAAATGTCTCCATAGGTGGAAGTTATTCAATATATGTAAGATTACAAAACCTTAATGCAAGAAGGATGTTCAAAGCAATGTACTTTGAATATGAGACTTCCGTTCCATAGAGGTTGAACTTCTTTGGAATACTCTGTAATGACTGGTGACAAGGTTTTGGTGACTTTGTGCATAATCATTACAAGAGGAACATTGCATAAAAGTTTAAAATCTAACAGATTTTTTGGTAAATGATAGGAATCAGGGATTCTCACATTTACAATAAGGATTTAGGATTGTGAAATGAGTATCAATGGAATCATGTTCAATTGATCTACATCACAATGTAAGGATCATAGACAAACATAGTGTGAATACTTGGAGTATGGCATAACTATTGTTTAGAAAAACAAAGTGTACATGCTAGGAGCATGGGACGACTGTTGTTTTTTATTCAAGTCTTAAGTTGATTGTTTGAAACATTATACAATGAATAATGTGTAATCAATATGGTGATAAATAAAAGGTGGTTCTATTTATATTCAAAAGGGTTCTGAGACCATATTGGATTCGATTATTATTGTGTTTCACTTTGCATGTTTTGACTTCCAAAATAGCTAGGTTATTCTTTCCAAATGACTAAGTTATTTAAACACTCCACAGTCGTTCGTATGTTGGAAGTAGGTATGAATCTAGACTGTCATGAATCGAGTTTGTAGATGGCTAAATGGGTTTAGTCATAGCAACGGTTGCTACAACATTCATGAGTGCTCATAAGATATGAGTATTGGAATAAACCCACGCTCACTTGTATCACTTCATGGAATTTATCTCAAGTGATCGTGAGACGGTAATATCATATAAATCTTCAAGCCTAGAGATATGAGTTGTTACCTATGAGTTGGTTGTGCATTGATTGCACGTAAACGCATCAGTAACTTGATGTTATAAAACGTGCCTTTGTGTACAATTCAACAAGTAGTAGAACAAGCATATGAGTCGAAGTTTATCTGTTCCTTCTAGAAATAGGAGCGATATCTGGGCCCCTCTATGATTTTGTTGTGAACTATGTACCGGCCGGTCATAACTAAATTGATGTGTTCGATTAAGTTCTTTGTCAAACAAATCGGAAATCGGGAAACAAACTGCTGGACAATAAGTACGACGTTGTTCCATGTATTTGTCCGGCTGATATGATGAGAACAGAGGATTATAGGATCACTTATCTAAAATGGCGCTTCATAGTTCAACAGAGTTTTCGAGAGCTACGATTGCTGGTTGGTTCCTGAAGTAACATACGCAAATATAGTTATTAGACTTATCCAAGTGGGAGTCTGTTGGATAAGGTGTCTAAGTCCATAACTTATTTGGTATATACTTGACCCGACCCGGCATGGTCCATTTGGGTTGCACTTCACCCGAACTATTTATGGATAATTTTATGAGAGTTATACACATATGTTTATTAATATATTATAAGTTATAATATATTAATATGAAGTCATGTTATTTAATTAGTCTTAGTCTTAAATTAATTATGAATTAATTTAGAGATTAAAAGGAAAACTAATTAAATTGTGGGCTATTGTTTTATATGGTGTGGGCTAACACTCATTTGTTAATGGGATAGGCTTATATGGAAGTCCATGGATGATACATGGAGCTTTTAACCCATGGATCCTTGGAAAAGGAAAGGTCATGGGTTATTAGGGTTTCACCCTAACCATGCACACTATATAAGCATGCTTATGTTGCATGAAATAGCCACTAGTGTGGTTTTGTGTGTGTGGCCGATTTTCTATGTGTGTATACACTCTCTCTAAAGTTTTCCAAGAGTTTGTGGTGATTTGTGATTCCATTTGAGGCATTCACACTATTGGTGCTTGGCCCTCAAACTCCTTAGGAATCAAACTCATCATCAAAAGGTATGTAATGTCATCTAATATTTTTATGTTTAAAACTACCCCATGCCATGTTAGATAGGTTATGAACCTTGGAAAAATATTATTTTGCATGTATTTAGACAAACATATATCCAAGGTTTATTAGGGTTGCATGCACACTTAGGAAGTGTTAGATTGCTCAAAACCCAACAATTATCTAGTTAGGATATTTTATTTAGGCCTTGAAAACATCATTTTATCCAAGAACAAAGGTGTTTACAGTCTAAGTGTATCTCCTTAGACCGTAAACCCTAATGAAAGGTGCATTAGAGACCATAAACCTTTCCTAAGGCTATGCATGGTCCTCAAAATTTAATGCCTTTGAATGAAGCCCTTGAAAACCATCATTTGTGAATGATTTGTTGGGTTTGCAGTTGAACCTCCTTAGACCGTGAACTCCATAACCGTAAGGTCATTAGACCGTGAACCCATTGGACCGCAAACTCACTTGGTCATGCGACTTGGTCCGTAAACTCTTTAGGGTGGCCATATACCCTAGTTATGCAATCATATGTGATTGTAACCCATGAATCATAGAGTTTCCTAGTCTATTTGGGTGTTATTGCTTATAGTTAGTTGTCTATACACTAATCAAGTTGTAAGGTCCGCATTAGAATCTTTACCAGTAATCAAACAATAAACAATCAAAGTAAGAAAGATATGAAGAGAAACTAAGCTTGCACACGCTTATATTCGATAATCGCCATGTACAACACATATTACAGCCGTGAACTGCTAGGCATCAACAACTAAACACGTCTGACTAGCCATCGATTTATAGGGAACTACGATCGAGAAGGATTTACGGCCGTAAGGTGTTTACGGGCGTAAACTCATTACAAACCGTAAATGACTATTACACCCACTAAAATACTCTATCTATGCCAAACCATTATTACAATGCAAAGCCTAGACAAATCCACAAAATTGGGCCCTTCAATCTCCCCGTGGTTTGGTGCTAGCTTGAAGTTAACCTCTGTTGACTACCATAACGTCAGCTTGCCCCATAGCCCCATTCCACATGCGCTTGTTAAGAATCTCTGCAACCATAGTAGTATATACCTTCGCTGCATCTTCAAAAGTGTCCTCCGCAACCAAAATCTGAAAGTTGCTTAGTTGATGAATGTCCCACATTCGAAATTGTAACAAATCACTTCGGTCATAGAGTCGGATGCATCCATTCTTGATTACAGCAACTGAAGTAATCTCATCAAAAACCCAACACTCCATATAGCCGAGAGATCAATCTTGATAATTCTGAAGCACAGGGAACTGTTTGACCTGCTTTGTTGCAGGTCACATCACAACTTGTAGAGGATTGTCAATTTTAGGATCAATGATATCAGGATTCTCTATTATAACGGACTCAGCAGTTTTCATGGCAGGAAACCCCTTTTTAACTTGATCTTCAAGGAAGTGCTTGGACTGGGCCGCCTGTGAATTGTTTGTGAGATTTGAGAAAGGAGCTCGTGACAATTCTATCAGATCGAACCTAGTCCATGAACTGAAATTATGACTATCTCTGTAAAGCTCATAGTTGCCACTTTTCCTTAGCACGATCCTCATCTTGAGAGGATCATGAAATCCCCAAGAAACAATTCCTGATCTATCACCAAAAGTATCTCTGAATCAAACAACCTCAAGATCAGTCACTGTAATTGCAGTCTCATCCCAAGAAGCATTTTGATTAGGGTTTCTTTTAAACAACAGTTGCCCTTTCTTAGCTGCTTCCTCCTGTCCATCGCAAATTATTGCAGAAACATAAGGGGCTTGAGGAGGCTCATCTTCAACATGGTCAACAACCCATGATGTTTGACCAGTTAGCATGGAAACAGGAAAAGCTTGAACATGAAGATTAATTTGGTGCTCATCAGCAGACGTTTGATACTTATCACCAAAGTCTTCCTCAAGCTTCTTCTTTAGCTCAAAATAGCTCCTTCTGTAGCCCAGGAATAGTAAGATTGTCTCCTCCAGAACTGCCATCCCCAATAGAAATACCTTTACCGCGAGGGGGAGGCATTAAAAATTTCTCCTCAGCCAAATGCATGGATAATCTTACAGAAGCGTCATCGTGATCAGATCGTAGAGAAGAAAACCCTAGTGGAATTGAAGAACCACCAACTTCGAAAGTGGTATCTGGACCCACAGTAAAAAGTTTGGCTGTGGTAAGACTGGGAGTATTGGTAGGTGGTACTGGGAGGCCGCTAACAAGACTTGCAATTAGCTCATTCTGCCTCGGATCCCTTCTTCTTCTTTTCAACGGGGGCTGACCAGTCTGATTTGTTGCAGAATCACTAACAAATAGCTCTGAAGTAAGAGGAACAGAAATAGGAGGAGGAAATCCCATAACCGTCTCCACTGGAGTGGAAATATTTGCCATTTGGTTTGAAATATGGGTTGTCATTTCAAAAACTTCATTAGACTCCCTTGTGTCTGTTGTTGAAAGAACAACTTCATCGACATTGTTAAAGATCGTGTCAAGATTCTCATTCGTCACCAAATTAGCACTACTGGCAAGAGAAGTTGCAATATCATCATTATCAAAACCAATGAGATCAAGTTCACTAAAGGAATCATTTTTATCTCCCTCAACATTCGCTTCAGACTCCACATTCATTCCTTCAACATCACCTTGAGCACGAGTAAACATTAAGCCATGTTCTTCCGCCACATGAGCGTCAGGAGTAGGAGTATCTTCCTTTTCAGTACTCTCATCATCAGATACATCAATAACAGCATCGTTTGGAGAAGACTTCTCAAAAGATGCAGGCTCAGAAGAAGCCTGGTCAAATGAACCATAAGATTCTGTGGGTTCATTCAGTTCAGTGAACTTTCCAAACTTTTCAAGAGGATATTTTCCGTGAAAAATAAATTTTCCTTTGCGATTTTGTTTGATGAGTCCTACTGTGTAAGGACCCAAAGATTTCATATCCAATGTATCACCTTCTTTTCTCACATCCGGAAACTGAGTATTGATAAACAACTAAGTAAATCTGGGATACAATAAGAAAGTATCCCAAGTTGAAGCTCGAATGCTTACAACAAACTCATGGAAGATGAATCTCGAAAAGATGAATTTCACTCCTGCGGCGAGAGAAACAATTGCACCAGTATTCCTTGGAGAAATTTCATCTACTCCCGATCTTCTCCCTGAAATGCAGCTAACGAACACGTGTGCTAAGAATCTCCAATATGGAGGTAAGAGGTTCTTTAACGTTAGAGGTGAAGTTCCTTCATAACCCATCCTCCTGAGAATTCTCTGAGTGTCTTCAATCCTAATCTCCATCGGAAAATCTGGTTAATCATCAATTAGCAACGTTTCTCTGATAAAGCTTTCATTAATAATAATCGCACGTCCTTTAACGATAACTTTGACAGTAACAAGACCAACTTCATTCTTATCCATTGTGGCAGTCACCCAGAATTCTCTAATTAAATTTTGGTAAACAACAGGATTTACAGTAATAGCATATGCCAAACAGCACTCTCGAAGCCTGTGAATCATTGACTTGAGGTCCGAGTGAATAGTTAGAGGATCCGCCAAGACAATAGCAAGATTGTGCATATCCGCAAATTTGAGGTTCGCCATTGACCTGCACTTAACCATACCAAGTAAGACAGGAAAACCAAACAAACAAGAATTTTGATCCCAAAAATAACAAGTTAAAATTAGGTCAAAATAAAAAAATTCATTTAAGTCAAAACTGAATTTGCAGCCAACACCGAGATTGCGGTCACTAAGGAGTTTGCAGTCGAAGAACAGAGTTTGCGGTCGAAGCACAGAGTTTGCGGTCGACGAACAATGTTTATGGGCAACACACGAAATTGCGGTTAATAGGAATTCACGGTCGTAAAACCTTGCCAGTAAACTCGATTATTGACGGAGTTTGCGGTCGCAAGCATCTTGCGGCCGTAAGCTTCGGCCGTAAGCTTGGGCCGTAAGCTTGGGCCGCAAGCTCCGACGGACCTGTTTTTTCGATTCCTGCCTCGAAAACTTGGTTAATCACACAACGATATACAAATTTTTGGTCCAAAAGACATTACCTTCGAGACTATTGGATCAAATTTGCAATATTTAGCGGAAAAAATTTCGAAGTGAGAGAGAGTGGGAGGGTTGTTTGCGGCCGGAATCAAGTGTATGATGTAGATTCTGGCGGTAAACTCTTTTTTATACCCATTTAACATTTACCTAATAGCCACACAACATAGAGCAGGGTCCAAAACAATCGAAAATTTAAAAATAATTCTTTTTGAGGATTTTTACTAAAGGTAAAATTAAAATTAAAATAAAAAACAAAATAAAATAAAATAAAATAAACTATGCAAAATAGAATAAAAATTTTTAAAAAAAAAACTTAAAAAAGTTTTTAACATTAAAAAATAAAAATAAAATCAAGATAAAAATTAAATGAAATAAAATAATAAGAAAATAAA
This sequence comes from Lactuca serriola, assembly GCF_051521515.1. Lineage (NCBI taxonomy): Eukaryota > Viridiplantae > Streptophyta > Magnoliopsida > Asterales > Asteraceae > Lactuca > Lactuca serriola. Next base: position 214,755,298 of record NC_136408.1, on the reverse strand, counting down.
ATTACAATAATTTAACTTCAACTAAAATATAATTTAACTACTATGACTGAATTTGTGATGCTGGGATCAAAGTTGTTAGATAGCCTTATTCCACTTGTTGGTACCCTTGTCTTCACATCTTCGTCTGATCGATCGCCAGTATTGTGGTCCACTTAAACACGAAAAATTTGTGACAATTCTTTGACAATTTACCAATGACATGATACATATACATATAAATGATTATAACTCTTTACTATCATGATTGGCCCTAATTATAAAATAAATTTTTCTTATGACCATTTAACTGACTACGACCACGGATATTGTTGTCCACCTAAATTGAGCAGCGAGATCTACAGACAACCTGTATGTGTTCAAGTTTAATTGTACTAGAACGTGTTTCCCGCTTCCTGGCATGCCCTAGCCATCAAGGACTTCCAGAATACTCCTTACACCGGGTGATCAGACAATTATTAAGAGAGAAGATAGATTTAGAATGCATATGTTGTATATCCAGGTCGGATGTCTTCCAATCATCAATGGATGAAACATATGACTAACTGAAGTTTCAGAGGGATTGAGAAGAGAATGGTGCATATATTGTGTACCAGGTCGGATTTTGAGTCACACAAAGCAGACAGTATATGGCTAATAGATAGAAAGAATTGCATAGATAGAAGACGCAGAGAGACAGAGTTGTATATGTTACAGTCCAGGTCGGATCTCTCAATCACGCAACGAAGGCAACATATGTCTAACAATAAGAAAGAAAGAAAATAGGCTTCTACAGACCTAGCTTATTGGAATTTCCCAGTCACCCCATCCAATTGAAATTAAGGACAAAATCCGCACATTGAGGAAAAGTGAATCCACAGTTCTAGATACGGGTTATTTAATGCGACCAGTAGATTCCCATGTATATCTCCCTGCTCAACCTATCTGAGCATCGTGAAGTCAGGTTAAACGGATCTAAGTAGGTCAAAGGTTGTCAAGTCCTTAAATTCTTTAGGTTCAGCTTTCCCTAGTCAAGTTCATTTAAAAAATTTCATGCCTACCAGCGCATCGAGCACAGAGCGTAGACAATTCAACTTGGGTATGTTACGTACATTCATATTGCCCGTTATTACTTGCTAATTTCACTTCCCATCACAACACCCGCAAACGAGACTAACAGCAAAAAAAATTTAATTTTCTGAATTTTTTATGTTTTTGGATTTTTATTATTTTTTTTATTGTTTTTTGATTTTTTTTATTTCTCCCCCTAAATTTGTGCATGAGTGAGAATTAAATCAAATAAAAATAAATAAAAATAACATGCGCAAATTTAATCTGTCCTAAAAAAAATTAAAATAAAAATAAAATTGAAGAATTAAGAAAAAGAAAAGATAAAAAACTTAGTCCTCAAAACGAATCATTTTCAGAAAACCCACAAGCACATCGGAGCGAGCTTTGTTAAATGGTTTTGTGAATAAATCTGCCACATTATTAGTAGTAGGGACCTATTCAAGCCGGATTAGTGAACGTTCATAACAGTCTCTGATAAAGTGAATTTTAATGTCAATGTGCTTGGCTTTAGAGTGTTGGACTGGATTTTTGGCAATTTGAATAGCGCCCTCATTCTTAAAATAAATAGGGGTTTCTAAATAATTCAAATCGTAATCCAACAGCTGATGTTAGATCTAGATAACTTGAGAACAGTAGGCCGATGCAGCAACATATTCCGCCTCCGCTGTGAAAGTTGAGACAGTATGTTCCTTCTCCCAACAAACTCATTTCGAACCGTTTACTCATTACACCTTTGAATTCTTTGCAGAGCTACGGATTGGTTGACCCAAAGATAATGTCGTCAACATAGATTTGCATAAGAATTTGATCATTGCTGACATGCTTGATAAAGAAGGTCTGATTGATGGTGCCACGAGAATCGCCATCCTCGAGCAAATGCTTTGTTAGAGTTGCGTACCGCGCTCGAGGAGCTTGATGTAGCCATACAATGCCTTCTCCAACTTGTAGACATGATTAGGAAATTTTGAGTCAACAAACCCAGGATGTTGATCAACGTATATTTCTTCCTTCACCTTGCCATGCAAGAAGGCAGTCTTGACGTCCATTTGATACATGGTAAAGTTCATGTAAGAAGCATATGCTAGAAAGATACGAATAGCCTCCAGGCGAGCTACTGGAGCATAAACTTCAGTGTAATCAAGACCCTCGACTTTCCGAAACCTGCGAACCACCAGTCGAGCTTTATTTCGCACAATAACCCCTGAATCGTCCTGCTTATTGCGATAAGCCCATCTTGTGTCAAGAGACTTCTTGCCCTATGGTAACTCAACTAATTTCCGAATACCGAGTTTTTCAAATTGATGCACTTCCTCTTGCATTGCATCTACCCAGCTGGGCTCATTCAAAGCCATTTCAACATTCTTGGGCTCTATTTGAGAGATAAAGCAAGAGTAGAGACGAGTATTAACATCTCCACTCTGACTTCTAGTTTTAACACCATCGCCCAGCTGACCAATGATGTTATCGATCGGATGATCGCGTTGAATTCTTCAAGGTATCTTTTGGCTGATATCATTGAGAGAGACCAGAAGAGTGTGAATGTTGATACTGTTGGGTTTTGAGCATTCTAACACTCCTAAGTGTACATGCAACCCTAAATACCTTGGATCTATGTTTTCTCTATTATACATGAAAATAAGAACATCCAAGGTATTATCCTAATCTAGCATACAAAACAATAACTATAGCAAGATAGAATACATACCTCTTTGATGTAGAAAGTCTTCATGAAGCTTGAGTGCCTAGTGCCCCAAGTGTGACACCTCAAATGGAATCACAATCATCAAAACACTTGGAATGTCTTGAGAGAATTCTACACTCATCAAAATCGGCTAGCCCTTTTTTTCTTCACACACTAGTGTGATTCTAGTTGCCAATTTTGTCAAGAATAAGATCTTTATATAGTGTTACAATTAGGGCAAACCCTAATTGTCATGAATTTCCATTTACTTGGATCCATGGGTTCAAATACACCATGGAGCATCCATGAACCATCCTATGGGTTTTAGCCCAACTTGATTATCCATGGAGCATTAGCCCACTATACAAGTATGGATGATTTACACAATCAACCCATATATTTAATTAGTCTTCTTTTGATCACTTAATTAATCCTAGATTAATTCTTGATCAATACTAATTAAATAATCTCATTATTCTTATTATTAATATACTAGAACTTATAATATATTAATAACCATAAGTGTCTTATTTCTCTCATTCTAGTCTATCCAAGTGCATGATGGTATGCAACCCAAATGGACCATGCCGGGTCGGGTCAAGTCTTACCAATTATAGTTATGGACTTAGATATTAATCCAACAGTCTCCCACTTGGATAAGTCTAAAACTATTATTGCGTATGACTTCAGGAACCAACTGGCAATCGTAGCTCTCAAAAAGCTTCTGTCGAACTCTGACCTTGTAGATGAACTCTGACCTTTGTCAGTGACTTGTCCATTAGATAAGGGATCATATATTCCTCCATTCTAGATATCATATGGACTGAGACATGGATTATAATCATTCTCTCTGTCCATTTGGTGTTTCCCGATTTCCGATTTATGACGACTGACTAATTGAACAAATCAAATCAGTCCTGGCCCGGCCGAGCACTTCCATTTGTCATCATCAAATCATCGAGGGGCCCACATATATCACTTTTATCCCGAAGGTAAAAGGAACGGATAAACTTCGACTCATATGGCTTGTTCTACTACTTGTTGAATCATACACAAAAGCACGTTTTATAGCACCGAGTTACCAAATGCGGTTTCGTGCAATCAATGTACTATCAACTCATAGTAACAACTCATATCTCTAGGTTTGAAGAATATAAGATATTATCGTCTCATGATCACTCGTGATAAAATCCATGAAGTGATTCCAATGAGCGCGGGTTGAATCCAATACTCAGAACTTATGAGCACTCATGAGTGTTGTAGCCCTTTGTCCAACACCTTAGACCTCTACAAGCCAACCCATGACAGTCTTAATTCATATGTACTTCCAACATATGACCGACTGTGGATGGTTTGAATAACTTAGTCATTCCGGAAGAATAACCCAGTTTATTCGGGAAGTCAAAACATGCAAAATGAAACACAATAATAATTGAATCCAATATGGTATCAACCCTTTGAACATAAATAAAACACCTTTTATTTATCACCATATGATTACACATTATTCATTGTATACTGTTTCAGCTATCAACTTTATTCTTGAATTTAAAACAATAGTTGTCCCATGCTCCAAGCATGTACACTATGTTTTTCTCAAACACTAGTCATGCCATACACCAAGTATGCATACTATGTTTGTCTATGATCTTTACTTTGTGAACTTAGATCAATTGAACATTATTTCAATGATTCTCTTTTCACACTCCCAAATCCTTACTGCAAATGCAAGAATTCCAAATTCATGCCATTTACTGAAATCTGTTAGATTCTAAACTTATATGCATTGATCCTCTCGTAATGATTATGCACAAAGTCATAAAGACTTGGCAACAATCATTACAGAGTATTCCAAAGGAGATCAACTCCTTGGAAATATCCTTCTTGCATTAAGTTTCCTTAATCTTACACAGATTGAAAATTCTAACTTTGAAACATTTCCAGATTCCATTTTGACTATCACTTCTGAACAAGAGTTGCCTCCTTACAGATTATGTCAATATGGTCCTTCCAGAATTATCACTATACTTCCAATTGTCCTTGAGCAACCAATCTTTGGTAAACCTTAGATTGTCCTCGACAATTGTTTAATCCTTTTAGTCATATCCAGTTCTAAACCTTTTCCCTTCTTAATGCCCCAGGCATTTGGAAAATTTTAGAACGGATGATTATAGCACATGTAATCGATCCTATATCCGAAGCATATGGGACACGATTCATGATGTCTCACATAAAGACTAAACCAGTCTTTTGCTATAACATTTCCATTTCAATTTGCCAAGTTCTCATAATTCAGATTATGAAAAGGGATGCCGTAATCATAATCGAATTTTAGAACGCAAATAATGGACCCATATACAGAAAAATTCATTTATATGCTTGACTAAATGATTAAAACCTCACGATCTAAGCTTATAGATTTGAGATGAAGCATAATTTCCTCTCCCTTAATTATAGCAAAACAACTTTTTCCCAATTGAAACTTTTGTTTTCTATAATTAACATTGCTAGCTCGCAATACTTAACATAATTATCATGCTCCCACTAACATGATGATTATTAGCATAACACTTATGCTCCCACTAGCTTTGACATGTACTCAGAAATCAGCTGACTTTCTTACCAAAGTTCAGATTTCTGATACTAGATTGTTTTGATAAGACTTTATCAAAATCATACACCTTCCCTTAGATAGCACACTTGTGTATCTAAACAATTATGAAGAGGGATGCCGTAATCATAATGTTTAGACCTTTTTGCCACTTCTCACAAGTCCATGTTAGTGTGCCGGTTAACCACACGCGCTCCACTAACGACTTTGAGAATGCAAATATCACAATTGCTATCTAGCTAAAATCTACTTAGTGAAAGTGTTTCCTCACCATCATTTTCATGAATCGGAGAGAAACCTTATGACACTTAGATTTAATGATGTATGAGTTCCTACCCATATGAATTTGTCAAAACCATAATCATAAGACAAAGATAATGAAAAATCCAAAACCATATGGACTGAACTCAATCTTAATTTCTTGCCACTTGGCAGCTCAAGGGCCTGCCATTGCTTCCAAGTTGTTATGCAACACATTGAGAACTCTAAGAACTCATATGCAAAGCCAACTTCAACTGGAATGGGCACAGTATATGTCAACACAATAGATTATAAACCTCAAATTGTGTGCTAGAGAAGAACTTTAGGTTTTATTCTTGATTAGTTCTTGAGACTTTCAAGACTTTTAAGACTCCCACTGTCCTCTTGACCTATAAGACTCCCTTGTCAAATATCCAAGAGATAGTGCGGATTCTAATCAAGAAAAACACTTCACACAATTGGCCTTAGTTGGTCTTTGTTTTATCCAAAACATCACAACTTACCAATTTCAAATGTACAAGAGTAGAAAACTTTTACTCTTACATTTGACAAGTGTTTTAAACCTTCTTTAAGACATGTCACTCAAGTTACAATCTTGGAGTATGACTCTAAGACTTGTATTGGAACGAAGTATGACTATTCTTCTTGATTTAACCATTTCAACAATTCAAGATCCATCTTCTTAGTCATAAGAACGCACTAAGATTTCCTTAGAGAACTAATTGTGCTATGGTTTCTTAATCATTAAGATGATCACAAAAGCTGATACTAAAGTACTCTCCCATCTTTTCAGATTTGAGAAACTTTTATCCTTCTGCCTAAATTGATTCTTCTTATTCGCTCTGCCATACATTGGAACCTTTTTCCAATGTCTCAGAGTTACACTTAAGCTTGTAAGTATAATCATATTTACTGAGCTTTAGTAAACTATGACGAATAGTCTTATCAATCTTTTGTGGTGGACTTAATCAGTGCACAAGAATGTGTACTCGATCCCTTAGTCCTTTACTTGACTCACACATCCATGTGGCCGAGTAATTAGTCTTAATTTTTTTCAAAACTTGAAAGTTCTCATTCATCATGCTATATAACTTGCATGATTCCAAGTTCCGGTCCAATTGAAACTTGGGTGATGAGAATCTTTCCTTATTTGGCAAATCTAGACATTACCACAAATGAAAGAATCAATTTCATATTTCCACTCTTGCTTTTAATGGAATCATATAAGCAACAATTTTTCCTCAAATGCCATTGTAAGGATATTTTAAAATAAATAAAATCAAAAATTTTCTTTTATTTTAAAACTTTGCGGAAAAACTTATCCTTACAATCCATATGAAAACTTGTTGTTATCTATTCCTTAAGCAATATCTCATAACTCCTAAGAAGTAGCTCAAGAATCCGATCTTCAAACTATGCGATAGAAATCCATCTACGCCATCAGATTCAGCATATTCTTTCTTTAAGTTTCTTCACTTTTCTTTCATTCTTAGAACATCACCATGTGACCCAGTCACATCATGTATTAAGAATCTCAGAATAGAAACTTAACAGAGTTAGATAGTGGAATTTACCTGAAGTAGAGTCAAACTTATTGACTTTAACATCCTTAGGTAAATTTTGGCAGCTTCGCAACCAATGCCCCTTTCTTTGGCAATACAAACATATGGACCCTTTGATAATGGTACACAGGACTATCACAGACTTAGCTTTTCTCTTTACCATTTGGTCAACCGAGTTGACTATGGCCGATCCCTTTCCAATGGGAAGAGAATGCTTTACGGGATATCCAATGTCATCATTGTCAATGTCCATAAAGTTTTAGGAAGTTGATCTTAGCAAATAGATAAGATCATTAAGGGTCTTGTCATAGTCTGTTTCATAGGTGTCCCAAAGGAACTCACTATGTCACTTAGAAAGTGATTGAACCACCAACTTTCTCAAGACTTTGACACCCAACTCTCCCGGCGTGTCAATATGTGATTACATCTCCAAGATGTGGTCACACCTAGACCTTGCCTTGCCAATAGGGCTTGAGTGCCCTTAAACTTTTCAAGAACTTGTGGGTTTAGGAGAATAATTTGAAGAGGTGAAGAAGTATGATATCCATGGGACATCATCTTCATTAGGAAAGCTTGTTTCAAGAGATTTGGGAAGATCATAAATGTCTAAACCAGACATCTTTTGGGAGATATTCAAGATAGTTGATCTTAAGTCCTTAATATGACACCCAATATGAAATATTAAGGCTAGGACCCAACAAACTATTTTATAACTTAGAAGAGGTATGCCGTAATCCAAGCTATAAAATATTTGAAGGTAGGTGAATGACGATTCACCAATTTCCACCAAGATAAACGAAATTTATTATTAGGTTTTAATTGGTTTTGAAACTCCTAGATCTTTGAGATTCATTGAACTGTTCAAAGGCATGTTTCAATCTCGAGTGTGCCCTTCAGGTTTTGTGACTGGGATGCCGAGGATCACAAAACAAGGTGTGAAGTAACCATGCAAATCACTTGGTACCCTTAATAAATTACCCCTCAATCGATGTGCCGGTTAACCACACACGCTCCATCGATACTATGATAAATATTAAGTCACCCTTTACCTACCTTGTTAAGTCCAAGTTAGTGTGCCGGTTAACCACACACGCTCCACTAACGACTTAGACAAAGTGTAAAGTGTAATTTCATGGGTTAGCACCTTATTCACATTTTTCCTAAGTAACTAAGATTGGGTATTATTAAGAGTTTAGTTACTTAGTATTATCATTAATACTTTTAATGAAAGGAGAATTCTAGTCCTGTCAAACCCGTTCGGCTAACGACCCTCCACCGGTCAAGCAAGCGGTGGGTGAGAGTGGACACCCATTAAGTTGCCATTTTATAGGCAACAACCTTATACCCACCTTATAGACCGGATTCGTGAATGAGGCGTACTAGTGGTAAGACTGACTTTACTCTTATACATATATATATATATTATTAACTTATAATATTATAAAGTATAAGGGTTGAATTTTAACTTTTAAAATTCTAAGGGCTAACTTGGAATTAAAGTATTCATAAGTGAAAACTTTACAAATTCCAAAACTTGAGGGCAAGTTTTGACACTATTCAAAACTAATTAATTCCATAACTTATGTGTTTAAAGTAGTTTTAATCCAAAAACTCTTCAAGTTCCATAACTTGAGGACAAGTTATGGAAGACTTTAAACTAATAAAAGAACTAACTTTTTCTTTATTTTATAACTTATGGATTTAATTATGGTTACATATTTTCCTTTAATGAAGTGACTCTTGAAGTTCCATAACTTGAGGACAAGTTATGGAGTCATAAAAGGTTATTCAATGACACAAGACTCTTCATTTTGTAACCATTGCCAACTATTCAAAACTTTTCATTTCTTGTAACTTATGAGTTTAATAGAGTAATAAAATGAGGACTTTTCATTTTTCTAACTCTTGTGTTCTTTTAATGGTTTTTTTTTTATTAATCCAAGAGACTTTTGGTTTTTTCCATAACTTGAGGACAAGTTATGGACTCCATTAAAACACATTATGATCAAGAATTAAACTACCATATAGGTTACAAATAATTCCTATGATCATCTAAACTTCATAAGAACAAGAACATGAATATGAACACTTTCAAGAATCAAAATCACATTAAACTTTGTAATTTTGATAACTAGTTGTTGTAAATGAATTAGCAAAAACATTACACCAGCTAAAACAAGTTTTTCAAGTACCAAAACAGTTTAGGGTAATGTTTCCAATCCATTTCCAGCAACTAAAGTCGAAAATCTGCACTCTGTTGACCCTACTCGCCGAGTTGCATGAACCTACTCGCCGAGTAGGTTAAAGATACTCATGAACTCGCCGAGTCCCCCCCATGGACTCGCCGAGTCCATTCGTCAGGCAGCAAGTTTTCGACCTTTTTCAACTTTTAATTACAAGTATAAGAGAAATCAAGCCTAGGCTCTGATACCACTGTTGGGTTTTGAGCATTCTAACACTCCTAAGTGTACATGCAACCCTAAATACCTTGGATCTATGTTTTCTCTATTATACATGCAAATAAGAACATCCAAGGTATTATCCTAATCTAGCATACAAAACAATAACTATAGCAAGATAGAATACATACCTCTTTGATGTATAAAGTCTTCATGAAGCTTGAGTGTCTAGTGCTCCAAGTGTGACACCTCAAATGGAATCACAATCATCAAAACACTTGGAATGTCTTGAGAGAATTCTACACTCATCAAAATCGGCTAGCCCTTTTTTTCTTCACACACTAGTGTGATTCTAGTTGCCAATTTTGTCAAGAATAAGATCTTTATATAGTGTTACAATTAGGGCAAACCCTAATTGTCATGACTTTCCATTTCCTTGGATCCATGGGTTCAAATACACCATGGAGCATCCATGAACCATCCTATGGGTTTTACCCCAACTTGATTATCCATGGAGCATTAGCCCACTATACAAGTATGGATGATTTACACAATCAACCCATATATTTAATTAGTCTTCTTTTGATCACTTAATTAATCCTAGATTAATTCTTGATCAATACTAATTAAATAATCTCATTATTCTTATTATTAATATACTAGAACTTATAATATATTAATAACCATAAGTGTCTTATTTCTCTCATTCTAGTCTATCCAAGTGCATGATGGTATGCAACCCAAATGGACCATGCCGGGTCGAGTCAAGTCTTACCAATTATAGTTATGGACTTAGACATTAATCCAACAGATACCTCCTTCATTTGCTGATTGAGCCGCTCCAGAAGGCTCTGCCACAAACTCATTTGAGATAAATTCAGGAATGAGTAGTTCCATAAAGGTTGAAGTGGTTGCGGAAGCGTCATTGGGCATGAAATCTCTTTCCATACGTGTAGATGGCGTAGCTTCAACATCAAGAATATCATTTTGGACAGGAGATTTAGGACTATCATGTTGCGCAGATGACTCCCCCTCTAGTGTAGCAGAGGACTCCCCTTCAGGCATAGCAAAGGACTCCCCCTCAGGCATAGCAGAGGACTCCCCCTCAGAAGAGACTGGGGACTTCCCCTTGAATGATGAAGATGATGCAGATGGAGGTCTGTAGACAACTTCTTCGTCTTCGTCTTCAGAAATCTTCTTCAAACCAGAAACAGATCCAGACGAGCCACTCGAAGACACATTTATTGATTTGAACAGCGATGTGTAATCAAACAGCCAATACGGACCCACTCTACCGTCCGTCTCATTTTCTTCCAACCAACGTACATCATAGGATTCCACAATCTATTTTGTCTTTTTATTATAGACTCTATAAGTAGTGTGAGCGGCATACCCTATGAAGTAACAATCATCGGCCTTGGCATTAAACTTGGGGTTGGTATCTAAGTGAAGAAGAGTGCAAGGACAGCCAAATACATGGAAATGACTGACTGACGGCTTGTAATTATATAAAATTTCATACGGGGTCTTCATCTGAGCTTTGTTGATCAACACACAATTTTGAACGTAGCAGGCAGTGTTTATCGCCACAGCCCAAAACAAAACTGACAGTTTTGAATCACATAGCATTGTCCTTGCAGCGTCCTTTAAAGTTCTGTTTCTCCTTTCAGCAACACCATTTTGTTGGAGGGTCTGAGCAGAACTGTATTGACGCATGATACCCTTTTCTGTGCAAAAGTGATCGAGAACAGAATTCTTGAACTCTGTTTCGTTGTCGGTACGAAGCGCCTTCACCCGATGGTTAGTCTGGTTCTCAATTAATATTATGAATTTCTTAATCAAGTCAGCAACTCCAGCTTTGTTGGATAGAAAGAAAACCCACGTAAAACGAGAGAAATCATCAATCACAACTAGGCAATAAGAATTTATGTTGATGCTGAGAACATTTACTGGTCCAAACAAATCCATATGTAGAAATTGAAGCAACTTGCCAATTGAGTTGACCTGTTTCGGCAGGTGTGGTTTTCAATGATGCTTTCCTTAGGCACATGACACACATTTTTCAAACGTAATGAAGTCCTTGACAGGCAATCCATGGACCATCTCATTCTTTGCAAGACGATTCAAGTTCTTGGCATTAGCATGACCTAGTCTTATATGCCACAACATTGCAGTTTGTTCGGAGATCTTGGAGAAAAGTCACGTAACTTGTTCTGGAAGATTGTTATTCATATCAATGATATAGGCATTCCCATCCCTTTTAGATTTTACGAGAATCCACTCTTTTGGGATGACGAAGCCTGGCTTGAGAATCATGCATTCTTTATCAGTGAAATGCGTAGAATAGCCCTTGTCACAGATCTGAGATACACTTAACAGACTATGCTTCAGTTCAGGAGCAAAACTAACATTATCGAAACTTAAAACCCCATTTGTGACAGTTCCTCTTTGAGTGATCGTGCCACCATCTCCACCCACAAAGGAGATATATCCCCCATTAAATGATTGAATGTTGTGAAGTTGGGCGATATCTCCTTTCATATGTCGGGAACAGCCGTTGTCGACGCACCAGGGTCTGACGACATTCCCCCGCAACTGTCCCTGCAAAATGTGCGAGTTTAATTAGATTTGGGAACCTAGGTCATTATTTTCCTTGGTGGCCCCGATGCCTTTTCAGATTGATAAATTTCAGATTTTTCAGAGGACACGGAAGTCGAATTGGAAGCTAGTTTGGGCAGCCATTTATAATTGGGTTTTCTAATAGTCCCGGGTGATGTCAGATCCGTTTGATGGTGTGGAATCCCAATCAAATGGATGATATCAGATCAAATAGAAGAGAAGGAGAAGAAGAATAACATGAATCTTTGTGTAAATTGATTAGAATTAGGATCCAGATACAAAAGATTCACACACACAAAACTTCTCTCTAGTTTCTCTCTTGGCCGTACACTCCTTGTGTTTTATCAATCTCTACACCTCACCCTAACACCTATATATATATATATATATATATATATATATATATATATATATATATATATATATATATATATATATATATATATATATATATATATATATATACAAGGGGAACATGGGCCGGCGAACATGGGCCGTAAATGGGTTTACGGTCGTACACCTATTGGGTTTTAGTATACTACAACATCCTATGATGCACATACAACCCTAAATACCTTAGATCTATGTTTTCTCTATTATACATGCGAATATGAAGTTTCCAAGATATTACCCTACACTAGCATACAAATATCATATACTTGGGTAATAAAATAGACAAAATACATACCTTCTTTTTTTATGTAACTTGTCTTCATGAAGCTTGAGTGCCTAGTGCCCCAAGTGTGACACCTCAAATGGCTCACACAACACCATGAACACTTGGAATAACCTTGAGAATAAGGATACTTTGGTCCTCTCTAGTGAAATCGGCATTGCCCTTTTGTGTACACACACTAGTGCCAATTTCACCAACCAAGGACATCTTTATATAGTGTGGAGATTAGGTTTAAACCCATGACCTTTCGTTTCATATGATCCATGGGTTAAACACTCCATGGACTATCCATGAAGCTTAGCCCAACCTAAATGAACTTGGCCCACCAGACATATATATCTAAGAGTCCATACTTAATTAGTTCCTTTTGATCACTTAATTAATTATAAATTAATTCTTGATCAATACTAATTAAATAATATGATTGTATATTAATATACTAGAACTTATAATATATAAATATAAACCACAAGTATCCTTTTTCCTCATCTTGTCAATCCAATTGTCTCGATGCCATGCAACCCAAACGGACCATGCTGGGTCGGGTCAAGTCTTACCAATTACTGTTATGGACTTAGACATTAATCCAACAGTCTCCCACTTTAATAAGTCTAAAACTATTATTGTGTATAACTTCAAGAACCGACAGGCAATCGTAGCCCTCAAAAGCTTATGTCAAACTCTTACCTTGTCGATGAACTTTGACCTTTGTCAATGACTTATCCATTAGATAAGGGATCATATATTCCTCCATTCTAGATATCATATCGACTGAGACATGGATTAAAATCATTCTATCTGTCCATTTTTGTTTCCCGATTTCCGATTCATTGTTTCGGTTTTATCAACTTTATACTTGAATTAAAAACACTAGTTGTCCCATGCTCCAAGCATGTACATTATGTTTTTTTCTAAAAAATAGCTTTGCCATACACCAAGATGCACTCTATGTTTGTCTATGATCCTTACTTTGTGAAATAAACCAATTGACCAAACTTTCAATGATTCTAATTTCACACTCCCGAATTCTTATGACAAATGCAGGAATTCCAACTTCATGCCATTTTACCGAAATCTGTTAGATTATAAACTTATATGCAATGATTCTCTTGTAATGATTATGCACAAAGTCACAAAGACTTGGCAACAAACATTACAGCGCATTCCAAAGGAGATCAACTCCTTGGAAACATCCTTCTTGCATTAGGTTTCCTAATCTTACACAGATTTATTGAACAACTTCCACTAATAGGATCATTTCCACATTCCCCTTTTGACTATCACTTCTAAATAAGAGTTGCCTCTTTTCAGAATATGTCAATATGGTCCTTCCAACAATTAACACTATACTTCCAACTGTCCCTGAGCAACCAATCTTTGTTAAACCTTAGATTGTCCTCGACAATTGCTTAATCCTTTTAGTCATATCCAATTCTAGACCTTTTCCCTTCTTAACGCCCTAGGCATTTGGAAAATTTTAGAAAGGATGAATATAGCACATGTAACGGATCCTATATCTGAAGCATATGGAACAAGATTCATGATGTCTCACATAAAGACTAAACCAGTCTTTTGCTATAATATTTCCATTTCAATTTGCCAAGTTCTCTTAATTCAGATTATGAAAAGGGATGTAATAATCATAATCGAATTTTAGAGAGCAAATAATGAACCCATATATAGAATTTCCTTATGAAATTCATATATTTTCTTGACTAAATTTGATTAAAATCTCAATCTAAGCTTTTAGAATTGAAATGAAGTATAATTTGCTCTCCCTTAATTATAGAAAAACACCTTTTTTTAACGAATTGACACTTTTGTTTTCTATAATTAACATTTCTAACTTGAAATACTTATCATAATTATCATGCTCCCGCTAACATGACGATTATTAGCATAACACTTATGCTCCCACTAGCTTTGACATGTACTCAGAAATCAGCTGGACTTCTAGAAATTAATACTTTATTGACTTTCTTACCAAAGTTTAGATTTCTGATACTAGATTGCTTTGATGAGACTTTATCAAAATCATACACCTTTCATTAGATAGCTCACAAGTGTTTTTAAACAATTTAAGATCTATGAAAAGGGATGTCGTAGTCATAGTCTCAATTGTTTAGACCTTTGCCACTTCTCACAAGTGTAGGTTAGTGTGTCGGTTAACCACACACGCTCCACTAACGACTTTGAGAATGTAAATATCACAATTGCTATCTATTTAAAATCTACTAAATGAAAGTGTTTCCTCACCATCATTTTCATGAATCGGAGAGAAACCTTATGACACTTAGATTTAATGGTGTATGAGTTCTTATCCATGTGAGTTGTCAAAACCATAGTCAGAAGACAAGGATAATGACAAATCCAAACTCATATGGATTGAACTCAATCTTAATTTCTTGCCATTAGGCAGCTCAATGGCCTGCCATTGCTTCGAAGTTGTTCTGCAACCAATTGAGAACTCTAAGAACTCATATGCAAAGCCAACTTTAATTGGAAGGGGCACAGAATATGTCAACGCGATAGGTTATAAACCTCAAGTCGTGTGCTAGTGAAGAACTTCAGGTTTTATTCTTGATTAGTTCTTTAGACTTTCAAGACCTTTAAGACTCCCACTCTCCTCTTTACATATAAGACTTTCTTGTCAGATATTCAAGAGATAGTGCAGATTCTAATCAAGACAAACACTCCACACAATTGGCCTTAGTTGGTCTTTGTTTTGTCCAAAACATCTCAACTTACCAACTTCAAATGTTCAAGAGTAGAAAAATTTTATACTTACATTTGACAAGTGTTTTAAACCTTCTTTAAGACATGTCACTCAAGTTACAATCTCGGAGTATGACTCTATGAATTGTTTTGGTATGAAATAGGACTCATCTTCTTGATTTAACCACTTCAACAATTAATAGCTCCTCTTCTTAGCTATCAGAATGCACTTAGAGGATGAATTGCAATAAGGTCTCTTAATCATTAAGATGATCATATGACATGATACTAAAGTACTCTCCCATCTTTTCAGATTTGAGAAACTTTTATCCTTCTGCCTAATTTGATTCTTCTTATTCGCTCTGTCCTACATTGGAAGCTTTTCCAATGTCTCAGAATTACACCTAGGCTTGTAAGTATAACCATATTTACTGAGCTTTAGTAAATTATGACGAATAATCTTATCGATCTTTTGTGGTGGACTTTGGCCAGTACACAAGAATGTGTACTCGATCCCTTAGTCCTGCACTTGACTCACATATACATGTGAACAAGGAACTAGTCTTAATTTTCCAAAGATGAAAAATTCTCATTCATCATGCTATACAACTTGCATGATTCCAAGTTTCAGTCCAATTGAAACTTGGGTTATGAGGATCTTTCCTTATTTGGTAAATTTAGACATTACCACAAATGAAAGAATCAATTTCATATTTCCACTCTTGCTATTAATGGAATCATATAAGCAACAAATTTTTTTCCTTAAATCCCATTGTAACGATATTTTAAAATAAATAAAATCATAATTTTTTCCTTTTATATTTTAAAAACATTGCGGAAAAACTATCCTTACAATGAAAAGAGCATGAAAACTTTGTTGTTATCTATTCCTAAGCAATATATCATAACTCCTAAGAAGTAGCTCAAGAATCTAATCTTCAAACTATGCAATATAAATACATCTACGTGATCAGATTCAACATATTCTTTCTTTAAGTTTCTTCACTTTTCTTTGATTCTTACAAACTTCAATATGTAACCCAGTCACATCATGTATCAAGAATCTTAGTATAGAAACTTAGCAGAGTTAGATGGTGGATTTTACCTGAAGTAAGGTCAAACTTATTGACGTTAACATCCTTAGGTAAAATTGGCAGCTTCGCAACTAATGCCCCTTCCTTTGGCAATATAAACATACGGACCCTTTGGTAATGGTACCGGTACTATCACAAACTTAGCTTTTCTCTATACCATTTGGTAACCCGAGTTGACTATGGCCGATCCCTTTCCATTGGGAAGAGAATGTTTTTTCTGGATTTCTAGTTTCTTCATTGTCAATGTCCATAAAGTTTTAGGAAGTTGATCTTAGCAAATAGATAAGATCATTAAGGGTCTTGTCATACTCTGTTTCATAAGTGTCCCAAAGGAACTCACCATGTGACTTAGAAAGTGATTGAACCACCAACTTTTTAAAGTCTTTGACACCCAACTTACTCGGCTTGTCAGTATGTGACTTCATCTCCAAGATGTGATCACACCTATACGTTGCCTTGCCAATAGGGCTTGAGTGACCTTGAACTTGTGGGATAGGGAGAATAATTGGAGGAGGTGGAGGAAGTGAAGTTCCAAGAGATTTGGGAGGATCATAGATGTCTGAACTAGACATATTTTGGGAGATATTCAAGATATTTCATTAAAAGTCCTTAATATAACACCCAATATGAGATATTAAGGCTAGGACCCAACAAACTATTTTATAACTCAGAAGAGGGATGCCGTAATCCAAGCTTTATAATATTTGAAGGTAGGTGAATGACGATTCACCAATTTCCACCAAGATAAATGAAATGTATGATTAGGTTTTAATTGGTTTTGAAACTCCTAGATTCTTTTGAGATTCATTGAATTGTTTAATGGCATGTT
Source organism: Lactuca serriola (assembly GCF_051521515.1). NCBI lineage: Eukaryota > Viridiplantae > Streptophyta > Magnoliopsida > Asterales > Asteraceae > Lactuca > Lactuca serriola. Next base: position 214,737,804 of record NC_136408.1, on the reverse strand, counting down.
TCAATCTCGAGTGTGCGCTTCAGGTTTTGTGACTGGGATGTCGAGGATCACAAAACAAGGCGTGAAGTAACCATGCAAATATACTTGGTACCCTTAATACTTACCCCTTAATCGATGTGCCGGTTAACCATACATGCTCCACCGATACTATACTAAATATTAAGTTACCGTTTTCCTTCCTTGTTAAGTCTAGGTTAGTGTGCCAGTTAACCACACACGCTCCACTAATGACTTAAACAAAGTGCAAAGTGTGATTTCATAGATTAGCACCTTATTCACATTTTCCTAAGTAACTAAGATTGGGTATTATTAAGAGTTTAGTTACTTAGTATTTATCATTAATACTTTTAATGAAGGGAGAATTCTATTCCTTGTCCTACGCGTTCGGCTAACGACCCTCCACCGGTCAAGGAAGCGGTGGGTGAGAGTGGACACCCATTAAATTGCCATTTTATAGGCAGTAACCTTATACCTCCCTTATAGACTAGCTTCGTGAATGAGGCCTACTAACAGGAAGACTGACTTTACTCTTATACATATATATAAATATTATTAACTTAGAATATTATAAAGTATAAGGGTTGAATTTTAACTTTTAAAATTCTAAGGGCTTAACATGGAATTAAAGTATTCATGGTAAAACTTTACAAATTCCAAAACTTGAGGGCAAGTTTTGAAACTATTCAAAACTATTTAATTCCATAACTTATGTGTTTAAAGTAGTTTTAACTAAAAAACTCTTCAAGTTCCATAACATGAGGACAAGTTATGGAAGACTTTAAACCATTAAAGAATGTGACTCTTCCTTATTCATAACATATGGATTTAATTAAGGTTACATACTATTTTTTAATATTTAATGAAGAGACTCTTGAACCTCCATAACTTGAGGACAAGTTATGGAGTCATAAAACCATTTAATGAGGACAAGACTCTTCATTTTGTAACCTATTACAACTTTTATGAGTATTAAGAAAATTAAATGTGACTTTTCAGGTAACTTTAGGACAAGTTACAAAAACACATTTTAGAATCAACTCTTAGATTAAAATGGATTGAAAACATATTATCACATAATTTTCTATTAATCTAAATCAACTCATAACACCAAGATAATTCAAAAAAAAAAAACTTGTGAATTTCATGACTTATGGAGTTTAATGTGTTTGTTTAATGATGAAACTTTTCATGTTCCATAACTTAAGAAGAAGTTATGGAATTCTTGAAAACATTAATACCAATTTTTGTAACTCCATAAAAAAACTTTGAATCAAATTTTTTTTAAACCTTTTCATATCCATAACTTATGGAGGTTTCTAAAAACTCTTTAGATCAAACTTTTAATACTAATAAAATAATCATATCATTTTATCTTTTACTAAATTTGACCTAATTTAACTCATATAGCAAATGATTCAAATTTTACAAATAATTAGTTTTTCACAAAAACAAGTAATTATCTTAAAATTTGACAAACGTCATGTTTTTTTTTCAACTTTGAAAATAAAACATTTGCATCAATATAACAGAAAAAAACCCATGGCTCTGATACCACTTTTGGGTTTTAGTATACTACAACATCCTATGGTGCACATACAACCCTAAATACCTTGGATCTATGTTTTCTCTATTATACATGCAAATATGAAGTTTCCAAGATATTACCCAATACTAGCATACAAATATCATATCCTTAGGTAATAAAATAGATAGAATACATACCTTTTTTTTATGTAACTTGTCTTCATGAAGCTTGAGTGCCTATTGCCCCAAGTGTGACACCTCAAATGGTTCACACAACACCATGAACACTTGGAATAACCTTGAGAATAAGGATACTTTTGTCCTCTCTAGTGAAATCGGCATTGCCCTTTTGTGTACACACACTAGTGCCAATTCCACTAACCAAGGACATCTTTATATAGTGTGGAGATTAGGTTTAAACCCACGACCTTTCATTTCATATGATCCATGGGTTAAACACTCCATGGACTAACCATGAAGCTTAGCCCAACCTAAATGAACTTGGCCCACCACACATATAGATCTAAGAGTCCATACTTACTTAGTTCATTTTGATCACTTAATTAATTATAAATTAATTCTTGATCAATACTAATTAAATAATATGATTATATATTAATATATTAGAACTTTTAATATATTAATATAAACCAGTAGTATCCTTTTTCCTCATCTTGTCATTCCAATTGTCCCGATGCCATGCAACCCAAATGGACCATGCTGGGTCGGGTCAAGTCTTACCAATTACATTTATGGACTTAGACATTAATCCAACAAAACCTGTTTACGGCCATAAAGACTGACCGGAAACCCCACCTAACCGTAAACTAGATAGTAAGCTCATAAGATATTACATAAAAATATAATTTCACAGAAAAGCAAATTATAAACCATATTTTGACCCAACAATCTCCCCCTTGGTTTATAGCTTTCTTTTCTTCATTAACCCAAAGAGCTCCCCCTAAAAAGTAGCTGAGTCTTCTTGTCAATCTTCAATGGGAACTTGGCTTTAACTTTAACCTTCGATTTCTTCATAGCATCAGGATGAACATATGAATGACTTCATCTTGAGAAATTGAGCTTTTCTTCAGAATTTGGAATTGAACGCACATTGGGTGAGGAGGTTTGACGTACTAATTCTTGAAAGATAGCGCTTTCAGCTTGAGAATCTTTAGAGAGAACATCAGAGAGAACATATCTTCTGGATCACTTCAGCAGGTACAAGATAGCAACAAACTGATTGAGGAGGCTTCAATGTAATCTGTCACATAATCTTCAATTTCTTATTCACTTTGCTTCTGGGGTTGAAGGATTGAATGCTGAAAGAATGATCTTCATTTCTTGCTCCTTCGAATGAGATTTCTTCGATGCTCACGGACGAAGGTTTGGCTCAGAAATCTTCGACACAGTCTCCATGAGTCTTATCTATACCTGAAATCACTTTTCAAGACAAAATAAAACTAAAAGAAAACTTAGCACAAAAATTAAAACAAAAACAAAAATATTTTTGGATTTTTCATATTTTCTGAAAAAGAAATAAAACATAAATAACACTTATTTTTTTAATTTTTGATTTTCTGATTTTTTTTTTAATTGTCCCCTAATATTTAAATTAGAAGAACACTATGAACAAACTTAACAAAAACAAAAATTAAATAATAGCCAACTTTAAGAGTGATTTGGGATCAAAGTTGTTGGACAGCCTTATTCTACTTGTCGGTACCCTTATCTTCATGTCTTTGTCTGATCGATCGCCAGTATTGTGGTCCACTTAAACACGAAAAATTTGTGACAATTTTAGGACAGTTTACCAATGACATGACACATACTCATATAGAGGATTATAACTCTTCACTATCATGATTGACCCTAATTATTTAATAAAATTTTCTTATGACCATTCAACTGACTACGACCAGGGATATTGTTGTCCACCTAAATTGAGCAGCGAGATCTATAGACAACCTGTATGTGATCAATTTTAATTGTACTAGAACGTGTTTCCCGCTTCCTGGCGTGCCCCAACCATCAAGGAGTTCCAGAATACTCCTTACACCGGGTTAGAAGACAATTATTAAGAGAGAAGATGGATTTAGAATGGATATGCTGTACATCTAGGTCGGATCTCTTCCAATCACGCAAAGGATGAAACAGATGACTAACTAAAGTTTCAGAGGGATTGAGAAGAGAATGGTGCATATAATGTTTACCAGGTCGGATTTTGAGTCACACAAAGGAGACAGTATATGGCTAACAGATAGAAAGAATTGCATAGATACATGATGCAGAGAGATAGAGTTGCATATGTTACAGTCCAGGTCGGATCTCTCAATCACGCAAATCAGGCAACATGTGTCTAATAGACAAAAAGAAAGAAAATAACCTTCTATAGACCTAATTTATCGGAATTCCCCAGTCACCCCATTAAAACCGGAATTAAGGATAGAATCTGTACATCAAGGAAAAGTGAATCAACAGTTCTAGATACGGGTTCTTTTAGTGTGAACAATAGATTCCCGTGTATATCTCCCAGCTCAACCTATCCGAGCCTCGTATTGTCAAGTTAAATGTATCTATCTAGGTCAAGATTTTTCAAGTCTCTAGATTCCTTAAGCTCATCTATGCCTAGTCAAGTCCATTTTAATCTTTCATGCCTAACAGCGCATCGAACACATACCCTAGACAATTTAGATTCAGTCCCTTACATAGATTCAGATTGCCAGTTATCACATGATTATATCACTTCCCAAAACATCTCCTGCAAGCACATTCCATTAACACCAGATTTTTGATTTTCTAATTTTCTAATGTTTTTGGATTTTTTTTTAAATAAAATTTTACAATTTTTGTTTTGTTTTTATTTCTCCCCCTAAATTTGTGCATAGGAGAGAAACGAAAGTAAATGCGCAAATTTAAACTATCTTAAAACAAAAATTAGTCTTTAAAGCGAATCAGCTTAAGAAAAACTCAGGAGTATAGTGTGACAACCCAAAATTTTCAATCCAGTACAGTCAAACACTTCATTAGAAGTCAAACTCATTTCTGCTATCTTTTAGCACAATTAGGAGTATATTTGATCGTTCAGAGCCTTGTACACTTAAGGAATAAGTATCAGGGTTTATTGGCTGAAGTTATAGCTCAAGGAAATGACCTTAAACACCCCTGCAAGAAGTTCACGGCCAACACATGGGAGTTTACGGCCGTAAACTCCATGTGGGCCGTAAACTCTAGCTTATATGGTGAAGAGGTGGTTATCTATTCATTCCTCCCTTTAATTTTGCCCGAATCCTCTCAAGTATCATCCCGATCTTCAAAACTCGTAAGCTTATTGTCTTAACTAGTTGATATCTTGCATGAACTAGTAATCTTACATGATTTCATCCATGAAATCATTCCATTTTCTAGATCTTCAAGTTTCACCAAGAACACACACTAGTGTTCTTGGCCAAAACCGACCATTCAAGGTTCTAGATTGTAAGTACTCTTGATCCAACTCATACTACACTAGGTTTATCATATTTAGAGCTTAGAAAACATAAGAAATCATGGGATTCAAGGATTTTACGGCTAATACATGTTCTTGGGACGTAAACCCCTTTTAAGGGGGCAAATGACACACTAACACCTTAGGAAGCCTTCGTTAGTGACATAGAACCTTAAACCATTGACCTAAGGACCACAATTCACGAAATGGTAGTTCTTACCAAGAGTTTACAGCCATAAACTCATCGGGAAGTGGTCCCAGGACCGTAAACACAATACAAGGTCATTCTAGGACCTTAAACCCACTCAAACACTTGTTTAAAGCTTTGGAGCGCTTCACCACTTAAGCCCTTAGAGTTTTAAGCCCCTTTTGGTGACCAATTGAGAGTTTACGGCTAGGAGTAAACTCCCGTGGAACGTAAACTCCAACAAACATGGTCATTGGACCATAAACTCCCGTATGAGGCCTTGCACTCCTTTGTTGCAACCCGATAGCCTCCTAGCACTTGACCAAAGTGTTTTCCTCGCAATAGGATGTTTATACATGTTTAATTAGTGTTATAATCACTAATTGTTTATATACATATGTCTTCATATGAAATTAGGATCATTGTGTGTGTCTAAGTCTTCACTTGACACCAAGCATTACTCCGACACTTCCTTTCGATCCGCTCACTACAGGTGAGTTCATACCGCTTAATCAATGTTTTAAATGTTTTTAAATGCTTTATGGGGGGGGGGGAATACAATTTAAATCATGTTTAGTTATTATATCAATCACATGTGATTAATAACTAGGATGCAAATGGATTTACTATACGTTAACTGTTTTACCAAATAAATTTCTTCAAATGACTTTCTTAAACGTTTTATATGTTTAAAACTCTTTATCAAACTACTTTATACACTTATGTTTCTTTTCAAACTCTGTTACAAATGAATTTCAAACAAAGGTTTTCTTTATATTTAGGTTGTTTATTCAAACAAAATACTTTCAATCCGTTTTATAAATTGACATCAAGTCGATCTTTTCTTCGATATTAATCTTATTCAAAGGTTTTATAAAACTCCTTTTATGATTTTATATAATCAAATTCATGCCCATATATTTATAGTTATATAAGTAATGTTTAAAGGACATAGGAAGGCTAACACACTCTATTTCCTTTTCCTCGTTGGGATGTGGCTATGGGGTACCGGTTATCCGTCCGAATGTCTTCTAAGTATTAGTTATATATCATGTATACATATGTAGACATAAAAGTGCCCTCAGTCAGTTCAGTACCTTTGGCTAGCAAAGGTATACCTTCGTTGATACTTGTACCTTAATAGTAACTATTATAGGTATAGTTAGGAGATACTAGGTTGCTATTCCTATTACAAGGAATTACACCAGAGTCAGTTCATACATGAATCCATACTAAATGCTATATGAAGAGATACGTTTACTTAGATACGTTTACTTGGATACACTTATATGGATAGCTTTACATAGATACCTTGTTAAAATCATGCATGTATATGTATAATTATATAAGTAATGTTTAAAGGACATAGGAAGGCTAATCCGCTTTATTTCCTTTTCCTCGTTGGGATGTGGTCTGGTAGGGTGTCGGGTATCCGTCCGAAGGTCGTTTGAATCTTTAGTTATATATCATGTGTACATGTATGGAAATAGTAGTTCTAAACAGTCACTACCTTTGGGTAGCAAAGGTATACATTCATATATCCCTAGTAAACTATTATAGGTATAGTTTGGGGTTTTATACGATTTGGTAATAAATATGGATTTCAACCTAGCGATTCGTTGCGGAAGTCACCTTTAGTTCCAAATGTAGAATAGGGACTACCAATCATATTATTACTTGGTTACAACGGGTCTCATGAGAAGACTACTTACTTACTAGACGGGACTAACCATTCCGGCACCCAACTGTTAGCAACAGAGGTAATGAACATCTACAGATGCCTACGGTTAATAGTTATACTAGGTTACCTTTACGGGACTAACCATTCCTACACCCTGCTGTTAGCTACAAAGGATAATGAACATCTATGGACGTTCAAGGTTAATACTATTCGGCAGTCGCGATGTCAGGTTCAACCAAATACAAAAGGATAACACTTACATGGCTATATTTTTCCAATTACTTTTATTTTGTGATACATTCACATAAACGACGAGGTAGACTATATATATTGTTAATAGTAGTCATACACGGGAAAAACCAGCTTTGATACTTTCAAAACAGTCTAGTCTTGGTAGAAGACTACTTTTTATACTAATAGAAATCATAGGGATTTGCTAGGGTATTCAAACATTTTCAAACTACTTTCAAAAACAGTTCACACTTATACAAACTCCTATTTTATTTTGATTGTTCATTATGTTGTCTTATACTATGAAGGAACACATATGTAACTAAAATTATACTATTAATGCAATGGATGATGTTGTTGCTTGTTTACTACTTTGCATTGTTGTGATACATTACATTACGTCCTCCGCCCCAGAACGTTTCCGCCCTTCTCGGTTTTGGGGTGTGACAGATTGGTATTAGAGCATTGTTTATAGTGAATTAAGTATATCAACCGGTAAAAGATATATACAGACTATAAATACAATGGGATTAAAAATACTCTGACCAAGAGTTTATACTTTTAAATAATATAATATTTAACAAAGTATATGTGCCTGCGTTCATACTAATATCCGTGTAACAATGACAAGAGCAAAAGTATTACGATTGTTGAATATCACAGGTAAGCTCGGGGACGTATGGTCAGTCTTGGGAGTGGCATAGCCTGATCAACTATGTTGTTCCGAGGAGTGATTAGCACATGCCGAAGAATGGTTGTGATGTGTCAACAAGTCTAAAAACTTACCAACACTACTACAAGGAGAACATTATAACAGAGCCTAGGTCTAAAATACCATAGGGGTGTTTGGTGTTACTATAATTACTTACTTGAGAACTAAAAAGGATCTTCATTACTAAGTTGATAGTTGCTAAGTGGATACACTAAGGCTATATGCAACTAGGATGTTATAGACTTAGAATCTATGAAATTTTTGCTTTACTCCTATTCCTTGAGAATTCGGAGTTAAGGTCACTTATTCGAATGCCTATCCTGTTTTGATTTCATATGACTGGTATGCAATTTACAAATAGTGATGTAACTAATGAAGATTTTCTAATAATTATCTAGATAGTTCGTCTAATGATTATTTCCTTCCATCAATTCTTGCATTGATAACATGGCTGGACTCCATCCCCATGACAATCTGTGCCTTCCGAACGAAGTAATTGCTGCATGGTTTGGAGAAGAACTAGAGAATGATCATCCGATCTGTTTGAATGATCACCATGATTAAGACGTTTCAGATTGTGCTAATTCCGAACCCGAAGTCGATAACCTACCCCCGATTGCTCCCATTCCAAATCCTAACCCTCATCCGGCTTTTCATGGCCCGACGCCTCCTTGGGTCGAATGTTTGGAAGCATGGAGCGAAGATCAAGATCAACCTATGCCGTTTAATGGAGACCGAAACTTTTACAACGTAAATGAAAGGAGCACAGCAGACATAGTTCTACCAAGCTTGATCCGTAAAGTTGCCCGAAACGAAATTCAGGGCAGGACAGCTCTACATCGTATCGCAGAAGTTGACACCAATGTAGGAATGCATATCCTTCGCACCAATCACCTTGAGCATGCTCGGGAAAGATCTGAGAGAGACCACAAAACCCTGTTGCAAGCATTAGCGAAAACCTGAGCTGAAGTCATAGAGCTCCGAGTACGTCAGAGGGTATACGAAAGATACCTGCTTGGTATGGAACGTCAGCTAGCTGAACTAAGGGTTCACCATAGGGGTGACCGTCGCCAGTAGGAGATATTGTATTTGATTCCTTGTTTTAAAAGAACCATGTTCCTATCTATGATTTGTGTAACTCCTCCTATGTGCCTACCTTGTACTGTAAGTACTTTAGTTAGGTCATTATGCTGCCAAATACTTTTTTCTCCAGATGTGATGTAAGAGCTACTACCAGGTCAATTTTTCCAAACTTATTACATCTTAAACATCGATGATATTGACAGTCAACTAACTTCTGTTTCATTCTTTGTTCAAATACTTTCGTCATACATTCATAGGAGTCTATCTAAAAACCCACTCTAGTCAAGTTATTGGACTAGAGTAACTGAGCTCAGGAATCATTCCCAATCCTCATCCAAGGGTTGGATCATGTTATTCACCGACCAATGATACCCCGGCTTGAACGTAAAACGTCTTGAGACCATTCGACAAACATACTTCTACCCCGTACTAGGACTGCATCATAGGGATGTAGGTCAAACCTTCGTGAACATAATCCTATTCCGTATTAGGACTACATCATAGGGATGTAGGTCAAACCCTCGAAAACATATTCGTACTCTTTACTTGAACGATCGAACCAGATCTAGGTTCAAGTATAATCGCTCACAAAATCTTTATCTTTCGTATTACAAAATCATGTCGTCGCCTGGAAACAGTCAGCCGAACAACGAAACCCCTGCCTTTCCTATGGACACTGCTACTTTCCAAGCCACGGTTACAGCTGTCGTGATGGCTATTGCGACAGCTATCCTTGCAAACCGAAACACCATCAACGAGAGCACTGCTGTCAATGGGGTTGAAAATTCTGATCGTTGTACCGATCCGGGAAGCCAACAAATATTATCAGTCGCCAACACCCAGAACAACAACTTAGAGTTCATGAAACGGAAGCATCAAGCCCAAACAATACGCAAGTGATTTCAAAGGCTTGCCATGCGACAAAAACCAGTGGCGACTCCTGCCACCTCAGCACCGGTCAAGCGTTATAAGGGAACACTCTCGAAGTGTAACAAGTGTACCTATCACCACAAGGGAACTTGCAGAATGTTGCAATGCATCACTTGCAAAAAAATGGGGCACACTGCTCGCTTTTGTAAAACCAACCCTACCAACGGAATCAGCCCAGCTTGCTATGGTTGTGGTGAAGCCGGGCACTACAAGAGGAATTGTCCAAAAAGGAAGATCAACGAAAGCAATCGTGTCCACATAACTCCGCCTCGACACTTCACCTCCACCACAAATGCTAGTACTAGCCAGATATCTCACCAATGCGATGATATTGGACACTTCAAGAAGGATTGTCCAATAACAAAGAACTTCGGTGCAGACGGCAGAATTCTAACGATCACTGCCGTAGGAGAGGCTACTCCGAACCCACGTTAAAGTAATTAAAGCGTTTTGTTGTAACAGGCTTATAAACTATTTAAAACAAGTGCTACTAGAGTCTTATCTTTTGTGAGATCCCGTCAATAAAGGGCCCCTCGTGATGCGTATACTTGGCTTTTGTAGTATACCTTGTTCACAACAATAGTCTTGTAGTAAAACTAAAGTACAATAACTCTGTTAAAGGTTAAACTGTTCTGTTTTGTCCATAACACCTTATGTTCAAATCTAATGTCTTTAGTTTGGATATGATTCCGACATTATCATACAACTTGATTCAATTTGATCCTCGCAATACCAGCTTCGTGCGCACATCTCTTTCTCCGAAATAGTCTTGCTAGCGAAGCCGCCATCCCAAAACACCCGAGTACTCATGTATAGAGTACCTCAGGTTCTTATCCTTTCCGAAGAAACCTCAGCAAACCTCCCCGAGGTACCACTCGTATAGTACATCAAGTTCAATCCAAAGACCCATACGGTTGATCTATCACTGAAGAATGTATACAAATGGGTGGTATATAATCAAGTTTCTAGAGGTTTAGAATTGATGACTTCACTTTAACTCTTTTCCTCGTTCGGATGTGAGGTTAAATGGCAAGCATTTATTCGACTACCTCTTCAATCTTAATTATATACGACTCATATACACGAGATTGTGATCGATGAACCACGTATGAATTCTAATAGGAACTTCAGGATGGAGACTGCCCAAGACATCGAGTAATCGCATGTTCATGTGAACAAACTTAGGACCTAGTGAGACTCCTGCAACTAGAATCGGCCGTGTAACTGACAAACCCAACCTTCACCGTGAACTTAGTAATGTACATTTTACCCTTCACGTCTCGAACTTGAAAACATACCTTTCCGTCAGGACTCTCATAATCCCACTCGACGAGATCGAGATCAACGAGAGCCTTGCCTTCATGGAAGAACCGTGGTAGCCATGGACCGAGAAGTCATGCGAACAAATCAATACCGCTTCCCATTAGTGAAGCTTCGATGGAATTCCAACCAAGGACCCGAATTCACTTGGGAGCGCAAAAAGCAATCGATTAGGAAGTAGGCCCACTTCTTGTCTCGATTATTCTTACCCACTTCCTTACCTAACTTCTAATTTCGGGACGAAATTCCCTCTAACAGGGGGATGATGTGACAACCCAAAATTTTCCATCCAGTACAGTCAAACAATTCATTAAAAGTCAAACTCATTTATGCTATCTTTTAGCACAATTAGGAGTATATTTGAGCGTTCAGAGCCTTGTACACTTAAGGAATAAGTATCGGGGTTTATCAGCTGAAGTTATAGCTCAAGGAAATGACCTTAAACACCCCTACAAGGAGTTCACAGCCAACACATGGGAGTTTACAACCGTGAAGAGGTGGTCATTTGTTCTTTCCTCCCTTTCATTTGGCCCAAATCCTCTCAAGTATCATCCCGATCTTCGTCCCCGATCTTCAAATCTCGTAAGCTTATTGTCTCAACTAATTTATATCTTGCATGAACTAGAAATCTTACAAGATTTCATCTGTGAAAGCATTCCATTTTGTAGATCTTCAAGTTCCACCAAGAACACCAAGAACACCAAGAACACACACTAGTGTTCTTGGCTAAAACCGACCATTCAAGCTCCTAGATTGTAAGTACTCTTGATCCAACTTATAGTACACTAAGTTTATCATATTTAGAGCTTAAAAACCATAAGAAATCATTGGATTCAAGGAGTTTACGGCCAAGACATGTTCTTGGGGGGGGGGGTAACCCCTTTTAAGGGTGCAAATGACACCCTAACACCTTATGAAGCCTTGGTTAGTGACATAGAACCTTACACCATTGACCTAAGGACCACAATTCACGAAATGGTACTTCTTACCATGAGTTTATGGCCGTAAACTCATGGGGAAGTGGTCCCAGGACCGTAATCACAATACAAGGTTATTTTAGGACCTTAAACCCACCCAAACACTTGTTTAAAACTTCGGAGCACTTAAACACTTAAGCCCTTAGAGTTTTAAGTCCCTTTTGGTGACCAATTGATAGTTTATAGCCAGGAGTAAACCCCCCTGGGCTGTAAACTCCAACAAACATGGTCATTGGACCATAAACTCCCGTATGCGGCCTTTGACTCCTTTGTTGCAACCCGATAGCCTCCTAGTGCTTGACCAAAGTGTTTTCCTCGCAATAGGATGTTTATACATGTTCAATTAGTGTTATAATCACTAATTTTTTTATATACATATGTCTTCATATGAAATTAGGATAATTGTGTGTGTCTAAGTCTTCACTTGACACCAAGCACTTGTCTGACACTTCCTTCCGATCTGCTCACTATAGGTGAGTTCATACCCCTTAATCAATGTTTTAAATGTTTTTAAATGCTTTATGGGGGGGGGGGAATACAAGCTAAATCATGTTTAGTTATTATATCAATCACATGTGATTAATAACTAGCATGCAAATGGATTTACTATACGTTAACTGTTTTACCAAATAGATTTCTTCAAATAACTTTCTTAAACGTTTTTATATGTTTAAAACTCTTTATCAAACTGCTTTATACACTGTATGTTTCTTTTCAAACTCTGTTACAAATGAATTTCAAACAAAGCTTTTCTTTATATTTAAGTTGTTTATTCAAACAAAATACTTTCAAACCGTTTTATAAATTGACATCAAGTCGATCTTTGCTTAAATATTAATCTTATTCAAAGGTTTTACAAAAATCCTTTTATGCTTTTATATTATCAAATTCATGCCCATATATGTATAGTTATATAAGTAAGGTTTAAAGGACATAGGAAGGCTAACTCACTCTATTTCCATTTCCTCGTTGGGATGTGGCTATGGGGTATCGGTTATCCGTCCGAATGTCATCTGAGTATTAGTTCTATATCATGTATACATATGTAGACATAAAAGTGCCCTCAGTCAGTTCAGTACCTTTGGCTAGCAAAGGTATGCCTTCATTGATATTTGTACATTACTAGTAACTAATATAGGTATAGTTAGGAGATACTACTTGCTATTCCTATTACAAGGAATTACACCAGAGTCAGTTCATACATGAGTCCATACTAAATGCTATATGAAGAGATACGTTTACTTAGATACGTTGTCTTGGATACACTTACTTGGATACACTTACATGGATACCTTTACATAGATACCTTGTTAAAAGCATGTTTGTATATGTATAGTTATATAAGTAATGTTTAAAGGACTTAGGAAGGCTAATCTGCTTTATTTCCTTTCCCTCGTTGGGATGTGGTCTGGTAGGGTATTATGTATCCGTCTGAAGGTCGTTTGAATCTTTAGTTATATATCATTTGTACATATACAGACATAGTAGTTCTGAACAGTCAGTACCTTTGGGTAGCAAAGGTATACGTTCATATATCCCTAGTAAACTATTATAGGTATAGATTGGGATTATATATGATTTGGTAATAAATATGGATTTCGACGTAGTGATTCGTTGTGGAAGTCACCTTTAGTTCCAAATGTAGAATAGGGACTACTATTTATATTATTACTTACTTACAGCGGGTCTCGTGGGAAGACTACTTACTTATTAGACGGGATTAACCATTCTGGCACCCAACTGTTAGTGACAGAGGTAATGAACATGTACGGATGCCTACGGTTAATACTTATACTAGGGTACCTTTACGGGACTAACCATTCCTACACCTTGTCGTTAGCTACAGTGGATAATGAACATCTACGGACGTTCAAGGTTAATACAATTCGGCAGTCGCGATGTCAGGTTCATCCTAATACAAGAGGATAACACTTACATGGCTATATTTTTCCTATTACTTTTATTTTGTGATACATTCACATAAACGATGAGGTAGACTATATATATTGTTAATAGTAGTAATACAAGGGAAAAACTAGCTTTGATACTTTCAAAACAGTCTTGTCTTGGTAGAAGACTACTTTTTTATACTAATAGAAATCATAGGGATTTGCTAGGGTATTCAAACATTTTCAAACTACTTTCAAACAGTTCATACTTATACAAACTTTTTCCAAATGTTCACAAGTCTTTACTTTCTAGTTTTACAAATCTAAGACACATTAATACTTATGAATTCACCAGCTTTATTGCTGATACACGCTTTCAAAATACTTGTATTCTCATATCACAAATACACGCTTTCAAAATACTTGTATTCTCATATCACAAATAGAAAGGTACGACGACCACATTTTGTTAAGACGGAGAAACCAAGACTCCTATTTTATCTTGATTTTTCATTATGTTGTCTTATACTTTGAAGGAACACACATGTAACTAAAATTATACTATTGATGCAATGGATGATGTTGTTGCTTGTTTACTACTTTGCATTGTTGTGATACATTACATGATGTCCTCCGCCCCAGAACGTTTTCGCCGTTCTTGGTTTTGGGGTGTGACATATAGAGAAGAAAATTCAGACTGTAAGTCACCGATTGAATTTGCATCCAGAAGGTCTGAGAACAGCACGCGTTATCTCAGAACATATCCAAAAATTCTTCACATCGTTAAGTACTAACCCCATGAGTGATCCCTTCCTTTCGTACCTTCCCGCAAAGGACACATACTCTCAAATAATGTTCTGAGTGTTGTATAGTTGAGAGATGGCCCCAATCATATGCCAGGAGCAGCCACTACTAACAAACCAAAGTCTGATGATATGCCTCCATAGCTGCTCCGACACAGAGCGGGATCCGTTGGTCTTTGGAACTCAGTCCATTTTGAAACTGGGTCGACCTTTGTCATCAACGCACGATAGTCTCTCCAATGACATATCATGCTTATCACAAACAGAAGATGTAGAAATATTAGAATCATTAATTGATTTGGGAGATTGAACCTTTGGTACCCATTTGTAGTCGGTTTTAACCCATTTCTTTTTCGATCCGATGGGTGTCCTGGCACTTGATTTGGAACTTGAAGTCGGACGTTGAGATAACTTTGACCTAGCCGGTATTGGTTTCGCTGGAGCATCTATTGGATTGGACTTCTTGGCCGACATTTCCTTCATGCCCTTGGGATTCGGATTCTTGGCCTTGTGGGTTTGATTCTTGGCCTTTTGTGTGTTCCAGTCACCATTGTTCATTAATGTGACCTGGAAGGGTATCTTTTGAAGTATCTCCCACTTGGCGCGTTTTGCCATCCTTGTGTATTGTAGGGAACGTATGTGTGACAACCCGAAAATTTTTTCCGTCACGATAACCCGTTCCCGTCAGTAAATCTCGTCTATCTTTCAATTTTTCCGTTAACATTTTGGATTAGGTCATTTAATTCAAGACTTTCATAATGACCTCGTGAGTGTCCAAACCCATTAGAAACACATGAAAACACCCCAAATTATTTATTGGAAAACTTTTAGTTTCGACCGCGTCGGGTTACGACAACTTAATCGGGTACGACCATAAGCCTCGTTTAACGTCAGCATCAGGTAGATTTCCACCGGGCCACAAACTCAAGCCTTATATAAAGGATGAGTGAACTTCAATTTAGCTTTTTACCACCACCTCATAACTTTCTCTCTCTACTCTCTCTCTAAAACTCGACTTTGATCCAAAACCACCCTTTTCAAGCTCCAATTTGGTAAGTGATATATCCTAGCTTATAGTTTAGCAAGTTTAGCTTTCAAATTCGTGTTTTAATCATCCAAAAGGACCAAAGACTTGTGTTTATGGTCCAAGAACCTCCCTAAACCGTGAACACCTATAAATGGGGTTCTGAAGCCCCAAAACCCTTCTAAACCACTTCTAGTTCTTAGATATGAAATAAGGGCTTACACGATTGGACTTAGAACACCAAAATCTTACCATTTGGGGAGTAAACTTGATTTTATGGCCCAAGAACACGCTTGGACCGTAACCCCTCATTCAGAGACCATAAACACCTTTTAAGGTGTTAAATTTCCCTTAAACACCTTCAAAAGCATCCATGAGCTTCCATGAGCACCAAAACATACACAAATGAGTCACAATTGATTTTATAGTTTAGGAAAGTCTCCCAAAACCGTCAACACCCCTTCTTAGACCATAAACACGTCCAAAGGGTGTTTAAGTGCCCATAACACCTTGTATGGCTTAGAATTGGGTCTAGAACTTTGTATGCTTAACCTACAACCACAAACACATGATTCATGGAAAAACATGAGTTTACGGCCGTAAACTCATGTTTTTATGGTAGTAAACTCATCAAGAACATCTTCATAAACCGTAAACTCCTTTCCAAGGTCATTTCAAGTCCCGATCACCTCCTAAGCCATGGAATCAACCCTAGAACCTTCCCTTGAGCAATGTAAGACCTTTAAACATCCAAGAACACACCACCCATGAGTTTATGGACGTAAACTCATGGGGATATGGTCATTGGACTATAAACTCCCCTAAGGGCTTACTCTTGAAGAGTAAACTCCATAGTCAAGCCATACACACCCTTAGATGCTACCCGGGTCACTCCTAACACTTGAAATAAAGTGTTTTCGCGCCTAGGAGTGTACTGTCTTATCTAATTAGTAGTTAAAAGTCTAATTAGATACAATTATGTATTTCCACATATTACATAGGAACCTCGCACACGTTCAAGCCCTGAACTATCATTTAGCATCCAACTGACATCTTTCTCGACCGGTGAGTTCATACCCCTACACCTTTTTCTATGTTTTCAATGTTTTCAGGGGGGGGGGGGGGAATACAAACAAAAGTACAAGAATATCTTGTACTTAAACTTATTATTTCATTTGAAATGTTTCATATTTCATATAATTTTAACACTAGAAATCATATTAACCAACTGTTTGACTTGCAGAGTTAGTTTTCAAACTAATTGCAAACCTTATTATATAGTGTTATATTGTATATTTTACCAACGATTTTCCACGTCATTTATGTTAAAATCAATAACCTAGAACTTTAGAACACGTCCTTGGTAACACTCCACATAGATACGCGAGTGGAGGACCCCCTTTGTATCACAAACATGATTTTTCGCATTACTTGTAAATTTCTTAGTCTTAATAATTGGAGACACGTCCTCTGAAACACTCTATAGAGATACGCGAGTGGAGGACCGCCCCTGTAACCAAAATCTCCTAGATTGGAGAGCGTGACTTGAGTGTATAGATCTATACGGGATTGACAACCCCGCACCTGGCTGCTAGCTATAGTCAAACCGAAAGGTTCAAGGGTGACGAAAGTCATAAAATGATACTAGACTTCATAATGCCATATCTAGTCTATCGTATGGTTATGGAACTCGCAATTTAGATAACAGAGATTTACATATTGGTAATAATGAAATTAGTAAGCTGATAACTTTAAGAATCTGTTTACTTCCCACATAATAGTTTTATATATGTGTTAAAACTAACATACATTTCAAGGATAACCAGGCTTTCAAGAAACTTCACACAAACACTTTAAGTATGGTAGATACTTGTACGTTACATTCAGAATCGGTTACCATCCACAAACTTTTAAGGAAAATAAGGGTTTTTCCTGGGATAACAGAACTCGATTTTAACTAGATCATGTAGTAACCAGATAACAAACTGTTTTCAACCAAACTGTGTAACAAATGGATAAACAAACGTTACTTATAAGAAAATATGGGATTATCTTGGATAATAACTTTTTCAGAAAACTAAAGGAAACTTGTTCATTTTCAAAAACAAACCACTTATGAACACACCAACTTTATGCTGATTTTCAAACTGCTTGTATTCTCAGGTTCTCCTTAGACAAGTATCCCACATCCTTTTGTAGAAGACGGAGCAGATGGAATTTACGTCTTTACTTTTTTTTTAAACTTATGTATCTATAAACCATGTATTACTTTACTCTTCTACTTTCAAACAAATGTAATGATTCTATGTAATGTAATCTTTTGTGTTTACTATGCTTACTATGTACATTGGTTATGATACTTTACATGACGTCCTCCGCCCCAGAACGTTTCCGCCATCGGTTTCGGGGTGTGACAGTATGCACGATTTGGACAGTTTTTGGCAATGTGTCCAGGCGTTCCACAGTGAAAACATGTCTTTTTCTTCACCGTGAAGTTGTTTCTTCCTGCCCCTGGTGGCGTATCCTTGCCTTGTATCTTATTGTTCCCGAATGCACACTTGCAATAAGCACTCTGTTGCGCTGGAATTGGAGCCCTATATTTCTCAACGACAGGTTTGTTAGGAGTAATAGAATTCGAAGCAACAAATTCTAAGTTCAAGGAGTAATTGGTTTGTTCAGTAGTGTTCTCCTTGTACTCATCTTCTGCGACTTTACCTACACATGAACTAGAAATATTAGCATCTTCAACCTAAATACCTCCCTACACAAATCCAGATGGTTTGCCATAATAAAGATGTGCCTCCTTGTCAATTTCTTCTTGTGTCATAGGGATGGATGTGTAGTTATGATTGAAAGGTGGAGGAACACTATCATACCCTAGACCCTTGTTTTGATTATCTTTGAATTTTAATTGGGTTTCAAATAAGGAATCGAATGTCTGACTTGACGCAGTATAATTTTTAAAATTAACATTTGTTTTTCCACACTAAATTTTCAAAGTGTCAAGTTCTTCAGTTACAGTAGCAAGTTGTCTCTTAATATAGTCATAATTTTCACACTTGCTGCTATACTCTTCCTGAAGCTTCCTAAAGTCTTTGGTTTTTGCTTCTAATTCAGCCTTTAGGGGTTTCTGTCCTTTCTTGAGTTGATATCCTTCATATCTCAGGTCCTCAACTTCTCTTTTAAATAAATCAATTTGTTCCCGAAGAAATTTAATCATAGTTTCACAAACTGGAGTACATGTAACTTCACTGACCGAAATGTTTTTAGAACTCATTGTTTTTCTACACTTCAAAGCATCAAGTTCTTCAATTACATCAGCAAGACTAAGATGATTGAGATCTTTTGTCTTCTTGATGATAGCCACATTCATATCCCACGATTTTGGAAGTGAATTCAGTAGCTTTTTGTTTATCTCAAACTTCGACAAGAAGATCCCAGCTATATATTCATCTCAGTAGTAAGTGTAGTAAATCGCTGCAACTGAGTTTCGAGGGTTTCTCCAGGGATATAATCGAAAATAATGAAATTTTGTCTTAACATATCCTGACGACTCTCTTTCATGTTTTCAACTCCCTCGTAGACCTTAAAATCAATTAAAAGGCACAACTAGAAGCCAAAATCAAACTTAAAAGTCAAACCAAAAAGCTAAATTTGAAAATTTAAAAGTTAAAAGAAAAAGTAAAAGTTTAAAGTGAAAGATCAAACTTGAAAGTCAAAGTCAAAATTTTAAATTAAAAATAAAAAATAAAAGTCAAAAATAATTTTTTTTATAATTTTATTATTAGTGTTATTATTATTATTATTATTATTTATTATTATTATTATTATTATTATTATTATTTTATTATTATTAATTTTGGATGAAAAAGGAATTTAAAACTAAAAGAAATTGAATTTTTGGTTGAAAGTGTGAAATTTGCGAAACTTGGAAGCGACAGGGAGTGGTTATGTTTAAAATTCCGAAAGGAAATCACAAGGGTTTGGCTAGCCGAGATGGTTAGGCGCTTGGTTGAAGAGTTTGAGGTCCCGGGTTTGATCCCCGACAACCACAAAATCGCGTGGATAATTTTTAATTCGATGCGTTGATGCGAGGCTGCTGTGATGCGAGGCCGTAAATCGAAGACCGCAAACTCGGACCGGCCGTAAACCCCGAGGCTGCAAGCTCGGACCGTGAACCTTGGGCCGCAAACTCTAGGCCATGAACTCCGAAACCCTACCGTCGGCCGCAAACTCTGCCACACTCTCGCAGGTTTCAACCAAAAACACTGATTTTTCGACTTTGAAGCTCCAAAGCTCGATCAAAAACCTTTTTTTATGAAAAACACGAAGAACAAACCCCCCTTATTTTTCAGAGATCTATCCAAAAACGCAAGAATATTTCGAAAATAAGATCAAATAATGCCCCAAATTTGACAAAATTGACTGATACAACCAAGCTCTGATACCAGTTGTAAGGTCCGAATTAGGATCTTTACCAGTAATCAAACAATAAACAATCAAAGTAAGAAAGAGATGCAGAGAAACCGAGCTTGCACACGCTTATATTCAATAATCGTCAGGTACAACTCAAATTACAGTTGTGAACTGCTAGGCATCAACAACTAAACACGTCTGACTAGCCATCTACTTATAGGGAATTACGACCGAGAAGGGTTTACGGTCGTAAGGTGTTTACGGCCGTAAAATCATTACAAACCGTAAACGACTATTACACCCACTAAAATAATCTATCTATACCAAACCATTATTACAATGCAAAGCCTAGACCACACCACTAATTTGGGCCCTTCACAAGCACACAAACATGTCATTATATGTTTTTTAGGATCTTTGTGTGCTCAAGTTTTCACCTGACACTCTACATCCTTTTTCCAAACATACTTCCGTATCACTCACTAAAGGTGAGTTCATACCCCTTAACTTATCTTTTAAATGCTTTTAAATGCTTTTATGGGGGGGGGGGGGGGGAATACAAGTAAAAAACATGTTAGTTATATAATCAATCACATGTGATTTATAACTGTGTTTCAAGCAAAGGATTTCATTTACTTTATACTGTGTCGTCAAACAAACAACTTTTAAATATTTTTATAAAATAACATCAAGTCATTATTATTGATTGTTCAAAACTCTTTAAATGTATTACAAAACCTCTTTTAAACATATATATATTTTCAAAAGCATGTCTATATATGTATAGTTATACATATAGTGTTTAAAGGACTTAGGACTGCTAACTCGCTTTATTTCCTTTTCCTTGTTTGGATGTGGACTTAGTGTATCGATTATTTGTCCGAAGGTTGTCTAAATAATAGATATATATTATATATACATATGTAGATATAGAAGTACTATCAGTCAGTTCGGTACATTTGGGTAGCAAATGTATACCTTCACTCATTCAAACTACAAAAATTACTAGTAAACTATAATAGGTATAGTTTAAGAAAATACTATCATATAAAAATACTATAACAAAGAATACTATAACAGAGAATACTATAACGGAGAATATTATACAAAGGATACTATACAGAGAATATTATACATAGAATACTATTACTATAACAAGTATACTATAAAAAGGTTCAGAAATAACATAATGTGAGACACTACTTCATGACACAGCGACCATTTTGCTGTGTCATGTTTTGTAACCAGAATCTCCTGGATGGAGAGCATCAGTTTGCATATAGATCTATACTGGATTGACTACCGTGGGATTTGCAAGTCTACAGCTGCCAAATGTCATTTCTTCCGATGCCTTTCATCGTCGTGTTATAGTCAGTTTAGTATGGTAACAATCTTATCACATTTTGCCTTAATTAAACCATTGGTTTTAAGGTAGTTATTACTTCAGTAGTTAATACAAACAATACTGCAATACACATACATTTTCCCATTATATTCAAATTGTCATCTTCTCACATAAAGGGAAATATAAAATTATATTTTGGTAATGGTAGTCATATTTATGAAAAGCATTCACTTTTAAAGAGAAAGAAACATACAAAACGGCCAGGTCTTAGTAGAAGACTACTTTTTATACAAGTAGAAAATGTAGGATTTTCTAGGAGTTTTCAATCATATACAAACATTTACATTATACATTTACAAACATTTTCATCGAACTTATACAAACACTGACACTAAATACTTATGAACTCACCAGCTAAAATGCTGATCTATGCTTTCAAAGTAATTTGTATTCTCAGGTCATTAGTAGACAGGTACCGATGGAAGGTTTTGAGAAGACGGAGCACAGTCAAGACTAGTATTTTATTTTGATTATTCATTTTTGGAGTCTTATTACTATTTAAATAACACACTTGTATGAAATTGTACTATTAAATCAATGGATGATGTTGTTGCTTATTTACTACTTTGCATTATTATGATACGATACATGGCGCCCTCCACCACGGAACATATCCGCCGTTCTGGTTTTGGGGTGTGACACAACTAGAAAAAATATTGATTCACACAAGTTAACATTCTGGACACAAAATCCATTCCAGAATGCCTTTAACCGATCTTCTCATCCGGAGAAAACTTTAATTCTGGACATAAAACTGATTCCGTAACAACTTCTATTTCATAACTAACACTGACTTCGAAACTCCAAAAAGGTTAGGGATTACTAGACGTTCACTTTCAGTTTCCAACAGATGTTGAGGGGAAGCATCAAAATATTAATCCAATTGTTGAGGGGGAGCAATTTGGAAATATTACAAATGTTTCGATTGATCAAACTGGTAAATTTCATGATATTAATGATAACTTTTCGAATTCAGGTGAAGGATCTGAAACTGAAGAAATGTACGAAGGTGCACCATTGGATTTTGGTTCCTACATATCCTCCAATGGATAAATGGATTAAAAGCCATCTTAAGGAACAAGTTTTAGGGGATCCACATGAAGGAGTACTTACCATAGCTCAATTACGTGCAAAGAATGTGGTACTCAATGTAAATCAATAATTTTGCACGTTCAATCTTTTTATTTTGAAAATTGAACCAAAATCAGTCAAAGATGCTATGGAACATGCTGATTGGGTTCTTTCTTTCGCAATCTGAACTTGCTGAATTTGAAAGAAACAAGGTATGGAGATTAATTCCTAAACCATATGATGTTTCAATTGTGGGCTTCAAATGGATCTTTAAAAACAGAACTGATAAAGATGGTAATATTGTACGAAACAAAGCTAGGTTTGTAGCTAAAGGTTATTCGCAACAAGAAGGTATAGACTATGAGAAAACCTTCGCCCCTATCACAAGACTCGATGCTGTCGAATAATTTTAGCCTATGCAGCGCACAAGGATTTTGATGTCTACCAGATGGATGTAAAGTGTGCATTTCTGAATTGTGAACTCGAATAGATTGTATATGTGGAACAACCCCCAGGTTTTATTAACGAAGAATATCCTGATCATTGTTATATCTTCGATAAAGCTTTTTATGGGTTAAAACAAGCACCACGAGCCCGATATGCTACAATTACTAATTTCTTAAAACAATTGAAATTTAAGCAAGGATCAACTGATCCCACAATTTTTTGAAATAAAGTAGGGAATCATCTAATGCTTGTTCAAATGTATGTTGATGATATTATTTTTGGCTCCGCTAACCCTACTTAATCAAGAGATTTAGAAATTTTGATGAAAAGTCAATTTGAAATGAGAATGATGGGTAAAATCAACAATTTTTTGGTGTTAAATATTAATCAAAGCAGAGAAGGAATATTCATCAATCAAGAGAACTATACTCGAAATATGTTGGAGAAGTTTGGAATGATGAATGACACAAAGCTTAGAGTACTGGTGGCAGTTGGAACGAAATTAAGTTCTACGTTAGATAAACGAGCTGTGGATATCACTTTGTATTGAAGCAAGATAGGTTCGTTACTTTACCTTACAACAAGTCGACCTGATATCATGTTTTCTATGTGTAATTATGACAGGTACCAATCAAACCCCATAGAGCCACATCTAACTCCAGTCAAGAATATTTTCTGTTATCTCAAAGGAACAACTTTGTTAGGATTGTGATATCCTTCAAAAATAGGTTTCTTTATTCAAGCATTTTCAGATGTAGACTTGGGAGGTTGTAATCTTGACCGCAAAAGCACAAGTGGTGGATGTTATTTACTAGATGGGAAACTTGTGAGTTGGAAAATGAAGAAACAAACATGTGTTTCGATTTCTACATAAGAAGCAGAATATATGGTTGTTGCACCTTGCATTTGTCAAATAATATGGACTCAAAGTCAACTTCGTGATTATGCAATCAATATGAAGAAAATCCCATTGTATTGTGATTCACAAAGTGTCGTTCGCATTTGCCACAATCCTGTGCAACATTAAGAAACAAAGCATATTGCTCTTCGTTATTACTTTATCAAAGATCACGTTGAAGATGGAAACATTAACATTCATTTTATAAACACAACTGATCAGCTTGCTGATATTTTTACAAGACCATTGGAAGAAAAATCTTTCGTGAGGATCATGCATGGCTTACGAATGATGGAAGAAAATTCTGTTCCTGGATAGATTTCGAAAGTATTAAGAAGGTAAAATGGTTGAAAATTATTGATGTGGCGGTTACTGTTCAAGGTCAACGCCTCGACATGCTTCATTTTTTATATCATGACCATCGGTTTGTCAACATTTTTCATTACTTTTGTTAGGTTACCTATTTTCGTTAGTCAGGTACAACTTCTTTGTTTTCATTATCAAAAATGAAAAACACCAAAAATATTTACATTCTTGTTTTTAATTTTCAAATATTAAAAATACCAAAAAGATTGTTCGTTATTTTTGTTCTTTTCATTTAAAAAACTCTAAAATCCAAAAAAAATTGTTTGTTTTAATTTTTCCAAGTGAAAATGATCTCAAGGATTTTGAGAGGTTCATGTTTGCTGCTTTAGGGAGAGGTATATTTTCAAAATTATGTCCTAGTTAGGATGTCCCGAGAAGCATTTTGTAGCATGTCGACCCAAGCCTCCAAGACTCAATGGGTTTTGAAGCCTTAATGAATTTCTCATTCTGAGGATTCTTCCCAACGAGTCTATATTTACATTAGTCATTGAGCTACCATACTCTACTCAACCGAGTTGAGAGTTTTCTGCTTGGTCCATACACAGCAGTGGTACTTTCGAATATCTAAACGAACCTTTTCATCCTAAAGTTATTTCACGATCACACACTATGAGATATGTCCAAGAGCTTTCTGATAAACCAATTGGAATCTAGACATATCAAAACTCTATCTTAATGATCTAACATCATGCAACAACCCAAACTTTCGAAACATAAGGAATTGATAGGGAACTTAGTTCCAGATTTTAACAAAACTTTTGTTTCAGTACCTATTTTTCGACACTCAAAATCATATTCTTTCTTTCGTTGTAATCTTGATCAAATGTTCAAAACTCATGACATTTGTTACCCAACAAGATTTAGGAATAATTTTTGTTAAGTAATATGATTTTCGTATAAGTGTCATTCTCAACCTTCATTACTTAATCACCTTTCCAAAGCTTACTTGTCATTGACTACACTGGTCAAACAGGTAATTTCGTTTAAAATTTGTCACTCTTATGTTTTGATGTGCTTTGTAACGAAATTTACAACAACCTTCGAAACCTGATAAAAGAGGCCCTTCGATAATTCTCAATAAGTATTCGACTATAATTCATAGGAAACTACACAAGCTGTTAGTCATCTCTCTTGATGAATAATGAAGCGATCTTTGCCTAGGATCTTATTGCATTTGTGTCGAAATATTTTTGACATCACAGAATCAAAATTTTCTTACATTGCTTTTTATTATTTTCTTTGGTACACTTTGCACTCATGAAATCCTTGAGGTTCTAAGTAATACCAACTTATACTGATGATTTCGCAAGCCTGGCATATGACTTCGTTTTCAAACCCAAAAGCGAAAGAGCCAAACTTCCATGCGAAGGTTGGTGACGGTTCTTATTTTATTGGGGCAAGTGAACAGCCTGTGTGAAGTGATATTTGGTGTTCCATTCTGGGTTTCAAGGAAAAAGTGATGATTTATTGTTCACGCATGCCTACTTTTCTGGTGACTGGTGCAGCTTTCAAGGATACACGTCAACCACATTAAACGCAGAAACCGCTTCAAATTTAAAATTCCAATCAACTATAAAAAGGGCTTTAGTTGATCCATTCCACTTTTACAATTACTTACCATTCATAAGAGAATTATTTCTTTATTCTCTCAGTTATCTTCAAAATCTTCAAAACCCTTACAATGGCGGCTAATAACTTACAAACCACAAACAATATTTCATCTAATCCACTCATGATGATCCAAAGCACTAGTTATCAAATTCTTGCTGATGTTGATGCTTATCCAGAGGGCTTATGGATGCTAATTCTTCCTCTTAAGCATTCTGTATTATCCACAACAATGTTTAGTTCTTTTGTTGTTACTCATTCTTGGTTATCATTTGCTGCTGCTACTGCAACTTACAACAAGACTATGCAAATTGTTACTTTTCAACTAATCAACAACAAGAAATTCAGGTTAACCAAGAAACTCTTTGCTCAAATTCTGAAAATTCCCAAAGTTGAACTTTTTTCTAATTTCAACAATGCCCAAATCAACCATATATTTACTGAGATGGGACATCAACCTGTTCTTCAAAAGATTAGTGATTTCAAGAAGTTTGGACTCCCATGTGTTTGGAACTTTATGTTTGGCATATATCTTTGTTGTTTAACTGCAAGAACTGTTGGGTTAGAAAAGGGATGATTGGAAGTATATGATTTGGTTGCTGGTATCTAGTATGATCTACATGTGGATTTTGTTACTCATGTATGGAAGGAATTTCTTAAGAGCATTGAAAACACGAATATAGTTGATGGGTTTTCATGTGCTCGATACAGGAGCTTGATCTTACAATATGTATATGAGAAATAAGGGATTATGGTTTTAGAAAGTGATGAATTGGTTGAGTTTGCTACATATAATTTTTCGAAGATGGTGGAAGATGATATTGATGTTTTTCTCAATGTTGCTTGTATTCGTGATGCGATGCTTTAAATGGTCGATCCTACAAATCCAATTCTTGTCGAATACTTGACAATGATTAATCCGTCTATCAAAACTGGTAAGTTATTAAATGTGTTAGTAGAAGGTTCTTCGAAAAATAGGAGAAGATCCAATAAGAAAGTTCAGGAGATTCCTCCTCATGTTAGTCAAGAAAAAGTTTCAAAGAAAAGTTCTAAGGATGCAAATGTTTCAAAGAAAAACGATCCAACACAAATTGTTACAAAACTAGTTGAGAAAGAAAAAGAGAAAGTTGTTCAAGAGACAGAGGTTGTTCCTTCAAAGTATTGTGTTTTTAAAGGTTTGATGAAAATGGCGCATCTTCCCATTGAAAGATCTAAACGCTTTTCACCAACTCTCCAATACAAACAATAGGTGACTCGAAAGGGGGTAGTTTTTAGTGAAGTTCCAACACCAGTTTCTCCACAATCAAAAAAGTGCCATGCTAAAGACATGTCCAAGCATCTTTCTACGAAACCAAGGTTAATAATTCAATAAATGATGAACTAGTTCCTGAAATGCCTATTACTGAGCCCTGGTTCATACTTCAACAGTCAGGGATTCTCTAGTTCAGTCAAATTTCGTGGAGACTGGGAATCTCGGAGGCAAAGTGGAAACTTAAATAGTGGATACAACCATCAATCACGGTGAACAATCATTGCAACCAACTCCTGAGCAGACAGCAGTCATACCACCCGATGTTTCGAATACTGACTCATTTATTGAGGAGGTACGAACTTCAAACATCACTGCAAAAGTATCTGATACGGATGCAAATGTTAATATGGGTGAAGGAGTTTTACAAACCGAAGCTCAAGGTACCACAACTTTTATTATTTCTTCATCATTTCCGACTTTGGTTCTTGATAACACTATTTCATAAACGCCCTACATTGTTCCTAATACCTTTCAAAACCTTTCGATTTCTCATCCTCCTACTTCTGACAATGTTCTCCATCAACCAGTTACTTCTTTATTTCCTTCATAATCCCTTGAAGAACCTCAAACAAGCAATGACGATGATATGGGTGATGATGGTTTTATCGGATCATTTTCCAAATTACAATTCAAATTTGAGGAAGAAAACATTCCTGGTCAGATGCTCATGTCAGGAAATGTAAGTTGATGGTGGAGGTATGTAACACCCGATCCCTGGTATGCTTCCTTTCAAGTATTTATTATGTTTTTCTCTAGGGCTCGACGATTTGGTGGCCCAACTCGTCGAGTAGAGTCGTGATCCACGGGGAGTTTAAATGACGTACTCGACGAGTGGGGGACTGACTCGGTGAGTAGGTGTTGTTTGGGAGAAACCCTAATTTTGAGGGTTTGTACCCTATTTAAACAACTTATATCAGCCTCCATAGTCCCTATTACTCCTAGAAAGCATTTTCTCAAGACCCTAGCCTTGTGTGAGTGTCCTAAGGCCATTTTTGTGCATTTTGGTTGATTGTGAAGCATGAAAAGAGGAAGGAATCTTGAGAGTTTGAGTTGGGCTTGGAGATCCATAGATTTTGTTCCATTTCCAGCTCATTCAAGGTAAAATGCTCCTGTCTTGTCCTTCCATGTGTTTATTCATCTTTAGGTCTTGGATTTCGAGTTTCTTTAGGGCTTTCTAAGCCATTTATGAATTTGTGAAGGCTTATATGGAGTTCTGACTTCAGATCTCGGTCATTAAAGGGGTCTCATGGCATAAAGGTGCCAACTTTTTGGCCATGAGAGCCCCATGCACTTTGAA
Source organism: Lactuca serriola (assembly GCF_051521515.1). Lineage (NCBI taxonomy): Eukaryota > Viridiplantae > Streptophyta > Magnoliopsida > Asterales > Asteraceae > Lactuca > Lactuca serriola. The sequence goes on along the minus strand of NC_136408.1, from coordinate 214,709,139 downwards.
GAACGTCTTTTATGGTTTTTTGAGCCAAAGACCCCGTGCATGTGCACCAAGCTTGGAACTTTAGGTGTAAAATAGACATTAGGATGCCATGTCTATGGTTTTGTTGTGTTATAACCCATTTAAATCGACTGCATAATATTAATCAAGGATGGACTTGGAGAGTTGTTCTTGGGACTCGGCGATTCGAGGTGTAATGACCACCAAATCCTTTCTATCAATGGACCAGATGATAGTGTGGAGGGTTCCTCAGTTGTTTAGGCTCATAAGGGACCTGGGAATCATGGGACTCGATGAGTGTTCGAGCAATCTCGGCGAGTCCAAGGAAATCTCCCAATCTTTGAAGATGAACTCGACAAGTTGTTCATATAGCTCGATGAGCCACAGAATGGCCGCATTCATATGCTGAAGATGAACCGGACGAGTTCAAGGAAGAACTCGCCGAGACGGTTGAAGATTGACAGAAGTGTTGCTGAAGGTGAAATCGTCGAGCTCTTGCTAGACTCAACGAGTGGGGACGGGTTTCTAGTATTATGTAGACGAAGGGAGTCAGCGAGTTGGCGGACTAGTCGATGAGTCTGGTCAACCAAAGAGTTGTCTTAACGAGGGTTTGACTTTGACTTTGACTTGGATTCAAGTTGACCCATGTAGGGGTTATGAGTACAAATTGATAACTTAGTAGGGTTGTCGTGTAGGGATTGAAGAGTCGAGGAGACCCGACTTTCACACCGAGGATAGTACAGACACTACACAAGATCGAGGTGAGTTACCTTCTAGTAGGGGTGGGTCTAAGGCCACAATGCCGGCCCACCAACAAGAGCGATTGATAGATAATTGTCTTTGTGATAATTATCTTCGTATGCTTATGTGATATACTTGTGAGATATTCTTATGTGATATGCTTATGAGACATGCTTATGTGATGTGCTATAAGAGTTAGTGGTAGTAATAGGGAGTAGTTTTACCCCGACTCGGTCGTTAGGGACGATGGGTAGGTCAGTACCCAAGATATGCCTGACCGTATGATTATATTTGTTTTTTTTACGATAGAGGTAGGGGTGAAATAGTCCCCATTCCCGGTTGAGATAGATCGGAGGGTAGTCGGCACCCTAAAATGGCCCAACATGGGTAGGTCACCACCCCAGAATGGCTTGACATGGTTAGCTCAGCACCCAAGAATGGCTTGACATGCGTAGGTCGGGCACCACAAAATTGGCTGGCAGTATGCATGTTATATGATTGTATGGTATGTGGTAAGATGGGGGAACTCCCTAAGCTTCATGCTTCAAGTTTCAATTTTGGTTTCAGGTACCTCTTCATCTAAGGGGAATGAGCCGGCGGTGTAGCAGCGCATCACACACACACACGCATATGGTTTCCACATGGAGTTTTCTGGGATTGTACTCTGATTTTCATTACTTTGATGACATGTTTTTCAAACATGTTGTTATGTTTTATTTATAAATTGATATGACATTGGCAATGTTTGGTAAACTATGTTATGAATTTCTTAATTAAAAATGAAATTGTTGGCCTCGAAATTTGGGATGCTACAAGTTGGTATCAAAGCCTAGGTTTGAGGGATTCGGACACACCCTCGGGGGGTGTCTGAACTTAAACCGAGTTCTTGAATTTTTTTTACAAGGAAATAGGTTTTATAAAATCTAAATTAAACAGTTTTGAGAAGGAACGAGGTGTGTGATGCGTGCGACCGATCGAGCTCAAGTATGTTTTCCCCAAGATACCCATACTTGTTATGTTATGATATATGATATGGTTAAGGATCTAAGAGGATGCCTTGCATGGCTGATATCTGCTTATGAGAACTGCATGCTAGAGTAGGGCTAAGGATCTAGGAAGGATGCCTTGTATGCCTACTGTAGGAGCATATTGAGCTGTATGTTGGAGCTGTTAGTCGGCAGCATGGTAACCTGAGTAGGTTATGCTTGATTTAGTTACTCGATGTATGAATTCTGTTTGCTTTGTGCTATAGGGGTTCTGGCTAGCTTTAACTAACTAGTAAGCTATAAGTAATAGTATCTGCTAGCTAGTTAGGGAAAGGTGGTAGGGACTCCTAGTGCAGCTGATGGCGGAGAGTAGGTCAAAGGGTGCCCTAGGAAAGCCTAGGATGAGATCAGTTGAAAAGGGATAATGATTAGGCCAATTGGTGAAGTTGAGGAAATCCTTGAGGAAAGTATGGATAGATGTGGGAGGTAGTATGGGCCCGTACTATTGAAAGCAGAGGATCCGTACTCGAGTCAACGAGGACCATGATGGAACCAGGAAACTTGGGAAGTGTGTGAGGCCTCTCAAAAGTATGTATGATCCTGATGTTTACATGTTTTATTTTCAGTATGGTGGTCACACGACATGGAGCAGGTGGTTCAGGATCAGGATCAGGATCAGGCTCGGGTGTAGGGTCCGAGCAGGTCGAAGACGGGCTACGCGAGTTCATCGCGTCTGACATCATGAGAGGTATCCTTGAGGAAAACCCGATTATTTTCAGGTCAATCAAAGAAGGGAGTGTTGAGCTGATAGAGGATTTCCTCCGAGAATTCAGGAGTAACTTGGCATCCAGCCAGTCGGGTACGTGCACACTGTCCTTGAAGGACTTTTGAGGGAGTGGTGCGCCATACTTCCGTGGGGCGAAGGACCCCTTTCCAGCCAGGAGATGGATCGCGGACATCGAGTCTGCACATTTGACAAGTTTCTGCCCGGAGGAGTCGAAGGTCCGCTTTGCTGCAGGTTGTTTGAGGGACAGAGCTAGGGATTGGTGGGAGTCAGTCGGTGACACCACTACTAGAAAAACAGCCTTTTACGACGCGCAATTTATGATACACATTGATACACGATACAAAAAAGTGTGTGATCTAAAAATAATGTCATATCTCTATAAATTTTAAGGATTTAGGGCACGCATTTTGCTTGCCCTTAAATTAGTGTCTAAAAAAACACAGAGGGCGCCTATAATAAAACATGTGTCGTCTGAGGATGTCACTTTATAAATTTTAATGGAAACGTGCCTTCCATCCATTAGTAGCTGAGGGGGAAAATGAAATCCTAAAAAATTAAAATCCCCACCTTCCTTTTTCTTCCTTTCCCTCTTGCCCTAATTATCGACGCTCCTTCCTTCCCCCTACCGACATTGACTTCCACTTACTTCTTCCCTCACACTTCGACCATCGTTACTTGCCATTCCCGGTCGTCGACGTCGATCAAGGCAAGCACGCCACAAGCCGACAACCTTCAATCTCTCCTTCTCATTTTCTCTGTAAACCCTAATCCGCCTCCACCACTACAAAATCCCTTTTGTTTATCCTAAAAGAATAACGCAACCAAGCTCGTATCTCGGATCAAGTACTCCAGTGTAGAGTTAAGAATTGAGGGCCCGCTTCAGGTTCACATCCTCGCTGACATGCATGTATCATTATTTAGGGCTTTTTCAAGGAGTACACTACCTCAACTCACCTCTGACCTCGACTCATCTCTTTCCGCCGACGACCTCGATCTCACTTCACCTCACCAGAGACTGCAACGATTGCTCAAGTTTACAAGCCCTAGGTTAGATTAATATTGAAGCTAATTGTTATAGAATTTTGACTTGAAGAAGAAAGAATTTTTTTATGGAAGATCATACCACCATGTTTGGATCCATAAAAGAAAACAATCTTGATTTTAGTAGTCCTAATCTGTCTTCTTCAACCCTTTTGGATTTTTCACCTTCTTACTTTAGTTCCACAGACGTATTCATGGGATGTTTTGATCCAATCGTTTCCCCAGAGGAAACAAATTTGAACCCTCTTGATGACTATCAATAATTCTTTGATGATAGATTGGTTCAAGACTTTGACTATTGAATGAAAAATGCATAATGGACACAGACCTTCTTGTTCAACTATGGTTTCCAGTAATTAGACAAGGCAAACATGGGGCCCATGTGAAGGAAGATCCAGGCCCATTTACATGATTGAACCCGCTTCGTATGTGTTCGATCCAGAGATTTTAGGGTTCTTTGAGGCGACCTCAACCCAGCAGCTCGTATCAGGAGAAGGTATTGCTGGTAAAGCATTAGGTACAAACCAGCAGCTCGTATCAGCAGCTCGCAGGTTGCCCATCATCAGCCACACACCATGTTTTATAGGCCACAAAGACTTGGAGTAGATGAAATTGAAATCGAAATTGGTATTATCTAGCTGGATCGATATCGATTTGACTCCAAATTGTAGTCAATCGAAAGATTATTTGGTAAGGTGCACTCCTCTGTATTGTAAAAATAGCTCTTCTTTCTCCTTTATTCATGCCTCTGATTTCGATTTTGATTATTCTTGTATTCTCCTCTATAAAACCCTAACTAGAAAAGCGATACAAATATTAATCGTGATTTCCTCCTCCTTCCTTGATCCCCAATTCTACTCTCTAAGCATCTCAGGTACGCTCCATTCCATCTCCCTTGTTCTTGTTTTTTTTATGTCTCAGGTGAGAGATCCATCTCCCCTACTTTTTTGCTTCTTAATCCCATTATGATAGTTGTTCACAGTCGCACACAGCACCATACATACATCCACATGTTTACTATTTTGATTCTTTCTGTCTATTTTCGCTTATATGTTACGGTTTTGGTCTCTTTGGTATTGACTATGAATGGTGAATGATTCTGGTACACGGGTAAAGAGAATTTAACTTATACTTATAGTTGCTACTTTTATTCCTACAAAAAAATGAGCTCACATATTTCTTTGAATTCAATTCAAATAGTTTTCAAATGCCAAGTGAATTCTTGTGGATGATTAGTTTCAGTACTGATAGGTTTTACAAAAAAAAAAATCAATTTTGAATCTATGCCCTTGAGGGCGGATGATTTATTCCCTCATGGCTTTGGTTAAGAAGACATTTTGCTCTTCCAAGACAAACCATATTGTGCTAATTGCTAGAGACTAGAGAATTAAAAGACTTTCTCTTAAATTGATAAAATAAAATTGAATGTTGGATATATCTAGAGGTGTAAACGTTGAGCTTTATCCAACTCGGAAGGCATGTTAGGCTAGGTTTTACCCATTATTTGCTTTTGTAAAGTGAAGAAACAACTAATACTTCACATGATACAGAAGTATGGTAGTAATACTAATCAGTCTTACATAAAGCAGTTTGATTTCATCAATGGGGGCACAAAGAATGGGCAGCTAGATGATGCCTACTCCTGGATTTAATAATAGTAATACTAATAAGTCTTACATGAAAACAGATATGTCCAACAATGTTGTTGTGCTATCGACTATTGACTCAACAATGGTATCTTAGCCACTGAACCAGAAGTAACAAGTTGGTGGCCAGAACAGTCGCATATTACATAGCCTTGGGAGCCATATGGGTGAGGGAATCAGGTCTAGTTTACAACAGAAAGCTTATGGCTTTTCAAATGGCTCAATAAACAACGGATTAGGAATGATGCCCAATAATTCACCTATGATGAATGCTTCAGGAACCTCAGAAAGCTATGTGACACTTTCTCATTATGGGAACATGAATGTCCATCAACAACAGATGTCACAGGGTACTCTCTCTCTCTCTCTCTGATTTTGTCACTGTAGTATCCTCTTTAATGTTGATGGGGTACTTAAGACGTATACTTTGCAGGTGATGGTTATGGGAGTAGCACCACTGATTCTTCTCGAACTGGAAACTTTTATGTTCCCACAACCTCAAATACATCAATGATGAGTAATCAAAGTTCCTGCATCAGGTTATTCCTTTAGAAAGGAAATTGTTACAGGAGAACTTTTTAATTTTTTTTAAAATATATTAAAAAGTTTGGCTTGTTACATGTTTGTGCAGTGCATTTTTCGCAAGTCAAATGAATGCAAAGAGTGGCATAAAATATTAATGGATTGAAATAATGTTAATGGGGTGGATAGTGCTAAAGATTCTGGGAGCTCTCAGCCGTATCCCTCTACTTTACTCGGCATTCCAGAGGCAATATTCAGTTTCTTTTCTTTTTTTATATACAATATACATGTTAATATATATATATATATATATATATATATATATATATATATATATATATATATATATATGAGTATGATTATTGGTTTTTGTATGTTGATACAGGGCACTGCAAGAAAATAATTTCAACGGTTGCAGGGACCAATGGAAGAGTCTAAATAAATGATTGCTCTTCGTATGTATTTGCATTGTTGGTGATCCAAGCAAGTTTTTGATGTGCCTGAGACCTATAAATCGTCCTTCTAAGTGTAAAAATTACTAGAGTGTATGTAACCTCATAATTTATTGTATTTTCGGATTTTTGCAAACTGTCTTGATGTATCTAAACTGGATGATGGTGATGAAACTAAACTCAGGGTGTTAGGGAACAGTTCTGAATGCTATAATAACTGCATCCAGATCATCTGCAACCCCAACAAAGGCCTGAAGACAGTTCTCAACATCAACAATCAGCTCTAATACTTCAAAACCCTGATTTACGATAACGACAAAATCAACATAATTTGAAAAATATTGTTTTTTAGTTTTCATATAAACTGTGCCAAGTACAGTGGTAAGGCCATCACATCTTGAACAAGTCCATGTAAAAATGTTAAATCTGACATGTAAACCTGCATATTTTATTATTAATTCTTCTACTTAACTTAATTACTCCATAATGTCTCACGGTATCATGTTCATCTTACTGCAGAAGCATATTCCACCAGAACTGTGGCGAGTGTGTGATTGTAAAGTGGTGAGGGAACCTTATTCTTGATTTCAAGTCCTATGTCCATAAAACGACCTTAATAAATAAGTAAATGCATGGTACTTTCTCAGCAAAAAGAAACCCCAACACAGAGATGTAGACATCTACAGATCAAAAAAAGATTCTAAATACATAATCAATGGTGGTTGCTCTTATGTTATCGACTCTCACTCCCCAATATCCAATTGAATAAAGTTTTAACCCTACTGTACTCAAAAAGGATAGAAGCATGAAAAAGAATAATAAATGGTGGTTACAGAAAGTCTTCGTACTGTCACGTACATGTGGAACGCTGCTGCCACAGGTGATGGTGTTAACATGTTTCTTTTAACCCATTAAAATCAATACATGTTCAAATTATAAGCTATATCATCACTTATCGTTTACATTACAACTGCATATACATGCTTTTTCATTTTATATATTTCTTATGTAATATCAGAACTAATGGTTGATATATCCCACACTTAATTTGTCTACTCATAAAGCTGCTTTGGAGGGTATCGTCATGAACACGAATCAGTCTCTGTTAGGTCAGTTACTGATGCACGTACGCCCACAAGGTGCTCGACATAATATCTATGTCAGGTTTTCACCCAGATGAGACCACTTTTGGCTACCAAGCCTATCGATATGCAACAAAAGGACTCAAGAACAAGATAATTGAAATACAAGTGTCAGGTTGACCGCAAACCCAATAGTCAACTTTTCTGGTGTGGTGGGGACCAATGTTGGCTCAAGAACTGATGTTTCAATTGACATCAAAACTGGAAATTTCACCAAATACAATGTTGGAATTAGCTTCTCTAATCCAAATATTATTGCTGCTTTCACCCTGTTAGCTCTTTTATTTGTTATATAAAAAATTAAACCTTTAAAGTAATTATGTTGATGATTAATTAATTAAATATTGTAACAGGAATGACAAATGGGACACACTGACTGCATTATACTACCACATTTTTAAGCCGTTGACCAACACAACTGTAAGTGCATTATACTACCCTATAAGCCCTTTGTGACTCCTGTTGCAAATCTTTTATTCAGTGATCTTTTCATGGTAAGAGGTAAAAGCCTCATGCCAGTTTCACATGAAACTTTCTGAAAAGATGAGGTTTATTTAACTTATTGGTTTCTTAGTTGTGCATATACTTGTAGCTTTTGTTGAAAAAAGCAATACCGTTGTGCTTCCCTGCTTGTTGCCATCCATGGTTGTTATGTGAATCTTTGTTTTGGTACTTGCATATGGAATAAAAAAATACAACCATATCAGATTCACATAATAGTTTGTGATAAAGATAAAAAGGATTTAATTTTGCATTTTGTTTTGTAGCATAGTCAGTCACCTTACTGTCAGATTTAATTCAGAAATATGTGGTGTAACTTGCAGAAAGAACAGCACATGGATGACCCTTGGAGCTTGGTAAGTCCATATGATTTCCTAAAAACTTTTCATCCTTTTCTAGTTCTTACAATGAGTGATATCCTTAATAGGTTCCAGAAATACTAAAATTGTGTTTTGTGTATGTACGTTTGTTGTTGTGATCCAAACACCATGGTCCAGTCCTTGTGATTTCCCTCAACATTGCATTCTTACAAGCAGTAGTCCCACACTTGGCTTAAATCTAATTGGAGAAGGAACAAAATCCCAATTCCGGATTGCTAGGGCCCACTTTTGTAGGTAGGTAATCATAATCATATAGTTTGTTTTGTTGGTAAACAATGAGTTGTAATAATATTTGCAGTTCCTCTGTCCTGGAAATAGGAAGTGATCCGGTGTACTCAATTGAACGCCTTCGCAAAGAGAATGATGCGGTTATTTTAGCAGTGGGGGCAACAAAGCCACGAGACCTCCATGTTCCTGGACGTGAGCTCTCAGGTGTGCATTTTGCAATGGAATTTCTACATGCAAATACTAAAAGCTTATTGGATAGCAATCTTGAAGATGGAAACTATATGAGAGGAACCAAACGTAGCGCATTGTACTCATTTATTTTCTAAATATAACAATATACTTCCATTTTCTTAATAACAATGTACAATCGGATCCCCTTAGTCGTTCAAACGATTATTTGTATGGCATTAAATTTATGCAATGGATTCTATTTTTTTTATATAATATTTTATTTTCTATTATGAAACATTAAATACAAATTTAATTGAAAATAAGTAAATCCATAAATAATATTTTTTTTAACATTGACAATTATGATACGCAAAAATGTGTGTCATCTTCATTTATGACATGGCCTTTCTTGACAGGGGCTTTCTGGATACACAATGTGTGTCATTAACACGCACGTCGTAAGGTTACGACACGCGAATGCGTGTCGTCTTCCTTTATGACAGGGCCTTTCTTGATACGCATTGTGTGTCGTAAACGCGCGTCGTAATTGCGGGTCGTAAATGAGCATCGTAAATGTGCGCCGTCTCTCTTTATGACAGGGCCTTCCTTGACGCGCATTTGCACGTCGTCTAAGCCTTTTACGATGCGCAATGAGCGTCGTAAAAGGCTATTTTTCTAGTAGTGCATGCTGGGAGCCCCAGCCGTGGAGGCTATGACTTGGTTAGACATTATGACCAGGTTCAGGGCGGAGTTCGCGCCAGCTGTGGAGCTTTAGCAGCTGGCCAGGGAGTTTCTGGGTATGAGACAGATTACGGAGTCAGTGGCGCAGATCACCTCCAAGGCTGGGGATGAGGACATACGGAAGACCCGCTACCATGACATGTTGAAGGCTGACATTCGGGAGTATGTCAGCTATTCAACGTGCCCGGCCTTGGAGACCATGATTTCCAGGGCGCGGGAGAGGGAGATTGATTTGCAGTACCTCAGGAAAAGGAAGGTAGAGACTGAGCAGGTTACAGGGGTTTTAGGGAAGAAACCCAAGGGGTCCAACGTTAGGCCGAAGGGCCAGGCGGGCCAGAGCTGTTGCAGGAAATACGGTAGGCTGCATGAGGGAGCTTGTAGGGCATGATCGTCGAGCTGCTACAAGTGCGTCAAGACGGAGCACATTGGCAAGGATTTTACTGCCCCCACCCCCATGGGTCAGTTATCAGACCTGATTTTCTTTCATTGCAATTAGAAGGGCTATAAAAAGGCCAATTGCCCTAGATTACCAGCAGTGATAGCAGCAGCGCCAATGGTGGCGCCAACTTTAGCTACAACACGGGTTGCAGATGACCGAAAGGTCAATCCCAGTTCAGGTGTTGTTTGACTCGAGTTCTACACGATCATTTGTTTCTCTTGTGCTTAGCAAGAAGTTTCCTGAGTCCTCGGGCATGTTGGATTGCCCTCTAGAGGCCGAGATTGCGGACGACCGGTCAGTGCGAGCATCAGAGGTTTTCAGGGATTGTTTTTTGAGAATGTTCGAGGAACGTTACCTGGTAGACTTGGTTCCCATACTGTTGCGGGGGAACAAGGTTATTATAGGTATGGATTGGCTAAGCCCCAACGGGTCAGTGATCGATTATGGGCAGTAGTTGGTGCGGATTAGAACCCCAAGTGGGGGAGATTTGGTAATTCATGGCGAGAGGCCACAGCAAAGACCAACCTTATGTTCAGCAGCAAGGGCTAGGAGCTATGTTCCGTAGGATTACGTGGGATATGTCGCTTCTTATGTTTTGGATACCCGGGAGGCGGGTAAGTCGATGGTGGGCGATGTGCTTGTAGTATGAGAGTTCGCGGATGTATACCCCGAGGAGTTGCCGGGAGTACCTCTGAAGAGGCAGGTAGAGTTCACGATCGACCGAGTTCTAGGTGTGGCTCCGATATCCAAGGCATCTTATCGGTTGGCTCCTCCTCAGATGCTGGAGTTGTCTATACAGATGTAGGAGCTGTTAGACAAAGGATTCATTAGACCGAGCAGTTCAAGGACGAGTCGCACCGGGTGTGTATAGATTACCAGGAGCTGAATAAGGTAACGGTGAAGAACCGTCAACCACTCCCGAGGATTGATGACCTCTTTGACCAGCTACAGGGAGCATGTTGGTTCTCCAAGATTGACTTGCATTCAGGATATTATCAGATGAGGGTTAAAGAGGAAGATGTGCGGAAGACTGCTTTTCAGACGTGTTATGGTCACTATGAGTTTGTGGTGATGCCTTTCGGGCTCACCAACGCTCCTGCCGCATTAATGGATCTCATGAACCGCGTGTGCAGGCCGATGTTGGATCGGTATGTGATAGTTTTCATTGATGACATCTTGGTTTATTCCAAGACGCGAGAGAAACATAAGGAGCACTTGTGGGAGGTTCTGGATACTTTGAGGAGGGAGAGCTTGTCTGCTATGTTATCCAAGTGTGAGTTCTGGTTGTGCAAGGTGCAACTTCTTAGGCACCTTGTTAACCAGAACGAGATTTCGGTTGACTTGGCCATGGTGGAGGTTGTGATGAGATGGGAGGTTCCGAGGTCTCCATCTGAGATTCAGAGCTTCTTGGGGCTGGCAGTCTACTATCGGAGATTCATTCAGGACTTCTCCAAGATAGTCGAGTCCCTGACCAGGTTGACAAGGAAAGTCGTGATTTTTAGCTGTAGGCCTGAGCAGCAAGCTGCATTTGAGACTTTGAGACAGAGATTATGCGAGGCGCCAATCTTAGCCCTGCTAGAGGGCATGGAGGATTCTACAGTATATTGCGATACGTCCATCTCAGGTTTCGGTGTTGTATTTATTCAGAGAGGGCATGTTATCACTTATGTCTCGAGGCAGTTGAAGCCTCAGAGGGTCAATTATACGACACATGATTTGGAGCTGGGGGCTGTTGTTTTCTCCCTCAAGATTTGGTGTCATACCTCTATCGAGTTCCTTGTACTATTTACATGCACCACAAGAGCAAGAGGTATCTCATGGACCAGGAAAATCAGAATATGAGGTAGTGTCGGTGGCTTGATGTGGTAAAGGATTATTATTATGAGATCCTCTACCAACCTGGGAAGGCCAATGTTGTGGCCAACGCGCTTAACCGCATGGCAGAACCGATCAGGGATGTCTGTATGTGGACAATAGTAGTCACTCCGCTGTTGGAACAGATTCAAGTGGCCCAACAGGAGGCCAGGAAGGAAGAACATCGGAAGAGCGAGCAAATTGTGGGTCAGGTTTCCTCCTTCGATTATGATAGCCGGGGATTATCGACTCTTCACTATAGGGTGTGGGTCCCAAATCATGGCGGTGTGTGCAAGATGTTGATGGAGGAGGCGCAAAGATCCAGGTTTTCTATCCAGCCCGGGGTGGCGAAGATGTATAGGGATCTTCGTCTTGAATATTGGTGGCCTTGTATGAAGAGGGATGTAGCTTTGTTTGTGGAGAGGTGCCTGACCTGCAGGAACGTCAAGGCAGAGCACCAGAGACCTCACGGCAAGGTCCAACTGTTGGATAACCCACTTTGAAAATGGGAGGATATTACTATGGATTTCATCACAAAGCTTCCAATGACCGCACGGGGAGTGGATTAGATTTGGGTCATCGTTCATCGATTGACCAAGAGCGCCTATTTTATTCTGATTCAAGAGAGCATTTCGGCTGAAAAGTTGGCCGACATCTATATCAGGGAGGTAGTGACATGGCACGGGGTGCCGATTTTAGTGATTTCCGAAAGGAATGTGTGGTTCACTTCCAGGTTTTCAAAGAAATTTCATGATAAGCTGGGTACTCGTCTGCATTTTAGCACCGCCTTTCACCCACAGAAAGATGGTTAGAGCGATCGAACCATCCAAACTCTGGAGGATATGCTACGAGTGTGTGTTTTAGACTTCGGAGGTAGTTGGGATACTTACCTTCCTCTGGCATAGCTCTCCTACAATAATAGCTATCACGCGAGTATCGATCGTCCTCCTTTCAAGATGTTCTATGGGAGGAAGTGCAGGACCCCGATATGTTGGGGTGAGGTTGGTCAGAGGGTTATGGGGAGTACCGAAGTGGTACTCAATACTATAGAGAGGATCCAACAGGTGCGAAATAGGCTTCAGACTACTCAGAGTCGGCGGAAAAGTTATGCCGCAAGCGTCGATCGGATCTGGAGTTCCGGGTCGGGGTTATGGTGCTCCTACGTCTCCTTGGAAAGGCGTCATGCGATTCAGGAAGCGGGACAAGTTGGGCCCCATGTGTATTGAACCCTTCAGGGTTATAGACGGGGTGGGCAAGGTGGCATATAGGCTGGATCTGCCAGCCAAACTCAGTCAAATTCATAGGACCTTTCACGTCTCCCAGTTGCGGAAGTGCGTAGTGGACGAATAGGCAGTGGTGCCTTTAGAGGATATTCAGGTTGATGGCCGCCTGAATTATATCGAGCAGCTAATGGAAATCCTTGAAAAGAAGTCAAGGGATATGAGGAATAAGAGAGTGGAGCTAGTAAAGGTGCAATGGCAGCACCGCAAGGGCTTAGTATGAACTTGGGAGCCGGAGGACGAGATGGGGGAGCATTACCCCAAGCTTTTTCAGGACCCATCAGCAGACTTCGAGGACGAAGTCTAAAATGAGTGGGAGAGATTTGTAACACCAGATCCCTGGTATGCTTCCTTTCAAATATTTATTATGTTTATCTCTGGGACTCGACGAGTTGGTGGCCCAACTCGTCGAGTACAGTCGTGATCTACGGGGAGTCTAAATGACCTACTCGACAAGTTGCAAGACTGACTCGACGAGTAGGTGTTATTTGGGTGAAACTCTAATTTTGAGGGTTAGTGTCCTATTTATACAACTTATTTCATCCTCCACGGTCCTTATTACTCCCTGAAAGTAATATCTCGAGACCCTAGCCTTATGCGAGTATCCTAAGTCCATTTTGGTGAATTTTGGTGGATTGTAAAGCTTGAAAAGAGGAAGGAAGCTTGAGAGTTCGAGTTGGGGCTTGGAGATCCAGAGATTTTGTTCCATTTCCAGCTCATTCAAGGTAAAATGCCCCTACCTCGGCCTTCCATGTGTTTATTCATTCATAGGGCTTGGATTTTGAGTATCTGTAGGGATTTCTATGCCATTTTCAAATTTGTGAAGGGTTATATGGAGTTTTGACTTCAGATCTGGTAGATTGGAGGGGTCTCATGGCATAAAGGTGCCAACTTTATGGCCATGCGAGCCCCATACACTTTGATGAACATCTTTTATGGCTTTTTGAGCCAAATACCCCTTGCATGTGCATCAAGTTTGGAACTTTACGTGTAAAATGGACATTAAGAGGCCAGATCTATGGTTTTGATGTGTTAAGACCCATTTAAATCGAGCGTGTAGTAATGATCATGGATGGACTCAGTGATTTGTTCTTGGGACTTTGCGAGTCGGGGTGTAATGACCACCGAATCCTTTCTGTCGATGGACTAGATGATAGTGTGGAAGGTTCGTCAATTGTTTAGGCTCATAAGGGACCTGCGACTCATGGGACTCGATAAGTGTTCGAGAAAACTCGATGAGTCCAAGTTAATCTCCTAATCTTTGAAGATTAACTCGACGATTTGTTCATAGAACTCGGCAATTCATAGACTGGTCGCATTCATATGTTGAAGATGAACTCGACGAGTTCAAGGAAGAACTCGCCGAGTCGGTTGAAGATTGACTGAAGTGTTGTTGAAGGTGGACTAGTCGAGCTCTTTCCAGACTCGACGAGTGGGGACGGGTTTGTAGTATTATGTAGACGAAGGGACTAAGCGAGTTGGCGGACCAACTCGGCGAGTCTGGTCAACCAATGAGCTGACTTGACTAGGGTTTGACTTTGACTTTAACTTGGATTCAAGTTGACCTTGTATGGGTTGTGAGTATGAATTGATAACTTAGCAAGGTTGTCGTGCATGCTCTAAGAGGTCGAGGAGAGCCAATTTTCACACCGAGGATAGTACATACACAACACGACATCAAGGTGAGTTACCTTCCAGTAGGGTGGGTCTAAGGCTACAATGTCGGACCACTAACAAGAGTGATTGATAGATAATTGTCTTTGTGATAATTTTCTTGGTATGCTTATGTGATATGCTTATAAGACATGCTTATGTGATGTGCTATATGAGTTAGTGGTAGTAGCAGCAAGTAGATTTTCCCCGACTCGGTCGTTAGGGCCGAAGGGTAGGTCAGTACCCAAGATATGCCTAACCGTATGATTATATTTTTTTTGTATGATAGAGGTAGTGGTTAAATAGTCCCCGTTGCTGATTGAGATAGACCGGAGGGTATTTGGCACCCCAGAACGGCCTGACATGGGTAGGTCAGCACCCCAAAATGGCTTTACATGGGTAGGTCAGCACCTTAGAATAGCTTGACAATGGTAGGCGGGGCACCCCATAATTGCCCGACGGTATGCCTGTTATGTGATTTTATGGTATGTGGTATGATGGGGGAACTCACTAAGCTCTGTTCTTATAGTTTCTGATTTGTTTTTAGGTACCTCTTCATCTAAGGGGAAAGAGATGGTGGTGTAGCAGTGCATCACACACACACACGCATATGGTTTTAGCATGCAGTTTTCTTGGATTGTACTCTGATTTTAATTACTTTGATGACATGGTTTTCAAACACATTGTTATGTTTTACTTGTAAATTGTTATGACATTAGCAATGTTTGGTAAACTATGTTATGAATCTCTTAATTTAAAATGAAATTTTTGGCCTCGAAATTTGGGATGTTACATCGTAACCATTCGATATATTCTCTTGATGTGGATGTTATGTTGCAAGGCCAACAGCATCGAATATTGGTTAAGCTTCAACATATGGAAGAGTATGCTGACTTAAGGGTCAAACCTCAACTTGAATCTTTGAAAAATGAAATTCCTTAATAGAAATAAACTACTAAGTCTCGTCATATTCTTTTCACTCAAGACGTGAAGACAGTTCGTGAGAATGTCAGTCTTAAAATACAAGAATTTAGGGACAAGATGAAGAAGGAGGTTGCTACTTTAGATCACAATTACTCTACTCTTCACAATAAGGTAGATACAATTACTAGCGTCGTAGCTAAATCAATTGAGTTGTATACTTCTTTGGGGTGAAATTGGATTCGAAAGCGCCGGTTGTTGCTATGAGTTTCGGGACTATTGAAAACTTACTGCAAGACTTGCAGGATATTGTCTCAAAGTATGATATTTCGAAGTCTTCAATCATATCTCCTGGATTATTCACTGAGAAATTTAGCTTGTTAGAGTCAACTATGCAAAAAGAGTTGGCTCCACTTACGAAATTTGTCAATTTTATGCTAACGAATGCCCCGTGTGTGAGCACATGGGTGCAAGGAGGAGAAAGACGAAGTGTTGGCAGTGGGATTGGCAAAAAAGGAAAAGTGGGTTTTGTAAACGCTTTTGGTGATGCGAGAGTGGTTAGATGAGTCTTAACTACTCAAATTCCCACTTCTCTACCAAGAACATTGATTGCTACTTCATCAACAATAACAACAACAAGGCCTATCACAAAAGGCATTGTTATTGGAACTTCTAGAGGAGAGTCGAATTCGTTAAAGCCAATTCAACTGAATAAGACAAAGACAAAAGGAAAGGGCATAAGTTAGGAGTTGTCGAATGAAGAAAGAACAGTTGCCCGAGAAGCTGAAATGGTGAAACATAGACAAATCTAGAGTATTCTTCAGCAACTTGCAAATGATCCTCCTGGTCTTGACAAAGGTGATATAATAAAGTATATCATTATGAATATATTTTAGCTTTGACAGTATTTGGGGAGATGCATGACTTTGAAAAGGTACCATGGAGAAGCTTCGACACTATCAACTCTCCGATGAATCAGTTGGACTTTCCTTTGAATGGAATGATGTTTCTGGAAGAACAATTTGAAGTTGCTGAAAAGTATTAGAATAAATTTGAGTTTAGACATATGAAGTTTCGTTTTCATGAAGTTTTGGGAAAAGAAGTAGAAAGTCCTTAAACCATATTTTAAGCCATGTTACAAAGTTATAGGTTTCATGTTATTGAAGAAAATAATGTCACATCTGACTTCTCTATTGCCAATTTCCATTTGATGAATCTACATGATCTTTTGGTGTTGGCATTAATAATGAAGAGTGTAGATTTGTCGAAACTTCAAGTGACAAATAAATAAGATTTTCTGAATAGGTTTGGTCACTTGAAGGTTTTCATCGATGGATATTTTGGTTCACTAGCCTTAATTGATGTTGATTTGGCTAAAGTTTTGAGAAAAGAAGTAGAAAGTCCTTAAACCATATTGATGACGAAGGCAAACATAAACAAGCTTGAAGACGGAGAGATTACCTTGAAAACACTGAGAATTGCTCTTCTGGGTAAATACAAGAAGGACAATAATTTGAAATTCCTGTTTCAAGTATGTGATGTTGAAAGATATATATCTGCACATTATAATAATCTCTTGGTCTGGATGAAAAACTACAAAAACAATGACTAAGAGAAGGCAGAAATTCGCAAGATTGTCAACTTGTATGCTAAGATCAGAAGGATAATTCATCAAGTTACAAAAGTTTTAAGGCACTAATTTGCCAGTGTTTACAAAGGGGGAGATTGTAGATGTCGAATATAGTTGTGAGGTGTCAAATATCATTGTAAAGTTTCGTTAGTTTGTAATATTGTTACAAGGACACTTAAGCTACGAAGGATAGTGTTTCCAATTCCTCGTATTTTTTGTTCTCTTACGTATTTCTTGTAAATGGGGAAGGGTACTAGAGTAAATGAGTACTTTTCGCTTTGCTCATTCACGTAAACTTGTCTATTCTCTTTGTATTCGTTGAAAGCTAATCAGAGCCAAACAAATTATATTCGCTTCTTATGTTAATCAATCATTCAATAACCTGATCTTGTTATTCAAACTTGATTTCATTGCAACTACACAATGGTCTAATTTTGTAGATAGGGCTCACACCAGACATCCAAAACTAGTAAGAGCTCAAGTGGAATACACGCTTATCCCCATGTGTCATAGGGCCATCCAAAGAAATTTTCCTTTCTCCATTCCTATCAATGAAGAAACATATCAAGAGTTTACTCATTCCGAATAAGCTCAACAAATTCCTATAGGAGAAGTTCCTAACTCAACAATTGTTTCGAATGATCCTCCTCCTAAGTGCCCGCATGAAGAAGCTTTCAAGCCTTTCCCCAAAGAAGACCATTCAACTGAGTTCGTGTTCGATGATGATAGCACATTTTTTGGTGCTCTTCCAATTCTTACAACATTCAAGCCATCACAAAAACCATCCTATTCCAAGCTAGTTTACAATTTTTTTCTTTTCTTATTCTCTTCGGAATAAGAAGAAGAAATACAAGCTAACGTCAGTGATCAACACATACAAGAAAAAGAAGTTGAAACCAATCCAAGCAATCAAGGTAGCAAAACCAAGACAAATCCCTCTCCTTACGAGCCACTTGATGTCGATGATGGTGATGATAAAGATAAAAATTCTGAGAGTTCTAGCTCAGACACTGGCTCTTCGGACGAAAACATCTCAGATCCGTTTTCCCTACTGGAACTCTGAGACAATATGGCAGGTGCTGTCTCCAAAGTCAATTCTCTTGATGAGACTGTTGCTCAACTCAACTCAAATCATGATCAGAAGGTCATTAGCCTCAACTCCAAACTTGAACTTATACTTAAATCTCTTTCCGAGATAAAAAAAATATGGCCCCTCAAAACTCGACAGAGCAAATCAACTTGATCTGCTAATCTCTCTCTTATTCAAGCATACCTTAGAGGAAGTCGAACGAAAATACAATGATAGCCTTGATTACCACATCTCCACCACTATTTTAATGATCAATATTCACGAAGATATGATCAACGCCACCAATGAACTGATCAACCAAACTCATATTCTTCAAGAGAAAGAAATCCAAACACCGGAGAAGGAGATTAAAAAGAAGTATGAAATGAATCTGTTAATACAACAGGTCCTCATAAAGCTACTCCAAGCATGTTGGAACATTTGCGTTGTTTTGAACAACAAGTTTGATAAGGTGATTTGGTCACCTAAAATCAATATAATTTTCTGAGAGTATTCAAATGTTTAACCGCGTTTCAAGCAACTGCCATACTGGCAATGGATGTCGGGCTTTCGGTGCATGAGGGTGACAAGGACCAAGTCGTAGAGGTAGAACAATCCAATGGAAACTTGCCTCGGAATTCACTCTCTGAGATGAATCCGATGAAGATCATTTAATCGAGGTTAAATTCATGGTACCTCATGAAAAAGACGATTAAGAAGATGAAGACCGGATTAAAAATGTTAATGTTGGACTTCAAGCCTCCACGGAATATCTAAAGAAGGTTCTCTCAAAAGAAGAAAAGAGTATATCGTCCGTTGTGTCTTGGCCATCATCCTTGGCAGATGTGCTCCAAATAAGTCATGAAATGGCGAAGATCAAGACAAAACTAATTGTTGAGACCTTACAAGCTACATTATCCATGATGCCACCAATCCCAGCTCCAAGAATTTTTCTAATAGATGATGGTTCTTCTACCTAGACACTAGATGATCATCCTAAAGAACCCCTGATTACTCCTCCCTAAATTTCATCATCTCTGAAATAGTACATGTGACAACCCGAAACTTTTATCCTATACAATCGATCCATATATCAATATTTCACTCGAATTTATCATCTTTTAGCGAAATTATGGGTCCATATGAGTGCTATAGACTTATTATAACCTAGATATGAGTCTTATGAACGGTTAGAAAGTGTGTAGCATCTCAAAATCAAGCCAATCACACCAAAGTAGGTGTGTGCGGCCGCATACCCGAGTGTGCGGCCAGCCAGCCGCACACCCAGCCACACACCTAACCCTATATATGGTAGAGAACCCCCTTTCAGTCAGTTTTTCTTCTTTGGCTGCACACTACTCTCTCTCTCTCTACTTCCTCTCTCTAAAAATCTCATCCAAGGACACAGTAAGTACCTCTAAAACGTGATTAACATAGTCATCTAGCTTGTATATCAGGTAAACACACCGAAATCTAGGCCTAAAACTCATAGTGTTCTTCGTTTTCTTCATCCTTTGAAGGAGTGCGGCCGCACACCCCTCAAATTCCCTCCAAAGTGAGAGTATGGCCCCTATATTCGAATTAAGGCATGGTTTGGAACTTGAAATACCTTAAAATCGACATTTCAGGCTCAAACAAGGAGTGTACGGCCGCACACTCCTGTGTACGGCTGTACACACCCCCTATACGACCGCACACTCCTATGTGCAGCCGCACACACAAGTCTGGCAGCACTCCCTGGCCGCACACTCATCTTCATGGTCATACACCCTGTAACATCCGAAATTTCAGGTATTATATTTATTCGATTTAATTTCTAGATTTGTGGAAGAACTTGGCGAGTTGATGCATACACTCACCGAGTAGGGACGCGAATCATTATCCGGGTGGACGACTGGACTCGGCGAGTCGCCCCAAGGACTCGGCGAGTCCATGATGTTTAATGAAACCCTAATTCCTCGGGTTTGGGGCCTATTTAAATGGGCTTATGGCCATCAATTGCGGCTACTAGACCCCAGAGGGAAACCCTAAGTGAGCTAGAGCGATTGTGTGAGGAAAGAGGCTAATCTTGATCTTTGTTGGTGTTTTTGCAAATAGAAGAGGATCAAGATAAGAGGAGGCTAAAGAGGGTGCTAATCTAGTGATTCCAGGGCTCAGAGACTTCATTTTGAGGTATTCATTCGACCCTCCTTCAGTTTATGGTGTAATTCTTAGAGTTAGGGCTTTTTAGCCCCATTAGAGGATGTTTTATGAAGTAATTGGTCCCTTCTCGTGTTGGTGCTGTAGATCTGGACCCAAAGAGGTCCAGAGACTCTTTTCCCTTGAGCTTTATGGGTATTAATGGAGGTTATGAACTTAGGATGTCATTTTTGAGGCCATATCTTCAAATAAGGCCTATGACCCTTTACATATGCACCAAGATGTTAGATTTACGTGATTATAATGCTTTGGGAAGCTGGATCTATGGTTTAAGGGAGCGGATCTATCCTCAGGAGGTCAGTTCAGCTTGAGCATGGCATGGACTCGCCGAGTCCTTTAGCCGACTCGTCGAGTAGGACGAGGGTTTTCCCGATAATCACACAGTTGGGGAAACGACTCGTTGAGTCAGAGGGAATCTAGAGGACAGAGTGCACGATGGTACTCGCCGAGTCAGGAGCCAGACTCGGCGAGTTTGGTCGAGACATTTCACAGATGGTGATCAGTGATGATTTGCAGAGTTGAGGTTGACTCAGTGAGTCGAGTGAGGACTAGGAGAGTAAAGAGCATGTTTGGACTCGCCGGGTCACAGTTGCACACTCGGCGAGTTTGGTCAAGGTTGAGAGGAAGAGATTAGCCTAGCCTTGAGAGTCGTATTAATTACAGTATTTATTTCATGTGATTAGGCAGGGGCTAGACTAGAGTTACCGAGTCAGAGATTATTGAGATATCCGAGGTGAGTCTTCTCACTATACTTTACCTCGAGTAGGTAAACAGAGTTATGTGATTCAGTGTTTGTATGCTATATGTATATGTTATGTGTTGCACTGCATTCTTCTGTGTAATTTATGCTATGCATGCCTGCAGAGTTAGAACCTGAGGGTTCACAGAGTTTGGGTGCACGGACCCACATAGTTATAGCCTCGAGTGGCTAATATGTGTTATATGTGGTATTTTGGGGAACTCACTAAGCTTTGTGCTTACAGTGTTCTGTGTTATGTGTTTCAGGTACTAGTGAGGATCGCGGGAAGGCGCCGGCTTGATCAGTACACACACGGAATTTTTATGCTATGAGATCTTGAGATTGATATATATTATAAATTGAGTTGGTGAACAAAGATGTTTTTAAGAATAATAAATGAATTATGTTTTTATAAAATGTGAAAAATTGTTTTGGAAATTTACATTGTTACACACCCACTCTAATGCTCGTATTTAGCCTTAAACCTGCAAGGGTCACTACGTGTGGAGCCTAGAACACTTAGTACAAACATTTCCAAGACCCTAGGGTGGTTTCCCGTCATGATTAGTCATGAAATACCCTATTCTAATACATATATGTGTTACCATATGACTAATAGGGTCCACTTGCGTCCACAACATCCGTTGACACTCAGCACTCATATCCTTCGTACACTCGAATCCTACGTTAAACTGTGAGTTCATACCCCTACACTTTTCCGAGTTTTTCATGTTTTCAGGGAGGGAATACAAGCTAAACATAAAGGGTTTCATAACCTAAAAACTGATGCAATTACAATGATTTTTTATCAAACGTTTAGATACAATTATCCCTTTTGTATTATGCGGAGCATAAGGGATGTTTTCAATTCATAATTGCATAGTTTTCAAAACTATACATGAACGTAATAACCATTCAAACTATAATAGGTATAGTTTGGGATTTCATTACCAGTCTTACAGGTTCAAACTTCATGCAAAGTCAAACATATAAACTATGTCAGATTAAGTTTATCCATTACTACGAATACAAAACTAAAGTATCATGTTAAATAATTATTTTATGTATAATTATTTATACTCTACACCGTTACAAATGATTTCGAACTCTAGAACAACCAAACAAACACGTAAACTAGTTAATACATGATTTTGAGACTATCTTCATTTTGTCCCTTGGGGTACCAATAAATCCTCACCGGTAGTATAACCAGAGTCTCCTGGAGGGAGAGAGTGAAGTTTGTGAATAGATCTATTCGGGACTGACAATCCCACACCTGAACTGTTAGCTATAGTTAGGTGGGCACGCCTAGGGTGACAAATTTTGTAATTGTGCAACGCCTGAAGAAATGTCAAGGAGGTCATCAGTCAGATTAGCATGGTTATACGACTCACAATAAGTATAAACTAATCATTGGTTACGGGATTTCTTTCTTCTTTATTTTTATTTTAACTAATAAAACTACTTATCTACTTACTGGAGGGTATTCCAGGGACAAAATCTATAGTTTTATTTTAAGTAATAAAACTATTATACATACTGGTGGTAACCAGTGTTTCCGAACGATCATACATTTCATACTAGTGATAGCCAGGGTTTTCAAATAGAACGTACTTTTCATACTGAAACCAACAAACATGTTAGAAAATGTTGGATTTTCTTGGTAAGCATGCATACATATTTCAAAACTCGGTAACAACGGTTTTCGATACAAACGATATTTACTTATAATCGAAAGAAACTAATTATACAAACTCAGTAACTAGTTTTCAATACAAAAACATGTTTATGGATTCACCAGCTTTATGCTGATACATTTTCAAAACCGCATGTATTCTCAAGGCAACGATAGATAGGTACCTTACCAGCTTTTGGAGAAGATGGAGCATTTTTGAAGTCTCGTCTTTATCTTTTGTTATATAATGTTATGCACAAACTATATTTTCAACAGATGTAATATTCATATTGTAATGTAATGGTTGTGTTTACTTTGATTGCTATGATACAATTATTGTGATACTACGTATGACGTCACCGCCCCGGGATGTTTCCGCCGTTGTTTTCCTGACGGTTCGGGGGTGTGACAGTTTGGTATTAGACCTATTGTTTATAGTGAACTAAGTATACCGAACCTTACATGGTATACAACTATAATCACTAAGGGGCCGACGTGCTCTGAAATAAAAGTATACTTTAAAAATTTAAGTATTTTTACTCCAAGTATACAAGTATACCTACATATCAGAAACCGTATCATAAAAAGAACCAAACAAAAGTAATTGGATGTTGAACACTGTGGTTAAACCTGGGCAGTTATGTAATCATGTCTAGGATCAATATAGCCTGATCAACTATATTCATTCGAGACATGACCAACATGTGTTTGGGAGTGACTATGGTGTTGCAGCAGGCCTAAAAGTCACCAAATATTTCAACCAAAAGAAATCGATGGAACAAAACCTTCAACATAAAATACTATAGGAGTATTTTAGTCAAAACAGGATACATTGTAAAAATTCATTTCAAGTGTTTCTACTCATTCTTTCCTAGAGATAGTTTACTTGCTTTAATAACTCCTTCCTGTTTATCGCTTAGTAGAACACTTTATCTATCATATAGAGATATATCTTGTTTCATATCTCTTGATTCAATTCAGTGGACTTACCATCCTCTCCTTCCTGATCATTTTTAGAATGAGATGCCTCCAAACAAAAGACCCAGCTCAAAGAACAACAATCCTCCACCACCACCTCCTCAATTCGATCCCGCTTTGTTCCAGGCAGTTGTTACTGCCGCTGTGGCTGCCGCAATGTCATAGATGAAACCCGACGGTTCTGGCGGGTCAGGAGGTGGTACCCATCCCCAAAATCAGGAAGGTGGTCAGGGACACTAGAAGGAGTGTTCCTATAAAGACTTCATGAACGCAAAACCCATATCTTTCGACGGCACTGGAGGTGTCATTACCTTGACACGATGGTTCGAGAAGATTGAGTCCATCTTCGAAATTTGTTCCTGTTCGGAAGCCAACATGGTGAAATTTGACGCCTGCACTTTCACCAACAGAGCATTGACCTGGTGGAATAGTCGGGTCAAATCCCTAACCCTACCAATAGCAAACGCTATGGGTTGGGAGAGCTTGAAAGAACTCATGCTTGCTGAGTACTGCCTGCATGGCAAAATGCAAAAACTGGAGCACGAACTCTAGAACCTAAAGATGAAGGGTTCCGATATTGCTGCCTACACTTCTAGGTTTGAAGACCTAACACTTCATTGCCCGGGAATGGTCACCCCGGAAAGCAAGAAGATAGAGAGATACATCTGGGGATTGACGCCCCCAACTCAAGGGAATGTCTTGGCTGTTAGGCCAAACACTTTTGATAGCGCCAAGTGCTTGGCCCAGACTCTCATAGATCACAGGGTTGATTTGGATAAAATAACAGCCACTCCTGAACCAGTGAAAGAAGGTAGCGAGAAGAGAAAGTTCAAGAATCAGCGAAAGGGGCAGTCTTCGCGGGACCCATCCAAGAAACAGCATACAGTGGCAATTCACGCTACCACTACTCCTGCTGTTGCTCCTGTAACTCAAGCACCTACCAGCGGATATACTGGTACTCTTCCTCAGTCCGATAAATGTAATTTTCATCATCATGGGCAGTGTCATGAGATGTTGTGCAAAAGCTGTGGCAAGAAGGGACAAACAGCTCGATTTTCCAGAACACCAGCCCAACCAACCAATCAGATATCTGGAGCAGGTGTCAGTCAAGCCTGCTATGGTTATGGAGAGGTCGGGCACTACTAGATAAATTGCCCCAAGGCAGCAATAACTGGCAACACTGGGAGGGTTCTAACAATGGGGCAAGAGGAAGCAGTTGTTGATCCTACTGTTGTCACAGGTACGTTCCTCATCGACAACTCTTATGCATGCATTCTTTTCGATTCTGGTGTGGAGAGAAGTTTTTTCCGTCATGCATTCAAACATTTTCTCCAACATAAACCTCAATTTTTAACTGAAATGTTTACTATCGAAATGGCTAACGGTGAGAAAGAGAGCACTAACGCTATATTCTATGGTTGTACCCTTACCTTAAACGATTATTCCTTTCCTATCGATCTTATGCCAGTTTCCATAAAGAGCTTCGATGTCATCATTGGCATGGATTGGTTGAGCCCCAATCGTGCTGATATCCTTTGTTTCGAAAAAGCTATCTGTCTCAATCTCCTCTCTGGCGAAACCCTCATGATCTATGGTGATAAACTTAGCTCCAACCTCCACATTATTTCATGCATCAAAGCCCAAAAAATTCTGCGAAAAGAGTGTCGTGCATTCCTAGCCCATGTTGAAAATGAGAAACAAGAGGTTAAAGCCCTTGAAAGCATCCCCGAAGTCTGCAACTTTTCTGATGCATTTCCCGAAGAGCTTCTGGGAATTCCTCCTGAGCGCCAAGTCGAGTTTCACATCGACTTAATCCCCGGAGCTACCCCGTAGCTAAGTCGATTTTCGCATCGACTTAATCCCCGGAGCTGCTCAATAAAGGATTGATCAGACCGAGTTCCTCACCTTGTGGAGCCCCGATTTTATTTGTGAAAAAGAAGGATAGATCTTTTCGGATGTGCATTGACTACCGCGAACTGAATAAACTCACCATCAAAAACCGATATCCACTTCCTCGGATCGACGACCTCTTCGACCAACTTCAAGGAGCCATTTATTTCTCTAAGATAGACCTCAGATCAGGGTACCATCAACTACGAGTCCACGAGGGTGATGTCCCTAAAACAGCATTCCGGACTCGTTATGGTCACTACGAATTCGTAGTAATGCCCTTCGGTCTAACCAACGCACCGGTAGTGTTCATGGACCTGATGAACCGTGTGTGTCATCCTTTCCTAGACAAGTTTGTTATCTTGTTCATAGACGATATACTTGTCTATTCCAGAAGCGAGGATGATCACAAACAACACTTGAGATTAGTTTTGGAAACTCTAAGAACAGAAAAGCTATATGCAAAATTCTCCAAGTGTGAATTCTAGATTCGGAAAGTAACTTTATTGGTTCACGTGGTAAGTAAGGAAGGCATACACGTGGATCCGTCCAAAATCAAATCGATAGAGAATTGGTCAACACCGAAGATACCCACAAAAATCTGTCAATTCTTGGGTCTTACTGGCTACTATCGTAGATTCATCCAGAATTTATCCAAAATTGCCAAACCCCTAACCAATCTAACTCAGAAAGGTGTACCCTTTTTTTAGAGTGAAAATCAAGACACTGCATTCCAAACATTGCAGCGAGCCATGTGCAACGCACCATCCTGCTCTGCCCGAAGGGACGGAGGACTTCGTTGTCTACTGCGATGCATCCAACCATGGCTTAGGCTGTGTGCTTATGCAATGAGGAAGGGTTATTGCTTATGCCTCGAGAGAATTGAAAGCACACGAAATCAATTATACAACTCACGACCTGGAGTTGGGAGCAGTTGGCTTCGCATTGAAGATGTGGAGACATTACCTCTACGGAACAAAGTGCACGATCTTCACTGACCATAAAAGCCTGCAACACATCTTCGACCAAAAAGACTTAAACATGAGATAATGGCGATGGGTATAATTACTCTGTGATTTTGAGTGTGAAATACGCTACCATCTCGGAAAAGCCAATGTGGTAGCAGATGCCCTCAGCCGAAAAGACTACTCTGGTCACAGTGTGAAAGCACTTACCATGACCATCCATTCCTAAATATCCGCACAAATTAGAGAAGCTCAGTTGGAAGCCCTGAAACCAGAGAACGTGGTGGAGGAAGCCATCAGAGGAATGGAAAAGAACTTTGAGATAATCGGAAATGGAGTTTACTATTTCATGGATCGGATCTGGACCCCAAAGTTCGGTGGTTATAGAGGGGTCGTCATGAACAAAGCTCACAAGACTAGATACTCCGTCCACCCAGGATCGAATAAGATGTACCTTGATCTTAAGAAGTTATATTGGTGGCCAAACATGAAAGCAGAAATTGCTACCTTCGTAGGCGAGTGTCTGACTTGTGCCAAGGTGAAGATCGAACATCAGAAGCCCTCAGGTTTGCTTCAACAGCCGGATATACCTAAGTGGAAGTGGGAGAGGATTACCATGGATTTCATTACCAAATTACCCAAATCTCCAAGAGGGTACGACACCATCTGGGTAATTGTCGACCCACTGACGAAATCCGCTCACTTCCTGCCAATCAAAGAAACTTTCAAGATGGAAAGACTCACACGAATCTACCTCCAAGAAATAGTTCGACTGCACGGTGTGCCTGTATCCATTATCTCCGATCGAGATAGCAGGTTCACTTCGAGCTTTTGGCAGTCCCTACAGAAAGCTCTTGGAACTAAGCTGGATATGAGTACAGCTTATCAGCCTCAGACTGATGGACAGAGTGAGAGAACCATCCAGACCTTGGAAGACATGTTGAGAGCATGTGTCATCGACTTCGGTAAATCGTGGGATACCCATTTGCCCTTGGTTGAATTCTCCTACAACGATAGTCATCATAGCAGTATCAAGGTTACGCCTTTCGAAGCCCTCTATGGCCGCAAGTGCAGATCCCCTCTGTGTTGAGCTGAGGTGGGAGACACGCAGCTAGCCAAGGGGCAAGTCCCTGATAGCACTCTCACTGGTCTAGAAATCATCCGCAAAACCACCGAAAAGATCATACAAATCCAGGAACGACTAAAGGCCTCACGAGATCGACAAAAGAGCTACGCCGATAAACGACGAAAACCTTTGGAATTCCAGGTCAGAGACCGTGTTCTGCTAAAGGTTTCGCCATTGAAAGGCATGATACGCTTTGGAAAACGTGGAAAGATAAACTCGAGGTACATTGGAACATTCGAAATCCTTGCTAGGATTGGTCCCATAGCCTACAAACTTCGTTTACCACATGAACTCAGTAACATTCATCCTGTCTTCCACGTCTCGAACCTCAAGAAATGTCTATCTGACAAAACGCTTGTGGTCCCCCTTGAAGAAATCGAAATCAATGAAAATCTAAACTTCATGGAAGAACCAATCGAAATCATGGACCGAGAGGTCAAACGAACGAAACAACGTCGCATCCCGATAGTGAAGGTTTGCTGGAATGCTAAGCAGGGACCTGAATTCACTTGGGTACACGAGGATTCAATGAAACAGAAGTACCCTCATCTTTTTCCAAATCCATGATTTGTATCCATATTTCTGAATTTCGGGACGAAATTCACCACAACGGGGGAATGATGCGACAATATTTCACTCGAATTTATCATCTTTTAGCGAAATTGTGGGTCCATATGAGTGTTGTAGACTTATTATAACCTAGATATGAGTCTAAAGAAGGGTTACAAACTGTGTAGCATCTCAAAATCAAGCCAATCACACCAAAGTAGGTGTGTGCGGCCGCATACCCAAGTGTGCGGCCAGTCAGCCGCATACACTCCCCCAGCCACACACCAAACCCTATATATAGTAGAGAACCCCCTTTCAGTCAATTTTTCTTCTTTGGCTGCACACTACTCTCTCTCTCTCTCTCTCTTTACGTGACTAACAATAAGGACACACTAAGGACCTCAAAAACGTGATTAACACCATCATCTAGCTTGTATATCAGGTAAAACACGTAATCTAGGCCTAAAACTCATAGTGTTCTTCGTGTTCTTCATCCATTGAAGGAGTGTGGCCGCACACCCCTATATTCGAACTTGCAAGGGTCACTACGTGTGGAACCTAGAACACTTAGTACAAACATTTCCAAGATCCTAGGGTGGTTTCCCGTCATGATTAGTCATGAAATACCATATTCTAATACATATATGTGTTACCATATGATTAATAGGGTCCACTTGCATTCGGAACATCCGTTGAGACTTAGCACTCATATCGATCGTACACTCGATTCCTACGTTAAACTGTGAGTTCATACCCCTACACTTTTCCGAGTTTTTTGTGTTTTCAGGGGTGAATACAAGCTAAACATAAAGGTTTTCATGACTTAAAAACTGTTGCAATTACAATGATTTTCTATCAAACGTTTAGCTATAATCATCCCTTTTGTATTATGCGGAGCATAAGGGATGTTTTCAATTCATAATTGCATAGTTTTCAAAACCATACACAAACGTAATAACCATTCAAACTATAATAGGTATAGTTTAGGATTTCATTACCAGTCTTACAGGTTCAAACTTCATGCAAAGTCAAACATATAAACTATGTCAGATTTAGTTTATCCATTACTATGAATACAAAACTAGAGTATCATGTTAAATAATTATTTTATGTATAATTATTTATACGCTACACCGTTACAAACGATTTCAAACTCGAGAACAACCGAGCAAACACGTCAACTAGTTAATACAGGATTGTGAGACTATCGTCATTTTGCCCCTCGGGGTACCAAAAAATCCTCACCGGTAGTGTAACCAGAGTCTCCTGGAGGGAGAGCATGAAATTTGTGAATAGATCTATTCAGGACCGACAATCCCACACCTGAACTGTTAGCTAGAGTTAGGCGGACACGCCTGGGGTGACAAATTTTGTAATCTTGCGACGGCTGAAGAAACGTCAAGGAGGTCATCATTCATATTAGCATGGTTATACGACTCACAATAAGTATAAACTAATCATTGTTTATGGGATTTCTTTCTACTATAGGTTTATTTTAACAAATAAAACTACTTATCTACTTACTGGAGGGTATTCCAGTGACAAAAGCTATAGTATTATTTTAAGTAATAAAACTACTATACATACTGGTGGTAACCAGGGTTTCCGAACGATCATACATTTCATACTGGTGATAGCCAGGGTTTTCAAACAGAATGTACGTTTCATACACAAACCAACAAACATGTTAGAAAATATTGGATTTTCTTGGTAGACATGCATACATATTTCAAAACTCGGTAACAATGGTTTTCGATACAAACGATATTCACTTATAATGGAAAGAAACTAATTATACAAACTCAATGACTAGTTCTCAATACAAAACATGCTTACGGACTCACCAGCTTTATGCTGATATATTTTCAAAACTGCTTGTATTCGCAGGACAACGATAGAAAGGTACCTTACCTCCTTTTGGAGAAGACGGAGCATTTTTGAAGTCTCGTCTTTATCTTTTGTTATATAATGTTATGTACTAACTATGTTTTCAACAGATGTAAATATTCATATTGTAATGTAATGGTTGTGTTTACTTTGATTGCTATGATACAATTGTTGTGATACTACGTATGACGTCGCTGCCCCCGGACGTTTCTGCCGTTGTTTTCCTGACGGTTCGGGGGTGTGACAGTACAACAAGTAATTGCTAACTTAAACGAGCCATCACAAGACAAAGGGAAGAAAATTGCTTCTAAACCAAACAGCCTTGAAAGGACGTTCACAAAGTCTGAAGGCTGGTCAAGAGCAGATTGATCAAACACTGGAAGAAAGCATTAGGATTCAAGCCTTGAAAGACAAACTAAATCTATTTCTAGGCAGATCTCCCCTCTTCCGAGAAGGGATCAATTACAATATTCATATCATCCCTTTCATGTATTTCGATCTTCCCACACAAGACTTCAACCAAGTTGATCTTCCAATCTCTCCACATGGAAAATTCTACATCAAATTCCCCCCTCTTCAAACGAATAATGATCCACAAACTATCATCAAGAAAGAGTAAGAGAGATTGAGAATGTTCTACTCTATTAACGCACGTCCTCAAAAAGAAGTGTGATCTGGGAAGCATATCACCAAGATCATTGGTTTCAGAAACAAGGTTCAAAATAAATTCTATCCCAACTGCATGTTGTACATATACTACATCTCTCGGAACAAGGAAGAAACTATCAATACCACAGATGTTGACTTTCCATCTATCAATCCCAATGACATTCTTATAGTCATTTCTCACCTTAGAGATCGCCAAATCCAACCATTCGAGTATCGAAGCTTATAGTGTTGCTATGAACTTCTTGAAGGACTATGTAGCTGAATTTTCCAGGTCCGACAATGAGTTTTAACACTAGTTCAAAACAGAGAAGGGTTGGTGAAAATAACTTATGAACTACCTGAAGCTCAAATCTTGGTAAAAGGTCCAATTGAAGAACCTCAACTCGGATGCGTCTATCTCAAGTAAAAGACCAACCAAAAATAATTTTTCCGAGTTCTAGATTAACATCTCGTTCCTTAAAACATACTTTAAATTTTTATTGCCAATGCTACTAAAAATGATGCTCCTGAGCAGGTGATGAAGAAGTTCATTTATCACCTTAAATGGTATTTGGAAGTCCGAAGTTGGCTTCATCACGCTTACCTTTTTGTACCTGAGAAGCCAACTGAGTTAACTGATTTCTAACTTCACATAGGGGGAGATTTTTAATGCATAAGAAGTGAACCTCTGCCAATCCGAACCAAATAAAATCAAAAGTCAGTTCCTCAGTGCGAGATGTGAAGA
Organism: Lactuca serriola; assembly: GCF_051521515.1. Lineage (NCBI taxonomy): Eukaryota > Viridiplantae > Streptophyta > Magnoliopsida > Asterales > Asteraceae > Lactuca > Lactuca serriola. Next base: position 214,677,557 of record NC_136408.1, on the reverse strand, counting down.
GCTCCAAAATCTTTCTGAATCCAAGATGAAGATGTTTTCGAAATTTGATTTTGTACAGGCATTTAATGATATTTGTCTTTAGTTGATGTAACAGTTCTTAGGACAAATTCTATCACACCCCCAAACCGAATTAACGGAAAAATTCGGAGGCGGAGGATGTCATGTGCAATATCAAAACAATGCATAATAGTAAACAAGTAACAACATCATCCATTGCATTAAGATTATAATTTAATACAACTATGTTCTGCTTAATAATAAGACACCAAGAATAAATAATCAAAATAAAGACGAGTCTTGAAAGTGCTCCGGCTTCTCAAAACCTGTCATCGGTACCTGTCTACTGATGACCTGAATATACAAGTTATTTTGGAAGAGAGGATCAACATTTAAGCTGGTGAGTTCATAAGTATTTTAGTGTCATTTTTACATGAAAATGTTTGTAAATGTTTGATGTAAAAGTTTGTTAGTGTTTGTAGTAAATGTTTTTATCTCCTAGAAAATCCTATATTTCTACTAAAAAGTAGCCTTCTACCAAGGCCCAAATGTTATGAATGTTTGTTTCTTGTAAAAGTGTGTATTTTTTCCAAGTGTGACTATCATTAACAAAAATATAGTTTTATATTACCGTTTATGTGAAAAGATCACAATCTGAACGCAATGGGAAAAATCAAGTATTGTAGTGTTGTATATTGTAAATACCATACACAAATTGTTAATTAAGGTATAATGTGATGTGATTGTAACCATACTTGATCGACTAGTAACACACGACGCTCGAACACGTCGAAATGGTATGACATTCGTCATCCATAGACCTGTAGTTCCCACTGTAGCTAGCAACAAGGTGTAGGACAGTTAGTCCCGTATAAATCTATAAACAAATTCACGCTCTCCCTCTAGGAGACTCTGGTTACAAAACGTGACACAACACTAGATTGCCATGCCATGAAGTAGTGCCTCACATTAATGTTATAGTATTCTAGTGTTTGTATAGTCTGTTCTAGTTTGTTGTATGTTCTCTCTGCACTAGTGTATAGTATGTTCTCTTGTATAGTGTATTATATGTTCTTTTAGTTTCTCATCATAGTATGATCTTTCTGTATCTCATAATAGTATTTTCTTTCTGTTTCTTATAATAGTAAGTTTGTATTGACTCATGAATTAACTGACTCTTATATGTTTCATTGTACTAGAAAATAGTGAGTAGCAATCTCCTAAACTATACCTATTATAGTTTACTAGTAATGCTGTTTGAATGACTGAGTGTGTTTGTACACCTTTGCTACCCAAAGGTGTTGAACTGAGAAAAAGCTATTATATCTATGTACATATACATAATATATAACTCTGTCCGCAAAGGTGTAGGCGGCAAATTTTACCTTGCTCCCTTCTGGATAGGAGTAGATCTCAAAGATCGACTCCGTTTTCTCGAACCATTTCGAGAGGGAAATGATTCTGCCAGTACCATTGAAGGCCCTTGGTTTGCAGCTGGTGAAGTCCTTATACGAGCACTCCCTAGAGCGCACTGGAGCATCACCTTGAGTGGAATGCACGGTCGTTCCACTCCTGCTAGTTCCACTAGCAATGAATTGACCCAGGGCTGCTGTAACAGCCGCATAACCGTAGCTTGGATAGCCATCAAGTTATATTATGGAGGAGGTGGAGGTTACGTAGGAGTTATTGGAGGGTTATGCCTTGTCACTCTTCGAGGAGGCATTGTTTTACTGAATGTTTACAAAGATTGATGATGATAGTAAGAATTAATTGTAAGTATAATGAGTGTGGTCCATGGACTAACTCTCTATAGTCCAACAAAACAAATGAGAGTATGATTGATATAGAGATCTAGCAGTAGAAGGCTGAAAACTCTTGGATATTGAATTTTCAAAAGTTTAGATAAGTGTCAATAATATTGGCATTAATGATGTAACAAGTTCGGGAAAAAAGACCTAAAGGTTGGTATTACATCAAACCATATAGGGAAAATGTTGATCGCTTAAGAGTCTAGTTACTTGTAAAACAATAATATTTTACAAAAAGGTGCTTCATAGAGCATAGATAAAAAGGCTATTCCTTAAACCAAAAGAGAGGATGAGTAGAGCATCTTCTACCGGCGACGGGTACCCCTCGGGTGAACCCTCAAGCTTGCAACTTGACGCTCCATTTCAAGAAGGTGTCGTTCATATACTCTATGGTGTACCCGGAGTTCTATGACTTCAGCCCGAGTCGCAGCAAGCTCTTGCTGCAGGGCCTCATTTTCTCTCATAGACCTCTCATGAGCATCTTCAAGATGAATGGTGCAGATGGTATGTATTCTCGCATTGGCATCCACTTCCAAGATTCTGTTGAGGGTTGTCCTACCTTGTATTTCGTTTTGAGAAACCCTGAGGACCAGAATTGGTAGGATTTTTTCTGCTAAGCCTCCTTCGCTCAGGTCGTAGAAGATTCTGTCTCCATTTTTCGGCATGTGTTGATCCTGCTCTTGACTCCATGTTTCCCAGCTTTCCACCCATGGAGGCATCGGGCCTTGAAAAGTCGGACGAGGGTTAGGATTTGGGACAGGAGCCACAAGGGGTAGATTATTGACTTCGGGCTCGGAGTCAGAATGCTCTGAAAAGTTCTCGGTGAATTTATCATCTAATGGGATTGTAGGTTCTTCTTCTGGTTCGACATTGAACGAAACCAACATTTCCTTGATTTGGGAAGTACGGGTCGTCGGGGAGATGGAATACAGCCATGCTATCTACGCAAGAATAGGGGTAAAAGAAATAGTTAATAGTTGTACTATGGAAGATAATTATAGAATGATCCTTACTAGTTACTTCAATACTTGTGTAATTCATACCGGTCATATGTAACCAAAATGTTTTAAAGAGTTTGTTTGGTAAACAGTTTTGAAGTATATGAAATCCATTTGTTTGATAGTTTTTAATCACATGTGATTGATATAAAAACTATAATGTTTTCAACTTGTATCCCCCCACCATAAAAGCATTTGAAATAATTTAAATGGTAGATTAAGGGGTATGAACTCACCTGCATTGAGTGATACGAATGAAAGATCGGTTTGTAGGATGCTAAGTGTCAAGTTAAGAGCACAACGGATCCTAATAAGCATATAATTACACGTATATTGATATAATTAGTGTTTATACAACTAATCATGTCGGGAAAAACACCATAGGACTTAGGAAACACTTGATTTGAAGTGTTAGAAGTGCAAAGGGTTGCATATAATGGGTATACGGCTACCAGGTGTATCGCCACTTCGGTGTACGGCCTGGTGTGTATGGCCAGGGAGTGTACGACCGTACACTCCATGAAGAAATGGTCAAAAATTGTGTTTCAAGACTATATCTTGCATTCTCTAAGTGTTCTTCATCATGTGCTAGCATAGAACATGAGTTTGAGGCCAATAAGCACTAAACAAAGGGGTGTATGGCCACATGGGGTGTGTACGGTCGTACACTCCTTGATGATCATGGTTTGGATGATTTCTAAGGAGCATTTCTAGTAAGTAACAAGCATATGAAGGAGTGCTAACAATATAGAAGCCTTTAGGGGTGTTTGAGGTCCAATAACTTAGTTGGTGTTCTTGGTGAACCAAAAGAACACTTGAAGATCTACCAAAATGAAGTGATTTCATGGATGAAATCAATGATCCATACAAGATAGTGAAAAAAATCAACAGTTCGAGGGAAGAAACACTTACAATCTTGAAGATCTAGATGAAATATCGGATGGTAGTTGAGAGATAAATGAGTTCTTGGCTTAGGAATGTGATAAGAGTTGAATGAAGGCTATGTCTCTCATTTATACATGAGAGTGTACGGCCAAAAGAGGGTATACTTCCGCACACCCAAGTGTACGGTCGTACACTCCCCATGTTGGAGTGCTTGGGCATTTTGGGAAGTGGTGAACTTGTGGAACCCAATTCTAAACCCTAACATTGAAGGTACTTGGTTTCGAACACTCTAATTGATTCTTAAACAATGCTAAAAGATAGCAAAATGAGTATGACCTTGATTGATTTGAATAACGGAACAAGATAGAAATTTCGGGTTGTCACAAATTCAGTAGATCTTTTAAGTGTAAGAATTATCAAACACTTTGTATTATCTAGTCCTTCAAATTTTTTCTCGTTTTATACTATGTCTCCTCTTTACTATTTAAGGAGTACATGTTTAATGTAATTTGTACCAAGAATAACAATTAATCAATATTCTCTTCGCATCATTTTAAACTCTCTTAACAGTTAAATTTCTTTCACTTACATTCCATTTTTTATAAAATCCTCTTTACTTTGTTCATACTTGATGTTACTTCATTTTACTTGAATATTTTGTTGAATATTATCTTCAAGTCTCGACTTGTTTACCAGACTTGACTGGACCAACTTAATAGAAGCATACATTAATCTTAAAGGTTAATTCAAGGTTTGAGTTTTCAAACCTTGTTCGTGTATTAAATCTTGTTCTCAGAGTATATCCATTCTGTTAATACCTACCACATTTGAACTTGCGGCGCATGAACATGAGTGTATTCCACCCTTACCCCAAATGTCATGGTTCTTCTGGCCTCCCATTATTGCGACAACGCCGACAAACTTCTTGATACTTGTCAACAGAATCGGGCCCCACACTTACTTTCGCTTTCCTAGCTGCATGTCTAGTGTCTAATCTATGGTCTCTCTTTATGAGTCACCTCAGCACTCTTTTTAGTAATTTCAAACATTACAATCTGCTCCTCAAATCTGACAACCAACCTATCAAAGCAAAATCAGCTGAACCACCAACAATGATGCCAGATAACTCATCTAGTAAGTTCTACAAAACCTAGACATCAATCCAATCACTCAGTGATGTGTTTTCTGAGCAAATCCCTGAACTCTCTGCTCCATGTCGCATAGTCGTCATTTTGTTTAATGTAAACATAGCTCATCCCCATGTATTCAAAGTGTTATCATTACACTACTCTATACGTACCCACACTGTTATCATTGCCCGTCAGTCCTAAATGTAGAAAACACCACTATCGCAATTATCTCAAGTATATCATCGACAATTAGTATAGTAACAGGTCACATCATATGGATTTTGTAGTCATCATTCTCGATCGAATATGAAACTTGAGATTACTATAGTTTATTATTACATAAATAATCATAGCAATATTACCACTCTTAGCTCCTTGGACTTCTCGTGACTTCTACCAACCCGAACACAGATCATGTGCTATAGATAGTATGATCTCTACTACTATCTTTTATACCTATGCATGTGCGCTCTGAGATCCATTCTGGAATGTCCAATTCACTCCTTGCCATCAATTTCTATCATATATAATCTTGACACTAGAAATTTATATTCTTTCCTAGTGTAATGAATTCATTTCATCTCATTCGTCTACTTTAATCCACAAGGAAGCTCCTCTGGCCCTAATGACTCATCTCGTGAATGGATAGTTATACATAATGTGAAGTCAGATAGTCAGTCAAATATCAAATTCCATGCCAAAACGGTTGGACTCAAACAAGAGTTGTACACTAGGCTAAATTAGGAATTCTAAGTCTATTTAGCTCCTGTTCCTTACAACCTAAATCATTCACTTAATGATCTATCAGTGCTTGTAACATCCCGAATTTTAGGAGTACGATTTAAGAGTTTAAAGTGTAATTTCGAAGAAGGGACTCGACGAGTTGGTACGCTTACTCACCGAGTCAGAGTGGGTTTGCGTCACGAATTAAGTGACCAACTCGCCGACTTGGAAGCGGGACTCGACGAGTTGGTGCTGGGATGAGAAAATCCCTAATCTTAGGGTTTGCACCCTATTTAAAGGACATAATTTCCTCCCCTCAGCTCCCTTATCCCCTTTGAGATCTAGTAAACCCTAGCTCGTGTGTATAAGGCCATTGGAGGGAGATTGAAGCTTTGACAGGTGTTCTAGTGGAAGAAACTTGAAGATTAAAAGGGTTTGCATCAAGAAAGTAATGTAGATCCAAAATCTACTGTAGTTTTGGGCACATCTTGTAGGTAATGAGTTTTTACCTTTCCTTTGTTGCTTCTAGATTTATTCTTGAATGAGATTTGGGGCCATTTTGAAACGTTTGGGATCCACTTCGGGTTTGGAGTCCAGATCTGAGGTTGCTACTTCAGATCTAGACTTGTATTGGTCCAAAAAGTCATAAAGCATCAGTTATTAAATTGTGGGTGAAGCCCTTTTGTCCAAAACCCAAGCCCTAGTGTGTTTTAGGCCTATATCTCTTTGGTTTCACATCAAGTTTGCAACTTTATGTGAGGGATAGATTGTAGAAGGGTTGATCTACGGATTGGAGCCTCAGCATGGCTCGAAAAGCCTCTAAATGGATTGACAACTAGAGAGACTCGGCGAGTCACATGGGTTTACTCGACGAGTTGTATGAACACGTGCATGGACTCGGCGAGTTGGAAGAACAACTCGGCAAGTCTGTTGAAGATTGCCTTGGACTCGGCGAGTTAGGTCGCAGAACCCCAACCTCTTTTGGTTGAAGTCTTGGATTAGTGAGTCGGTCGGCGACTCAGTGAGACAACACCGAAGAACTTAAAGATCGTTGCACTCGGCGAGTCTTTTGGCGACTCGACGAGCTAAGTTGTGTTATGAGAGTTTTCTGGGTAAGGGAACTCGGCGAGTTGACGGGGTGACTCGGCGAGTAGAGTCAACCAGGAAGGTTGACTTTGACTAAGGACTTAGACCTTGACCAAGAGTTGACCATTTTGACTTACATGGGTACTTTGGTAATATTGGTATTTATGGAATTGGTTCTTTGGTAGTGTTCAGTGGTGGCGATCGTGCCGGAGGTCGGAGCAGCTTGGTCTTATCTTTTCAGTCAGCGAATTCAGGTGAGTTATCCTCACTATATCGGCAGGGTCTATGGCACCAAGGCCGGCCATTTATCGGATGGAAATCCGGGTATTGTTTGTTATGTTATTGATTTGCTAGATCTACATGCTGGTATTTAGGATGGTGTTATGTTAGTGACCTGGTTAAGGTCGTTACCCGGTATTTAGGGTAATGTTATGTTAGTGACCTGGTTAAGGATGGTACCAAGTATATAGGGTAATGTTATATTAGTGACCGGTTAGGATGGAATCCTGGTTAGGATGTTGATATGCTATGTGATCTGTTAGACTGTTTGTCTGGTTAAGGATTTGTTATATGATTAATTGTTTTATGTGCACATGGTTGTTTGACGGGGGTTGGGTTGAGGCGGATCCTGCTTTATGTTGTAGTCCAACATACCCAGGGCGGACCGGATAATCCGAAGGCCCAACAAGCGGTCCAAATAGGCTGAAGGCCCCAAGAAGGCAGACCAGACGTGTCGAGGCTCGGAGAGTGGACCAGTCCGATTGAAGGCTCGGTGTGGGTGGACCAGTCATACTGTAGACTCGATGTACAAGGCTAGACTCGGAGGGTGGACTAGGTGGACTGAAGGCCTAGTGTGGGCAGACCAGACACATAGCAGACCCAATGTACATGGTTGTTTTGTATTGTGATATGATATGAATATGGTTATATGTGGTTGGTATTTTCGGGGTAACTCACTAAGCTTTCGGGCTTACAGTTTATTGTTTTGTTTTAGGTACTTCAGGAGATCGTGGCAAGGCGAAGGCGTGAGCGTACCGCTCCTCATGATTTATGATTTATGTGATATCGTTCTGGGGAAATACTCTGATGTTTAAACTATTTGAAAATAAATGTATGAACTTAATGGTTTTTGAATGAATTAAAATGTTTTAATTTGTCTCGAATTTTATGGTCGTTACAAGTTGGTATCAGAGCCTTGGTTTGAGTGACTTGGAGGAACATTCGTGTGAATCCAGTCTCAAATCAAGGAGGGATTTACAAAATGGTTTTCAAAAGGTTTTAGAAATAAGTAAAGGAGGATGCAGAGGGTACGATCAGCTAGAGCCAGTAAGTAGACCCCAAAATACCACACAAGTTATTTGATTAAGTGATATGTTAGAACAACATGCTAGTACTAGGCTAGGGATCTTCAGGAATTTCATGATAGAATTGCCTGATTTCGTGGTGCCTATTAGCCTAGGGTTTTCCTTATATGAAATTGACATCCTTACTGTAGTTGTTTAGTGTATGCATCACGACTGTGCATAATCAAGATCTTATAGCTTGAGAATGTTTGATTCGACCTTAGGGTAGAATTGGATATTCAAAAGTCTATCGGGTCCAGCGTTATCTGTGGCTAGTATACACTAATGCTGCAGGGTCGGTTGAGGTTTCATGGATTGGATAGGTAGTGAGAGGCCGGGAGGCCAGATATGATATGTTTAGCATTCCTCTAGGAGTGAGGATTTAAGCGCTCACTACATTTATGTATATCGTTAGGGTGTTATGATGACACTTGAGACAAATATGGGTAGGTGTGGAAGGTAGTATGGGCCCATACTATTGAAAGCACAGGACCCATACGCATAGCTAGAAGTCACAACCCCAAGGTTGGGTTTTGGAGTTGTTTCCATGTCAGTATATAGGGTATTAGAGATCTTTTGGTATATTGCCAGAATGGTGGTCACGAGACGTCTTGTGACCAGATCCAGGTTAGGATCGGGAGCTGGCAGCAAAGATAGGCCAACACTGTCAAAGAATCGTGTCAGGGAGATCCTCCGGGAGGAGACGATCGAGATTGTTCAGGGATAAATTCCGAAGATGATTGGGTCTTTAAAGACTGCTATTATAGAGTATTTTGGCGAGCGTCACGCAAACATTGTTGAGACGGTTGTCGCGGCAGCTTTGGCAGCTGTAACAATGGCAAGTGGAGGAGTTGGTCAAGCTTCTTAGTTCAGGGGCATATTCTGATGAACAAAGTTTTGTAGTTATTTGGGATCAGGAATATGATCGGTACTCGTTATATTCCGCGGGTGGAGCAGGAGAGGATAGTAGCGGAAGTTATAGATTTGAGGCTCGGGGTTTGCTCGAGGTCGGGTTATGGGTCGTGGGAACTCCAGAAATGAGTGATGATTATGTTTATCTAGGGTTTTGCAGCTAGAAGTGAAATGGTTAATTCATGGTTTGGACCATCATTTTGTAGGGAATGGATTGCGCCCTCTCAGTTTCCGAGCTCGAAAGAGTAAGCAGGCTGGTGACCCCAGGATCAGGTGTATTCTAGCTTGGGGTCAGTCGGTTACAGGAATAGGCAACATTAATTCAGCATCAGTGAGCTCAGGACGGTCGGCGTTGCATAAGTGTTTGTGAGGTCCGATTTTCCTTGAAACTCTTGTATCGGATGGAAAGGATTGGGTGTGCTATCTATTGCACTTTTGGGGCAGTAGGCTATGTCTTGGGAGTGGTTTGTAGCCCAAGTTAGGGCAGAGGTTGTTTCAGCTGTTGACGTTTAGCTATGGGCCTTTGATCTGGTGAGTAAGCCAGGGTGGGAACCCTTAAGAGAATGATTTCTAGGCCCGAGAGCGGGAAGCTCGTTTAGAACACCTTTGGAAAAGGGTTTTTATGTGGGAGGCCTGCGGATGGGGTCCTACAATAAGGGTTATTCATCATTGTCAGGATTCAGTGGTTAGCAACCGTTAGTGATTGACGGACATAAGCGCCAAGAGGAGTAGCTTGTTGTCGAGGTATTAGTTGGAGCATCTATCGGGTGGTCTACAGGACGTGAGTGTGGAGTCATTCACGCATTAGTGGCTTTCGGTTTCACTGGGATTCAGGAAGTGATCATATGTTTCTTAGAAGTGTATGATGAGTCGGGCCTACCTAGCAATGGAACACTAGGGGGAAAGAGTTGGTTATCATCAGATAAATCATTCGGAACTGAGAAGGATTGAGAATCCTCCAATTTGCATGTATTATGAATGCTTAGTTGAATCTAAGTGGGGGAGTGCTACCCCAAGACGCTGAAGTAGGAAGGGTTTTGAAATGGGGGTAATTTTCACAACCTGACAGGGAGAATGGAGGCCCTATTTTGGCTACTTAGTTTGAGGGCTGTATTGATTGGGGGTTCGGCAAACTCCCCAGCACATCTGGATGCTTGATAGCAGAAGTTGGGGAACCAGATTGGGGTCCTGGTCTAGAATCGAGTTCAGTTCGAGTTTTCGGTCGAGGATGTGCTCGACTCTAAAGGTTTTGGATTGACGGATTGAGGGTTTTGTTAGAAGCCAGGGCTCAGCATTGCTTTCAGCACGAGAATGCGGGTTATTTAGCGTGTATGGTAGACACGCGGGCCAGGGAACAGATCTCGGACTTCTGAGAAGGTGGACGATCGACTGAAGGACTGGTAGGGCAGTCCAGTCATGCGGAAGACTCTATTTATGTTGTAGATCTATGTTCAGGTATTGAGTAGGATGTTCCGCTTTAGCACTCAATAAGTGTATTCCACGTTTTGAGCATGCTGCTAGTATAGGCTGAGGACTCCGGTGTATCTTGGTTGATCGGAAGTTATCAATAGGGGTCGGGCGAAGTTCAAAGAATCTTGGCGATCTCATCCGTTCGGAGTGTCTTCGAGGTTTCATCTTCTTGTATCAGGTAATACTCCAGTTGGGGACCGAGAGTGGATCCGAATGGGTGTTTTAATGAAAATGTTGGATCCAGGGGTGTTGTTAGCCGAGAGGGTGGCATGATTGGAGCAAGTGATAGACGAGTGGGTAGGGAACAGACCATGGTTTCAAGAAAGGTAGTGGGTCGATGTGAGGCCTGTGTTTAGGCCATGGGAAGGATTTCGGGAACGGAACTGGAGTTCGAAACCCCAAGAGGGCTAGAATAGACTGCATGGGAGAGATTCTCGGGAAGGATGGTTCAGGGTGACGTACGAAAGTAGTGTAGATCCAGAATCTACTGCAGTTTTGGGCACATCTTGGAGGTAATGAGTTGTTACCTTTTCTTTGTTGCTTCTAGATTTATTCTTGAATGAGATTTGGGGCCATTTTCGTATGTTTGGGATCCACTTCGGGTTTGGAGTCCAAATCTGAGGTTGCTACTTCAGATCTAGACTTGTATTGGTCCAGAAAGTCATAAAGCATCAGTTATTGAATTGTGGGTGAAGCCCTTTTGTCCGAAACCCAAGACCTAGTGTGTTTTGGGCCTATATCTCTTTGGCTTCATGTAAAGTTTGCAACTTTATGTGAGGGATAGACTGTAGAAGGGTGGATCTACGAATTGGAGCCTTGGCATGGCTCGAAAAGCCTCTGAATGGATTGAGAACTGGAGAGACTCGGCGTGTCACATGGTTGTACTCGACGAGTTGTATGAACACATGCATGGACTTGACGAGATGGAAGAATAACTCGGTGAGTCTGTGGAAGATTGCCTTGGACTCGGCGAGTCTGTTCTTGGACTCGGTGAGTCGGGTGGCAGAACCCCAACCTCTTTTGGATGAAGCCTTGGATTAGTGAGTCAGTCGGTGACTCAGTGAGTTGGTCAGGATGGGACTTAAAGATCGTTGGACTCGGCGAGTCTTGGGGCGACTCGGCGAGGTAAGTTTTGTTATGAGGGTTTTCTAGGTAAGGGAACTCGGCGAGTCGACGGGGTGACTCGACGAGTAGAGTCAACCAGGAAGGATGACTTTGACTGAGGACTTGGACCTTGACCAACAATTGACCTGTTTGACTTACAAGGGTACTTTGGTAATATTGGTATTTATGGAATTGTTTCTTTGGTACAGTGGTGGCGATCGTGCCGGAGGTCAGAGCAGCTTGGTATTATCTTTTCAGTCAGCGAATATAGGTGAGTTATCCTCACTATATCGACAGGGTCTACGGCACCAAGGCCGACCCTTTATCGGATGGAAATTCGGGTATTGTTTGCTATGTTATTGATTTGCTAGATCTGCATCCTGGTATTTAGGATGGTGTTATGTTAGTGACCTGGTTAAGGTCGGTAGTCGGTATTTAGGGTAATGTTATGTTAGTGACCTGGTTAAGGTCGGTACCCGGTATATAGGGTAATCTTATGTTAGTGACCGGTTAGGATGGAATTCTGGTTAGGATGTTGATATGCTATGTGATCTGTTAGACTGTTTGTCTGGTTAAGGATTTGTTATATGATTAATTGTTTTATGTGCACATGGTTGTTTGACGGGGGTTGGGTTGAGGCGGATCCTGCTTTATGTTGTAGGCCAACATACCCAGGGCGGACCGGATAATCCGAAGGCCCAGCGAGCGGTCTGGATAGGCTGAAGGCCCCAAGAGGGCGGACCAGACGTGCCAAGGCTTGGAGAGTGGACCAGGCCGACTGAAGGCTCGGTATGGGCGGACCAGTCATACTGTATACTCGATGTACATGGCTAGACTCGAAGGGTGGACCAGGTGGACTGAAGGCCCGGTGTAGGCGGACCAGTCACACAGTAGACCCGATGTGCATGGTTGTTCTGTATTGTGATATGATATGAGTATGGTTATATGTGGTTGGTATTTTGGGGGTAACTCACTAAGCTTTTGGGCTTAAAGTTCAGTGTTTTATTTCAGGTACTTCAGGAGATCGTGGCAAGGCGAAGGCGTGATCGTACTAATCCTCATGATTTATGATTTATGTGATATGCTTCTGGGGAAATACTCTGACGTTTAAACTATTTGAAAATAAATGTATGAACTTAATGGTACACATACATATTATGTTCTAGACAACAATAATTCACATCATACAATGATTCCTTTCCTTTGGCTTTGGTTTTGGCTGACTGTACACGCTGCATCCTCGATCCTTGTCGCGCTGCATCCTCGATCCTTGTCAACATAATGTCCCATTTTCTTCTACAAATCCTTTTATAGAAAATATTTCCAAGCTGTATACTTGAGTTCAAATACACTAAGATGTGTCTGATTCGCTCAAGTTGTGCTCTCAAGTTGTGCTCTAATACTAAATTGTAACGTCCCAAAATTACAATAAATTTAAACTTTTGAAACATTTATATTTATAATCAAAACCATTATATCCATTAATTAACCAAAACCGTTAAGTTGCAAGATACTTTCAACAATACCAATCTATTTGTAATTCACAATCAACAACGTAGATTCTAATGAGAAAAACCCCATAACAAGTGTTTATGACAAGGACCCAATCTTCGAATCATGTGCATGTCCAGTCAAGCTTTGGCCTTACCCTTATTCCTACATGATGTACGTGTAATAATCATTTTATAATTGAAAGGGTAAGCACGAAGCTTAGCGTATTCCAACCCAACATTACAATAGCAGCATTACACCCTACTCCTACTTATCATGCCATAATCTAACATAAAAACATTCATATAGCATAAAAATCAAGATCATGTAACTCACTCCTATCTAGGAAGACATCCTAAACAACACCCAAATAAGGACTTGATATTCAGTCGTCGAGTCCACGGACTTGGCGTTTCCGACTTCGGTCCCCCTAACTTGGCACAATGGCCTTCAGTCAGTTGACTCGGTATTCAGCTGTCTAGCCTAAAAATATTATGTATATACATTCCACAAAACAAATAATAACATCAAACATAGCTCATACAACAAGTATTACTTTAACTATCAATCATATAGCTCCTAGTCACACCCGACCTAACAGTAGGCGTATAATACCCTAAGGTTATGAAATGAGGAACTCACCTCCGATAGAAAAACACTCTCCAAAGTAGCCCGAGACACCCTTTATGCAAGTCAACGTTCAAGCTTCCTAATAATAAAAAATAAAGTTAAGTTATGATTACTTGATACCCCAAAATACAAATGACTCATGGTTAATTTTTTGAGATTTTTATATGAAAGTTATGGTGTGATAGGGACATCTTTTGCGCCCCCCCCCCCCCCCCCCCCCCCCCTCCCCCCTACCCTAACATTTGTACAGAATTATTAAAAAAAAAACACGTAAAACAGGTTTTTTGAATACCTATTTTAGAAACCAAAAAGAAATCTTATATTTAATTAAACATAATTATATTATAAATTATGTTTTGTCTTAGACATAAACTAATGTTTTGTCTTAGACATAAACTAATGTTTTGCATCACAAACACAGAGAAGTTACTTATAACATAAATTCATGGAACATCATGTAAAAGAATGTTAGCTTCATTTATCAATCCAGAAGGTTAAAATATTATTTTATTGACACCTTATAATAATTAAATAAATAAAACTTTGATTTATTTTCATATAATAAGTTAAGTATTATGAACTAATCATTTATGACAGCACATGACTACAAATGAACCATAAAATAGGTACATGTTGCGAGAAAAGCGGAACAACAGATGCAATCGTGCTGGTAGTAAATACTCAACATGCTAAATCTTAAATGAACTTTACTATTTCCGCACATTGATCGCTTTCTTTACTAAAATGTCGATCAGATATTAAGCCGCCGTGTTAAAGGTTCGATGGTTCAATTGTTTGGTCCGAAATAATCTTTAAAAACCGAATCACGTCTAATATATATATATATATATATATATATATATATATATATATATATATATATATATATATATATATATATATATATATATATATATATATATATATATATATATATATATATATATAGAGGTAAAGGTTCAAATGAAAACCAAAAAAGGTTAACACCGTAATAACCTCTAATTTTAGATGTTTATAAAGAGTTTAGGGTTTAGGGTGTTTATAAAGGGTTTAGGGGTTAGGGGTTAAGGTTTAGGGTTACCCTAAACCATTTATAAACATCTAAAGTTAGAAGTTTTTACGGTTGTTAACATTTTTTGGTTCTCATTTGAACCACTATATATATATATATATATATATATATATATATATATATATATATATATATATATATATATATATATATATATTGCTACTTTAAAATGTTAATCATATTTATTGTGTGGTTGTAAGCATAATTCTGAACCAATTGATAAATAAAATGAATAAATATAAAATGAAGGTCTATGATATTACAATTTGATAACATGGATCATATAATCAACAAGATTTATTGTAAGTCTATTTTAGACAGTTAAATTATGTTTAAGAAAAGAAAATTTCATATTTTAAAGAATAATTAATTCTTTTAATTTTAAAAATCTGATTTTTTTTAAACTAATTTAGTATCTCTTTCTAAAAGGAATTTTTAATTATTGCCTTATTTTATTTTGTGAGACTCACATTGTATTATAATAATATATTCTAAAGAATGTCATCCATAAACCAATAAAGAGTATTTAATCTTGAAAGCCAAAGGTTTTTTCCGGTAATATTAGATAAATTTTCAATCATTTTCTAAGAATATATCGAATAACATAACATTTAATGTAACAATGTTAATATAAAAGTTATCCTTGCAAAATCTGTATACAATTTTATGAGAATGGACTTTAAAAATGCAATGAAAAACTAAAATACGTCAACAAAAAAATCTTAACATACATTCTTGAAAATTTTGGAAGAATTCTTTCTCTTTGTTGGTTCGTCTCCTAAATGTATGTAATAAGTATAAAAACAAAACTTATTTTTGTAATAGTAGTCTCTTATTGATATGCAAACCAAATAGGAGTCATTATGTAAGAATAATATATAATACTTTTAAGCTGTAATTACAAAAACAAAACACAAATAGTAAAAGAATCAAATAATATATGTTCAATGGACATTTATATTCCATGCATTTATATTCATTGCTTTCTATTATAATAAAATTATAAATTCTGATAGAATATGACAGATATTAAGAATTGTAAATTTATTCTTTTAAATAATAACTTTTATCGTTCAGTCATCACTGCTCAATCCATTATAGCTAGCTTTTTTCTATTTTTATGACAAGATAACAAAAATGGTCTTTATTAGAATAACATTATGGAAGCATTTGACTAAAATGAATTGTATAAGTTGAACAAATATATGCCTACATAATAAAAATTGTTGGTAATCTAATCTGTAATCAACATATATGCATACCAAATATATGTTGGTTTGTGTCTCGGTAATTAAAAACATGAATTAAACCATAATTTTTTTTAAAAAAAAGTCATTTTCATTACAATGTCATTCACAATTGAGCAATAATCTAAAAAATCATTATTTTATCATCGCCTTACTTATGTTTAGAAAATACTCATCTTTGACATGGAAGAAAAAAAAAACGACGGCCACATCTTAACTGTAATTTGAATAATTAATTAAAAAGTAATTTGGAGAATTTACCTGAAATTGATACTTACAAAAAAATAAATAAATAAATAAAATAGAAAAATAAAAAGAGAAATTAAATAAAAAATAAAATAAATCAAACTGCTACGGTTGTGGTATCCTTAAAAAGTAAATTGATTAGAATTTATTTGATTGAAAATTACTTGAAGAATCGTTTATTTGGAAGTAAACATACTTACAAATATTAGATACCTCAAAAAAAAAAAAAAAAAAAAAAAAAAAAAAAAAAAAAACTATTACCACGGAGTGAAAATCGAAAATGGCATAAAAAATCTTAAAAAACCTAAAAACGCACCATTTTGAAAATTTATATCTTATAAGAGCAAAATCACCAACAATAAATCCACCAAATTGAAAATAACGACACTATACTATCGTATTCTCACAATCGTTGATCCCAAAGACTACTATTTTTTTTTTAACCAACAAATAAGAGATATATATACAAAAAAAAAAAAATAGACGATAGAAAACTAGCAAGACGCTAGGCAAGAGTACAACAACATAAAGAAAGACAATAACTAAAAGAGAAATATTTTTCTATCAAGACACTAGGCAAGAGTACAACAACATAAAGAAAGACAATAACTAAAGGAGAAATATTCAGCCCTATGAAAGGTTTGGAGCACCGGTATACCCAACTAATCGCCTCTGTTTTTCCTCTATATTTGATCCATGTGTAGATGATGGACATAATGATATATGTCACTTTTTTAGGTTGTAACATTTTTGTGTTGAATAGTTGTCATTTCTAGCTTTCCAGATAGCGATATATACATTAACGTCCTAATATTTTAATCGATTTAACAAAAAAGTCCTAAACTTTATTTTTTTGACAGTAAATTCCAAATTATCAGTAATTTTTGACACTTTCACCATTTTCCGGTTAGCCGGTAATTATGACTTTTTTATCAAAAAAATAAAGTTTAGGACTTTCTTGTCAAATCGTCAATTAGGATTTTATTGGCAAAAAAATAATGTCTAAGACTTTCTTGTCAAATTGTTGAAAATAATAGGACTTTAGTATATATCTCCTTTTTTTGTTAGAAATTTAATGGTATTATACTCTTTAAGCATAAGAGTTATTAAAACATTTTCTAGTAAGCTAGATCCTATAGAAATCCTTAACATTTGTTTCTTGTTAAATCTTTTTTTTTTAATCTCAACAAACCAACATTTCCTTAACATTTATTTCTTTCTTGATTATCTCAATTTTTTCAATGTCGGTTTGTTGAGATTAAAAAAAGGATTTAACAAGAAGCAAACGTTAAGGATTTCAATAAGATTTAGCTGATTAGAGAAGGTTTTAATAACTTTTATGTTTAAAGAGTATTATACCATTCAATTTCTAACAAAAAAAAAATTATATATACACTAAAGTCCCAATATTTTTAACGATTTGACAAGAAAGTCCTAAACTATATTTTTATGACAGTAAAGTCTTAATTGACGATTTGACGAGAAAGTCCTAAAATTTATTTTTTTTGACAAAAAAATCCTAATTACCGGCTAACCGGGAAAAAAGGGTAAAAGTGTCAAAAACTGCCGGTAATTTAGACTTTACTGTCAAAAAAAATAAAGTTTAGGACTTTCTTATCAAATTGATGAAAATATTAAGACTTTACTGTATATATCCCTTCCAGATATTCCATAAAGCTCCGTAATAAATCCCCAATAATCTCTTCTTGTTTTTGAAGCAATTCCTCCAGGTTGATGGAAAAACTATTACGTTATGAACTGTGCCAAGATTAACAATTAGGACGTGACACCACCTCAATTATCCATTCCATGACAATTTTAGCATATAAACGTTCAACAAAAACGTGATCCATTGTTTCCTCCTTTATACTACATTGGCAACAGATTGTTGAGTTAACAAGGATACCTCGACTAGATATGGCCACTAATGTTGGGATACATCTCTACTTAGCCCTCCAAATGAACGTGGAAACTGTAATAGGGACTTCTTTCAGCCAAACGATCCTTGGTTTATCCATCAGGTCGCATTATTCCAATCTTCCCTTAATAGATTAACTTGATAGTCACCATGATGATTTCAAGGGCATGACCATATCTCGCCATCGAGGCTGGAGTTTTTTCCAGCACCATATTAGTCGATATTCCATGTTTCTCCTATTCTTTTGTGAGAAAGCTATTAGTCGGATATTGTAACACCCGCAGATCTGGGCTCTTCAATTTAGAGACAATGAGCATCAAAAATAGGTTTTTGATGAAAGATTATTTATAGGGATCAATCTTAACAAAGTTATAGTATATGTTACAAGGATTTCATACATATAAAGAACACCGAAATCCGAGTTATCACGAATAAGTTATGGCGCGTCGAAGTTTTCGGCGAAACCGACACGACACCGCGTAACGTAAAAAGTAAAATTTTGATAAACAAATTTTTAGCCTTAGATATCTAAATGAAAGTTGTAATATACGTTAAACCAGGACTGTGCATAAAAAGAATGTCAAAATTTGACTTCGTATAAGGAAGTTATGATTTTTCTTAGATTTGGCATAGTTGCACACCCTGAAATTCGAATGTTAGATCGATCGATTTTTGGCCAACACAACCTATATGAGAATCGAAGATCTCATTAATAGTAGCGCAACGGTAAAAAGACAGACGAAAACGGACATCGGATGAATAAATGTTATATATTTTAACGTACTTTTCCTGTCCCAACCTTTTAAAAATAATGTCAAAATCAGCCGACAGAGTCTAAATGAAAGTTGTAGAGTACGTTTCCGCCTACGCGTGTATATAAAGAGCGTAAAAAACAGAGCTCGTATGAACGAGTTACAAATTATAATAGCATATTTAAGTATTAAAATAAAGTATAAATTATATATGCATACACGTATATATACATATGTATATATTATTAGAAAGGTATCGACGATGCAGTCTTTATAAGACTAATGTTGAATACTTTCGACATTAGTTTAGTACAAATATCGTTAAATCTATTAAAAATAGTATTATAAAGGGGTATTTAGTTGTTTATATAACTATAAGGTCATTAAGTAATTATGATGGTACTTTTGAAAATTCAATTACTATATATAAGAGTCTTGGACTCTCATATTTGTTATATCAATCTCTTGATTCAAGAGTCTTTCTCTTCTTATCCCCCCGAGCATTCCGGTCCCTTGTGATTCGACTAATCTTTCTGTAGTTTTGGTATACTAAGGTGAGCAATGAACCGTTGCACGCATCTTTCATAAAAAGATTCAGCGACGAAGTTATGCCCCTACAGAGGCCGGCTCCTAGCTAAAACCCCATTGTAAGTAAGTTATGCTTACCTTATTTTAATATAGCTGATATTTAAAATTAATATTGTTCTTATGAACTTATAATAAATATTTGGGGTATTATTATGACTTATATAAGTGCCGTTATAATATCTTTTTAACTACTCGCGGTACGGGGAATTTGGTTTAAAGAGCCGCATAGGGTTGTTGGATTTCAGAAGTGCAATATGTCAAAATGGTCCTGCCCTCCGGTGTTTGATGGATGGCCCCTGTCTATACATAGTGGATGGAAAATAATGTTTAAATGCTTATATAATAATAATAATAATAATAATAATAATAATAATAATAATAATAATAATAATAATAATAATAATAAGATTAACAATTAGTCACGATAAATATTAGACTAAAATCTAGTGGTAATAATACTAGTTTCGTCGAAGGAAATTATTTTTAAGAAGCGAAGCGCTGTCTAAGTTCGGAATCACCACCTTTATAGGTGAGTGCATAGTTTCTTTCATCTTATACATAGATATGAAGTATTTTATATAAATTACGTGCTACGTGTGCATATTATCTGTATACTTGCTATTTATGTTGGATGAACTATTTTATACATGTTTTAAATTATTTAAACTCTATATGTATTTTATATCTACAAAATATGTTGGGTGAAACATGGGTAGATTAGATATGAGATAAATGATGAGCGATGAAAGATGAGATGAATGATGATCGATGATATATGAGTAGTAAATTATGGTGAGAAGCGATAACCTAAGAAATGAGCCAAGCGATGACCCCATCATCTAGCTAAGTATGTATGACAACCACGGATTATTCTAGACAGTCTACTGGAACACTGCCAGGCTCGCAACCTATAGGTGTTGTGAACAATGTATTCACCCGGTGTACTCTAAACCCTGGCGACTATGTGACTTAGTGTCTGTTGTATAAACCCCGGCGACTATGAGACTTAGTGCCTAAACCCTGGCGACTATGCGACTTAGTGTCTGTCGAGTAAACCCTGGCAATGATGGATTTCGTGCCGATTCCTTAGGATGATCCTTAGGAATGAATGAATGAGGAATAACTAATTTTTAGGGTAGATCCTTAAGATTAAAGAAGATAATGGGGACGGGTAATTGGTTGATTATTTGATGTTTAAACATAATATTTATATTATTGTGGGTTGAAAACCCTATGTACTCACCATGTTTCCCAACCTGACCCACTCAAGCTTATTTAAATCATAGGTGCTGATATGAAGTTACATTACACTGAGAGATTAAAGAGGTGTAGATCACTAGTGTAAATGAATGTAAGTTCTGTTTATGCTTACGTTTTTGTATTGACAATGACATCCCAAGTGTTTTAAAATGAATAAAAATACATTTCTCCGGAAATGCTTTGATAACGTATTTATCATGTTTTACTACAAATAAATTCCGCAACACTTTTATTAAAAGAAGTACTCTGATTTCTATAAAGCATAAACAAAATCAGTCTTTTCTGGCCGTGAAAATGGGGATGTTGTGACAAACCAAAAATTTCCATTCTGTAAAACCATCCACTACGATTGAAGTCAAATCTGTTTCTGCTAACTTTCATGCTTTTGGGATAAGTTTGAGTGTTTTAAAGTTAGTGCTTCAGAAGATATCAGGAGAGAGGACAACCTAGGGTTTAGTATGTAGCAATAAGTGCCCAAAACTTCAAAGAGTTTGGAATTTACCATCTAAAAATGGTATTGGAACCGAAAACCCTAAAGACTATAAGTAAGACTTAGCCATTTTGGTTCATTTCTTTCATTTCCAACTAGAGAAAACCCGATTTCTCTCCCAATGATCTTCATCCGTTCACCCCCAATTGTAAGTACTTTAACCCTAGAGTGTATTAAAGGGTATTACATGCTTAGATAACATGGAAATCATCCATAAAACCCAAGGAAAATGTGTTCACGACCCAAGATCCTCTTGGACCGTGAGCACTAAATATGAGGCCAAAAGTGTGCCCTATGTCCCTATAGACCTTGGAACCAATCATAGAACTACCCTTGACATGTCTAGACCTTAAAAACCTTAAGAACCAAGGGTTAGAAGAGACTTCACGGCCAAGGGTGTTCTTGGGCCATGAACTCCCTTTCATGGTGCCAATATGCCCCAAATTCCTTCCTTAAGCCAAGAGACTAGCCTAGCACTTTACCTTGATTTGTTTAGGACTCAAAACAATCAAAATACCATTACCCATAGGTGATTATGGCCGTAAAAACATGCCAAAATGGTCCAAGGGCCGAAAACTCAAGTTAAGGGTGTTTTGATGCCACAAAAACTTCCTAAGGCTTAGACTTGAATTTCGGATGCTTCATTATGACCTTTAGGACGCTAAACAACCCTCATAAACATAAATGGCCATGAGTTTACAGTTGTAAATTCATTAGGGCCATGAACATCTCAAAAACTCCAATGAATGTGGTCTTCCTCATCATAGGGTAGAGCTAAGGTCCCTAAATCATCCCCTAGCCTTCAAACTTGCACTTACACATGAGTAACCATGAGTTTACGGCCGTAAACTCCCTTGGGCCGTAAAACCATGGTAGTAAACTCATGTGAGTGCCATTCTACCTTCCTTGGTTGAATCACATGTGATTCCAACACTTGGTCAAGGTCTTTCCTAGTCCCGGAAGGTGTTTCCTTTCATATAGTTGTTTATAAACACTATATTCATGTCAATATGTGTCCTTATATATCATTTAGGACTTATTGTGTCTCGGGACTTCATTGGTGGAACTTCTCATCCGTACGCGCATACCCGTTTGAATCACCCACATCAGGTGAGTTCATACCCCGTAATGTATCTTTTAACTATTTTAACTGTTTTAAGGGGGGAATACATGTTGAACACAATGATAATTGTGTAAATGTTTGTTGTTAAACATCTTTCAAAATGTTACTTATGTTATTTATAAGTTGTCAAAACATTTCAAAACTCTTTTAAAGTTATGTTGCTTTATAGTTATACAAAACTCTGTTTTTTAAAGTGTATGCATAACTTAGTAGATAAATGAGTCTTTTCAGTAACAATCCAGGTAGAACATTAGTAAACTATTATAGGTATAGTTTAGGAGAATGCTATTCATTACTTCTAGTACAATGAAGCACACAAATAATCAATACCATAATAGAACAAACAGTGAAGAGAATCAAACAGTACCATAACAGAACAAACAGTGAAGAGAATCAAACAATACCAGAACAGAATATAACAAACAGGTTAAGTTGCTATAGCATGAGAACACACGAACATGATCTAATTATATCAATGAATCACTAAAGCATTAGTGATAGTTATATTGGGTATACATGATCACATAACTTTAATGTGAATTACACGGCTTGCAAGAAATTGTTGGGGTCGCGTTTGGTTCCCTAAATCTCTTTACATTGAGAGCATTTAGTAGGGGTTCTAGTTTTCACATTATGACCGTAATAAAACAAATATGTTTTTAGGTTATTAGTACATCCGCATGTCATTATAAACGACATCTGTGTACTTACTTTTCCCATTACTTTCATAAAGTGTCAGTACCACTTGAAAGTTGATCTATTTTCTAGTCAAGATAGTTATAAACTAGGGAGAATATACTTTTACATTTGACAAAGGAACAGTTAGGTTTAACACAGATCAGAAGATGCCTTGGTAGAAGGCTACGATTTAAGGTTAGGATCATAATGCGAGCTTTATGATTCCTTAATGTATACACTATAGGATACATATATACTAATAGATTCCGACAGCTAATAGGATGTGTGCTCTTCGCTTCAATTCCTGTTCCCGAATCTATATATATATATATATATATATATATATATATATATATATATATATGCTTAGTATCCATTTACTCATCATAAGGGTACCAAGTATGGATCAGGTTATAGGACACAGAGTCAACACACAACTTTTCTAGTACAAAACTTACTTTTCAAAGTCAGTACTTTTGGTATACAAAACTAGAGATTTCCCAGATTAGGGCTTAATATATTTTATTAAGCCAGTACAGTTTTAGAGAGTTTAGGTGAGTAACTCCATAACACCTTAGTTTATACACCATGTTTATATATAAAACTAATACCCAATAGATAGTTAAATGTGTGTTTTTCGGCTTACTTCCTGTTCCCGTTGGATTGTGGGCGTAGGGCAGATTCACTCTATTAACTTTCTACCCGATATCAGATTATATATAGCAGTATAAACAAAGCTATTATAATAGTAGTCATCGTAGTCATTATTTTACTATAAGGAATATAGGTTTTCTTAAATAACTTTTCATTAGATATAAAGGAACCATTACAAATAACTCCATGAGTAACAAGTGAATGCACCGGGGTTATATATGACAACGATTTAACAACCAATGGAATGTGTGCTATTCGCCTTACTTTCTGTTCCCCGTTGGGTTGTGAGCTTAGGGTAGATGCGAACAATCGATTGTTTGTTTACTCTGAGTATATATAACTTGTACCCACTTAGTTCCCATAGAAAGGCTTGTAGTGTCATTTTACTTAACTTTCATTCAAGTAGGAAATATATGATTTTCTAGAGGAACAGGCGAACCTTTCAAAACAGAACTTACAGCTTACATCACTTTTACATACACATTTTCCACAACGCTTTACAGCTTACTCACATCACTAAAATCTTATGAACTCACCAGCTAAATTGATGATCAACTCTTTCAAATAACTTGTATTCTCAAGAGACTATTACATAGGTGCTCGTGCTAGGGATTCAGAAGATGGAGCATTACAGCTTCAAGTCTTGATTTATTATTTGTTTATGAATTCTATGTTTTGTGAACACACACATTGTAAACACTTTCTTTCTAAATGAAATGGTTGTTCATTACTTGCTTACCATATACATATCTCGTGATACTAAACATGACGTCCTCCACCCCTGAACGTTTCCGCCGTTCCGGTGTTGGGGTGTGACAGATTGGTATCAGAGCATTGTTTATAGTTCAACTAGAAGCAGATGTCCTGAGTAGGAAGGAATACTCGGCTCGCTGAGCGAAAAAACTAACAATAACCATCCACTCCCACCTAAACTCACAAATCAAAGAAGCACAACTAGAGGCATTGATGCCAGAATATGCCGCGAATGAAGCACTATGTGGAATGGATAAAAATCTTGAAGTCAAAGAAGACGGAGCTTACTATTTCATGAATCGAATCTAGATTCCAAAATTTGGGAGATTTAGAGACGTGACAATGAACGAAGCTCATAAGACTGTTGGATAAGGTGTCTAAGTCCATAACTATTTCTGGTATGTACTTAACCCTGCTCAGTCCCTTCGTGAGGGGATCTGCCGAGTTCTCATCTGATGATACCCTCTTTGCCACGAGGAGTCCTTCTTCTATTCTATGTCTGATGAAATGGTATTTGCTGTCAATGTGCCTAGATCTCCCGTGATCTCTTGGTTCTTTCGCCAAAGAAACCGCACTTTCACTATCACAGAAAATTTCCATTGGCTCCTTTATAGCGGGTACAACTCCAAGGTCTCCGATGAAGTTCTTCAGCCATATCGCCTCTTTTGCTGCCTCGCTTGTTGCTATGTACTCTGATTCACGAGTCGAATCAGCTACTGTCTCCTGCTTGGAACTTTTCCAAGTAATGGCTCCTCCATTTAGGATAAAGACCCAGCCTGACTGAGAGCGGAAATTATCCCTATCAGTTTGAAAGCTAGCATCACTATATCCTTCCACTCGCAAGTCATCACTGCCTCCGAGGGTAAGGACCCAGTCCTTAGTCCTCCGCAAATACTTGAGAATGTTCTTTACCACTGTACAGTGTGCCTTGCCAGGGTTCCCTTGATATCTACTGACCATGCTCAAAGCACAGGCCGCATCTGGGCAAGTAAAGTCATAGCATACATGATCGAGCCCACAACGGCAGCATATGGTATCTGACTCATTTCAACTATCTCAGCCTCTGTACTCGGACTCTGAGTCTTACTTAGCTTGGCATTACTCTGGATTGGTAATTCTCCTTTCTTGGAATCTTGCATACTGAACCTCTTCAGTACCTTATCCACATAAGTACTTTGACTAAGTCCAATTAGTCTCTTACTCCTATCTCTCAATATCCTTATCCCTAGAATATAGGTAGCTTCCCCAATGTCTTTCATAGCAAAACACTTCCCAAGCCAGGCCTTAACCTCCTGCAAAGTTGGGATGTCGTTTCCTATGAGAAGTATGTCATCCACATACAACACCAAGAAGCTAACTATGCTCCCACTAGCCCTGACATACGCACAAGACTCATCCTCACTCCTAGAAAAGCCAAACTCTTTGACTTTCTCATCAAAGCAAAGATTCCACCTGCGAGATGCTTCTTTCAATCCATAAATGGATTTTTCAAGCTTACACACTGTATTAAGGTATTTTGGGTCGACAAAACCCTCTGTCTGAGCCATGTAAACATCCTCAACCAACATCCCATTAAGGAAAGTGGTTTTGACATCCATTTGCCATATTTCATAGTCATGAAATGCAGCTATGGCTAACAACACTCTAATAGACTTAATCTTAGCTACTGGTGAGAAGGTCTCATCATAGTCAACTCCCGGAGTTTGAGTAAAGCCATTCGCAACCAGTCGCGCTTTATAAGTGTGTACATTGTCAACCAAGTTCCAAACTTGATTGTCATACATGGACTGAATCTCGCTGTCCATAGCCTCCTTCCATTTCGCAGACTCAGGGCCTACCATGGCTTCCTTATAATTATTAGTTTCATCCAAATCTATCAGTGTACTATCACTGATAAATGTATCACCTTCAGTGGTGATGTGATAACCATAATAAAATTCAGGTGTGTTCCTCACCCTAGTGGAACATCTTGGAGGTACAGACTCGTCTATCGGCTCAACAGGAGTTTCCTCCTCAGGTTGGCTGACAGTATTTGAGGTTCCTTCACCACTTGACTCTTGAAGCTCTTCAAAGTCAATTTGCCTCCCACTGTCCCCTTGGCTTATGAATTCTCTCTCACGAAAGACTCCTCTTCTTTCTACAAAGACCACATTATCACTGGGTCTGTAGAAGAGGTAACCAAAGGATCTCTGTGGGTAGCCGATGAAAATACACCTCTCGCTTCGGGGTTCAAGCTTGTCATGAGTCTCACACCTCACAAAAGCTTCACAACCCCAAACCTTGATGTTGTCCAAATTGGGCACTTTCCTAGTCCACATATCGTGAGGTGTTTTGGCAACCTTTTTAGTAGGGACTAGATTAAGGATATGGGCGGCAGTCTCTAAGGCATACCCCCAGAAAGAGATTGGTAACGAAGCTCGACTCATCATGGAACGAACCATATCTAACAAGGTTCGATTGCGCCTCTCAGCCACACCATTCAACTGTGGTGTCCTGGGAGTTGTCAATTGTGAGACAATCCCACATTCCTTAAGATAGTCAAGGAACTCAATGCTAAGATACTCTCCTCCCCGATCGGATCGGAGCATCTCGATGTTCCTGCCCAATTGATTCTCAACTTCCTGCTTAAACTCTTTGAACATTTCAAAGGTTTCTGACTTATGCTTGATTAAGTAAATATATCCATATCTACTGTAATCATCAGTAAAAGTCACATAATAACGATTAGCATCCCTTGTAGCAACTCTGAATGGCCCACACACATCCGTGCGTACAAGGTCCAACAAACCTTCACCCCTATCACAAGTACCTATGAAGGGCGACTTTGTCATATTTCCAAGTAAACAAGACTCACAACTATCATATGACTTGAGGTCAAATGATTCCAAGACTCCAGCCTTTTGGAGTTGGCCTATGCGCTTCTTGCTAACATGTCCAAGACGACAATGCCACATGGATGCTTTATCCAAGCTATCAGAAGAATCAATATACAACACATTATTTCCTAGATTGTCTACAACATTCACGACTTCATATACACCATCACAAGGTATTGCTTTAAAGTAAAATACATCATTGTAATAAACATTAATGGCACCATTTTTATTATCAAATGAAAATGTAAAACCTTGTTTGTACAAGCCATGAAAAGAAATAATATTTCTCGCCATTTCGGGCGAGTAACAACACTTATTCAAATCTAACATTAACCCATTATTAAGCAATAAAGAATAAACTCCTATCTTGGTAACATGTGATGCTTTCCTGTTGCCCATGACTAAGTTTATCTTCCCGTGCTCTACTTGCTCACTTCTTCTTAGTGCCTGCAAATCAGTACAAATGTGAATACCACACCCTATATCAAGCACCCAAGAATTAGCATTAGATGAGTTGTTAGACAATATTGTGTAAATACCTACATGGGTGGGTTTAACCTTCCCATCCTTTACATCTTGCAGATATTTGGCGCAGCTTCACTTGAAGTGTCCCTTATTTTGGCAATAGAAGCACTGTGCTTCCTTTGGGTTCGAAGAAGGAGTACTAGGACCTTTCTTTGTCCCACTTGAAGAGGAACCATCAAGAGTCTTACCCTTGGTACCCTTCGAAGGGCTTTTCCTCTTTTTACCCTTCCCTTGCCCAATTACAAGAACAGGGGCTGTTAAAGGAGTAAAAGTAGCAACCGCTTTACCCTTAAGGCCATTTTTAGTTGTCCTTAAAAGTCCTTGAAGTTTGCTAAGTGTGACTTCCTCCTTATTCATATGATAAGTCATACGAAACTAATCATAACTTGAAGGTAAGGAATGGAGAATGATGTCAATCGCCAATTCCTCAGGGAAGTCAACATTGAGCTTTAGCAACCGGTCAACGAACGTCTACATCTTCTGCAAGTGACCGGTGATGGGTTCACCATCCTTCATCCTTGCGGTTATCATGGAGGAAATGATTTCATACCTCTCTTGACGCGCGCTCTGATGGTACCTTTCCATCAGATCTAGGTGCATCTCATAGGGGTAGAAATCTTCATAAGTTTTTTGGAGTTCCGGAGTCATTGTGGTCATCATGATGCAGGACACCTTGGTGGCATCCTTCTCATGCGCAATGAACTTTGCAAGCTCTTTTGGAGTAGCAATGGCTTCATTAACAACCTTAAGCTCCCTATCAAGGACATATTCTTTGTCCTCATAGCGGGTAATCATCCTGATGTTTCTGATCCACTTAATAAAGTTGGATCCATCAAAGATGACCATACCACATAAGTTTATTAGGGAAAAGGAGCCTGTAGGGTTTGAACCAGCAGCGTTTGTAACGCCCGTGTTTCTGGGTTTGCCATTTTTAGCAATATAATAGTCTAGGTTAACCTTTGTAACTAAATTTGAAATAATAAAAAAACGTATTATTTGTGGATTATGTGAATTATGTGATTTATGTGTTTATTTTCTTGATTTTTATAATTTAATGAATTAAGAATAAAATAAGCATCAAAATTAAAGTGTAAGATAAGCCCGATATCTTTACATAAAGTTGTAGTGGTTGAAACAAGGATTCCGGAGATATAAGGAATGCCAAAATCCGAGTTATAACGACGAAGTTATGACCTGTCGAAGTTTCGCGTCAGAACCGGCACGACGCCGAGTGACGTAAAATATGAATTTAAGATAGAGCGATATTTAGCCTTAGCAGTCTAAACGAAAGTCGTAGATTTCGTTAAACCGAGAGCATGCATAAAAAGAACGCCCAAATCTGACTTCGTATGAGGAAGTTATGATTTTCTGAAGTTTTGACGTGGCAGTAGGCAGCCCGAATACTCGATTGGAGATCGAGCGGTTTTTAGCCGAAACAATCTAAATGAGAATCGAAGATCTCGTTGTTAGTAGCGAAACGATGAAAAGATAGGCGAGAACGGACGTCGGACGAAGAAGTTATGAATTTATAACGAAGTTTTCCTGTCTGGGCCCTCTAAAAATAATTAATAAAAATAAAAGTCAAAATTAGCCGACGGAGTCTAAACGAAAGTTGTAGAGCGTAGTCTCACCTTCGTGTGGATATAAAGAGCGTCGAAAACGGAGTTCGTATGAAGGAGATATGAATTTTTGAAGTTTAATAAATATTAAATATTTATTTTTATTTAACATCCGATATTATCCGAAGAAAGGATCAGCCGGTCTATCCGAAGTACGCAGCACATACTGCTGTACGCCCCGCGTACAGCGAGGGGCACTCGAGTTCTCCGGAGTCATGAGTCGTATGCAGTGACGTATGAGGGCCGATGACGTAAGTGCTGACGACCTCCGAGGCGTACGCCCCGTGTACCCCCGAAGTTACGCCCCGCGTACGTGCGAGGGTCAGCCTATAAAAGGGGATCCGAAGGCAGCTCATTCTTCACACACAATTTCTTCATTCTCTCTAGTCCTTTGCCTCGTTTTGCATGCCGTTTGCACCCCGAAGCCTCGGTAATATTCCCGAGCCCCGAAGCGAGATCTGAAGCCCCGAGAATCCCGAAGAGCGTTATTCCCGAGCCGAAGCCCTGCCCGCGAGGAGCCGGTTTTTGTGAAGATCTTCTAGATCTATGGAGAGACACTACTTCTGCTAGCCGTAGTGCTGCTCGATCATCTTCTGATCAAGTGAGTGTATAGTCCCTTTTCAATACGCAATATTATGAAGTGTTTAATATAAAATACGTGCTACGTGTATATATTTTGTGGTTATATGTGTGAATGTATATTCTCTATGAAATACGTGTTATGTGTGTATGCCTCATCTGTTATGTGGAATATGTATTGATTAAAGCATGCTATACAGGTTTTATAAACAATGTATAAAAATGTATATTTTTATCTACTAATATGTTGGGTAGAACATGGGTAGATAATTGGTGTGAAATAAACAGATGAGAGGCCTCAGTGTTATTGGTGTTATTCTAGTCATTCAGCAGAGTATGGATGACGACCACGGACTATTCTAGACTGTCCTGTGGAACACTAGCAGGCTCATTACCTGTAGGTGTTGTGAACGACGTGTTCACCGGTGTACTCTATCCCCCACATGGTTGCCTTTAGGGCACTTATTGTTGAGGAAGCCCCTCTGCAGTAATGTCCGTCCCGATGAAAATCCTGAAATAAGTTCCTTATAATAGACGTTATTTTTAGCAACGTAAGGTGTGGATAACGGAAATGGGTAATCGGGTTTATTGTTGATTGTTGTAATTAAATATAATTATTGTGGGTTTGAAAATTCTATATGCTCACCAGGCTCCCAAGCCTGACCCACTCAGTTTATTTGTATTACAGGAAGTGGTGCAAGAGCTTAAGATGGGCGAATCATCAAGTTGTTTTTGTTTACAAGTCTGTATATGTATATATTTGTTGAACGACTTGTAATGTTATCGTTTATGCTTTATGATCTGTATTGGAACATGACATCCCGACTTTTGATTATAAACCGAAATAATATTTCTATATGAAATGTTTTGATAAATATCTATTTTATCATGTTTTGTTTTTGGGAACAAATTCCGCATCTCTTTTAAAATCAAACGGATTTACTCTGAAAATGTTTTAAAAAGCATAAATGAAATCGGTCTTTTCTGGCCGAGATTTTGGGGATGTCACAGCGTTATTGGAAGACATCTGGAATAAAAGGAAGATAAGTTTCATTAGATTAAGAATCCTTAATAAGTCACCCAAATGAAAGATTAAGGCTAGGATCCAACAAACTATTTATAGGTGGAAGAGGGATGCCGTAATCCACACTATAAAATATTTGAAGGTACGTAAATGACGATTTACCAATTTCCACCATAAGAACGAAATATTTTATTATTAGGTTTTATTGTTTTTGAAACTCATAGATCTTTTGAGATACATTGAACTTTTCAATGGCATGTTTGAATCTCGAATGTGCCCTCTCAAGTTTGTGAATGGGATGCCGAGGATCACAAACAAGGTGTGAATAACCATACAAATTGACTTGGTACCCTTAACAATATTACCTAATCGATGTGCCGGTTAACCACACACGCTCCACCGATCTATAATAAAGTCAAGTTACCCTTTGCCACTCTTACTAGTCCATGTTAGTGTGCCGGTTAACCACACACGCTCCACTAACGACTTGGTAAGGTCCAAAGTTTAATTTTATGGGCTAGCACCAATTTCACATTTTCCTAAAGTAACTAAGATTGGGAATTTATAATATATAGTTACTTTATAATTCATTATACTTTTAATGAGAATTTAAAATCGTATCCTACCCGTTCGGCTAACGACCCTCCACCGATCAAGGAAGCGGTGGGTGAGAGAGGACACCCATTAAGTCACCATTATATAGGCAACAACCTTATACCCCCCTTATAGACCGGCTTCGTGAATGAGGCCTACTAACGGTAAGAACGACATATTCTTATACATATCTATATAATAAAATTATAATAATAGTATAAGTGTTGATTTTTAAACCTTTTAAAAATCTAAGGTTTAATTTGGAATTAAAGTATTAGAGTGTAAGACTTTTCAAATTCCAAAACTTGAGGGCAAGAATTGAAACTATTCCAAGTCTCTTCAATTTGTAACTTATGAGTTTTAATGGTTCATAAAAATGAAGACACTTCATTTTATGAAACATCTTTAGTTCTTTAAACAAAAATTAAAGAAGTGACCTTTGGTTATCTATAACTTGAGGACAAGTTATGGACACCATCAATACAATTAAGATCAAGAATTAAACACACATGGTGGTTACACATAATTCCTATGATCTACTAAAAACTCATAAGAACACAAATTCATGTCAAGCAATTTCAAGAAATCATATGAACATATATAATACATTGAAATTGTTAAAAGTCATGTAAAATGGATTAACATAATCATTATCATTTTGAAAAATAGATTTTACAAGTCCAAAACAGATTAGGATAATGATTCTAATCCATTTCCAGCAACAAAAACTTGAAAAATCTGCCCAGCTCGATCCTACTCGGCGAGTGCATTATCCTACTTGGCGAGTAGGATGAATTTGTTCATGGACTCGGCGAGTCCTCCCCATGGACTCGGCGAGTACAGTCGTCAGCATGTAGAATTTTCGATTTTCAAGCAGTTTTGCATCAAGTATACAGAAAACAATCCTAGGCTCTGATACCACTGATGGGTTTTGAGCATTCTAACACTTCCTAAGTATACATGCAACCCTAATAACCTTGAATCTATGTTTTCTCTATATACATGCAAATTTCTTTTTCAAGGTTATTTCCTAACTAGCATGGCATGGGAAATATATGAAACATAAAAAACTAGTAGAAATACATACCTTGTTGTTGCTTGGATTCCTTCAAGACTTTGTGAGCCTAGCAGCCCAAATGTTGTGCCTCAAATGCGTCACACAACACCACAAAACTTGGAATAACTTGAGAGAATGCTTCTAGCACTTAAAATCAGTTATGCCCTCTCTAGTAACCTTACTAGGTCCGATTTCACTAGCCAAAGGATCCCTTTTATAGTGGTGTCATAATTAGGGTTTTTCACATGAATACTCTTAATTGTCATGACTCTTCATTTCTCATGACCCATGGGTTTGTAACTCCCATGGACTATCCATGGAGCTCCAAATGGTTACATCCATAACCCATAAACCATGGATCATTAATCCACCATAAAAGATTTGATGATTGTCATAATCAACCCTATATATTTAATTAGTCTCACTTTGATCACCAAATTAATACTAGATTAATACTTGATCAAATACAAATTAAATAATACTATTATTTATATATTAGAACTTATAATATATTAATAATCATAAGTGCCATATTCTCTCATTTAGTCTATCCAAGTATTGCAATGCCATGCAACCCAAATGGACCATGCCGGGTCGGATCTAGTACATACCAAATAAAGTTATGGACTTAGACACTATATCCAACACATTTGACCTAAAGTCAGATGATAGTTGTGAATCATGCTTACATGGAAAAATGACAAAGTCACCCTTCACTGGTTCTTGTCAGGGGGGTGAAGGTTTGTTGGATCTTGTACACATAGATGTATGTGGACCCTTCAAAACTGCCACAAGGGATGCTAATCGTTATTATGTGACTTTTACAGATGATTATAGTAGATATGGATATGTCTACTTAATCAAGCATAAGTCAGAGACTTTTGAAAGGTTTAAAGAGTTTAAACAGGAAGTCAAGAATCAATTGGGCAGCAATATTAAGATGCTTTGATCCGATCGTGGTGGTGAGTATCTTAGTACTGAGTTCATCGACTATCTAAGGGAATGTGGGGTTGTCTCACAATTGACACCTCCCAGGACACCACAGTTGAATGGTGTAGCTGAGAGGCGTAATCGAACCTTGTTGGACATGGTTCATTCCATGATGAGTCGAGCTACGCTACCAACCTCATTTTGGGGGTATGCCTTAGAGACTGCCACCCATATCCTTAATCTGGTCCCTACAAAGAAGGTTGCCAAAATACCTCACGAGATGTGGAGTGGAAAAGTTCCTAGTCTAGCCCACATCAAGGTTTGGGGTTGCGAGGCTTTCGTGAGACGCGAGACTCATGACAAGCTCGAACCTCGAAGTGAGAGGTGTATTTTCATCGGCTACCCACAAAAATCCTTTGGTTACCTCTTCTACAGACCTAGTGAGAATGTGGTCATTGTAGCAAGGAGGGCTGTCTTGAGAGAGAGAGAGAGAGAGGGAGAGAGAGAGAGAGAGAGAGAGATTTCATAAGCCAAGGAGACAATGGGAGGCTAATTGACCTTGAAGAACTACAAGAGTCAAGTGGTGAAGGAACCTCAAACCCCAGTAGTCAACTTGAGGAGGAACCTCCTATTGATCCAATTATACCTCCAATTGTACCTCTGAGGCGTTCCACAATGGTTAGGAATGAACCTGAGCATTACAATGGTTTCCATATTACTACGGAAGTCGAGACACTTATCAGTGATGGGACACTGGTAAGTCTGGATGAACCTAACAGCTATGAGGAAGCCATGGCAGTGTAACAGCCCGAAATCTCAGGTATTATTAAATTATGTTTTTAGGGTAATTTAAGAGGAGACTCGGCGAGTTGGAGCCTAGACTCGCCGAGTAGGATCGCAGACTTGGTCGCGGGATCGCGACTGGACTCGACGAGTCCAGATATGGACTCGGCGAGTCGACGCTGTTCAGCGGAAACCCTAACCGTTTGGTTTTGGAACGTATATAAGGCACTTATAGGCCGTCATTGTTCGTCTTTAGTCGACTGAGAAGAACCCTAAACGGCTGTGGGCATCTAGAGCAAGATTGAAGGGTATTAGGGCTTTTGAAGAAATTGTTGTGCAAGGAGGGGAAGAGTTTTGGCTAAAGGAACAGCAAGGGATTCGAGTTCTGCGGTTTGGGGACACAGAGAGTGCGTTATTTAGGTAATATCTCGGATTCTTTCTGTATTGTTGATGTGTGCATGGATTTAGGGTTTATGGAACCCATTTGGTGATTAGATGAATTAATACATTGTTACCCAAACGACTATAACCCTGTATTAGGACATTTAGAGGTCCAGAAGGTCCCATACTTGTGTATTTCGGGAAAAAACTTATCTCAGGAAGCAGTTTGATCGACTGCATGGCTTGGAGATTGACTGGGACTCGTCGAGCTGTTCTTCAGACTCGGCGAGTGGAGTCGGGGTGGCACCGCGATTCTTCCACGAGGGTCTCGTCGAGCCAAGAGGGATACTCGACGAGTAGAAAGGGAACATCAGGGGAAGTTGGGGAGGACGTCTAGACTCGCCGAGTCGCCATGGCACTCGTCGAGTCCGATCGAGTTGACCGTTGACCGTTGACCAGAGAAGACCTAAGTCTGACTTCTTAGGGATAGTCACACTTAGAAGATATAAGTGTTAATGAGGGTTATGTGATGTTATAGGGAGGTTGTAGCTCGTCGGATTGTGCACGAGTGATTTCAGGATTTGCTAGCTTTCAGCATTCACGAGGTGAGTCTTCTCACTATACTGTACCCGGAAGGGTTTGTCTGTGTGACCGGAAGGTCGGATATGATATGTGATATGTATGCTATATGTGGTAAGTTATTTGTTATATGTGTGCTATGTATGTCATGGGCCGGAAGGCGATTATATTATGGGCCGGAAGGCAATATGTTATGGGCCGGAAGGCGATATGTTGTGTGATGGACCGGAAGGTCGGCGTGGGTAGGACCGGAAGGTTTACCCAGCAGGGACGGAAGTCCCCTGAGACACATGGACCGGAAGGTCAGGGCCTGGAAAGGCGTATGTGCGTAATTTGTATATTGGGGAACTCACTATGCATTTATGCTTACAGTTGTTATGTATGTGTTTCAGGTACTAGCGAGGACCGTGGGAAGGCGCCGGCGTGATCGATACACACTGAAGAATGTTTTTATGATCTTGGGATTTAGACTATTTGTATTGACATAATACTTAAACTATTTATGCCTTGTTTTGAATGGAAATACTTTATTTTTAAAATGAAAAAAAATTGTTTGAAAATTTGCGTTGTTACAATTGGTATCAGAGCCTTGGTTTGAGGGATTCGGGTGCACCTTCGGGGGTAACTGAACTCAAACCGAGGATTTCAGGAAACTTTTTAAATAAAGGCATAAACTTTTGTAAATGGTTTTGTGGTAAGTAAGAAAGAAGCAGTGTGTACGATCAGTCAGCGCCCGAACGGTAAAGATCCCCAAAATACCTTACAATATTATATGATATGAATTGTTATGCATGCTAGAAGACTAGGTATTCATGATAGGACTAGAGTGGCCTGATTTGTGATGCCTTAGTCTAGAGAAGTTTGCCAATATGAGATGCTTTGTTAGTGTGCGAGTAGATAGTGCATAACAGCAGTAGAGTACTCACTATCCGGGGTTTGGGGAGGAAGATTTGGGATGACTGCTGATGCGGTGTGGTCGGTAGTATTGGGCCCGTACTACCGAAGACATCGGGTCAGTGGGAGGCCCAAGTAAGAATCCCTGGATATCGGAGACTGAGTAGGGTTGCGTTATCGAGTGCGATTATACTCGGTGGAGTCTCTGATAGTTTATGTTGTATTTCAGAGACATCATGGTTAGACCGCGCCACGGAGCGAGTTCGAGCGGTGTGAGTGACGAGGAGATTCGTCAGATGATTCCAGAGGAGGTAGCGGCGGCGATCCGGGCTGAGATCCCGGAGATGTTTGGGTCTATTAAGACCACCCTGATGGAGACGTTCGATGAGCGGTACGCCGCATTGACTGAGGCTGCAACCGCTGCAGCTACCGCAGCTGTGGCCGCTGCTAGGCCACAGGGGGGTGACTCGTTGCTGTTCTGAGAGTTCAGCAACACGAAGCCACCAGAGTTCGATGGGACGCATGATCCGATTGCTGCGATGAGGTGGATCGCGGATATAGAGGGGTGCTTTTACACTTGTTCATGCCCGGAGCACCTGAGGGTACGGTTCGCATTGAACCAGCTCCGTCTGGGAGCGAAGGACTGGTGGAAGTTCGTGACGGCGAACTTCACTTTGGCAGAAACTACAGCAGTAACATGGGAGGGGTTTACTGCCATGTTCAGAGATGAATACGTTCCCCCGGTGGAGAGGGAACGATTGGTTCAGGAGTTCTTAACCCTCAAGCAGGGTACTGATTCTGTTGCGGTGATCACGCGGAAGTTTCATGAGAGGGCGATGTTCTGCCCCGAGCTGGTGTCCACTGATCAGGCTCGGATGAGCCGGTACTTGGGAGTGTTGAGGAGGGATATCCGGGAGTTTGTGTCAAACTCCACTTGCCATACTTTTGCTGAGCTTCAGGCGAATGCCAGGAAGCGCGAGATCGAGTTGGAGACCCAGGCTAAGGAGGAGGCCGAGTCTCAGCGGGTGGACCGGCGACCGGCTCAGTTCCAGCCGGCAGCCAAGCGGATAAAGTCCGCCGATGCGAGCAAAGGAGGTTCGAAGGGCCGCACTTGCGGAAAGTATGCCAAGGGTCATGAGGGGGCGTGTCGATCTGGTGCTTGCTACAAGTGTGGCAAGGAGGGGCACATTGCTAGGGAGTGCCCCAAGGGATTTACGGTTTGCTTTCATTGCAACCAGACAGGCCATAGGAAGGTCGAGTGCCCTCAGCTTCTTCAGGGATCTGCACCTGCTGTCGGAGCTGTTGCGACTCGACCGGTGAAGGTCGAGGCCCCGAGGGCTCGGGGAAGAGCCTTTCAGCTGACTGCGGAGGAGGTCCGCGCTGCGCCCGATGTCGTGGCAGGTATGTTGTAATTCATGTCTTTATTTTAATATCGAGATGTTATGCTTATGTTATTATATGCGTAGGTACTTTCCTTGTGAACTCTGTGCCTGCCTTAGTGTTATTTGACTCGGGTGCGAGTAGGTCCTTTGTGTCCTTAGCCTTTAGTCAGCATATCAGCGTTAGTCGCGAGTCGTTGAGTCGACCTTTGAGAGTTTCTATAGCTGACGAGAAAGTGATTTGTGCCACGGAGGTTCTTCGGGGATGCGTGCTAGAGATTTTCGGGGTTGAGTTCCCGATAGACCTGATTCCTATTGCGATGGGTGACGTCTGTGTCATCGTGGGCATGGACTGGTTGAGCCGATTCGGCGCTGTCATCGACTGTGAGCATCAGCTGGTGACTATACGAGACCATAGTGGGGGAGTTCTTTCGGTGTACGGCGAGGGTACCCGTTCGGGATCTGCTTTTTGTTCGGCCGCTAGGGCGAGGCAGTGTCTACAGCAGGGCTGTAAGGGTTTTGTGGCGTATGTAATGGATACGCGGGAGGTTTCCGAGAGACCGAGGTCAGTGGAGGAGGTCCCAGTGGTGCGTGAGTTTCCAGATGTTTTCCCCGAGGAGCTGCCGGGAGTACCTCCTGTGAGACAAGTAGAGTTTGGTATTGACCTGGTTCCGGGGGCCGCGCCTATTGCTAAGGTGCCTTATCGTCTTGCACCTCTAGAGATGCAAGAGTTGTCCTCGCAGCTCCAGGAGTTGCTAGGGAAGGGATTCATTCGGCCGAGCTGTTCGCCGTGGGGAGCACCTATTCTGTTCGTCAAGAAGAAGGATGGTTCACACCGGATGTGCATTGATTACCGGGAGTTGAACAAGTTGACGGTCAAGAACCGTTACCCGTTACCGAGGATCGATGATTTATTCGATCAGTTGCAGGGAGCGTCTTGGTTTTCCAAGATCGATCTGAGGTCAGGGTACCATCAGGTGAGAGTACGGGATGGGGACGTCCAGAAGACAGCGTTTAGGACGCGATATGGGCATTATGAGTTTGTGGTGATGCCTTTCGGGCTCACCAATGCCCCGGCTGTGTTCATGGATCTCATGAACAGGGTATGCAGGCCGATGTTGGATCGGTCAGTGATCGTATTTATTGACGACATTCTGGTATATTCGAGATCTAGAGAGCAGCATGGGGAACATTTGAGGGAAGTCCTTGGGGTATTGAGGTCGGAGAAGCTTTATGCAAAGTTCTCCAAATGTGACTTCTGGTTGCGGGAGGTCCAATTTCTAGGACATGTTGTTAATCAGAAGGGGATATTGGTCCATCCGGCTAAGGTTGAGGCAGTGATGAGTTGGGAAGTGCCGAAGTCACCCTCTGAGATCAGGAGCTTCCTTGGGTTGGCAGGGTACTATCGGAGATTCATTAAGGATTTCTCCAAGATCGCAGTGCCGCTCACCAGATTGACCCGGAAGGGTGTTGCATTCTCATGGGGGCCCGAGCAGCAGACCTCCTTTGAGACACTTCGCCAGAGGTTGTGCGAAGCCCCGGTATTAGCTCTCCCAGAAGGGATGGAAGATTTTGTGGTATATTGCGACGCATCGATTTTGGGACTGGGTGCAGTGTTGATGCAGAGGGGCCATGTGATAGCGTATGCATCGAGGCAGCTGAAGCCTCACGAGGCGAGATATCCCACACATGATTTAGAGTTGGGGGCAGTAGTGTTCGCTCTCAAGATTTGGCGTCACTACCTGTATGGGGTTCGATGTACGATATACACGGACCATAAGAGCTTGAAATATTTGATGGATCAGCCCAACCTAAATATGCGTCAGAGGAGGTGGTTGGATGTGGTCAAGGATTATGATTGTGAGATCCTGTACCACCCAGGCAAGGCTAATGTGGTAGCCGACGCGTTGAGCCGCAGGGCGGAGAGCACTCCATTGCGAGATGTATGCTTGAGACTGACTGTGATGACTCCAGTATTGGATGCTATTCGTGGGGCACAGGCAGAGGCTGTACGACCAGAAATGCAGAAGAAAGAACGGGTTGTGGGGTTAATTTCAGAGTTTGTTAAGGATAGTCGAGGGCTTATGACGTTTCAGGGATGGATTTGGGTACCGTTCGTGGGCGGTACACGTATTACCTTGATGGAAGAGGCTCATAGATCAAAATTCTCGATCCATCTCGGTGCTACGAAGATGTATTTGGATTTGAGGAAGGAGTATTGGTGGCCCTGTATGAAGAGGGACGTCGCATGGTTCGTTGAGAGGTGCTTGACCTGCCGTAGGGTTAAGGTCGAGCACCAAAGACCGCATGGCAAATTACAGCCATTGGAGATTCCCGAGTGGAAGTGGGAACAGATCACTATGGATTTCATCACCAAATTGCCGAGGACTGCCAGGGGAGTTGATGCAATTTGGGTGATTGTGGATAGGTTGACGAAGAGTGCACACTTTCTTGCCATCAGTGAGAGTTCTTCAGCGGAGAAGTTGGCGGAGATATATGTGAGAGAGGTGGTATCTCGGCATGGGGTACCGATCTCGATTGTTTCAGACCGTGGTGTGCGTTTCACTTCCAGGTTCTGGAAGAAATTTCATGAGGAGCTGGGTACTAAATTGCATTTTAGTACCGCATACCATCCCCAGACAGACGGTCAGAGCGAGCGGACGATTCAGACGCTGGAGGACATGCTTCTAGCGTGTATGTTAGACTTCGGGGGTAGCTGGGATGCATATTTACCCTTAGCAGAGTTTTCCTACAACAACAGCCATCATTCGAGCATTGGTATGCCACCTTTTGAGCTGTTGTATGGTAGGAGGTGTCGGACCCCCATTTGTTGGGGAGAGGTGGGAAAGAGAGTGATGGGTAGCACAGAGATCGTGCTTCAGACGACAGAGCAGATTCAGCAAGTTAGACAGAGGTTATTGACCGCCCAGAGCCGACAGAAGAGTTATGCAGACAGGCGCCGATCCGAGCTTGAGTTTCAAGTCGGCGACTTCGTTCTCCTGAAGGTCTCTCCTTGGAAAGGAGTGATTCGATTCAGGAAGAGAGGCAAGTTGGGGCCCCGGTATATTGGGCCATTTCGGGTGATTGCAAGGATAGGTCGGGCAGCCTATCGGTTGGAGTTGCCAGCGGAGTTGGGACAGATCCACGACACCTTTCATGTGTCGCAATTGAGGAAGTGCATAGCCGATGAGTCGGCAGTGGTTCCATTAGAGGATATTCAGGTGGATGCGAGCCTGAATTATGCTGAGAGACCAGTGGCCATCAGGGATCGGAAGATCAAGGTTCTGAGGAACAAGGAGGTACCTCTGGTGTTGGTCCAGTGGCAACAACGGAAAGGTTCGGAAATGACTTGGGAGCCGGAACGTGAGATGCAGGAGCAGCATCCGGAACTATTTGCAGAGTGAGACTTCGAGGGCGAAGTCTAATCCTAGTGGGGGAGAGTTGTAACAGCCCGAAATCTCAGGTATTATTAAATTATGTTTTTAGGGTAATTTAAGAGGAGACTCGGCGAGTTGGAGCCTAGACTCGCCGAGTAGGATCGCAGACTTGGTCGCGGGATCGCGACTGGACTCGACGAGTCCAGATATGGACTCGGCGAGTCGACGCTGTTCAGCGGAAACCCTAACCGTTTGGTTTTGGAACGTATATAAGGCACTTATAGGCCGTCATTGTTCGTCTTTAGTCGACTGAGAAGAACCCTAAACGGCTGTGGGCATCTAGAGCAAGATTGAAGGGTATTAGGGCTTTTGAAGAAATTATTGTGCAAGGAGGGGAAGAGTTTTGGCTAAAGGAACAGCAAGGGATTCGAGTTCTGCGGTTTGGGGACACAGAGAGTGCGTTATTCAGGTAATATCTCGGATTCTTTCTGTATTGTTGATGTGTGCATGGATTTAGGGTTTATGGAACCCATTTGGTGATTAGATGAATTAATACATTGTTACCCAAACGACTATAACCCTGTATTAGGACCTTTAGAGGTCCAGAAGGTCCCATACTTGTGTATTTCGGGACAAAACTTATCTCAGGAAGCAGTTTGATCGACTGCATGGCTTGGAGATTGACTGGGACTCGTCGAGCTGTTCTTCAGACTCGGCGAGTGGAGTCTGAAGAACCCGACAAATCCCCTCATGAAGGGGCTGGGTAGGGTTAAGCATCTCCAGCATGCTAGGAGCATAGGGCTGAAGGATGATATTAGTTTTAGTAGTTAGATAAATTATGAAATTTGTAAAGTGTAATTGACATTTGATGATGAATAAAAGGTGTGTTTATTGATGAGTAAAGTGTTGCTATCCCTTGTCAATCGTTTACTATTATTTCTTTTGCATGTTTTGACTTCCATAATATTTATGTTGTTTTACATATTATTCAAATTATCCACAGTCAGTCATATGTTAGAAGTAGATATGAAGTAAGACTGTCATGAGTTGGTTGTAGAGGTCTAAGATGTTGGACATGGCCTCAACACTCATGAGTGCTCATAAGTTCTGAGTATTGGATTCAACCCATGCTCGCTGGTATCACTTCATGGAATTTATCTCGAGTGATTGTAATATGGTAATATCATATAAATCTTCAAACCTAGAGATATGACTTGTTAACTATGAGTTAGTTATGCATTGAACGTGCGAAACCGCATTGGTAACTCGACGTTATAAAACGTGTGCTTGTGTGTAATTTAACAAGTAGTAGAACAAGCATATGAGTCGAAGTTTATCTGTTCCTTCTTGGATTTGAAGCTGATATTTGGGCCCCTCGATGATTTTGTTTTGACCAATGTACCGGGCCCGGTCAGAACTAAGTTGATCTGTTCAATTAAGTTCTTTGTCAAACAAATCGGAAATCGGGAAACAAACTGCTGGACAATAAGTAAGACCGTGTTCCATGTGCTTGTCCTGTTGATATCTAAGAATAGAGGATTATATGATCCCTTATCTAAAATGGCGTACCATCATCTTCTCAGTTCCGAGAAACCTTGAAAAGAGCTACGATTGCTGATCGGTTCCTGAAGTATTACAGTTATAGTTATTAGACTTATCCAAGTGGGAGACTGTTGGATAAGGTGTCTAAGTCCATAACTATTTCTGGTATGTACTTGACCCGACCCGACATGGTCCATTTGGGTTGCATGGCACCATGCAATTGGATATACTAAATGAGAGAAATAACACTTATGGTTATTAATATATTATAAGTTCTAATATATTAATAATATTATTTAATTAGTTTGATCATGAATTAATTTAGAATTAATTAAGTGATCAAAATATAACTAATTAAACATATGGGTTGATTATGTAAATCATCCATATCTTGTATAGTTGGTTAAGAGGCTCGATGGATAATCAAGTTGGGTTAAACCCATTGGATGCTCCATAGAGGCTCCATGGGAGTTACAAACCCATGGGTCATGGAAATGAAGACTCATGACACATTAGGGTTTACATGGTGTAACCCTAGATGTGTCAACACTATATAAAGTTCATGTTTCTCCCAAAATCGGTAACACATGCATATTTGAGGGCTAGAGCCGATTTTTAGAGTGTTATACTTTCTCTCCAAGTTTACTCCATAGCTTTTGTTGTTGTGTGAAGCATTTGAGGCATCACACTTGGGGTGCTAGGCTCACAAGGTTTCAAGGATGAAAATCAACAACAAGGTATGTAGTTCTATCTTTTATTCAAGTTAAATTGTTCCCCATGTATTCTAGATAGGATCATAACCTTGGAAATCAACTTTGAATGATAATTAGACAAACATAGATCCAAGTTTATTAGGGTTTCATGTACACTTAGGAAGAGTTAGAATGCTCAAAACCCATCAAAGACATGATACTCCGTCCAACCAGGTTCCGATAAGATGTACCTGGACATTAAACATCATTATTGGTGGCCGAACATGAAAGAAGAGATTGCCACTTATGTGGGCAAGTGTCTAAATTGTGCCAAAGTGAAAGTGGAATATCAGAAGCCCTTAGGATTGTTACATCAGCCAATAATACCCAATTGGAAATGGGAAACTATTAGCATGGATTTTATAACCAAATTACTCAAGAGAGCAGATAGATTGGATGCTATCTGGGTGATTGTCTATCGGTTAACCAAATCCGCCCATTTCCTACCAATGAAAGAGTCATACAAGATGGAAAGGTTGACACGAATCTACATAAAAGAATTGGTAATGCTGCATAGGGTGCCGATATCCATTATCTCTGATCGAGATAGTAGGTTCAACTCTCAATTTTGGTAGTCGCTCCAGAATGCACTGGGGACCCAACTTGATATGAGCACTGCTTATTACCCTTAAACCGACGACTAAAGTGAAGGAACCATTCAAATGTTAGAAGATATGCTTCGAGCTTGTGTAACAACTTTGGGTAGGGCATGGAATACCCACTTACCCCTAATCGAAATCTCATACAACAAAAAATATCACACAAGCATTAAAGTTGCTCCTTTTGAAGCCTTGTATGGCCGAAAATGCAGATCACCCCTATGCTGGGCTGAGGTGGGAGACACTCAACTAGCAAGAAGGAAAACACCAAACAACACTCTTAGAGGCCCCGAGATCATTCAGTAAATGAAGGATAAAATATTTCAAACCAAGGCACGACTCCAAGGATTGCGAGACCGAAAAAAGAGCTATGCTGACAAACGGTGATAGCCTCTAGAATTTCAAGTTGGAGATCGAGTGCTATTGAAGGTCTCTCCCTGGAAAGGGATGATTCGATTTGGGAAGCTGGGAAAACTAAATCCGGGATACATCGGACCGTTCGAGATCCTTTCTCAGATTGGTTCGGTGGCTTATAAGCTACAGTTACCCTCAAAACTTAGCAATGTACATCCTGTATTCCACGTGACCAATTTGAAAAAGTACCTATCAGATGAAACCCTTGTTGCTCCTCTGGATGAGATCGAGGTGAACGAGAATCTCCTATTCATCGAAGATCCAGTTGAAATCATGTACAAGGAAGTTAAGCGTACAAAACAAATTCGCATTCCGGTTGTGAAGGTTTGATGGAATGCTAAACGTTGACCGGAAGTCACATGGGAATGCGAAGATCAAATGATGCAAAAGTACCCTAACCTTTTCTCTAGCTCTTAGGATCGATTTTCAAAAGAATTTTGGGACGAAATTCCC
This sequence comes from Lactuca serriola, assembly GCF_051521515.1. Taxonomy (NCBI): domain Eukaryota; kingdom Viridiplantae; phylum Streptophyta; class Magnoliopsida; order Asterales; family Asteraceae; genus Lactuca; species Lactuca serriola. Next base: position 214,632,842 of record NC_136408.1, on the reverse strand, counting down.
TCTAATGGGGGGATGATGTTACAACTAGTACTTTAAGGCTAGGAAATTTTGTCCATTTGTAATTACTTTTGAAGAACTCTTGTAACCCTAAGTATTACGTTATACATGTTATTCATTCCACAACAATAATTCGAATCAAAATTCACATGTGAAGTCCTAAACCTAATTCAATACACTACACTCACTCAAGTTTGGGTTTAAAACCCTAACTTTCCGGTTCAAACTTTTGTTGGACCAGGATACTCTTGTTGAGCCTAATGGACCAATAAACCCTCAACTTGATTCTTTTGGGCTAAGAATCCTCATTTGGGCCCTAGTTGGAGCCACATTCAATTAGAAATAGTATTTTGGGCCATAAGACTCTTCATGGGCTTTTTTGGGTCGAAAACCATCTTCTTTAATTATATGGGCCGAAAACCCATTCCTTTTATCATTTTGGGCGGTAAACATATATGTGGGCCCAATGGGCCAAAAATTCTTATTGGAATGTATGCTTTCGATGGCTATGAAGTTCAAGCCCAATGTTTATTCTTTTCTTCTACCCCTTTTCTCTATTTCTCGGTAATGGACAAAAAAAAGATATGATAACGATAAATTAGTGTGTTGATGTGAAATCCCCAATTTATCGGCCTGAAAAGACCGATTTACTTTATGCTTTTAAAATAAAATCAGTGTAATCTTTCTGATAAAAATATGCGGAATTTGTTCCAAAACCAGATATGATAAAAATTTATCAAAGAATTTCTTAAAGAAATGTATTTTTTTATTTCATTACAAAACTCGGGATGTCCAGATCGATACAGACCAAAAGCATAAACAGTATATTATAGACCTTACAACAAACATTTACATCTAATGGCCTATAATCCAAAAATCCCTCTTCATCATACAACTATGCTCTAGGTCCACTACCTATAATATAAAAAACTGAGTGTGTCAGGCTTGGGCGCCTGTTGGGCATATAGGGTTTTCAACCCACAAAATATAAATTTATTAATTTCATCAACCAACAATAAATTTATTAATTTCATCAACCAACAATATCCCTGATTACCTATCCCCGTTATCCTCACTTTACGTCCCTAAACACCTTTCACAATGGACCTAGTCTAAGGATTATCATCGGGATGACAACATTGCTTAGTTGATTCATCAACAATACATGTCAAATAACGCAACCATGGGGGGATGGAGTAAACCTGGGGAACACTAAGTTTAAAAACACTTATAGGTTGCGATCCTGCTAGCGTTCCACAGGACTGTCTAGAATAGTCCGTGGTCGTCATCTATACTCCACTAGATGACCGGAATAACAACAACAACGAGGACTCTCATCATTTTAACACACATCAACTATTTCATCTACCCATATTATGCCCAACATATTTGTAGATAAAAATACATGTACAGTTTAAATCATTCTAAACATGTATAAAAACATCATTCAACATCCATCCCAAATAAACAAACAATATTTATACACAACACATGTATTTTATAGAAAATACTTCGTATCTATGTGTAAGATGACAGTGACTACACACTCACATGATTTAATGATAATCAGGCAACACTTCGTCTCTTAAAACAATCATTTTCTTAATAACCATGACGATTTCTCAAAAACCAGGCTTCACGTGGGCAGAGTTTCGACTCAAAAACTCTTTTTCTCGGGATCTTTGGGTGCTTCGGGGCTTTCTTACGATGTTAGGATAATAGTTTAGGGTTAGGGGTATTTATTGTAACTTAAAGAAAAGTATAGGGTGGGATAATGGAATTTTTTAATGTAAATTCGGATGGCATTGTGATCAATTTATAGTGGCTGAATACTCGAATTACACTGGGCATAACTTTATGGTACGTGGGGTGTACTGCTACTTCAACTAGTATGCCGGGCATACATCATGGTATGCAGGGCGTACAAAGGATTTTCTCGGATACAGCAAGGCTACGAACACGTGTCCACCATGTAATGGAGTAGGCTACGTGGCCAATTATGGACCGTGAATCAAAAGTACGTTGGGCGTACATATTTATATGCTAAGCATGCCACTTGGTATGTTGGGCATTCTTCTAGCCTCGAAGTTTGTGCCTAAACTTCAAAAATTTATATCATTCACATACTTGATCTGTTTTTGACGTTCTTTATATCCACGCATAGGTTAAATTATGCTCTACAAGTTTTGTTTAGACTTCGTCAGCTAATTCTAAATTTATTTTTAAAGTTATATTTTAACAGATCGGGACAGGAAAAGTCCGTTAAAATTGCATAACTACTTCATCCGACGTCCGTTTTCGTCTGTCTTTTTATCGTTAAACTAAAATCGCTCTATCTAAAATTCGATTTTCGGGCTGCATACTGCTATACTAAATCTTACAAAATTCATAACTTCATCATAGGAAGTTAGAATTGGACATTCTTTTTATGCACCCTCTCGGTTTTACGTATACTACGATTTTCATTTAGATTACTAAGGCAACAAAGCACTTTATCGTAAATTCACTTTTTACGTCACATAGAGTCGTGCCGGTTCTATCGCGAAACGATGACAGTTCATAACTTCTTCGTTATAACTCAGATTTTGGTATTCTCTATATCTCCGGAATCCTTGTTTCAACCACTACAACTTCCTTCATAGATATCGGGTTTATCTACATTTATTTTGGACGCTTAATTTTATCCTTAATTTATTAAATCATAATAATTAATTAAAAACACATAATACTCAAATAATACATCTTTATTATTTCAAAACAAGTTACAAGGGTTGACCTAGACTATTACATCATCATTAATGCCTAGCCTAGAAACACGGGCGTTACAATCCTCTGCCCTTTAGGATGATTTTGTCCCCGAAATCATACATCAGCAACCAAATGCGGAGAGTGACTCATCATGTCACTCTCCATTTCCCAGGTGAGATTTGGTCCATTTGTATGTTTCCAACGCACAAACAATAAATCGACCATCTTGTGTCACAACTTCTTAGTCTTACGGTCAACGATTGCCTCTGGTTCTTCAATTAACCTCTTGCTCTCATCCAATCTTAATTCGGAAATTGGAATTATGTCGGGAACTTCTCCTGTGAACTTCCTCAAATAACAAACATGGAAAGTGTTATGAATACCATCTAGTTCTTCTGATAGTTATAGCTGGTAAGCTTGGTGCCCAATCTTATGAAGAAATTTAAACGATCTAATAAACTGTGGACTCAACTTTCCCCTTTTACCAAATCTTATAAGTCCCTTCCAGTACGAGATTTTATGTAAAACCTAATCTCCAACATCGAATGTTATCGGTTGTCTTTTCTTGTCAGCGTAGCTCTTTTGACCATCTTGAGTTACTAACATTCTATCCCTAATCACTTTCAACTTTTTAGCAGTCTGATGGACTATCTCGGGTCCCATAAACTACTTTTCTCCAGCTTCAAGCCAACATGACAGCGTTCAACACTTTTGTCCATACAAAGCTTGATAAGGTGACATCTTAATGCTTGAGTGGAAACTATTATAGTAGGAAAACTCTACCAAAGGTAAATGTTCATCCCAATTACCTTGTAATTCCAGGGTACATGCTCTCAACACATCCTGCAATGTTAGAAATGTTCGTTCACTCTGACCATCGGTTTGAGGATGGTAAGCTGTACTTAAACACAATTTCGTACCCAATTCCTCTTGTAGACTTCTCCAAAACCTTGACTCGAAACGACTATCATGGTCTGATACAATCGTTAAAGGAACACTATGAAGTCTTACTATCTCCTTCACGTAAGCATTAGCAAGTTTATCCATAGAACATTTTTCATTGGCTACTATGAAGTGTGCACTGTTAGTAAACCGATCAACGACCACCCAAATCATGTCGTGACCGCTCTTCATTCTAGGTAGTTTAGTCAAAAAATCCATGGCGATGTCTTCCCATTTACCCATGGGTACAGTTAAAGGTTCTAAACTCTCATATAGTTTCTGATGTTGTACCTTAACCCTCACACATGTCACACACTCGGCCATATACTTTGCAACATCGATCTTCATAGTCGGCCACCAATAGTAGGGTTTTAGATTCCTATACATTTTTTTTGCAGCCGGGATGAATCGAGTACATGGTTTTGTGATTTTCTTCCACTAGAAGATCTCTTAACCCTCCCTTTTTAGGTACCTAAATCCTATCTTGGAATACCTTTAGTCCTTGACCGTTTGTATTGAACACTAACGTTTTGCCCAAACGTTCTTCTTTTCGGTCATTCTTCTCTAAAGCTTCCATCTGAGCTTTCTTAATTCATTCTACAATCGTTGAGATAACTTTGATTCTTAATGCTCTTGGTCTTTTCTTTTCAAGTCTCACTTTCCTACTTAAAGCATCAGCTACAACATTTTCTTTACCAGGGTGGTAAAGTATTTCATAGTCGTAATCCTTAAGCAACTCTAGCCAGCGTTGTTGTCTCATGTTCAATTCCTTCTGATTAAAGAGATACTGAAGACTCTTATGATCAATGAAAACTTTGCAATTTGTGCCATAAAGATAATGCCTCCATATCTTTAGGGCAAATACTACCACTGGCAACTCTAGGTCATAAGTGGGGTAGTTCTTTTCATGTTCTTTCAATTGTCTCGATGCATATGCTATCACGTTATCCCTTTGGGTCAGAACACAACCTAACCTAACTCCAGATACATCGCTATAAACTGCAAAGTCTTCAACTCCTTCGGGTAAAGAAAGAATTGGTGCTTCACATAATTTCTTCTTTAACTTCTCAAAGGCTTCCTTATGCTTTTCACTCCAAGTATAAGTAGCTACTTTGTGGTTCAAAGTTGTCAATGGAGAAAATATCAAAGAAAAGCCTTGGATAAACCTTTGTTAATATCTGACTAATCCCAGAAAGCTTCAGATCTCCGTAGGACTCTTTGGTTGTTCCCACTTTATTACAGCTTCAATCTTAGTTGGGTCAACCATAATCCCTTCTTGGTTAACAACATGACCTAAAAATTAGACTCCTTGAGTCCAAAAATCACATTTGGAGAACATTGTGTAAAAATTCTCCTGGCTTTTCGATTAAATCAGAATGTCATCTATGAACACTATCCCAGATTTATCGAGGAACGGTTTACAAACCCTGTTCATCAAATCCTTGAATGCTGCTGGAGCATTGGTTAGTCCAAACGACATAACCAAAACCTCATAGTGTCTGTATCTTATTCTTAATGCAGTCTTCTAAATATCCTGCTCTCTCACCTTTAGCTAATGATATCCTAACCTAAGATCGATCTTCGAGAAATAACTCGAACCTTGCAACTGATCAAACAGGTCATCAATTGTTGGCAATGCGTACTTGTTCTTTTATTTTTGCCTTGTTCAGCTCTCTGAAATCTATGCACATTCTCATGCTCCCATCTTTCTTCTTTACGAATAACACCAAAGCTCCCCAGGGTGATGAACTAGGTCTAAATGAAACCTTATCCAATAACTCCTGAAGTTGCATCATAAGCTCCTTCATCTCCGTCGGTGCTAATCGATATGGTGCTTTTGTTGTTGGTGTTGTTCCTGGTAATAAGTCTTTTCAAAACTCCACTTGTCTATCAGGGGGCAATCCAGGGAGATTTTCGAGAAAGACTTCCAGATAGTCACACACCACTGGTATGCTTTGCATCTCCTTTTTTTTCTTTCTTAGCATTGATCATGAATTCAAAGTATGATGCACATCCTTTAGAGAAATATTTTTTTGGCCTTCATTAGGGCAATGATTCCAGATTCACTCTTTGCTTGTCTCTGTACACCATAAATGACTCTTTTCTAGGTGGGTTTGCCCTAACTATCTTTTTCTTGCACATAATTTCAGCATCATTGGCGCTAAGCCAATCCATCCACAGAACGATGTCGAAACCATTTAAATCGATGGGTAGCAGTTCCTTATGGAATTCGTTTATGTTTAAGTCACTGACAATGTTCTTAATACAATCCCTAATAGGTATGAATTTTCCACTAGCAACTTCTACCATTAGGGCATCATCCATATTTTCTATAGGCAGTGCTAGTCTTTCACCAAATTTATGTAATATAAAGGAATAATTTGCTCCAGAGTCAAACAATAAATTAGAAGGCAATCCATTTACAAGAAACGTACCTGAAGCGATATTCACTGCCTCCTTTGTGGCTTCCAATGTCATCTGGAAAGCACTGGGTTTTAGTTTTGGTGGGAGATTAGGCCTTGTTGCCTCCTTCTTCTTCGGGCAATCCTTCAAAATATACCCTTCTTCGTTGTATCCATATCACACTTTCCTAACGAAGGTGCATTTATTGGCATAATGCCCAGGCTTTCCACATTTATAACATGTGACTTCTCCGTCACATTTCCCAGAGTGCTTCTTCTTGCACTTCTCGCACCACTTCGCTTCGGTTCCTCCTCCAAATTTCCTTGAACCAAACTTTGAGAACTTTCTCTTCTTGTTGAAACGTGAAGTTCCTTCAAAACTTTCTCTTCTCGCCAACTTCAACCTTGCTGGTGGCTCTTCCCTTGATCATATCTTCAACAGACTTGGCAGCCCAGATAGCTGCCTCCAGAGTAAGTGACTGACGCATTGGCACTGCATACTCCCATGGAAGTCCCTTTGCGTATCGGTGAATTTTTTTCAGTTCATCTGGGACAATACGCAAAGAAAACTACATTTTGTTTCTGAATTTACTGGTGTATTCATCAATGGTCATACTTCTCTTCTTTAGTGTCTGAAATTGATTTTCCAGCTCAAGAAGATTTAGGGCCGAACAGTACTTACGCTTGAAATGCACCAAGAACTCTGCCCAAATTAGTTGCAGTGGCTCATTAGGGCTTAGTGTCTTCCCTCAAAGTGTTCCACTAGCAAATAACGCTACCTCTAAACTAACACACTACAAATATGTTTTGTAACTTGCCTTTTCAACCACATGACATAAAGGATAATTCCATCTCTGAGTTACAATCCATTACTCTGATAAGATCATCTTTTCCAATGAAAGTTGATGGCTTGCAAGTCAAAAAAATATTTGTACTTGCATCTACTTTTCTCAACTCCTTCCTCTTAGTTATTCCTCCTATCCATAAGCGGTTCAGTCTGACCAACAGATCTATTGTAATTTCCTTCCTCTGACTGACCATCATTTAATTCCAGTTGTTAAACAGGCATTGAAGGTTCATTCCTATTGTTCAGCAACAATTGTCTCATTTCCCCCCTTTGTTCAGCCATCATGGCTTGAATCATGGCTTGCAATCTAGCCATTGCGATTGGTTCTGGTGCAGGTTCTATCACTTGGGGTTGAGGTTGCTGATTTTTGTTTGCATTTTCAGCTCCACTTCGGGTTTTTGCCATTTTGATCTATACACCAAATCAGGCGAATTTAGATCTTCATTCACGATATATATTTAAATTCTCCTTATCACTCTGAAACATTACATGTTCATATCGTAGTCGTATGGTTAGAATCCCGAACACATAAGGTTTCCAAATCCGGTCAGCAACAGACCATAGATCCGAACAAATAATGGCATATATAGCAAAAATATAGCATTTACCACTTAAGTGCATTTTAGGTGTCTTTCCTAAAATATACTAGTGCTTTTGTCCAAAATATGGTAGTCACTCATCTGAGGATCATCACTTAGCATTCTATGTTTAAGTCTAGAAATCCTACAAATTCCTAGTTCGCTTAAACTAATGCTCTGATACAAACTGTGACATCCCCAATTTCTCGGCCAGAGTTCGCTTAAACTAATGCTCTGATACCAACTGTGACATCCCCAATTTCTCGGCCAGAAAAGAACGATTTAGTTTATGGTTTTATAATAAAATCAGAGTAATCTCTCCAATAAAAATACTCGGAATTTGTCCCCAAACAAAATATGATAAAATTTTATCAAAGCATTTCTTAAAGAAATGTATTTTTTTATTTCATTACAAATCTTAGGATGTCCACATCGATACAGACCAAAAGCATAAACAATATATTATAGACCTTACAACATATATTTACATCTAATGGCCTATAATCAAAAAATCCCTCTTCATCATCCAACTATGCTCTAGGTCAACCACCTATAATATAAAAAGAGGAGTGGGTCAGGCTTGGGTGTCTGGTGAGTATATAGGTTTTTAACCCATAATAAATAAATTTATTAATTTCATCATCCAACAATAAATTTATTAATTTCATCCACCAACAATATCTCTGATTACCCATTCCCGTTATCTGCTCTTTATGACCCTAATCACCTATCACAAGGGACCTAATCTAAGGATCATCATCGGGGCGACAACACTGCTTAGGGGATTCCTCAACAATACATGTCAAATAAGGCAACCATAGGGGGATGGAGTACACCTAGTGAACACTAAGTTCAAAAACACCTACAGGTTGCGAGCCTGCTAGCATTATACGGGACTGTCTAGAGTAGCACGTGGTAGTCATCTATTCTCCGCTAGATAACTAGAACAAGAACAACAACGAGTCCTCTCATCATTTTAACAGACATCAACTATTTCATCTACCCATGTTATACCCAACAAATTTCTACATAAAAACACATATAAAGTTTAATTCATTCTAAAAATGTATAAAAACTTCATTCAACATCTATCTCAAATAAATAAACAATATTTATACACATAACATGTATTTTATAGAATATACTTTGTATCTATGTGTAAAATGAAAGTGACCAAAGGCTCACTTGATTTATCGATAATCGGGCAGCACTTCGTCTCTTAAACCGATCGTTTTCGACAAAACCGGGATGTTTCTCAAAAACCGGGCTACATGTTGGCAGTATTTCGACTTGAAAACTTTTTTATTGGGATCTTCGGGTGCTTTGGGGCTTTCTTATGATGCTAGGATAGTATTTAGCATTACGGGTATCTATTGTAATTTAAAGAAAAGTATAGGGTGGGAGAATGAAATTTGTAAACGTAAATTCGAATGGCATTGTGATCTATTATAGTGGTTGAATACTCGATTTACGTACTCCATTTTTGACCACTTTTTATATCTACACGAAGGTGAAATTATGCTCTATAACTTTCTTTTAGACTCCGTCTGCTAATTCTGATTGTATTTTTAAAGTTACATTTTAGCAGGCCGAGACAGCAAAAGTTCATGAAAAATTTATAAGTTCTTCATCAGATGTTCTTGTTCGTCTGTCATTTTACCGTTAAACTACAATCGACAAGATCTACGATTCTTGTTTAGGTTGGGTCGGCTAAAAATCGCTCGATCTAAAATTCGAGTTTCGGGCTGCATACTGCTATACCAAATCTTAGAAAAATCATAACTTCCTTATACGAAGTAGGATTTGTACATTCTTGTAATGCAGGCTCTCGTATTAACGTATACTACTACTTTCATTTAGAATTCTAAGGCTAAAAAGCACTTTATCATAAATTCACATTTTACGTCAGATAACGTCGTGTCGGTTCTGTCGAGAAACTTCAACATATCATAACTTCTTCGTTATAACTCAGATTTTTGTATTCTTTATATCTCCGGAATCCTTGCTTCAATTACTACAACTCCCTTCATAGATATCGGGTTTATCTACATTTATTTTCGACGCTTATTTTTATCCTTAATTTATTAAATCATAATAATTAAGTATAAGCACATAATACCCAAATAATACATCTTTATTATCTTAAAACGAGTTACTAGGGTTGACTTAGACTATTACATCATAATTAATGCCTAGCCTAGAAAGACGAGCATTACAGTTGACACCTCACTAATAACCATCAAGTATCAATGCTATTGTTTAACATGTATTCATGCATCTAATCAGGGACCCACATGCAAAAACCACACTACCCTTTCTCTTCTCTGCTTATTTTCGGCCAAGAAACAACACCACCAACTCACTTCATTCATTTCTCTAACACATAAGTCTCTCATACTTCTCTTTAGACCCCAAAGAAATTCCCTCCTTCTCCCTCCTAAAAATCATGATTTTTTGTGTGCTTTCATGGGGTTCTTCAAAAAGAAATTACCTCCTTTTCCCTCCTAAAAATCATGATTTTTTGTGTGCTTTCATGGGGGCAAAAATGGTCATTTTTCATAAAAATTGGCCTTATGTGGAAATTCACGGTTTCATGCACTTAAAATGTGATTTTTATCAAAATGGGCCTTGTTTACAAACTATCGGTTTTTAATGGGCTAAAGATGTCATTTGAAATGAAAATGGGCCATTGTTGTAGATTTTGGTTTTAGTTGGCCAAATAATTAAAATTTCACAAAAATGAGCTTTTATTGACAAATGTTGACTATTTTGGGCCAAAAAGGTCATTTCTAAGGAAAGTGGGCCTTTTATGTCTCTTTGGTAGTAATTGAACCAAAACAAGCATTATAATAACAAACGAGCTAATTTACAAAATACCTATTAATTTCTATACCACTTGGGTCTTATGGTTTGAAGACTACAACTCTTTTGCAGACAGAAAATATCGGATTTTCTAGGAAACAAACACGATACTTTACGTTATACTTACAACAGAAAATTTAGATATTTCTGGAACTTTCTCTTTATACATTTTCAAAATATGAACACACATGCTATAATACAAGATTTGAAACAAAATGCTCAATTTTTTTGTGTGGAAAATATCGGATTTTCTGGAGTTTTATAAATGATACAAAACCTTTCTTACAAACATGCTTATGAACTCACCAACATTATATATGTTGACCGTTTTAAAAATAACTTGTATTCTCAGGGAATCGTTAAGCAGGCTGGTCATCAAGAACACATGGATTTTTGCATATTTTTGTTATCATCATAGATTTGACGTTTGGCATGTAATTTATAAACTGACATACTGATATAAACTATGATGGTTGTTATATTTCATGTGTGATGATGATGTCGTCTTTGATTTAATTATATACACTGTGATGATATTACAAGATGAAGTCACCCAACCCTAGGACGTTTCCGCCGTCTGGTTTAGGAGTGTGACATAAGTGGTGAATTCATGGGTTGGAGTTCCGTTAACCAAGACAAAAGTTTTTAACGGCGTTAGGCACCCAGTGATCTGCATTCACCATTTTTCACCAAATCCCATCTATTTAAGATTATTGTCTAGAAATACCCAATTGACTGAATCAAAGGCTTTTTTGAAATATGCTTTAAACAATAGGACCTTCTTTTTGGTTTTCTTAGACCAAGCACAAATTTCTTTAATAAGGAATGGTCGATCAAGGATGTTTCTCCCAACCACGTAAGTTGTTTGGACCTCATCTATGCAACATCCCATGATATATTTGAGTCTCACCACAAGGATTTTTTTTGATAATCATATATATATATATATATATATATATATATATATATATATATATATATATATGTATGTATGTAACCAATCAGCCTTATTCGTTTGTAGTCATTTAGTTGTTGAGATCTTTAATCTTATGAATGAGTGAGATGAAAATGACTTGCTGGATAGGTCAATTCTACCATGCCTTTTAATGTATTTGACCACCGCTGCTATGTCCCCCAACAAGACGTCCTAGTAGTTTTTGTTGAATTTAAAGGTAAATCCATCGGGACCTGGGGATTTATCATTTATGCAGGCCCTGTAACGAAGAAAAATTTTTGGTCAAATTTTTAAATTTCAAAACACATTGATTTTAATAATTAAACCATAAAATAACACAATATTAATTCACCAAAACTTATGTTCAAAAGAAAACAATATATAAAACTCTAGGATCCTCTAAATCATAAGACAATCTTCAGTGTGTCTACAATCAAGGCGGCACCTTCCCGTGATCCTGAGAAGTACCTGAAACACATAACACATAACACGGTAAACACAAAGCTTAGTGAATTCCCAAAAATACCATACACAACTCATTAGCCACTAAAGGCCATAACTCAATAAGACCCCTCGATCAATGTGTCTTGGTGCAACGTTCCGGTCCCAACTCAGTAAAGTCAGATCAACAATATTCAGCATAAATCACAAAGACATGATGCAAAATATTTCAATACACAGATAAACACATAAAACAACTCAATCACATAAAGATACCACTCTTTGTAAGTATAGTGAGAAGTCTCACCTCATAAGTAAGCTAAGTGAATAAATACTTCTCGCACACGAATCACCAAATCTAGCCTCCGCCTAATCACATAATTTAATTATATCTAATTAACTATTTAAATCACATATTTACTAAGATATGTCTCTCTCTTTCTCTCTTGAAGTGGGAAAAAGACCATTTTACCCCTCCATGGTTTCCCAAAGACAAGGTTGACAAAACCCTAAGTCAACAGAAGTCAAAATCGAGTCAGCAGTAAATGCTGACCCAACTCATTGAGTGCACTTATGGGACTCGAAGAGTCTGTTCGCCATCCATAGAATAACTCAAAAGTTCGGCTCAACTCACCGAGTTGTTGCACGATCAAAACCATCGGGACAACCCCATCCGACTCGGCGAGTCGGCTCCTTGACTCAGTGAGTCCATTCAGACTCATATCTCATTCAGTCGTTTTTATGGCAGAGAACCTTGCCAAACTCTTGATCTACACTCCTAAGGCTCATCTATCACGTAAAGTCACATGTTTTACGTTTTTGTGTGGTATTTTGAGCTTAAAATGCCAAAACACACCTCAAAATAGGTTTTTCACTCAAGATCACTATTATGGTTGGATAAAGCAGGGACTTTTGAACTCTAGGGACCTCACATGGTTCAGATCTGAAGTTCAGCCCTCTCAACGAACATAAAACACTCAAGGTCCTCATATTTGGGTGGAAAAACCTTAGATTCAAAAAATCATGAGATCTACAAAAAAATGAGAAAGGTGCAAGCTTTATAACTTTCCTAGAAGCTCTAAAGTGAAACAACCTCATATCTAGCAGCACCTTCTTGTCCCTTGGCTTGGTAGTCTTCTCTTCTCTTCACAAGGTGCACCAAACACTCACAATTAGCAAAGCACTCTCTCTTTAAGCTCAACGCCGTTTAGGGTTTGCTCTAAGGGAAGTGTAGCTGCAAATGAGGCTATAAGTGCCTATAAATAGGCCCCAAGACCAAGGATTTAGGGATTCTCATCCCAGCGCCTACTCGTCGAGTCAGCACCTCGGAATCGTCGAGTAGGTCATTTAACCCACGTGACACATCACGACTCCACTCGACGAGTTGGAGCACTGACTCGTCAAGTAGCTCAAGAGATAAATAAATCAAAAAATAAAAATAATATACCTGGAAGTCCATATGTTACAAGCCCATAGAAAATGTTTAATTTCATAGAGAGTTATAGGAATTTCTAAAGTTGCATGTCCAGGTCTGTGATTTTATTGAAGAGCTTCCTCTAAAATTTTAGTCTGATCGAGCACGAGTCCTAGAATTTGGATTAAAATTCATTAAAATCTTCTGCTTTTCATTTTGATAGGATCAGTACACCATTCTCTAATGATAGTAAGCCCATTGATGTCGTTATTCCTGTTATTGCTATTGATGAAACCATGGAATAGGCTGGAATTTTTGTCTCCATCAACCACCTACTTTAATTTTTATTGTTGTTTCGCATCCATAACTGCTCTCTTTTCTTTTCCTACAATGTCTTTTATCCCATTCTTTTGATTTCTAGTTCTACATTGGAGTGTAGTCTGGATTCGGCCTTTGTATCCAATTTATCAACAATTTTCTTTGATTTTCTTAATCCCCACTTCTTCTTGCAAATAGTTTACTTATCTCCATACTCTTAATGCCTCCTTAATGCATTTTTGTTTGACGCTTTAGAAGAGATCAGGTTTTCCCTATGCTACAAAATTGTTCCATGGCGTTATGAATACCTGTTCAAACCCATCACGAGTAGCCAAGAATTAAACATCTTGAAGGGAAGGAATCCAAAATCACATCATGAGGCGGAGAGTAGGAATAGAAAATGATCTGAGATTTCCCTAGGTAAAGCAGTCACTGAAATGGTAGGAAATAGGTCAATAAAAGAGGGACATACAAGAAGCATATCCAACTTGCTTAGTTTTAGATCTACGATGCAAAAGTATATGTACCGCCCCCAATCTTTAATTCTACGAGGTCACACTCATGGATGAAGACGTTAAAGTCCCAAGAAGATCTTGAGTAAAAATATTAATTAAATCTTTCTTGTGGTCTCCAGACTACATTGAAGTCCCCCGTCATTATCCAAATTCCACCTTTGTTGCGTTTTAGCTATAACTGGTAATCCGAGAGTGTTGCTTTTTCTGCTATTAGCTGTGGTTGATATATGTTTGCGAGTATGATGGGTTCTTGAATCCAAGTCCAATGCCCCATGATGATTATGTAATGTATAGATGAGATGAACTCCACTTGCTTGAATATCATTTTCTCCCACATGTTGATTAAACCTTAATAGCGCCCTATGCCACTTCTCCTTACAGAATCAACTTCACTATTGCCCCAGCAGGGTGCTGCATCACTGTTCTCTACATCTAGAATCCAAGTTTCCTGAATTGTGAGGAAGGAGATTCGGTGTAGTGAACGAAGTCTTTGAATCCACTTCACGTTATAATCCTCCCTAATTTCCCTAACGTTAATGGATAGGAAATTCACTGTAAATCAACATTCTCACCAGTGTTCCCAAGAATTACACCAAACATTGGGTCATTCACATTAATCTTAAACCCGATTAAGTTTCTGATTGAAGTCGTGACCTCAGGTTCAATGGAAATAAAGGAAAGAGTTCAGATAGGGAGTGGTGGTTGGTTGTGTAAATCAGAGGTGGAAACTGTGGAGTCATGTCTTTGTGAGAAGGGATGATCTTTGCATTCTGTTCCGTTTGTGAGATGATATTTAGTTATTAACCAGGCTAGATGTTTTAATTTGCTTGCATGGGGTTTAAGGGAATGGCCCAAATTTTCCCAAAGGCCAATTCATTAGTGAGTATTGTAGGGTTTGGGCTACTTATAATTTTCAGCTCCACCAAATGTTGGTTCTGTCGGTGATTTGGGTCCAACGAGTTAGATGACCCGACATTTGACCCCTCATACGAATTGAAACCTTCCTCTTTCACAGATGTCTTTTTCCTTCTTCGTTAATTAGTTTCACGCATTTTTCATTCGTCCCAACCTCCTTGGTCGTTGGAGAAATTAAATTCTTCGTGACTTGAATCGCTCTGATGGAATATCCTCAACCCTAATTTTCGACATGTCTCCGACCATATTTTTCAGTTTGTCGTCAATGATGTTATCCATCTCTTCCTCAGCGATCTCACCTTCTTCCATATCTTTCACATGAATATTGTAGTTGAACTCTTTGCCTTCCTCACTTTCCTCTATGTCACTGTCATCCGAATCAGTTTGATTAGTTACAGGCTCATATGAATTATCGTCCGTCTCAAATTTGAAAGGAATCCATGGTTCTTCTTCGTACTCTACACTCCCAGCTGATAGGGGTTGTTTATTCACTAGAACTATCAACTCATCATTAAGATTTGTCTTAACACCAATGAGAATACAAAATTTGACACATGATAAATCCATGTGATTCATAATTCCTCGAAACGGAAGAACAATTTTTCCAACGTTGTCGATGATCTTATTAAAGTTGGACGCACATCAATATATCAGAGGTAAGCTAACAATTCTAATTTATGTGAGCCATTGGGATGTATGGCTTACATTGTCTCCCAGGTGAATCCATTTGAACGATTTTGATCAATTGATCTTGTTTTCTAGGAAGGTTTTTTTCCATCAAATGATCTTTGGAAGCTGAGAATGGCATTTAACCCAACAACGTATTTAACATTAACTGGGATATCAGTATGAATGGCCATTAAGGCTGGGAAGTGACCTAGATGCGTCAATGAGATTGCTTCCCCACTGAGTGTGCTATTTTGGAACCATATTTCCATATCTTCATCCACCATGAGGGGAGTGTCCATGATGTGTGGCGGTGGTGTCAGAGGAGGTCGATGCACTTGACTCTGATAATCGACTATTGTGACCATAACACATGATTTTCTTTCAAATTGACTTTTTTTTGTACCCCAAACCGGAGAGTGAGTGGAAGCGGTATGGGTGGGAGGTCTAGAAACCTTAGGTTGATAGTTTGTACGGGGGATTCCTTTTTTCCATTCCTAGAAATGTTCATTTCCAGGACATTGTTTTTGTACATAACACCATTTAATTGTTGGTCTTTTGCAAGGACAATAAGGTCTTTTCAAAACAAGTAATAGGGGACAGGATAGTGAGATGAGCAGTGGACAAACACAGGAAGGGTAAAACCGGGAAAAACAACTATAATGTAGAATTGCACAGTGCAAATGGGGCAAAGTGCAAATGTTTTTACTCACTGAATTGTAAAACAAAGTGGGGATACTTTCAACGTACACTTGCCTTTCTACTTATACTAAAACTTAGATAAAAATAAGGAACTAACTTGACTACATGCCAAAGATCAGGAATTCACTCACTGAGGCTTTGATTTATTCAAACATCAAAAGAAAACAACAAGCATTAAACTAAAATCTGAATCAACTTTAACATTTTCCCCTTTAATTTTGAATTTTCTTCACTCCAATCAAGTCCTTCATGTCAGACCCCAAAACCGATGGCGGAAACGTTCCGGGGCGGAGGACGTCATGTAAAGTCTCACAACCAATGTACATAGTAAGCATAGTAAACACAACCATTACATTACATAGGAATATTTACATTTGTTTGAAGGCAAAATAATACATGTTTTATGTAAACATCAGTTTGAACAAAAATAAAGATGAGACTTCTATACGCTCCGTCTTCTCCAAAAGTATGTAGGATACCTGTCTAACGAGAACCTGAGAATACAAGTAGTTTTAAAAATATCAACATAAAGCTGGTGGGTTCATAAGCGGTTTCTTTCTGGTAAAAGAATAAGTTTCCTTTGGTTTTATGAAAAGTTGTTATCCAAGAAAATCCTATATTTTCTTATAGAAGAGGTTTAGTTATCCATTTGTAAAACGGCCTGTTTATGAAAAGTTAAGTTAACCCAGGAAAAACCCTTATTTCCTTAAAAGTTGGTGGTTGGTTATCGTTCCGGAATAAAATGTACAAGTATTTACCATACTTGTATTGTTAAGTGAAGTTTCCCTGAAAGCCTAGTTATCCTTGAAAAGTACATTAGTTTTAACACGTATATAAAACTAATAAGTAGGTAGTAAACTAATTCCTAAGGGTATTAGTTCACTAGGTAGATTATTACCAAAAGTAAATCTCCATTATCTAAGTTTGCCAGTTCCATAACCATACGATAAACTAGATATGGCTCGTAACAAGGCCGATATCGTTTTATGACTTTTGTTACCCGTAGACCTGCCGGTCCTACTGTAGCTAGCAGCAAGGTGTGGGGTAGTCAACCCCGTATAGATCTATACACTCAAGTCACGTTCTCCCTCTAGGAGATTTTGGTTACAGGGGCGGTCCTCCACTCGCGTATCTTCGTGGAGTGTTAGCGAGGACGTGTCTCCAATCTTATGAATAACGAATTTACAAGTAATAATATGGAAAATCCTATTTTATGAATGGCATGAAATCCTTTGTAAAATATAAAATCTAACAATTTTATAATGAGTTTCACAATTAGTTTGAAAACGAACTATATAAGTTAAACGGTCGGTAATACAATTTTCTCTATTAAAAGCATGCTGAACATGTAACATTTCATACGAAATAATAAGTTTGAGTACAAGATTTCCATATACTTTTTCTTGTATCCCCCCATGAAAACATGAAAAACACGGAAAAGGTGTAGGGGTATGAACTCACAAGACGAGAATGTGCCGGGTAGGATGCTAAGTGTCCATTTAGGGCTTGAACACGCGCAAGGATCCTATGTAACATGAGGAGATACATATATGTATCTAATTAGACATTGAACCACTAATTAAGTAAGATAATACACTCTGATGCACGAAAACACTTTATCTCAAGTGTTACGAATGATACGGGTTGCATCCAAGGAGTGTATGGCCTAGTTAGGGAGTTTACTCTTCAAGAGTAAACCCTTAAGGGAGATTATGGCCAAAAGACCGTATCCCCATGAGTTTATGGCCGTAAACTCATGGGTGGAGTGTTTTTTGGTTGCTCAAAGGTCTTATATCACTTGGGGAAGTTCTAGGGTTGATTCAAGGGCATAGGAAGTGACTAAGGCTTCAAATGGACCATTTAGGGGAGTTCACGGATGTAAACATAGAGTTTACGGCTGTAAACTCTTACTTGCCCCTTCATTTCATGCTTTGATGGTTCTAGGTTAAGCATACATGTTTCTAGTCCTTTATACAAGCCATGGAAGAAGTTAGGGCACCATTTGACCTCCTTCAGGGAGTTTATTGCAAAAGGACCATTCCCATGGGGGTTTATGGTTGTAATCTATTTATGGTCATGGTTTCTTTGATGTTTAAGGTCCCTACTTGATGGTGGTTGGTTCTAGACATTAATCCAAGCCATAGGAGGTGTTTAAGGGCAATTTAACACCTTAAAAAGGTGTTTACGGTCTATGAAATGGTGTTTACGATCCATGAATGTTCATGGGCCATAAACTCATGTTTACTCCCCTTATGACATGATTTTGGTGTTCTAAGTTCATACAAGAAAGTCCTTAATTCATAGCTAAGCACTAGAAAGGTTTTGGAGGGGTTTTGGGCTTCAAAAACCCAGTTATGGGTGTTTGCGGTTTTGAGGGGTGTTCTTCGGCCGTAAACACATAATTTTGAGGGTTTTGAATGATTTAAACATGAATTTGCATGTATAACAAGCTAAACAACGAGATAGGATGGATCACTTACGATTTTGGAGCTTGAAAGGGGCGTTTTTCGATCAAAACCGACTTGTACAGAGGGAGTAGAGAGAGAGAGGGGGTGTTAAGAGTGGGAAAAGCTTCAAATGTGACCACTCAATCCCTTATATAGGGGTTGAGTTTGCCGTCCGGTGGGAATCTACCCGATCCCAACGTTAAACGGAGTTTATGGTTGTCCCCGATTAAACGTTCGTAACCCGACTTGGTTGTGACTAAAAATTTTCCAAATGAATATCGAGGGTGTTTCATGTGTTTCTAATTCATTTGGACACTCATGAAGTCATAATAAAAGTCTCAATTTAAATAACCTAATCCAAATGTTAACAGAACAATTTAATAAAACGAGTTTTATTAATGGAAAAGGGGTCACAGTGACGGGATAAATTTCCAGTTGTCACACTTCATCTCTTCATGCTTCACTCTCGCTAGGGACTTTGTGAGAATGTCTGCTTTCTGGCTTTTCCCACACACATGAGTTACAATGATTTCTCCATTTTCAACACACTCCCTGATAAAGTGATAACTGATGTCTATATCTTTGCTCCGGCCATGAAATACAGGGTTTTTCATTAGATCAAGTGCTAATTTGTTGTCCACAAACAATGTCACAGGTGGTACTTTTTGACCTATGATTTCTGCAAGAAGTCTCCTTAGCCATATGCCCTAACAAGCTGCCATAGTAGCAGCGATGAATTCAGCTTCACAAGATGAAAGTGCCACTACCCTTTGCTTTTGAGATGCCCATGTGACCAAATTTCCATTTACATAAAATGGCATTCCCTCGGTTCTTCTCCTATCATTAACATCTTTGGCCAAGTCACTATGTGTATAGCCTGAGATACTGACCTTTTCACCTCATTTAGAATAGACTAGACCATAATTCAGAGTTCCTTTTACATATCTAAGAATCTCCTTTACAGCTTGGAGGTGTTTTGTGGTGGGCTTCTTCATAAATCTACTATGGACACCAACATCAAAAGTAATATCGGGCCTAGTATGAGTGAGGTACCTTAGGTAGCTAACAATGCTCCTGTACTCTGTTGGATTTACCAGTTCTTCATCCACATCTTTGGTCAAAGTAAGTTTATGTTCCATTGGACTCTTGGTGGGGTTGCAGCCAATCGTATAAGTGAGGTACCTTAGCGTATGCTTCCTGTTTTAGAGTGATGCCTTTGTCTTGTTGGTCTACTTCATTTCCCAGGTAGTATGTTAGTAAACCGAGATCACTCATTTCAAAATCTAGCCTTCATCTCTTTCTTGAACTCCTTTACATCCTCTGGATTGCTGCCAGTCACAAGCAAGTCATCAACATAGACTCCAATTATCAAAGTGCCTTCATTCTTTATTCTTGTATACACAGAGTATTCCTGTGCACATCTCTTCAAACCCAAGTTCTTCAAATATTTGTCTAAACACGAATTCCAAGCACTGGGATCTTGTTTCAATCCATACAGGGCTTTAGTGAGTTTGTACACCTTACCTGGTTCGTGCTTTTTCTCAAAACATTAAGGTTGTGAGACAGAAACCTCTTCAGTTAAGAAGCCATTCAAGAATGCCGACTTCACGTCCAGGTGATGCACACGCCACCCATTCGAACCTGTAAGTGACAGGATGATTCAGATTGTTTCGCTTCTTGCCACTGGAGTAAGCACCTTTTCATAGTCGATGCCCTATTTTTGCATGTAGCCCTTCACCGCTATTCTTGCTTTGTGTTTCACAATTCTTCCTGTCGGATCATGCTTCACCTTCAAGACCAATTTTAGCCCAATTGGCTTCCTTATTTTTGGCTTTTCGACTAGGTTCCAAGTTTGTTCTTCTCAATTGAGGCTATTTCATTGTTCATAGCTTGTACCCATTCCCTTTTTCGAATTGCTTCACTGTAGCTTCCAGGTTCATCATCGCTGCACGTTAACAATAGTTCTTCAGGGGGCAATTTGACTTCATCAGTATTCTCATATAAGTCGGTGAGAAGGCGGTAATGTTTTGGAGCACCGCCACCAGTGGAGCTCGAGGTGGTGCTGGATGAATTGGGCGTAAAGGGTGTTGACGATGAGTTTAATGGGGTTAATGTTGGATTAGTGTCTAAGTCCATAACTATTTTGGTATGTACTTGACCCGATTATGAGCATGGTCCTTTTCGGTTGCCTTCACCATACCAATATGTAGGATGAGTTAAGGAGAGAAAGGTTTAATTATGATTTATTAATATATTATAAGAATAAGATATTAAAGGAGAAATCATATGGTTTAATTAATATTAGTCAAGAATTAATTGAGCATTAATCTTGTGGCTAATAAAGATTAATTAAACTTAAGGGACTTATTGTGTAGTTATAAGATAATTATATAGATGGGCTTATGCACTCCATAGAAGGTGGAGTGGATGAATTCTATGGGAAACCCATTAAAAATCGTCCAAGGCTTCTAAAGAAGGAGTCCATGGGCTGCTTAGGGCTTAAGCCGTAAAACTAGGGTTTCCTAACTTGATAACCCTAATAACCTAAGTATATAAGGAGCCCTTAGGCACAAAAAACGTGGCTAACACTTCCTTTAGGGTTTCCAGCCGTTTTTGGTGCCTCCCATCTCTTCCCTCTTTATCCAAGTTGCTTAGTGGTGTTTGTGACTCCATTAGAGGTGCAACGCTTGAGGCACTAAGCTTTCTGAAGCTAAGGATTGATTGTTATTGCTATATAACAATCAAAGGTCAAATCTAAACCCTATTTTATGTTAATATGATTAATTGTATGCTAGATCTAGGGTTTATAGCTTTGGATATTCAATTGCATGTTCATTAGACAAACTAGATCCAAAAGCTATTAGGGTTTGCATGTACACCATAGGAATGATGTATTACTCGAAACCCATCAGTGGTTTCAGAGCCTAGGGTTGTTTGTTAGTGAATTTGATGCTTATTTGAATGAAAAATCGAATTTTTTTACTTTTTGGGGCTGGACTCGCCGAGTCCATGACTGAACTCGCCGAATCCATAGGGTACTTAACGAGTCCAGTGCTGACTCGACGAGTCAGCGAGTCTGACAACTATATTTCGCGATTTTCTTGCCTTTTTTGCTGTAGGATAATTACCAAAACGTTTTTGATTTATAACTATCGGATTTTTATGATATTAGGTGATTATCCTTGACAAAATAAAAGATATCTTCATATTAATTGAATAGTTATTTCCTTATATGATTAAATTAATTATTTGAATTATTTGGTGAATTATCTTGCAAGAAATTGGACTTGGTCAAAATTAGATAACCACCAATTAATTGTTAATTGCCTTATTTGAATTTTTTTGATCTAGAATGTTCTTGATAAACTTTGAAAAAGTTTCAAATTACTCCCTTTAGGTTTTATAGTTTAAATTTGAACTTAAAAGTTTTGTTTTTGAAATTTAAATAAGTTAAACCTTAATGTTTTGAAAAATTTCAAAACTTGCCCTCAAGTTTTGGATTTTAATATTTAATTAATAGTCTTAATGTGTAAATTTTTAAATTCTAAAAGCCTAGTATTTAGAAATGTTCAAATTACACTCTTATGGTTTTATTAATTAGTTAAGGTATATAATTAAAAGCGATTTAATAAACCCATAAAGTTTTGGTTTACATTAAATTAAATTAAAAGTATAATTTTTTAAATTTGACCACCTAGTATATTAAAAAGTGTAAAAAAATACACCCTATACTATATATAACATTAAAAGTCTAATATTATATATATATATATATATATGTATGAGTAAAAAGTCAGTCTTACCGTTAGTAAGCCTCATTCACGAAGCTGGTCTATAAGGATGTTTAAGGAAATTGCCTATAAAATCGCGATAGAATGGATATCCACTCTTACCCACCGCACTCTTGGCCAGTGGAAGGTCGTTAGCCGAATGGGTAGGATACGACGAAATCTTTCATTATAAGTATAATGAAGTACAAAGTAACTAAATGTTTTTCTAATTCTCAAATCATAGTTACTTTAGGCAAAATGTGAAATTGTATGCTAATCCATGGAATGACACTTTGCACCCTTTCCGAGACGTTATTGGAGTGTATGTGGTTAACCGACACACTAATTTGGGTTTGGCATTGGTAGTAAAGGGTGACTCAATATTTGTCATATATCAATGGAGCGTGTGTGGCTACCCGGCTCATTCATTATGTGATAGTAACATTGAGTGCACCACGTAAATTTGTATTGTTATTCACACTTTATTTGTGATCCTCAGCATCCTAGTCACAAATAGAAGGGCATAATCGAGATTAAACATGACATTGAAAAGTTCAATGAATCTCAGAAGATCTAGGAGATTCAATTCATTTAAAACTTTAATTTCCTTTTCGTTTTTCATGGTGGAAATTAGTAAATCGTCATTTACCTACCTTCAGATATTCTGCAAGTAGATTACGACATCTCTCTTCTAAGTTGTAGAATATTGTGTTGGATCCTAGCCTTAATAATTCTTTGGGTGTTTTATTAAGGACTCAATCAACTTAACTTGAATTTTCTCCCGTTTTGTAGATGTCAAACTACTATGGTTTTCCTAAATCCCTTGGAACAAGTTCTCCAAACGAAGATGATATTCCACGATATGATCGAGGAACAAGAGATCATGCTTCACTTCCTCCACCTCCTCCAATTGTTCTCCTTAACCCACAAGTACGAAGGCTTGAAAAGTTCATGCTCACTCAAGCCCTTTTGGCAAGTAAACACGAAGATGGGAAACTTGTGTCTGCATACGTCTTAGAAATGAAGTCACACATTGACATGTTAAGGATATTGGGTGTTGAGATTTCAGGTGAGTTGGCTGTTGACTGGGTTCTTCAGTGACTTCCTGAATCATATAGTGAGTTCGTAAGAGAGTACTATATGATGGAGCACGACATGACCCTAATTGATCTCACTTATTTGCTTATAGCTTCTAAATCACCAATGATTTGGCGTGTTGGTCAAGAAAATTTGCTTGGTGAGTCAAACTCCCAAGATTCAATGGACTCAACATGAGATTGTCCCATGTAATGTGCCAAAGGAGTTCATTTGTTTTTATTACCAAGAGAAGGGGCATTGGAGACAAAGACGCCCTGTTTACCTAAGAGATCTAAGAGATGGGAGAGTCAAGATGTATGGTTGTACTTCAAGTAAAATCCATTAACTGAATTTATAAGATCATATTATTTATCTTTAATACATGATGTGATAAGATTACATTTTGATATTTTGCAGGATCGAAGAAAAGAAAGGAAGCTTAAGGAAGAAGAGTGTTGAATCTGATCACGAAGAAATGGATTTCGATCGCATGGATTCAATGATTGGATTTTTGAGCTGCTACTTTAAAGTTAGGGTAGATTGCTAAGAAATAAGTAATACCATAGTTTTTCAGTTGAATTGCATTGTAAGGACATGTTTTTCCGCAATAAAATAAAATTTTGATTTTATCTTATTTGTTTATCCTTGCAATGGCATGTATGAAAAATCGATGTTTGAAGGTTTCTGTTATTAGCAATAATGGATTTAATTCTTATTATGTTATTTTTTGAAATGTCGAGAATTTACCTAATAGGGAGAGTTTTTCATCGCCCAAGTTTCAAGTGGACAAAAACTTGGAATCATACAACTTGGTTGTGTGATGAATGAGAAACTTTATAATTGGAAATTTAAGACTAATTCATTGACAAAGAGTCAAGTGAAGGAGTAGGAGATCGAGTTCACAATGTTGTGCATCAATCAAGTCCACCACAAGAGTGATAAAGATATTCGTCATGATTTACTAAAGTTTAGTAAATATGATTATACCTATAAGATTAAGTGTAACTCTGAGTTAATTGAAAAGGTTTCAATGAATGGCAGAACGAATAAGAAGAATCAAGAAGGAAGAAATATAAAGTTTTCTCTGTTCTAAGAAGAAGGGAGAATACCTTTTTATTGTGTTTTATGATAAAGTCTTAATGATTAAGAATCATATCTCAATTGGTCCTCTAAGTGAGTCTTAGTACATTTGTATGTCTAAGAAGAGGAGTTAGGAATTGTGGAAATGGTTAAATCAAGAAGTCAATCATACTTCGTTGCAATATTAAATCTTAGAGTCATACCCCAAGATTGCGAATTGAGTGACACGTCTTTTGTAGGTTTATAACACTCAACAAATGTGGAATTTGGAAAAGTTTTCTTATTCATGCACATTTGAAATTGTTAAGTTGTGATGTCTTGGATAAGACAAAGACCAACTAGGATCAATTATGTGAAGTGTTTTGTCTTGATAAGAACTACACTAACTCTTGAATATTTGTTTTGTCTAGGAATGTTTCCTGACAAGAGAATAATATATGTCAAGATGTAAGTGGGAGTTTTAATGATCTTGAAAAAGGTTTCAAGAACAAATCAAAAATAAACCTTACGATAATCACTAGCACACAACTTGAGGTTTACAACCTATCGTGTTGACATTATTTGGTTTCTATGCCATTCCAATTGAGTTAATTATGTATGTGAGCTCTATGAGTTTTCATTTGAATGCATAAAGACAAAGGGCCTTGATCGATGGAAAGTACATTGATATGTAAGGATACGTTTCTAAACTACTTGGAAGATATGGTGGGCACTCGTGTTACCATAAGGCTAGAAATCAAGAAAGTTCAATCCATATGATTTTGGATTTGTTGCAAACTTGGTTTTGGCAAATTCACATGGATAGGAACTCATACACCATAAAATCTAAGTGTCATAAGACCACCTCCTTCATGAAAATGACTGTGAGGAAATGCTTTCACTAAGAGATATTTTTCAGAAGGTAGCGATTGTGAAAATTGTATTGTTAAATTCGATTATGGTTACGACATCCCTTTCCATAGTTCTTGGCAATTAGTCTAACATTTGGGACTTATTGATATAAGTTCTGAATTGTTTACACATGCATATGAGCTATCTAAGGTTAAGGTGTATAAATTTAAGAAGCTTAGATAAAGGCTTATCGAAGCATCTGGTATTAGAAATATGAACTTTAGAAATTCAATAGGCATTGTTTTCTGGAAGTTCAGCTGTTTTCTGAATACATGTCAAAGTTAGTGGGAGCATAAGTGTTATGCTTATATGATAATAATCATCATGATAATGGGAGCATAAGTGTTATGCTTATATGATAATAATCATCATGGTAATGAGAGCATAAGTGTTATGTTTGTATGATTATTATGGCAAGTATTTCAAGTTAGCAATATTAATTATAGAAAAACAAAGATTCAATTTGCAAAGTTGCAAGGGTTGAAAAGTTGTTTTTGCTATAATTAAGGGACATAATATTATACTTCGTTTCAAAATCTAAAGCTTAGGTTGACAAATTTTAATAAATTTAGTCAAAGGATACATAGTGTGTTCATAAATTTCGATTATGATTACGGCATCCCTCTTCACAGTTCGATTTGTGAGAACGTGTCACATAAAATATTATGGCAGAAGATTGATAAAGTATCATATCTTTATGTAAGACTTTATGCATTGTGTCCCATACACTTCGGGTATAGGATCGATTGCAAATGCTATAATATTTGACCATTCTAAAAGTTTCCAAATGTCTAGCGCATTAAGAGGGAAAAAGGACTAGAATCGATTTTGACTAAAATAATGAAACAACTATCAAAGGACGATCCAAATTTCACCGAGGTTTGGTCTCTCGTGAGTAATTCGAAGTAAGGTATTGGATGGACCATATCAACATTATTATTAATAGATAAGATTATATTAAGAATGAATTGTCATATGGCAAATATGGAAACGTTTCCATATTGCGAGTTGGATATTGAGATCGTATGTCTAGATTAGAAAATTTTATGCAAAAAGAATGTTCAAAGGAATGTACTTTGAATGTAAGACTTCACGTCTATGGAATTTTATTTTCACAATTTCTGATAGAGTACTTTATAATTTCATAGGCCAAGTCTTGGTGACTTTTGTGCTATGATTTTGCGAAAGGATCGTTGCATAAAATGTTAGAATCTAGCATATTCTAGTAGTGCCAAGAACCTTGTGTACTAACACTAATGATAAGGATTGGGAATTGTGAAATGAGCATCATTGGAAAAGTTTTTCAATTGATTTCTTTCACAAAGTAAGGACCATAGGAAAAATAGTGTGCATGCTTAGTGCATGGGACAACTATTGTTGTAATTTTAATGATAAGTTGATTTTATGAAATAGTAAATGATGAATAATGAGTAATCAATATGGTGTTTAAACAAAAGTGTTTTATTTACTCCGACAAGTTTGGGGCCATATTGGATTAAATATTATTGTTGTGTTTCATTTTGCATGTTTTGACTTCCATAATAACTGGGTTATTCGAACCTCCACAGTCGGTCATACTTTGGAAGTAAGTATGAAGCAAGACAGTCATGAAGAGTCTGTAGATTGTCTAGAGTGTTTAGACATAGCACAAGTTTGCTGCAGAGTTCATGAGTGCTTTGATAAGATTAGAGTATTGGATTAAACCCACGCTCATGAGAACCACTTCATGGATTTATCGCGAGTGATTGTGAGTCGATAATATTGTATATTCTTGAAACTGAGACGTGTGAGTTGTTATTTGTTGGTCGGTTGCACATTGATAATAAGAAAACACACCAGTAACTTGGTGTTATAAAACTTATTGTTGTGTGTGATTCGATCTGTGAATGAAAGCAAGCATTGATTCGAAGTTTATCCATTTCTTTTACCCAAATTAGGATAAAAGCGATATCTGTGGGCCCCTCGATGATTTAGTGATGACACCTAAGCGCTTGGCCAAGTCGAGACTAAGTTGATGTGTTCAATTGTAGTCTGTTGTCAGTCGTCATAAATCAGAAGTCAGGAAACAATATAGAGAGAATGATTGAAATTCAAGTCTTGTGTTTATACGGTATCTTGAGAATGGAGGAATATATGATCCCTTATCTAAAGGACACGCGTATCTGATAGGATCAGAGTTGACAACGGCTTATGAAAGCTATGATTGCTGATCAGGTTTTGAAGTCATACGGAAAATAGTTATTAGCCTTATCCAAGTGGGAGACTATTGGATTAGTGTCTAAGTCAATAACTATTTTGGTATGTACTTGACCCGATTATGAGCATGGTCCTTTTGGGTTGCCTTCACCATAGAAATATGTAGGATGAATTAAGGAGAGAAAGGTTTAATTATGTTTTATTAATATATTATAAGAATAATATATTTAAGGAGAAATCATATTGTTTAATTAATATTAGTCAAGAATTAATTGAGCATTAATTTTGTGGCTAAATGAGATTAATTAAACTTAAGGGACTTATTGTGTAATTATAAGATAATTACATAGATGGGCTTTTGGACTCCATAGAAGGTGGAGTGGATGAATTCTATGGGGAAACCCATTAGAAATTGTCCAAGGCTTCTAAAGAAGGAGTCCATGGGCTGCTTAGGGCTTAAGCAGTCAAATTAGGGTTTCCTAGCTTGATAACCCTAATAGCCTAAGTATATAAGGAGCCCTTAGGCACCAAAAACGTGGCTAACACTCCCTTTAGGGTTTCCAGCCGTTTTTGGTGCCTCCCTTCTCTTCCCTCTTCATCCAAGTTGCTTAATGGTGTTTGTGACTCCATTAGAGGTGCAACGCTTGAGGCACTAAGCTTTCTGAAGCTAAGGATTGGTTGTTATTGCTATATAACAATCAAAGGTCAGATCTAAACCCTATTTTATGTTAATATGATTAATTTTATGCTAGATCTAGGGTTTATAGCTTTGGATATTCAATTTCATGTTCATTAGACAAACCAGATCCAAAAGCTATTAGGGTTTCCATGTACCCCATAGGAATGATGTATTGCTCGAAACCCATCAGTTAAAACATTAGACTGACTTTCTTGTGGGCTTAATTGAGGGTCCGAAAGGTAATTTGGCTGGGATTGACTGCTAGTCCAGTCTGCATTGACTGGAGATGTGTGGGCTTCTGGTGTACCCATGGACATATTCATTCCCTTTAACATCGCCTTCAAGGTCAGCGAAGTCTTCATTGTTGAAGTCAAATCCTTCAATGGTGAAGCTTAATGCAGGTGTACCATTGATTTTTGTTTCCTTCTCCCACATCCACATCTTATCCTCTTCTAATACAACATTCCTACTAACGTGAATTTACCCAGTGACGGGATCAAATAACATGTAGGCCTTTGTCCCCTTTTCATTCCCCAGATGTACAAGTCGTCTACTTCTCTCGTCCAGCTTCTTCAATTGATTCGTGGGAGTCATCATATGTGCGAGGCATCAAAAGATCCTCAAGTGAGCCACATGTGGTTCACGACCGGTCCACATCTCGTAGGGTGTGGATTCATTCAGAGGTTTCGTACTCAGCCTATTCAGCACATATATGGCGTGACTAACTATTTCTCCCCACAGTGTATGTGGAACTTTCATCGCCATTAAATTGCTTCTAACACATTCTATCACCGTACGATTACGCCTCTCCACCCCCCCATTCTGTTGTGGGGAATAAGGGGAGGTGTATTGTTGATTGAGTCCCATTTCATTATAGTAAGCAGTGAATTGGTTGGACAAGAATTCACCGCCTCTATCTGTTCTTAGAACCTTGATCTTCTCACCAGTTTCAGTCTCTACTTTTTCTCTGAAGTTTATGAATGACTGAAAAGCTTCGTCCTTTGTTTTTAGCAGGTATACCCACATTACCCTGTTGTAGTCATCGAACAGGAGCATGAAGTACTTGTTACCTACTGGTGTGGGGGTGGGACTGGACCACACAAGTCTCCGTGAATCAGCTCGAGCTTCTTCTTGGCCCTGAAACTGGTATACGTTAGATATAGGTTTCTTGATTGTTTTCCACACAGAAAGCTTTCACATGGTTGGGTTGGTACAAACATATTAGGTACTCCTTCTATCATTCCCTTATCTGACATCGATTTTAAGGTAGTGAAATTCACGTGACCCAGTCTTGTGGGCCATAACTAGGTTGGGTTACTAATTTCAGCAACATAACACCCTAGAGTGACCTCATTGAGTTCAATCTTGTAGAGTCTATTTGGTGACCTTTGTACCTTCATGAGCAGTCTCATCCTGGAGTAAAAAGTTCATAGAAACTTTTGCTTGATTCTAATCTCATCTTCCCCTTCTTAAAGTTGGCCAAGACTTATGATATTGCTGCACAATTTAGGTAAATAATATACCTGTTTTAATTTTCTTTGTTCACCATTTTTGCACTGAAAGATTATCATCCCCTTTCCTTTAATTCTCACTTCTGAATTGTTGCTAAACTTTATAGTGCTCTGGACCGTGGTGTCTAGTTCCTAAAATTTGCTTATTTCTCCAGTCATGTGGTTACTGGCTGTTGGGTCGTGTTTTATATTTTGTGTTGCGTCTATTGGGCTCGTTAGTTAGTCTAATATGTATCTCCGGTATGGGCCTGTCCATCCGTGAGTTTTGTAGGGTTTAGTATATATAGGTGCTTGCATGCATCCAAGAACGAGAAGATAATAGAGTACGATCAGAGATTTATTATTCAACAAAGTTTATCGTTCTTGTTTTTGTAACCCTAATATCCTCTACAGCGGAAGTTCTTAGTCGAGCTCTACTGAGGATTGAGTAATCTAATCATTCGACACATCTTGAGTCATACTTGGGTTATTTACTGTTTTTATATTTATCGCTTACCTGTTTAATAGATCTAATCGATCATCAAGTTTGTTCTATAACTTATCAATTGGTATCAGAGCAGGAGGCTGTGTAATTCATACACATCTTTTCTGTGAAAGAGTTTGCGATTAGGGTTATTCCGCATTAACTAATATTTATTGAGCCGTCATTCCATAATTGACGTAACTCAACATTTATTTGTTTTGCCCTAATATTATTCATTACAAGTCTGATCTTTCAAACATGTTAAACGGTCAAGCATGGACGAGTCACAATCAAATCCCATCAATATCTCAAACAACATCGGATCAACGACGAAGATTCCTATTCTTTACACCAAGGATTATGAAGTCTGGGCACATCACTTCGAAGATTATGTTATCGGATCTGAAGACAATGGTTATCTTATTTGGGAAGCAATCGTATCTGGACCATTTGCTCATTCAGCAACGTCAAAGGTCATTAAAACTCAGAAAGAGTATAATGATCTGTTAAAGGACGTAAAAGATATTGCTCAAGATGAAAAGGATAAGTTTCAGTGCAATATTAAAGCATTGAGACTGATTCGATTCGCTCTTCAATCCGACACATTCAGGTTGGTGAGTTCATGCAGCACTGCTAAAGAAATATGGGATAGGCTGCGAGAGCTATATTCCACAGATGAAGATCTGGAACATTCCATTCAGACCTTACTTTTGTCTGAGTTTGGCGAATTCAAGAAGAATTCCGAGGAAACTGTTACTCAGACGTTCGATCGCTTCAATCATCTTCTTAGTAAGATGATCAAACACGATATAGAAAGGAAGTTGATTGAACAAAAAGTTACGTTTTTGAATGGTCTTAGATCTGAGTGGAGAGCGGTTGTGTCAACTGTTAAAGCTCATGAGCAATTCAAATCTTATTCATTGGCAAAGCTGGTAGGGATTTTGAAATCCCAAGAAAAGATTGTCTTGCAGGAGAAAAATGTGGTCTCAAGCTTGGGATCCTTGGCCCTTCTGTCTAAAAGCAAAAGTGTGGTAGAAGATGAAGACCTTAACTTAGAAGACTATGACCTTACCTCTGATGATTATGCAATGATGGTGTCAAATCCAAAAAGGTTTATTAAGAAAAGGTTTCCTACCAATAAGAACCGAAATTGATAGGGAAATTATAGTTCTGAAAAAGTGAGGGAGGAACCGAAGGCAGAAGAACCAAAGAAAGAGCCGAAAGTCGAAGGGGATTCTGTTGTGAACTGCTACTACTGTGGAGGAAAGAACCACTATGTCGAAGAGGCTGTGTTGATGAAAAAGCTTGAAGAGATCAAGAGAAAGAAAACTACTGCTAACCCTTCAATGAATGCTTTAATTGTGCAGGGTTCAGCAGCGGATGATGAGTTCGGTGGCGTGCAGGTCTCGTCAACCGACTCAGAGGATGATGAAGTCAGGAAGCCATCTCATGGAAAGGCTTATATGGCTAGAGGTGAAGAAAGTAGTGGGAAGTGCTTGATGGTGACAGATGTATGTCAAATGAGGGGATACAATACAAACGGTGGGAATGAAGACACGAAGGAGCGAGAGGACTTGTGCTTCACAGCAAAACATCTCAGCGTGCAGTTTAATGAGCTTGATGAATTGATCAAGAAGGTACAATCCATTTTTGTTTCTTTCAAAGTCCCACAAAATTCGTATGAAAAAGAATTAAAATGTGTAAATTCTAGAATCTCATATCTAGACAGCAGTTTAACTCAAACACGGGTCACCAATTCTAACATAACTGACCAAATAAGCAGGGTACCATCAAAATGTGAGGAACGGAGGATATGGATAGATCTGAAGGAGTCGGAGCTGATCAAATCCAAAGACAAAAACATTTATTTACAAAGAGACAATTT
Source organism: Lactuca serriola (assembly GCF_051521515.1). Lineage (NCBI taxonomy): Eukaryota > Viridiplantae > Streptophyta > Magnoliopsida > Asterales > Asteraceae > Lactuca > Lactuca serriola. The sequence goes on along the minus strand of NC_136408.1, from coordinate 214,600,541 downwards.
AAAACTTTTGAAACAAAGAAATGTGTTTTGTTTGATTGCTAAGCGTCTTTATTCTAACATCACTCAGCTTCATCTTAACTGTGAAATAGGACAGAAAATTCATCGTATGATTCTGCCCTTCCTTGAGTTTAAGGAGGATGAAATCGACGCTGATGCGAAAGTGTAGTTTCGTCTAATGATGTGAATCCGACTTATATGTATGGCCTGGACAAAATTGAATCTTTTATAAAATCCAAGGACCATATGGACATGCTGAAAAATCTTTTAGATGAAAACGATAAACTGAAACTAAGGACTGAAACCATACAAAAGTTTGACTCATTGAATGCCAACTTGAGCTCAGAAAATAAAATAGATGTTGAAAACGCGTCTGAGCTTAATAAGGATGATGATATGAGTGAAATTTCTGTAGAGGATGAAGTTGACTGTTCTGAGTTTTTCAAGAGCGAACCCGAAAACTACAAAAATCTTATTTCAGAAAATTCTGTGGAGTTTGCTCGTTTGTCCCAAAATAAGTCCCCGGTTCTACAAGAAAAGGCTGTTGTGTACCAAAAAGTAAGAACAACACCCAATCAGGTGTATAAGGTCACAGGAGTAACCGAACATCAGACAGCCGAAGTCACAGCCATTGTAAACGAATATAATGCAGATGGTTGTGATGAGTTCTTCTGGTCTGCTCCTATAGACAATGCAGATGAAACCGTCGGTCTGTCAGAACGGACATCCTGGAAAACCAAAGGCAAATATGTATCGAAGCCGCTAAACAAGCCTGACAACTTCGTCGTGCCAAGTACTAGTGGCACAAAAGAAGTTCCTATAGAAGAAGTCACTCCTTCAAGCGAAACATCATCAGTTCAAAGTGAACCGGCTGACAAAAAGCAAAAGCAAAAAGCCAACATCCACCGACAGCCGAAGCAAGTAAAGGATCAGAAGCAACAAAGGAATCTGAGATACAAGAAGAATCTCTCAGAACGAAAACAGTTTTGGCGATCTCAAAACGCCCATTTCTCTTATCATGACAGAAATTCAAAGTCAGAGAAAAATGTTGTTAGGCAGCAAGAAAGTAATAACAACCGAAAGGACAGGTTCAGTTCTGAGAATAATAACAATCGAAAGGACAGGTTCAGTTCTGAAAGGAATATCAACCAAAGGGAAAGGTTCAGTTCAGAGAAGACCAGCTATAGAAAGCATAGGTTCGGCTCCGAAAGCAAAAGCTTCAAAGGTTCAAGGTTCGGTCCCACTAATGACCAAAAACAAAAGGGGCACCTACAACCTCAAGTCAAGAAAACTTCTCAGTCTAACTTCTCTCGTACTAATTCTTCTCAACCCCATTCTAAATCCAATTCTGTTCGATCTCAAAATCTAAAATCTTCAACGGATTTGAAAGGAAAATCGAAGGTTTCCTCAGTCAAGAATAATCAAAAGCATTCCAAGGTCCAAACGGCTAAACCTGAATCCAAACCGTCTGTAACAAATCCCAACAAAATTAAAGTTTTTACCATTAAGAAGAAAGATGAAACAACTTTAATTAAAAGAACATATCTTGTTGACATCTCTCTTACTATTCCTGTTCCTGTGAAAGGCTCACGTGGACCCAAGAAACTTTGGGTTCCTAAATTTGCTTGATTTTTGCAGGTTATCAGTGATGAGCAGTTCGACGAAGAATGGTATATTGATAGTGGCCGCTCACGTCACATGACAAGAAGGAAGGAAGAGATGAGGGAATTTCAATCTCTTTCAAATGGTGGAAATGTCATGTTCGGGAACAACTCATTCGGCACAATAAAAGTTTATGGGATGATTACAAATGGAGACTTCATGATTAGAAAAGTTGCATATGTTGAAGGACTAAAGCATAACCGCATCAGTGTATCTCAGCTTGTTGGAGGTACCGGTCTTAAAGTTTCGTTTGATGATGAGGGTTCGGAAATAATAGAGAAGAAAACAAAAAGAGTGATTCTCAAATCGGAGCGCAAAGGCGAAATGTTTCCTTTTAATCTCAAACCTGTCAAAGGAAATCCAGCTATCTGTCTGTTATCCAAAGCACACTCTGACGAAAGCTGGTTGTGGCACCGAAGGCTCTCTCATCTCAACTTCAAGGATATCAACAAACTTGTCACAGGAGGTCACGTTCGGGGTCTTCCATTACTCAAGTTCGATCGAGAACATTTATGTACTGCGTGTGAAATGGGGAAGCAGAGTCGTCAAACTCATCCATCGGTTATAAACACTAAAGTTGTTGAACCACTAGAGTTAATTCACATTGACTTGTGTGGTCCATCGTCTATCGAAAGCATTGGTGGTAGCAAGTATATTCTTGTTATTATTGATGACTTTTCACGTTTTACATGGGTGTTCTTTCTGAAGAACAAATCCGAAGCTACTATCAAGCTAAAGATGTTCATCAAGCAGGTTGAAGTGCAGCTGAGGAAAGTCGTTCGAAACATCAGGAGCGATAATGGGCTGGAGTTCAAGAATAAAGAATTTGAAGATTTTCTAGCAGAAAAAGGAACCAGTCACAACTTCTCAGCTCCATACACCCCTCAACCAAACGGGATTGTCAAAAGGAGAAACCGATATTTGTGTGAGGCGGCCCGAACCATGCTAAGTTTCGCTTCTTTACCTCTATATTTCCGGGCTGATGCTATTGCTACAGCATATTTTACGCAGAACAGGTCCTATCTCAATAAGCGTTTCACTCTCACTCCTTATGAGATCATCAACAATAGAAAGCCAAATGTCAAATTCTTCCACGTATTCGGCTCACGATGCTTTATCTTCAATTCTAAAGAACATCGTAACAAGTTCGACGTAAAAGCCGATGAAGGGATTTTTCTGGGATATTCTCTCACTTCGAAAGCATACAGGGTTTTGAACAAGCGTTCGAGGAAGATTGAAGAAACGTACTATGTGACTTTCGATGACAGCTATGTTAAGAAGCTGAAGGCCAAGGAAGAAACAGTTGGATAAATCTTCTCTCAAACAGGCCAAGTCACAGCCTCGATTGCAAATTTGTTTGAGCAATTTATTGAGTTATTTGATGAACCGGAGAAGGCTACTCTCTCAGAAGCCAATGCAGCAGACAACAAAGTTGATCATTTGAAGCAAATCGTCGATGACGCTGCCAAACGACCGGGTGAAGGGGAATCATTTCCAACCGAACCTTCTCATCATGGTGCTTCAGTTGAGGGGGAGAATTCATCTTCCTCAAAACAACCAAGTTCACAAGTCGAGGGGGTGAACTCTTCTCCAGTTGCACCCGAAAGCTCTACTGCACCCGAAGGTACTATAGCTCCCGAAAGCTCTACTGCACCTGAAGGTACTGCAACACCCGAAAGCTCGACACCACCTGAAACTCCTGTTGCTCCGGAAAGTCAAGATTTACCTGAAAGCTCATCAGTCGAGGGGGAGAATGCCGATATGTTTTACGACAATGACAGTCAATCTGAATTAGAAGAGATGGTAAATGCTGAATTAGATCCATCGTATGATCCAAATTACGCTCCTCTTGTCAAATGGACTAGAGATCATCCTGTTTCACAGGTTGTGGGTAATGTCTCTAAAAAGGTCCTGACCCGATCTCAACTGAAGGCAAAGCAAACTTCTCTATTTTCAAAAGTGGAGTTTTGCATGTTTAATTCTTTCGTCTCAAAAGTTGAACCAAAGACAGTTAACACTGCTCTTGATCACTCTGATTGGGTTCAAGCTATGCAAGACGAACTTAATGAGTTCGAAAGAAATAAAGTTTGGCGCCTCATTCCAACTCCTCAAGATGCCTCGGTTATTGGTCTTAAATGGGTCTTTAGAAATAATATGGACAAGGAAGGCAATGTGATAAGAAATAAAGCTCGTCTAGTGGTGAAAGGATACTGCCAGGAGGAAGGAATCGACTATGAGGAAACGTTTGCTCCTGTGGCTAGCCTGGAATCTGTTCGAATATTTCTTGCCTATGCTGCACACAAGAACTTTGAGGTCTACCAAATGGACGTAAAATGCGCATTTCTAAATGGAGAACTCGAAGAAACGGTGTATGTGGAGCAACCTCTGGGATTTGTCAATGAAAAATATCCCAATCACTGCTATATTCTGGACAAAGCAGTTTATGGACTGAAACAAGTGCCTAGGGCCTGGTATGAAATGCTAACCAAGTTTTTAAAGATGTCCAAATTCAAACAAGGTTCGGTTGACCCAACCTTCTTTCGTAAGAAGGAAGGTAACCACCTTATGATTGTTCAAATCTATGTAGATGATATCATCTTTGGCTCAACGAATCCTAGCTTAACAGCTGAATTCAGAAAGCTGATGGAGACTAAATTTGAAATGAGCTCAATGGGTCCGATTAACTTTTTCCTTGGTTTAAATATTAGACAGGGACCTGAAGGCATCTTTATTAACCAGGAAGCTTACACCAAGACTCCCCTTGCTAAATTCGGCATGATGGGAGACTCAAAGGTTAAAGTTCCAATGGCGTTCAACACCAAGGTCACTCCGTCCTTGGATAAGCCAGCAGTCGATATTACGCTATATCGCCAAATGATTGGTTCTTTAATGTACCTTACTGCTAGCAAGCCTGATATAATGTTTTCAGTTTGTTACTGTGCTAGATTTCAGGCGAATCCTCGTGAACCTCACATGCTTGTAGTGAAGAACATACTCCGGTATCTCAAGCGAACTACCTCTCTCGGTTTATGGTATCCATCGAACTTAGGTTTCTTCGTTCAAGCCTACTCAGATGCAGACATTGGAGGTTGTGGACTAGACAGGAAAAGCACCACTGGAGGCTGCCAATTCCTTGACGGGAAGTTGGTTAGCTGGCAATCAAAGAAACAGACTTGTGTATCTTTGTCTACTGCTGAAGCAGAATACATCGCAGCTGCCTCCTGTACATCTAAAGTGATTTGGATCCAAAGCCAACTCCGGGACTATGGACTCAATATGAAAAAGATCCCACTATATTGTGACTCTGAAAGTGCGATTAGGATCTATCATAACCTAGTCCAACACTCCAAGACTAAGCACATAGCACTGAGGTATCACTTCATTAAGGATGATGTGGGAGATGGGAACGTCGAAATTCACTTTGTTCGAACCACTGATCAACTGGTTGACATCTTCACCAAAGCTCTTCCTGAAGCATCTTTTAACAAAATACTACAAGGGCTAGGAACGATGGAATCGGAGTCAGTACCAAAAATTACCTCTCAAGATCAAAAGTAAGAAGCGAAATAGACCGAACGTTCGGGTTCGGGTCTCTTATATGCCGAAATAGAACGAACGCTCGGGTTCGGGTCTTGTTCTGGTGTACCAAAATGAACCAAACGCTCGGGTTCGGTTGTATCATCTGATCTTCGCTTATCACTCAAAGGTAGTTTCCTTAGTTATACATCTTTTGTATTATTTTTTCAAATTCATTTATCTTATTTTCAAAGTTCTTTTCTATTTCAAACTTATTTTTTTGAGCAACTGAAATAGACCGAACGTTCGGGTTCGGTCCCAAAATTTTTCTCACCTGAAATAGACATAAACCGAACGCTCGGGTTCGGTTCCAACTTTTTTTTTTACTTGTACATTTTTTAATGTCTTATTTTTTTTATTATCAAAAATTCCAAAAATATTTTTTTTATAAATTCAAAAACTCCAAAAATATTTTTTTTATTATTATTCATTTTCTTTTTGGCTTTTATTGTTTTATGTCTGCTTGTGGGTAAATCATTTCACTAGCTAAGTGTCCCTAGAAGCATGCTGATGTATGTGTCCAAAGCCTCACATGATTCTGAATAATAGCCTTACTGACATGGTATAAACAAACCTTGTCTTCCCAATTAGGCTCTCATGTTTATTCTAATCATGAGCTACCTAAATCTCTTATCACATGAGATAAGAGTTTTCTGCTTGGTCCTATTTTTATAGCAGAGGTACTTTGGTTTCTTTACACCATCTACATTACATTTCTCCATCACATTCGCTTCACAAACGTAACCCTTGAGACTCTCAGAAATTACCACTGAGGTTTATGGTTACACAATTTCTGCGTTTATGATCTTAGCTTCGTGCAACTACGTGCTAAGTGAAACCCAATATTCAATACCCAAGATGCATTGACGGTGAACAATTAATTTGCTCTAGCTTTCACTGATGAATTGACGAACTCATCCATGGGGGTACCACATGAAATCTCTATTTTTCTTTTGAGTGATTCCTATGAAATTGTTACGTCCAATAACATTTCTTCCCTTGGGATCCAATTTGATTTTTTTTAGATTTCACACATATATTTATTTATGTTTCCAATTAAATTATCTCCAACCTACTTGTTCAACAGACTACACCGGTCTCACAAGTACTTCGTTCAATTTCTGTCTTATATCAAGATTAGGAATTCTGAATCGAAGCGAAAGCCACCCTAATAAACCTAATTAAAAGAAGCCTTTCAACACTTCTTAATAAGTGTCTGATCATTATTCAACGGGAAACCACACAAACACTTTAAGGTCTCTCTTGACTTTGAAGGAAGAGATTCGTACCCGGGATCCTTTGTTTCGTGTCTTTATTGACATCACATATTTTCCCAAAAGTGTTGCTTTATTTCTTTTCTTTTACACACTAAGCACGAAAATATTTGATTTTCCAAAATTCAGGTTTTATGAATTACAAGGCATTTTAATTGGATTGGTCGTTTCTTAAAGGTTGTGGTTAATATTGATCCACGTGGGGATTTTACTTTAAAAGATGTCGTTTTATTCTAAAGAGATAAGATGACGACATGATGACTCAGGCGGGAGTCCAATCGATTTGATTTCAAACGGCGCAAGAGGGAAAGCGTGCGAATAGGAACCGTTTCATCTCCAAACGGCGCCTGATGGGAAGGCGTGTAATTAGGGGCCTGACATTCTCTCTCATGCGTGATCATCGGCTACGCCAACTGTCACGCATCAGTCAACTCCGAAAAACCCTTCGTTTTTCAATCGAAGATTTGGGAAAGATTTTTCTCTCTCCTTTACCCTCAGTATAAAAGGCAGTGTAAACCACCATTTACCTCTTTATCGTGCCTATATTTTCGGAGAGCAAGAAATCCTTCAACCTTCACTGTTCATCATCTCTCCCACTTTCTTCACAGCAATGGCAGATTCTTCCTCAGTTCATGCAACATCTCACATCCTGCCCATTCGCCCACAGCAGAGTTTGATCATCGATCTCACTCCTCAGGTGTACGATGCGTTCACGTATCCCATTATTGAATGCCTGAAGTTCTCCTCCATCGCTCCTACTCTTACCATGGCTGAAGTTGTTCTAATGGAGTTCCTGTCTCAAATCTTTGCTACAGCACACTACGACAAGGTCGTTGACAGGATTTTATTTGATGTCTTTGAGCACAAGGCGTCGATTTCAAAGCAAATGTTTTGCTCGTTGTTAGGGTTTGACGCTGATTCTTCGAGGGTTAATCCGAAATCTATTCCCATGGGTCATCTGTTCAACATGTTCTACAACATGGGGTACACTGAGGTGCTTACTACGGTGATGAAATTCAAGAAGTCGTGCCTACCTCCACAGTGGAATGGGATGTTCACTGTTTTATTCAAGGGTTTATCTGAAAGAAGTGCCGGATCTGATGGGGCCAGTCGTTTATTTCTCTCCATCATGTATGGGATCTACAATGGCATCAACATGGACTACGGGTCAGTACTTTGGCAACAACTTATTCAGAGTCTCTCCTCTACTTCCAGACACTCAGAGATCTCATATGCCCGATTCTGGACCATTGTCACGAAATGGGTGATGGACAAGTACCACGTCCCCATTGTCGTTGGTGCTCCAATGTCTTCGATTGGTACCTTCCATACCACGAAGGTCATTGTGTCGGATGCTTCCAAGTTTCCTTTCAACGGGTCTATCCCAGAAACGATGTATGGGGATGTTCCTGTTGATAGCCAAATTATCAGGACGTACAAGGAGTTCAAGCGTTCTGGTCCGAGGGATCTTACTCCGGAGATGCTGAAACCAATTCATGACGCCGACAAGCCTGCTCCAAGAGGCAAGAAGGCTGATAAGGGAAAACAGGTGGCCAAGGGGGCAAAAGGCCCGTCTCCCAAGAAGAGGAAAACCACCAGGACTGCTCAGTCTCCACAGAAAAAGAGGAGAAAAACTCGACCGAGGCGAAAGCTGGGTATCGCTTCATCCTCGGGCGAATCTGAGGGCGAGAGTTCTGATTCTGAAGGCTCTCCTCGTGGTAACACTCCACCACGTTCTCCAACCCCTGAAGTTCATGTTTCTACTTCTCCTATCTCCTCTCCACCTGTCATAATACCTATTTGTATTCTCCCCATAACTTCCACCACTCAAATACCACCCACTTCCATCCCAGTACCACCAATCTTTACTGAAACAACAACCACCACCACTACTCAAGTAAGAACCAACGTATCTGATACGAGGGTTTATACTGACGCACCAAAATCCACCCCATCTCCCGAACCCACACCCACACCCGAACACACAACTCAACCCAAACCTACCCATACTACCGAACCACCAGTTTCACCACCACCATCTTCTCCTGCTCATGCATCAGAGGAAGAAGAACCACTCCTTGGCGGGGAGAATATGACTTTTGACTCGGTCTATTATAGTCCGTTTCAAGTACAGAGTGATGATGATGACGACGCTCCTGTCACCAAAAGGCATCTCCAGGAGCTACATGACAAAATCGACTCGCTCATCGCCTCCTCTTCTACTTCTCAGTCATCCATATCCGAAGCTGCAATTCAGAAGACTGTTGACGCTTTCTCCAAAGCTCAGCAAGTTTCCCTTGATTCAGCCACTACCGCTATAGATGCCTCCACCAAAGCCTGTCAGGCTGCGACCGAAAAAGTCGATAAACTATTTACTGATGCCTCTTCCCTGTTGAAGTCTTTATAGGAAAGTGTTGAAGCCACCAAGACTACGGTGGAACCCGTCATCAACCAGTTGGCCACATCAGTCGCTTCTGAGCTGAAGTCGTTCGCTTCCCTCAGGCAATCCATTTCTGAAGACAACTCAGCTTTCAGAACAACAATTGAAGAACGTCTCTCCAAGCTTCAAGAAGACTTGGCTGCCGAGAACACTCTAATGGATGTTCTTGCAAGGAAAACTACAGCTCTGAAGGTCAAGAGCATTCAACTCTCCAACTCTCAACAGGAGATTGAGTTTGTTCGATCTGAACGAGAGGTGGTTAAGTCATGTGTTTCGGATGTCCACTCTGCTATCTCAAACATCCTTGAAGCACATGATCCAATTCTCAACTACATTGTGAGGCGTGACCTTGCAGAGAAGCTCGCTCCTGCCCTCGCTCTACTCAGCAAAATCGAAGGGATACTTGATTTTGTGTCCATTCCGAAACAAGGGGGAGAAAAAGAACAAGTGTCTCAACAACCTCCTACTTCAATAGCAACACACACAACCGAACCTCCTCCAGTAGGCCAAGCCTCCGGTTCCGGTGTGAAAGACAAAGGCAAAAACATTGCTGAGGAGAGTGAAGATGATGATAAAGAGACAATTGCCGACATTCTGAAGTGGAAAAGTCGAAACAATGAGGCTGACATCAGTGCTTGTGTGGCTCAAGAGGCTGAAGAAGCCGAACGTAAACAGAAGGAAGCCCACGACCTTCTTGAGAGCAGGAAAACTCTTTTTCCTTCCTGGACTCTTGAGAGGCTGATTAAAGAAGCCATTGACACACCAAGTATCTTGTGGCTAGAACCTGTGATCTCTTTAGATCGTTCCAATACTGTCGACTCACAGTTTGACATGCCACTGACCCGAAAGGCGTTTATCTTTCATGCCTTTTCCAACGTTGCAGATTTCCCTCATCCTCATCCACAGGTTGATCGGGACTTAATCGATTTTTATCTGAAGGCTGCTCAACCCCAATATCAGACTTGGAGCGCTCAGAAAATTGTCAACGTTCGTGTCCTAAAGCCGTACAGGGAAGGTAAGATCAACAATGTTCGCTTCAAGGTACTTCGGGGATCTGCCAATACCGAACATGCTATTTCACTTGCAGATCTTCCCAACCTTAATCCCCATGATTGGATTATCTTGCACAACATCATCCTCACTAACGAAGCTGAATATGGTCCGATCATCGACCATTTTAAGAGGATGCTCGTGTGCTACATCATGGAAGTTGCATTGATGGATCAGGAGATTGCGAGCGTGTTCAAGAAGAAACCAACCATATCTCCTGTTGGCTCGGCCAGTGATCTCAACTTGATGCAGATGGGGACGATTGACCTGAAGAGAAACTCGGTCGTGTTTACCAGGAACGAAGGACAGAAATGTCTTTTCGCCTTGGCAGACAAACATCTCTACACCACTGCCTGTTTGGAACATGTTTTGGGGATCATCCATCGATGTAAGTAGAACATAGCGGATGATGCTAAGTACTTTGATGATATGATTCAATGGTACATTCGGTTCAGACAAACTATCCTATCGTTGATCTCGCGTCTGTTTGATACAACGAAGAAAGTTCCCGCTGCTGGCCCAAGCAAGAAGAAGAAGTAGTCTCGCTCCAATTTGACGCAAAAGGGGAGATTGTTGGGTCGTGTTTTATATTTTGTGTTGCGTCTATTGGGCTCGTTAGTTAGTCTAATATGTATCTCTGGTATGGGCCTATCCATCCGTGAGTTCTGTAGGGTTTAGTATATATAGGTGCTTGCATGCATCCTAGAACGAGAAGATAATAGAGTACAATCAGAGTTTTATTATTCACCAAAGTTTATCGTTCTTGTTTTTGTAACCCTAATATCCTCTACAGCGGAAGTTTTTAGTCGAGCTCTGCTGAGGATTGAGTAATCTAATCATTCGACACATCTTGATTCATACTTGGGTTATTTACTGTTTTTATATTTATCGCTTACCTGTTTCATAGATCTAATCGATCATCAAGTTTGTTTTATAACTTATCACTAGCCCTTGTGTCCTGGTACCACATGCTTGAATTGCTTCTAATGTCCCCATTTGACTTTATCTTTGGATTGACCTTCTCTTCATTCAAGATAATTTTCCCTATCTCTTCTTTAGCCTCAAAGGACGACAATAACAGGGCTGGTTCATCATCTTCCTGGATCAAATTCCTTTCATGATTTCTTTCTTTCCTTGGGTTCTTGCACTCAGCTACACAGTGCCCGAACTATTGACAATTATAGCATTGTATTTCACTTTTATCTTGACTTTGGCTTCTTTCTTTCTATTGGTTTGAACCACCCCTGCCATGACCACCTCGACCCCACTAGGACCACCTCTGCCACGACCCTTTCCTCTTCCTCGTGATGACCCACAACAGTTGCCTTTTGGTGCTGTCTTTGAACTACCTTCTCCTTTCTTCTTGATTCTCTCATTTCACTCTTGGTGGGTTAAGAGAAGCTTTCTTTCTTCACTTTCACCATGCCCTTTCAACCTTTCTTGATTAGCCTTTATCCTCCCAATAACCTCTTCAGTTGTCATTGTTTCCAACTCCCCAAATTGTTCAAGTGTTGAAGCAATTTGGAGAAATTTAGTGGATACTGCCCTGAGCATCTTCTTCACTACATAGGACTCATTCACTGTGTTCCTTAATGCACACAATGAAGTCCTTATGTTGCTTATCTTGGCAGACAACTCATCGACTCCTTTAGATTCCTTCATGTTTAAGGATTCAAACTCAGCCTTCAATGTTTGAATCATTGCTGTCTTGACACGATCCGCTCCAAAGAACATCACCTTCAAAGCATCCCATGCCTCTTTAGCTATCTTTTTCTCGGACAAGGACAACAAAAGGTCCTCGGGTATCCCTTGGTAAATAGCATCCAATGCTAGCTTATCTTTGTTAACCTCCACAACTGTGTTGGCTGTTCTGGGTTCCACTGCTTCCCAGACTCCTTGGGCTTGCATGAAGACTCTCATCTTTGTAGCCCATGCAGAGTAGTTAGTTCTTGACAGCATCGGGTAGTGAAAAGTGATTGGACCTTCCTTCTCCCCATTTCTATTGCTTCCTGACATCTCTTCATGATATTGATATTTTGGCAGGCAACAACCAGGCTTCACTCTGATACCAAATGTTGGTCTTTTGCAGGGACAATAAGGTCTTTTCAAAACAAGTAACAGGGGACAAGATAGTGAGATGAGCAGGGGACAAACACAGGAAGGGTAAAACAGGGAAAAACAACTTTAATGAAGAACTGCACAATGAACAAAGATAGAGAAGGCTAGAAAGGGAACAGAATAACATTCTTTGGAAAAGTGCAACTGTTTTTATTCACTGAGTTGTAAAACAAAGTTGGGATATTTTCAACGTACACTTGCCTTTCTACTTATACTAAAACTTGGCTAAAAATAAGGAACTAACTTAACTACATTCCAAAGACCAGGAATACACTCACTGAGGCTTTGATTTATTCAAATATCAAAAGAAAACAACATGCATTAAACTAAAATCTAAATTAACTTTAACATTAATCTGGATTCCATCTCTGTATGTTTGTCGAGACATTTGAACCTTACAAATCCAATGTTTTTCCCTTTCTTCAGCATATTTTCTCCAAATATATGTCTGGCAACTTCCCAAATGATAAGATGCTTTCATGAATTCCAAATTTGTGCCCTGTTTGGTATGTTTGTGACGAAGAAATTGGTTCATTTGGCCCGACCTCTCTCCACGGTTGCATTTTCCTTTGTCAAACCTGCGTCCATCTATCTTCAACTACTAATAAAAATAATATGTCAACAAAAAAAGTTTTGATATTTCAATAACTTCTATATAACTCATTGTGTAATTGAAGATCTTTAAAATATCTTATGCGACCAATTGATGTGGCAGCCGATGTTTTTAGGGAAAGAGAGAGAGAGAATGTGGGAATGCAAAAATTAGTGTGGAGAATGTCAAGGGTTTAAGATGATATTTAAACTGATTCCATTGATTTTCCTAAATTAGATGTGTTAATAATATAATTATCTAATTATTAAAATTAGTTAATAGTTAAAGTTTGCAATTTTATTATTATTTAGATTTTTAAAATGATTGGTCCATACTAATCTACACATCAAAACAATATCTGTTCATCATCATATGATTCTCTCTCTCTCTCTCTCTCTATCTATCTATCTATCTCTCTTTATATATATATATATATATATATATATATATATATATATATATATATATATATATATATATGTATATATATATATAGACACACACACACATATGCATGCTTTAGAGAACCAAATAATTTACGAGAATTTGAGAAGTCTTAATCCGTATATCTTTTTCCAAAAACAAAACCACAAACATTAACGAAATACAGCTTATAAGCCACATCTACACTAAAAAAAATATATGATAAATTTTTTTTTGAAAAAATTTCACACACACACACACACACATATATATATATATATATATATATATATATATATATATATATATATATATATATATATATATATATATATATATATATATATATATATATATATATAGGATGAGGTTCAATAGAGAACCATAATTAACAAAGAACAAATGAACTAATCGTGAGCAACGGAAATCATAATGATCAACGGCAAAGGAAATTGATGTCCACTTTTACATTGGACGCGCACATACCAGATTATACAAAAAAATCCATCTCCTTACCAGAAAACCCACCTCTTTTTTTTCGTTTAAAATTTTTTTAGGACAAATTTTTTATCAAAAAAAAAAAACGAATATATTGTTGTTTTCGATTTTTCGTCATCATTCCATAAAGATTTATATTGATATATAAAAAATAAACATTTTATTCAATTTTTAATTTAACTTTTTTTTATCAAAAAAAGAATTATACCAAAATATTATTTTTTGATACTGTATTAATAAACATCAACACAGAAAAAGCTCGAACAGTTCAGATTCACATTGTGAATCCGACTTATTATTATGCACACTGTGAATCTGAGAAGGTTCAATAAAAAAAACCTCGATCAGTGTAAATTCACGCTATGAATTTTAAATATATCATTTTTTAATATTCACATTATGAAGAAACTCCGATCAGTTCAGATTCACACTCTGAATCTGACTTACTATTATGAACACTGTGAATCTAAGGTTCACAATGTGAATCTGAACATGTTCACAATATGAATCTGAACAGGTTCATACTACGAATCGGTTTTTTTACGTGAATATGAATTTATGTTTAAAAAGTACAAAAAAACATGAATTTTGATATATTTATTAACTTTTTTCTATAAGAACATAAACCTTAACTTTTCAACAATGAAAATGAGGTGAGTTTTAAAAAAAAAAGTTTGTTTTTTTTATATATCATCATGGATCACTTTGGAAAGATGACGAAAAATCGTGAATCACGATGTAGTCGGTTTTTTTTCGATAAAAAACGTGGCCTAAAAAAAATTTAAACGAAGAAAAAAGAACTGTGTGTTGTCATAATCCGGTGCATGTACGTCTGTTGTAAAAGTCTACAAACATTCATTTTGCCATTGATCGCTTAAATATCGACGCTTTAGATTGGTTCATTGGTTCCTTGCCTAATAATGTTTCAGTATTGAACTTTTTCTTTTATATATATATATATATATATATATATATATATATATATATATATATATAGAGAGAGAGAGAGAGAGAGAGAGAGAGAGCTAGGTTCAAATGTTTTTAGCAAATAGTGTATGCCTAAATGCACCAATGAGAATTCAGAAAACAATAAATCATTAATTAAATTAAATAAGGGTATAATGGTAAACTTAGTATATCTAATTATGGTAAAAAAAATCATTCAATTAATCCCTCATTAATTAGTTAAACCCTAAAAAACCAATATCCTTTTATCAGGCAACCGTCGCTCACAAAATTATCTCGCCTCCTCACCGCCGTATCTTCAATTTCGCCATTGTGCAACATCGTCGGTAGCTAGCAGCGATACTAATTCATCGATCATCCATATTCACCAGTTCATTCATCTACTACGTCTCTATTTTTCGGTTCGAAAGGTTTGTGATTTTTTCTCCTGTAAATATTTGATTTTCATTTCTTTTACTTCTTGTTTGCTAGCGATTATTCCAATGGATGCTACTATTTATGATTTTTTTTCATCTATCCAAGGCATTTGTTTGCTCGATCTTTGTGTTTCACTGCTGGGAAAAACCACCACCGAGGGGTGGTGGTGTTGCTGCTGTTGTCCATCGAACACCACCAAGAACCACTTTTTCCTCACCATTCTTACCGATCAACAACAACTCAAGCCACCTGCCATCTACAACAATCACCACCACTCCCTTTTCACTGTTATTGGCGATTCTGGAGAGACCTCGAGGCAACAATCGCCTAGCATCGATTACATGTAAACTTTATCTAACATATCAATTTTGCAAGATTATTGGTATTTCTAGTTTTTTTTTCTTTCATTCTTTGTGTAGCAATCCTTGTCCACCAACTGTTTACTGAAATGGCTAAAAGAAATTTTTTGTCCATTTTCATGTACTCTTCATTACTCTTTTACTATAATTCAATTTTAGTATGTGTACATATAAATATAAAAAATGATTTTTATACATTTTGAAGGTATACATCAAATATGTTAGTGCAGTTGTTGACCCCCTTCCAGTAAAAATAATTATGTGAAGAACCTAATGGGAAAGGTGCAGGGCAAGTGTTGGCGAGGACACTGTCTAGTATTTAACAATGTCCTAATTAGTCGAAACACGAATTGACTCAATTGATTTCCAGTACTGTTATTGTGAATAGAACTTTTGGTTCATGCGAGGAAATTTATGGAATTAGACGGTTTCATCTTTTCATCTTAGGTCTATTGTTTTTGTTTCTTTTTATGACTTATTCATTTTTTTAACCCTCCATTACAATTGAAGTTTTTTGGTTTTTTTATGCAGCCTTATTATTCATTGTTTAGGTTTACATGAAAAAAAAAAAAACCAACATTCTTTTATGTATTCTGTCAGAATGTATTTTGCCAGAAGCTGCCCAAGAGGAAGTTGATGAGAACTTGCATTTACAGCATACCTTCCTTTTTGGAAAACTAACAAAGGTGAAAATCAACAAATTAAGCCATCTTTTTATTGTTTTTCATATATGAAAACTAAGTTTTTATGGCTTCTGAATATTATGCAACAAGTATATTATTTTGTTAGAATATTCAACAAAGAATGTTGAGAATATTATGCAATAAGTATATTATTTTGTTAGAATATTCAACAAAGAATGTTATTTTTTTAGTCACCTTTTGTGTTAACATGATCTTTTCATGTATTTATATTTCAAATGTTTTTTTCGTTGGATATATTCTTGATAATACAAATTCTTTAAGAATATTCAAAACCATTCTACAAGAATAGTTTATTCTATAAGAATATTATTGTTCTATTTTGATAGAATCGTAGCTAATTATTTATATGTTTAATGTGCAGTTGTTACAAGTGTATCACTACAAAATTTTTGGCAATGAATTTGTGATAGAAATGGCTTGAAGAATGGCTTGAAGACCTGATGGGAAATGCTTGAAGAATTAATTAAAGAATGATCACACTCATTGTTTAAGAATGTTGTTTTTTTTTTAAGAATTACACTTGTTATTCTTTCAAAATGTTGTTATTATTTAATGAATCACAATCATACAATGTAATTATTTGGTATATTATTAGTTCAAGAATCGATTTTGTGTATTCTTTCAGAATGTATTTATTAGTTTATGGTTGGCATTCTGCCATTCCGACAAAATAAAATCAAAAAATATATTTACTAGTTTATGGTTTGCATTTTATCATTCTAACGGAATAAAATAGAATTTTTAAATTTGAATTAAGTTAAAATATTCAGATTTTTAAAAATTAAGGAATTAATTATCCCTAAAAATTTGAAAATTTCCTTTTTAAAAACAGGTTGATTGACTAAAATGCCCTTATACTGAAATTTGTGTTATTATATAGTACATGCTATCATATTCTAATATCATACACCCTCAGATCGTGACCTTTGATTCTATTCCATCCGGTGGTCTAGATCTGTGCATTCTGGCACATAATAGTTAGTAAAACCAAAATAACCTAACCTTATATATATATATATATATATATATATATATATATATATATATATATATATATATATATATATATATAGACACAAGATGTTTTGAGAACCAAAAGATTTGTGAGAACTTAAGAACTCTTAATCCGCACATCATTTTTCAAGACCAAAACCACCACCATTAACAAAATACAGTTTATAAGTCATATCTAGGAAAAAAAATTATTTGACGATTTTTTTTTAAAAAAATGTTCATTTGTATGCACTGCCAATGTATGCATGCATATCTTTGTTTTGTTCACAGTCCATATGACTGCTGATGCATTCATGTATATCTATGTTCGCAGTCCATATAGCTAAGGATTCATATATATATGTGTGTGTATATATATATATATATATATATATATATATATATATATATATATATATGTGTGTGTGTGTGTGTGTGCGCATCATATATGCGTCCGTAGTTTATATTATTGCTATATTTTTCAACAATTAATGGAGTGGTTTGCAAATTCTCAAGCTTTATTTGTGTGTGTGTGTGTGCACTGTTCTAAATAATGTGCCATGGCGACACCAAGGCGTTCCATGGCATGAGGCATGAAGAAGTCATTACAAAAACATGCAAAACATCTTTATGTGGCGTGGCGTCCAAATAATGTGGCCAGGCACACATTAACGCGTTATGGCACGAGTTTTCTCCAAGGCATGACTTTTTTCCTTAGGTTTATTTATTTATTTATTTTTTTGTTTTTTCACATCGAGCATGAAAGAATTGAGTTGTTAATTTTTTCATCTTAAGTGTGGATATAACACTTCTCAAAACTTGTTATATTTGATATAATTCTATAATTATATGATTGATCCTTTTTAATGTATAAAAACTTATCACGCCTTGAAAAATGCCATGCCTTGCCAAGGTTCGCCATGGCCTGAGGCTTGACCTTGCCGCCTTGCCATGCCTCACGCCTTTTAGAACCTTGTGTGTGTGTCTGTGTGTGTGTATATATATATATATATACACACACACACACACACAAGTTCTTTTTAGAACCAAAAGATTTGTCAGAATTTGAGAACTACTAATCCGCACATCCTTTTTCAATACCAACACCACTAATAATAATGAAATGTAATGTATAAGCCATATCCAGGCTAAAAAAATATCTGGCAATTTTTTTTTAAAATGGTCATATATATGCATTGTAGATGTATGCATGCACATTTGCTTCACAGTCCATATGATTGTTGATGCATGCATGCATATCTACTTCCGTAGTCCTACATGCATGCATACCTGCATCTGCAGTCCACATGACTGTTGACGTATAGTTTTCAACTGCTGATGCATGGGTTTGCAAGTTCTCTACCACACTCGTTTTCCACAAATAACAACGAAAGACAGTTTGGGACAAAAGATAGGGTTTTTGAAGGAAAAACCATATGCCACAACATGGCATGCGTTTTATTAAATGCATGTTTATTATTGTTCCTACGACGTGGTAGATAGATGGTCATGCCTTGGTAATCGTTGCAGCCTAAAACCTTAGATTTTTTGGGATTCCCTCATATATAAATATCTTAAATCATGGGTTAGCTTATCTCTTTCATCCTCTATATCTCCAATTCAAAACCATAGATTCTCATTCATGGTTACGAGCTTGGTGGCTTGATTTTGAAGTAGTTCCTCTTGTCTTGGTAAAGTCTTTGAAGAAAGGAGCTCCTTCTTAGTCTAAGGAAGCATAGAGTAAGGATATATCTATCATCTCCTTCAAGTTTCTGGACCATTGGAGCTAAAAACCTTTCAACCTGACCTTTTTCTTTTAAGATTCATGTCCTTGACATTGATTTTTGGTTATTGGTCCCATTTTTCGAAGCTCTTGGAGTTTGAGGAACTCAGACCTTGAGATGGTCCCATTATGTCCAGGGAATTCTGTTAATGGAAAAAATGTACTTAGTGAGAGTTGTTTTGGTCCTATGTTCAAGTTTTGGTGATGTTAAGAGCTTAAAGGACCTAGTGTCGTAAAGCTTTCCTTGGTGTCTGCTCCTAGTGGATAGAGTTGGAAACTTTATCCATAAATCATTGAGAAGATTTAGATACAATGTAGCATTCAAATCCTTGAGGTAGATAATTTATTGAATTCATACATTTTGAGAGGAGGGTCACAATGTGAGCCATAGTGATCACAAAGTAAGTGACCATTAACCATTTGACCTAGGTTCTTGAAGCTCACAAAGTGAGCATGAGGCCTCATGACATGAGCGAGGTCTGATGAACCAAAACCCTAATTGTCTAGTATTCAATTTACTGAGAGAGCAAGGGTTGCCCATCATCCACCTCTCTTACTCTCTAGCCTCCTAAAAACCCTAGATTCAACCTCCTTGAGACCTTTAGCCATTGTTAGTGACCTTGAAGAGCTTATTTGGTGGTTTTTGGCCATCTGAGCTTTTCGTTTTGTTGAGCTTTTGGACCTCTGTAAGTCATAAAACTCTTACCCATTTTGTCTCTTGCGTGGTAGATCGAGGTTTTAAAGCTTTTCTTTGCAAGGTTGGGTTCTGTGACATACATGGGATCCATAAGTTTGCAATTTTGTGGATCATTGAGACAACTTTTCTATATGAGCCTTTATATCTGAGTTTTGGTATTGGTTTTAGACTCCATGCATGAGTATTGATCTTACTACCTTTCTTTTGACTAAGTTAGTATCTAAGTCACGCATTGGACATGCATGACTGAAAAGCTACGATTTATATATTCCTTAGGGTCGAGGAAGGTCCTCAGGAACGTCCCAAAGAATTTTTAAAGGATTAATAGCTTAATGCTCAACGTTAGTCAGAATAGGTCCACGACATGAGAAATGGGAATATCACGAAATGAGGTTATGCAAAATTTAGAAATCTGGTTGGACGAGTTGTGACTGATTCGACTCGTTGAGTGGTACTAATTTGAGTCTATTCTTCCGACATGACAAGAGATCAGGTTACGAAGTGAGGGTAAGCTGATGGGAATGTTGACCGTTGACCTTAGTGAGAGAACAACAAATAAATCGATAGATTTTACAATAGAGAATGTTAATTAAATGGAAAGAAACAAATATCAAAATGTTGTTGAATGCTTTGATTAATCAACTATAAAAGAGTTCTCCAAAACTTATATGTAAGAGCTTACAAATGGCAATTAGGTTTCGAAAACGTTAACCGTAATTTTACATGCATGCATTATAAATAGTCTGAACTAGAAAGCGGATCCGAGAACGGACAAGCCGACACCGGAATAAAATAACTAAAATAAGTACATATTTGACACAACAGTTTTAAACCCAAAAATCTCCCCATTTGTTTCAAATTCCAAATGAGATTCTATATTGCCAACCTCTCTGCACGCTAAATAGTTTAGGCATCAAATTCAAAAGCATGTTTTAGATAATTAGATAACATTGGATGATATCTGAAAAGCATTTTAGATCGGTATAATTATTTGTCTTACACGCTTGGGAAATGGCAAGTATAGTCTTCAGAGCTTCTGTAGAACACAAGTTTTTGTTACACAAAAAGAATGTGCTCTTTTGAGCTACGCCATTTACTGTTCTCTAATAAACAAGGCCCTAGATCTCCCCTTGGATAACTCCTAGCCGTTGATTTTGAAGATCCTTTGGTCCCTCTTTTAGCTTCATAAACGAACCTTTCTTTAGTACTACAGCTATTTCTACATCCATCTTCGCAGTTTCTTAAATGTAGCAGATGAGCATTCTTCTCAGATGGCCAACAATTGGTTCATATTTCTTTTCATCCTTCGAAACGATGTTGAACAAAGAAATCCAATCAAAGGGATTAATAAACGGGAAGTCTGCCAAAGTGAATTTATCAAAACCTTTATCTTTTCTCCGAAATCCCTTGAACCTTATGTTTGCAAAAATCTTTAGTAAGTACAGCCAAGCAAACTATCTACCCGACAATCTTCTTTAAGCTCCAAGTCTAATACTAAGGCTTGGCATACATCAAGTAGAAATTGAAGGATTTTAGATTCATCACTTTGTTAGAAATCAATACCTTTTCTGTTTTGTCAAAAGA
Organism: Lactuca serriola; assembly: GCF_051521515.1. NCBI lineage: Eukaryota > Viridiplantae > Streptophyta > Magnoliopsida > Asterales > Asteraceae > Lactuca > Lactuca serriola. The sequence goes on along the minus strand of NC_136408.1, from coordinate 214,579,408 downwards.
CTAAAACATAAACGCCCTGGGAGTAGTAAGGAAATCAAATTGAGATTCCACCTCGTTATTCAGCTTAAAAGATAACAAAGGCTCAAGCCAATAGACACTCGAATCATCATTGGATTCTTTCTAAATTCTATTAATCGAAGATGGAGCGAAGAGTGACTTCTGAGTTTCAAGCATAAGTTTTGCAGTTTTCGCCTCAGCCTCTTCTACTTCTAGCTTCTTAAGAATTTTCAGAAGATCATCCAGGTATTTGCCTCTCTTCTTTCGCACAAGCTTCTCAGATTCAAAAATTTATTCTTCTTCGTCTTCATCATCAATGAGTTTTTCTTTGCCTTTGTTTGATGGAGAAACTTCATTACCCTTCTGATCATCAATCTTCAGTTTCTTATGAAGTTCATTGGTTGTTTACTTTTCCTGGAGCACTTCGTTTGTCTCCCCCTTGTTTCAGAAGTGCACAGTACCCGGAAGCACCTTCAATCTGATTCAGCATTGTAAAGACTGGTTGTAGTTTCTCTGAGAGTTGTAGGAGAACTAAAATTGTGAACAAGGAGTCATGACTCTCCACAAGTCGATGCAGGTATTGATTGGTTTTAGAAACACAACCTTTAACGACTGTTTTCTTGGATACCAAATCATCAACACGCTTGTTGGTATACTGCTGTTACACCGAAAGGAACTTGGTCTTCTGAGTCGTTTCAACCAACTGATCCATAATCTTATTTTCTATTGCCAAGTCCTCCTGCAAATTTTCAATCTTGGTAAGAATTGAAGCGTTAAGATCGGCATTTTGAACTTTGATTGCAACACAAAAAACTGATAGAGCCTCCTTATCAGCTTGTAGAGAATTATGAAACCCTGCAATTACTTTATTCATAGCTTCAATTGTTGGAGTCAAATGATGTTCTGAAGTCAGCCATGAAGTCTTTCACATCTTGAGATAGTTTTTTGACTTTTCCGATTTTTTTTGTTAACATTTTCTTTTGTTAACATTTCCACAGTTTGCTTGTGGGTTGTCAACATATACTCTTAGTTGGATGACGATGAAGATTTGGAAGACTCTAAGAGAGAATCCAAATTTTCATTTAGCTGCTTAAACTGCCCTTTCGTCATCTGGGCATCATCATCATCACTATTAACGTTGATAGTGAAAGGACTAAAGATGAAATCCGGAAAGGTTTCTTGAGCATCTCCATATAGAATATCATCAAATTCATCTAAAGAAGGAACAATGTATGTATCAGGTTCGCAAGTCACACCAACATGAATATTTTTCCCAGTATCAGATACGTTGACATTAATGTCTGAAGCCCTAGTCGCCTCCGGAATGTAATTGACAATCAGAACTTCTGGTAGAGTGGTAATGGATGATGTGGTTGGTGGGGTTGAATTAGTAAACATGGTCGAGGTTAATGGAGATTTGAGGAAGTGAAATTCGAATAGATATATTTGGTCGTAATGGAGGGATGGATGAGATCGGAATTGTAGTGATAATAGGGGAAGATGGTTGAGTGAAGCATTGAAAGATATCCGAAACAAGAATAGATGTAGGAATTGGAGATGATGCCTGTAGAATTGTTACAGTGGAAGTGGGTTCGGAAGTCGCCGCAATATTTTCTTCCTCATTGTGAAAAATACCCTCATCTTGAATTTCAGTTGGATTCCTGGATTCCGAATTCTCCTGAACAACCAGAGAAGGAGATCTTGGTTTCTTAGTGGGCTTTCGCGACTTTTTTGGAGCTTTAAAATTCTACAAAGGACTAGCTTTCGCCTTCCGTTTGCCACCCCTCTTCGGTTTTGAATCCTCTTCAACCAACTTTCGTAATTCATTTGTCATTGGGCAAACACCAGATGATGGTTGCTTTCTATATTCATTCATGATGGCATTTTCAGAGGGATTTTTCACCAACGTTACTTCTAAAATATTCCTAACAAAGGTGAAATTCTGAGAATCTGAGATCTTAAACGAGGAGGTTTGAAGAGCTGGAATCATTGCCATTATTGACTCAGTCACCACTGGAACCCTGAAATGGTAAGATTACGGTTGACCACGATAGAACAAAATCAAGCATAGGATATCTCCAAGTGGCGATTAGTAGAGACTGTGCTTTGAACAAATTGAGACCATAGAACAACACCAAAATCCAGATTGATTCCATGGAAGAGGCCGTAAATAAGAGAATTGAACATCTTACTTGCACTATCTGATCCTATGAACCTTTCAGAAAAGCTCTCGAACAAGATAGTGAACATCCCATTCCATATAGGAGGAAGAGAGGACTTGTTGAACTTTAACAATAAAGAAATTTCACAAATAAATCCCATATGATAGAACAGCTTCATGAGAGCGATGTTGGAAATTAATTTTGGATCCACAAGTGCTTCAAATGAAGTAAACCCTAGAAGTCTATAGAAGCGAGCCTTGGTGATGGAGGTTTTGTGAGATGCAACTTCGAAGTGGATTATCTCATCTGCCTTTGTGTAGATGGCTGAGGAGTAAGCCTTTGAAATATGATCTAGAGGAATGGATTATGCCATTGTTAGAGCTTAGATAGTGGCCAGAATTTGAGGAACTCGATTATGGGCCTAAGAACTTTATCATAGCGTGAGGATTCAAGATTAATGCTCAAGTTTTGCCCACTCTTCATGATGACCATGATTACAGAGGCTGATTAATCAGCTAAGGAGATATGCTCAAATGAACCTACCATTGTTTTGGTGAAGAAGACAATGATGAGTAGAGATAATTAGGGTTTTTGATGTAAGGGATTCAAGAATAATGTTTGCAGTGAGAGAAATCAATTGAATACAACCTTTTATCTGCAGTTAATAAGTGTTGAGAGAAAAATGTCGTTTGACGTTCCAGTATCCCGCAAAAGTTGCCAAGAATATTATGATATATCATTAATGGTGTCAAGCACCATTGTAACTAACATGCATGATGTTAAGGTTTCTAGAGATCTCGCCTAATTTGAAATCTTATCTCCAAGAAATCGTCATTTTGGTTTTATCATATTCAGAATTATTAGCCAATCCACCACCTTTAAGATCATGAACTATTCTCAGAATCAATGTAACCATTCGGAATTTAGAACCAGACTTGAAAATATCACAAGGATTTTTGTGAAAAAATGTGCCAAACATAAAGAAATAAAGCAAAATAATGTTAGGGATACTGTGATGTCAAAATAAAATTGACATGAAAATCAGATGGATCCCGAGCAACAATCTATTCCTTCTTCGTGAAGAGAGAATCTGAAGTGCTTGTGTGGAATCCCGTTGAATTAATATTACTAGTATATTATGAAACTATAAAAAACTTCTTTTAATAGTCACTAATGGGTGGTTACGTCTTCATTTAATTTCTTCAACTCAACATAGTTCCGAAGATCTAAAAGAATTAATTGTTTGACTAGTGTAGCAATAAAGACAAGTAAACTTGGGATTTTATTTAAGTGACTGAATATTATAGATATCACAAAAAAAAAATTAACTGAATCTACTTGGGCAGAAATGTCTTGGGTTGAGAACATTTCATTAAGATCACCCAAAAGAGAGATGATATTTCAAGTTATAATAGTCCAAACGAAAAATGTTTCGTTTGACAATTCTATGGTGAAAATATCTAGAAAGTTCAATTGTTCACTGTCAATTCAAAAATGGTTTTCGGATTCCGGGTCTCACTCAAAATCCTGGTGATAACAATTTCAAGATCATGAAGACAGATGTTGTGTAACCATGAACCTCAGTGGTAATATCCGACAATCTCAAGGGTTATGTTTAATGAACATGAAGTTGGTGGAGAAAATGTAGATTGGTTATAAAGAAAAAAAGTGTGCCTCTTCTATAAATGAATGATAAAGCAGTCAACTTTCAACTCATTTTAAGAAGAGTATGGTAGCTCGATGACTTATGTGAATTTATAGCCTAATTGGGAAGAAATGATCAGAATGAAGGTTTCATTAAGGCTTTAAACATATAGTCTCAAAGGCTTAGGATGACATGAAACAACATGGTTCTAGTAACACTTAGCTTGTAGAGAGATTAAGAATTAAACATGCCCCATTGTTTTGAATTGGTGTAAATAAGAATGTTAAGCTGAGAAGAAAACATTAGAAAACAAGAAAAATGTTTTTGTTATTTTTGAGTTAATGAAAAAGATAAAACATAAATAAAGAACATATTTTGTGATCTTGATTTTGTGAAAAAAAATAAATAAAACATAAATAAATAAAATATTTTTTTGATTTTTGATTTTCTGCAAAAATAGAATAGAAAAAAAAAAGAAAAAAGAAATATATATATATATATGAGAATCTCAAGGGTTACGTTTGATGAACATGAAGTTGATGGAGAAAATGTAGATTGGTTCCAAAGATGAAAGTATACCTCTTCTATAAATGAATGACAATGCAGTAAACTCTTAACTCATTTTAAGAATAGTAAGGTAGCTCGATGACTTATGTGAATTTGTAGCCTGATTGGGAAGAAATGATCAGAATGAAGGTTTCATTAAGGCTTCAAACATAGAGTCTCAGAGGCTTAGGATGACATGCAACAACAAGCTTCTAGGAACACTTAACTAGTAAAAAGATTCAGAATTATATCTGCCCCATCGTTCTGAATTAGTGAAAATAAGAATGTGAAGCTGAGAAGGAAACATTAGAAAACAAGAAAAATATTTTTGTTATTTTTGAGTTTCTGAAACAGATAAAAAATAAATAAAGAAAATATTTTGTTATCTTGATTTTGTGAAAAAGATAAAACATAAATAAAGAAAATATCTTTTTTGATTTTTGATTTTCTAAAAAAATAAAATAGAAATAAAAAAGAAATATATTTTTAAGATTTTTAATTTTATGAAAAAAATAAAATAGAAATAAAGAAAAACAGTTTATGACAAAAGAATTCAGAAACATAAATGAACAACAACTTCCAAAACATTATCACAGAACCAATCGGAAGAGACTTAATGTACAAAGGATACAAAACATTCTGAAACTCTGATGAACAGTAGATTTTGAAGCATTCCGAAGCTTGGAACCCAGCCGAATTTGAAAAATGAATTCCAAGATGTCCCAAAAGTTCAAAACCATTTGGAATTTGGAAAATGAATTTTGAGACACTCCGAAGCTCGGAATGATTTAGAATGTAAACAATAAATTCAGATTAAGAAGAGGATTTCAGAACTGAATCAACTTCCATCATTCCAATCCCTTGTAAAATCTAATTTAACATATGTTGAGAAAGGGCTTCTTTGAAGATGTCGGTCGACTGATCTGAGGATCTAACGAAACAAACTTCAATATTGTCATCGTCAACATGATCCTTTATAAAATGATATCTCAATGCAATGTGTTTCAATTTTGAGTGTTGCACTAGATTATGGTCGATTTTGATAGCATTTTCAAAATCACAATACAGAGGGATTCTCTTCATATTAGTTCCATAATCCCTAATCTGGTTCTGAATCCACATAACTTGGCATATACATGATGCAGCAACAATATATTCGGCTTCAGCGGTGGATAAGGAGATACAAGTCTGCTTCTTGGATTGCTAACTTACGAGTTTGCTGTCCAGAAACCGACATCCTCCTTACGTACTTTTCCGATCAAGTCCACATACGCCTAGGTCAACATCAAAGAAGGGTTGCACTAAGAATCCGGAATTGGACGGATACCATAGTCCAAGAGAAATAGTCCACTTTAGATACCAAAAGATATTTTTAACGGCCAACATATGAGGTTCTCGAGGATTGGCTTCAAATCGGGAACAATAACACACAAAAAACATAATGCTAGTTCTACTTGAAGTTAAATACAACAATGACCTAATAGTTTGATCATACAAAGTGATTTCAGTTGCTGGTTTATCAAGAGAAAGTGTCAGCTTTGTTCCAAATGTCATTGGAACATTGACTTTAGATTCATCAACCATTCTGAATTTCGCCATTAAGGTCTTTGTGAACGCTTCTTGTTTGATGAACATACCTTTTGAGCTATGTCTTATATTCAACCCAAGGAAAAAGTTTATTTTTCCCATCGAACTCATTTCAAATATATTTTCCATTAGCTTTCAGAATTCAGCTGTGAGGCCAGGATTAGTAGATCCGAAAATAATGTCATCAATGTAACTTTGAACAATCATAAGATGATTACCATACTTATTACGAAAGATGGTAGGATCAATAGTAACTTGTTTAAATTTGGATTTCTTAGGAAATTGAATTAGAGTTTCATACCAGGCTTTTGGTACTTGTTTGAGACCATATACCACTTTATCTAGAATAAAACAATGATTCGCATATTTTGCATTCACAAATCCAAGTGTTTGTTCAACATAGATGGTTTCTTCCAGTTCACCATTCAGAAATGCACACTTCACCTCCATTTGATATACACCGAAGTTTTTGTGAGCTGCATAGGAAAGAAAAATCCGAACAGGTTCCAGTCTAGCCACCGGTGTGAATGTCTCCTTGTAGTTGATTCCTTTTTCTTGATAGTAGCCTTTAACTACTAACCTTCCATTGTTGGAAATTACATTTCCCTATTTACTCATATTGTTATGAAATACCCATTTCATTCCGCTAACAGAAGCATCCTTCGGAGTTGGGAACAATATCCACACGTTATTTCTCTTAAATTCATTTAGTTCATCCTGCATAACTTGCACCCAATCTGCATGATCAAGAGCAATTTTTACAGTTTTAGCCTTAAATTTAGAAATGAAAGAACTAAACATGAAAAATTCCAAATTTGAAAACAATGTAGTTTGTTTTGCTTTTTTTAAGACCTTGTAAGTACTCCTGAATATGAGTCTCCAAACACTTGGGATTGTGAATGATCTTTCTTCCACTTTGTCATGCGAGGATAGTTCAGATCATAAATTGGATAGATTTCAACATTAACTTCTTCATATTCAGATTGAACATCAGAGTCATTATTTTCATCAGATCTTAAATTGGAAATTTGTATGTGACTATACATTCAGAATCGGATTCTCCCCTAGAAATGAGCATTGGGATTGGAGGTTGAACTAGAAATATCCCCTTACAATGGCGTATCGATATGTTGTGGCTGAGGTTCATTTGGAATTGGTGGATCCTGAGAAGTCTCAATATTTTTAGCTGCATCATTAACAATCTTCTTCAGTTCATCTTCTTGATTGTCCTTTGCATTCGATTATGAGGATCTAGCTTTTTCCAGCTCATCAAACAAATTAAGAAATTCCTCATAGAAATTCATAAGAGGAATTTTGTCACACCGCAAAACCAAGAACGGCGGAAACGTTCTGGGGCGGAGGACGTCATGTAAAGTATCACAACACAGTAAATGTAAATAAACAAACAACATCATCCATTGTATTAAATATATAATTTTAATACAAGTGTGTTCTGTACATTTTTAGACACCAAAAATATAAGGTAAATCAAAATAATAATATGATGAGTCTTGAATGCGCTCCATCTTCTAAGAAGCTGGCATCGGTACCTGTCTACTGATGACCTGAGAATACAAGTTATTTTGAAAGAGTTTATCAGCATTAAGCTGGTGAGTTCATAAGTATTTTAGTGTCGGTGTTTGTTATAAAAAACGTTTGAACGTGTCTCAAGTATAAGTTTGTAAAATGTATGTAAGTGTTTGTAAAAGTTTGAATCTCTCAGAAAAACCTAAATTTTCTATTAAAGTAGCCTTCTACCAAGGCTTAACTGTTTTGTATGTTCGTTTGTTGTAAAAGTGTGTAATTTCCCCAGTGCAACTATCTTTTAACAAAATATAGTTTGTACATTAAAGTTCAAGTGAGGTTATCACTAAAAATATGTAATGGGTAAATCATTGTAGTACTGTAGCTTAGTTTTATAGTAACTACTGCTGTACTAACTACCTTAAACCGGATTTAAATTAAGGTAAAATGTGATAATTGCACCATGCTATCGACTGGTAACAACGACATACGAATGGTCGTAATAACGGAATGACATTTGGCACCCGCAGACCTGCAGGTCCGGCTGTAGCTAGCAGCAAGGTGTAGGATAGTCAATCCAGTATAGATCTATACGCAAACTCACGCTCTCCCTCCAAGAGAATTCTGGCTACAACTCGGGCCATGAAATTTAAGGCATGCTCCGATACAGTGGATCACAATTGTTAACGTATTAATGTAAGGGTAATGTTTCTCGTTCTAGTATAGTTGCATATGTTCTCTTCCTAGTATAGTTGTATATGTTCTCATAGTATAGTTGTATATGTTCTCTTCCTAGTATAGTTGTATATGGACTCATGAATGAACTGACTCATTAATCTAGCAGTTGTAATAGTATGATCCTGTGTTACCCCGATGGTAACTTACTAATGGTGTGTCTAGTACGTATGAATATGGAAGTACTTTTATGTCTATATATGTATATTTGATATATAAATAATATTGAAACGACCTTCGGATGGTCACCCGAAATCCCACCAGACCACATCCAAATCGAGAAAAAGGAAATAGGGCGGATGGCCTTCCTAAGCCCTTTAAACATTATTTATACATCTATACATATATGGGCATGCAATTTATAATATAAAAGCATAAATAAGTTTTTATAAGACATTTGAAACATAAGTATTATTTTAAGAAAAGATCGACTTGATGTCAATCTATAAAACAATTTGAAGGCATAGGTTTGATAAAACAGTTTATGTATAAGGAACATTTGTTTGAATCACAGTTGTAAATAAGTTTGAAAAGTAAAAGGGTTTGTAAAACATTTTGAAGTAAAACAGTTTGATAGACAGTTTGAACAGTGATAAAATCACTGGTTTCCCTAGTTATTAATCACATGTGATTAATGCAATCACATGTGATTGAAGCAATAACTATAAGTATTTAACTTGTATCCCCCCCTAAGTATTTAAAACATTTAAAATCATTTCAAATGTTGATTAAAGGGGTATGAACTCACTTGAAAGTTTGAAGATAGCGAGATGGAAAACCGGGCAGAGTTTCGTCTTGGGAAACGGATTTTTCTCGGGATTCTCGGGAATCTCGGGAGTAAAATCGACCCTCGGGACTTGAGCAAAAAGACCAGAGCTTCGGGTTTGATCGGGCACGGAAATCGAGGCAAGATCGTGAGAGAAAGGAGAGAAATGAGCAATTTTTCCGGAAACCCTCGCATTCTATTTATAGGGGGTCTGAGAAGCCTCGGTATGCGGGGCGTACGCTCCTACGCAGCGCGTACGCGTACGTCATGCATGAGCGAGTCCTCGACTGCCTTGGCTTCGGATGGGACGGATCGGATGGGACGGGTCGGATAGGGCGAGTCAGATGGGGCGGGTCGGTAGCTTCGCATAGGGGCGACGTGGACGGACCGAGACCAAGGCCCTCGGGTACACGGGGCGTACGGGGTTACGCAGCGCGTAACTCGGATGAGGATGCTGACTCCTTCTTCGGATATTACCGAATTTTTGATATAAATATATATATAAATTATTTAATAAATTTCAAAAAATCATATCTCCTTCATACGAACTCCGTTTTCGATGGTCTTTATATCCACGCGTAGGTGAGACTACGCTCTACAACTTTCGTTTAGACTCCGTTGGCAAATTCCGAAATTATTTTTATTATTTAATTATAAAATGACGTGATTAAGGAATTTCTTTAAAAATTCATAACTTCTTTATCTGACGTCGGTTTTTGCCAGACTTTTCACCGCTGAAATACCATTGTCGAGACCTTCGATTCTCATTTAGGTCATTCCGGCCAAAACTCGCTCGATCTCCGATTCGAGTTTTTAGTTGTCTGTTGCTAAGCCGAACATGGAAAAATCTTAACTTCAATATACGAAGTCGGATTTGGGCGCTCTTTTTACGTACGATCATGGTTTAATGACATTTAAACATAGAAGGAATTTAAATAGAACTTTTTGGACATTTTATTATCAAAGTTAATTTTATTAACTCAAAAGTGGTTACAATACTTGACTTTTTAGGTCATTAGAAAGAGTTGAAATATCGGGTTGTCACATCATCCCCCCGTTAGAGGGAATTTCGTCCCGAAATTTAAAGTAGTAAAGATACTAGTGAACATGAAAGAGATGAGGGTACTTTTGTTTCATCTGATCTTCGCGTTCCCATGTGAAATCAGGTCCCCGCTTGGCGTTCCAACGAACCTTCACGATGGGTATGCGACTTGGTTTTGTCTGCTTGACCTCACGGTCCATGATCTCTACAGGCTCTTCCACGAAGTTAAGGCTCTCGTTGATCTCAATCTCGTCGAGTGGGATTACAAGAGTCTCGTCAGATAGACACTTTTTCAAGTTAGATACGTGGAATGTAGAATGTACGTTACGAAGTGCGTCTGGTAGGTCAAGTTTGTAAGCTACGGGCCGACTCTTGCAAGAATCTCGAAAGGCCCTATGTACCTCGGATTAAGCTTCCCACGCTTGCCGAAGCGTATCAAGCCCTTCTAGGGTGAGACTTTGAGAAGGACTCGGTCTCCCACCTAAAATTCCAAAGGTTTCCTTCGTTGATCAGCGTAGCTCTTCTGTCGGTCTCTAGAGGCTTTCAATCATTTACAGATCTGAACGATTTTCTTTGTCGTTTCCCGAATGATCTCCGGACCGATGAGAGTACTGTCGGAAGCTTGCCCCCTGGCTAATTGGGTATCACCCATCTCAGCCCAGCACAGAGGGGATCTGCACTTTCGGCCGTAGAGAGCTTCAAATGGAGCAGCCTTGATGCTCGTGTGATAACTGTCATTATAGGAAAACTCGACAAGGGGTAAATGAGTATCCCATGCCTTCCCAAAGTCAATCACGCAGGCTCGCAACATATCTTCCAGTGTTTGGATGGTCCTCTCACTCTGTCCGTCGGTCTGAGGATGGTAGGCTGTGCTCATGTCCAACCTTGTTCCTAGGGAATGTTGTAGTGATTGCTAAAATCTTGAGGTGAACCTACTATCTCTATCGGAGATAATGGACATAGGTACACCATGTAGCCGTACGATTTCCCTAATGTATGTTCTCGTAAGTTTCTCCATCTTGTCGGTTTCTTTGATAGGCAGGAAAGGTGCAGACTTGGTCAATCTATCAACGATGACCCATATGGTGTCAAGTCCACCTGTTTTCTTGGGCAACTTGGTTATGAAATCCATAGTGATCCGCTCCCACTTCCATTCTGGGATCTCTAGTTGTTGCAATAAACCAGAGGGCTTCTGGTACTCGACCTTAACCTTTGCGCAAGTAAGGCATTTACTTACGAAGGTAGCAATCTCTGCTTTCATATTAGGCCACCAGTATAGCTTTTTAAGATCCAGATACATCTTATCTGAACCTGGGTGGACGGAATACCGAGTGTTGTGCGCCTCGGTCATGACCAAGTCTCAGAAACCACCGTGTTTCGGTGTCCAGATCCGGTTCATGAAATATAAGGCTCTGTCACCCTTGGCTTCTGAATTCTTGTCCATTCCTCTAAGGGATTCATTCGTCACATTTTCAGGTTTCATGGCTTCAAGTTGAGCCTCCTGAATTTGCTTAGACAAGTGTGAATTGATGGTTATTGATAATGACTTGACTTTGCGACCAGAATATTCCTTCCGACTTACGGCGTCTGCTACTACGTTGGCTTTACCCAGATGATAACGAATATCGCATTCGTAATCACTGAGTAGCTCGACCCACCGTCGTTGTCTCATGTTGAGCTCCTTTTGATCGAAAATGTGTTGTAAACTCTTGTGGTCGGTAAAGATAGTGCTCTTCGTTCCATACAAGTAATGTCTCCAGATCTTCAGAGCAAACACCACTGCTCCTAGATCAAGATCGTGGGTCGTGTAGTTAACCTTGTGTGTCTTCAACTATCTCGAGGCGTAGGCGATGACCTTACCTCGCTGCATCAGGACACATCCGAGCCCTTGATTCAATGCATCGCAATAGACTACGAAGTCTTTTATTCCTTCGGGAAGGGATAGTATTGGTGCGGTGCACAAGGCTCTCTTGAGCGTTTGGGACGCCCTTTCTTGTTTCTCTTCCCATTCAAAGGCCACGCCTTTCTGGGTTAGGGTTGTAAGAGGTTTTGCTATTCGAGAGAAGTTCTGAATGAATCTGCGGTAGTAGCCAGCTAGACCTAGAAATTGACGAATTTCTGTAGGCATCTTGGGTGCTGACCAGTTCTCAATGGCTTTAATTTTGGATGGGTCCACGTGGATTCCCTCTTCGCTCACCACGTGTCCTAAGAATTCGCCTCTTCGGATCCAAAATTCACATTTCGAGAACTTCGCATAAAGCTTCTCTTTTCGTAATGTCTCTAGAACTTATCTTAGGTGATCGCCATGCTCTTTCTTACTTCGGGAGTAGATTAGGATGTCATCAATGAAAACGATGACGAAATGATCCAAGTAAGGTCGGCATACTCTATTCATCAGATCCATGAAGACTGCCGGCGCATTGGTCAATCCGAATGGCATCACCACGAACTCGTAATGTCCGTAACGAGTTCGGAAGGCTGTCTTTGGCACATCCTCCTCTAGCACTCGTAACTGGTGATATCCGGATCACAGATCAATCTTAGAGAAATAGTTCGCCCCTTGCAGTTGGTCCAATAGATCATCTATGCGAGGCAGAGGGTAACGATTCTTGACCGTCAGTTTGTTGAGTTCTCTGTAGTCAATACACATACGGAATAATCCGTCTTTCTTCTTAACGAACAAGACCGGTGCTCCCCAAGGTGAGAAACTCGGTCTTATAAAGCCCTTGCTGAGCAGTTCGTTAAGTTGACCAGAGAGTTCCTGCATCTCAGCTGGTGCTAAGCGGTAGGGCGACTTGGCTACTGGGGTAGCTCCTAGGACTATGTCGATTCTGAACTCGACCTGTCGTTGCGGAGGTAACCCGGGTAGTTCTTCTGGGAAAATCTCGGGGAAGTCGCTCACTACAGGGATGTTCTTTAGTTCTTTTGTTTTGAGGCTCGTGTCGACGACGTGAGCAAGGAATGCATGGTATTCCTTACGCAGATACTTCTGTGCTTGAATACTTGATATGATGCGAAGACTTGCACCGGGTTTGTCGTCGTAGACTATAAGTGTTTCGTTAGACGGAAGGTTTAGACGGACTACTTTCTCGTAGCACATGATGTCGGCGCGATGAAGGCTCAACCAATCCATGCCAATGATAACGTCGAAACTTTTTATTGAGACTGGCATGACGTCGATTGGGAATGAATGGTTATCTAGAGTTAGGGTACAACCTAAGTATATGCTACTCGTACTTTCAGTTTTTCCATTAGCCATTTCTACTGTGAATAGTTCTTTGAGTGCGTGCGGTGGTTGATTAAGCATGCGAGCAAATTTATGGTTTACGAAGCTTCGCTCCGCTCCACTATCGAACAGAATGCATGCATAGGAGTTATCGAGGAGGAACGTATCAGTCACCACTGTCGGGTCAACAACTGCTTCCCCGTGGCCTATAGCTAGTACCCTTCCTGCTCCACCCACATTCTTTGCTTTGGGGCAGTCCCTCTTATAGTGACCTGCTTCGCCACATCCATAGCAGGTCGGGCTCGTGCCAGAGCCAGGGACTTGGTTGATAGGTCGTGCGGGAACTTACAGAAACGGACGGTGTGTCCTTTCCTATTGCAGTTAGAGCACTGCATTTCACGGCAGGGGCCGTTGTGGTGGTAGTTGTATTTGTTGCACTTGGGCGAATTTCCAGCATACCGACCCACCGGAGCAGTAGTAGCAGCAGCAGGGGTTATTGCGGCATTTATTGCCATAATTTGCTGCTTTTTGGCAGCCTGTTGCTTCTTGTTTTCATCCCAGAATTTCCGCTTAGTATCAGCGGGTTTGGAGGGTTCCGGGATGGCTAGGGTGGTTGTGGTTGCAGGGGTTTTGACTCCATGGTCAATGAGTCGTTGTGCTAATCGTTTGGCACTGTCGAAGGTAGCGGGGTTTGATGCTAGAACATTCCCCTGATACGGAGGCACTAGCCCCCATATGTACCTCTCGATCTTCTTCCCCTCGGTGGGAACCATATTGGGGCAGAGGGCCACTAGCTCGCTGAATCGGGCAGTATAAGCGACCATGTTGGTGCCCTTCATCGTCAGGTTCCAAAGTTCCTGCTCCAGTTTTTGGATCTCGCCCCTTGGGTAGTATTCCTCAGTCATGAGGTCTTTCATTGTTTCCCAGCCTATGTCGTTGGCTACGACGAGAGTTAGTGCCTTAACATGGCCGTTCCACCATGTCAGGGCCTTTCCTTCGAAGGTGCATGCGGCGTACTTGACTTTACTCGCCGCAGGGCATGAACAGATTTCGAAGACCGATTCAGTCTTCTCGAGCCATTGCGAGAGGGCAATGACTCCGCCGGTGCCGTAAAATGGCTTCGGTTTGCAATTTGTGAAATCCTTGTATGAGCACTCTCTCGAGCGCACAGGGGTTTCAACCGGGGTTGATTCCATAGGGGTTCCACCTCTGCTGGCATCAGAAGAGTGATACTGAGCCATGGTAGTTGCCACTGCTGCAGCTACGACAGCATTCAGGGCTACAGTATCGATGACCGGAGGTGGAGGAGGTGGTGGTGCAGGATTATTCCTGGGAGATTTGTGAGGAGGCATCTTTCAGCTATAAGTTTATAAAGATAAGAAAGATGGTAAGAATCAATTTGTAAGCAACGTGACAGTGACACATGGACTAACTAACCATAGCCCAACAGTTGAATGAGTGTTTGAAATCACAATAAGAAATATTAGTAGGAAAGCACAAGTGTATAGATTTTTCCCACAGATTAGATAGATCTCAATAATACTGGTATTACTGATGTAATAAGTTCAGGGAAAATCGACCTAACAGTAGGTCTTACATCATACCATATAGAAAATTTTGACAGTTCTTAGATTCCTAATTAGAGTACCGAAAGTTAGGAATATTTTACAGACAAGTGCTACTTAGAGCACAGATGTTAAAGGCTATTCTTTAATCAAAAGACAGAGATGTACTAGACATCGTCTAACGGCGATGGGAATTCCCCGGGCGAGCCCTGAGGTCGGACACTTGACGAAACACCTCTTGAAGGTGTCGATCCTGAGCCCTCTGACGAGCTCGATGTTCCAAGATTTCAGCTCGTGAGGCAGCCAGCTGCTGCTGCAGGGTTTCATTGGTTCTCCTGGTCCGTTCCATATCTTCTTCAAGACGACGGATGCAGACTGTGTTGACACCTGAGTTGGCATCAATCTCCATGACCCGGTCGATGGCTGCTCGGCCTTGCTCGACATTACGAGCTATTCTGCGCATAATGACAGGCAGAGCTCGGTCAGCAGAGCCACCATCGCTGACGTTGTAAAAGCTTCGGTCCCCAAAGTATGGTAAGGGTTGACCCTGTTCATCACTCCAGCGATTCAAGTTGTTTGCCCACAAGGGAGTAGGACCTGGAAAAGCTGGTCGAGGGTTGTTGTTCGGGGCTTGACCTACGAGCGGTAGGTTGTTGACTTCAGGCTCAGAGTCGGATCCGTCAAAAAAGCCTTCTGCGAGGTGATCATCCAAAGGGATTGGATGCTCAACTTGGGGCTCTTCATCGATCCACCCGGCATTGCCTTCATTTGGAAAGTACGGGTCGCCGTGATGGAATCCAGCCATTTAGATCTACGCGAGAAGAGAGGTATAAGAATATAGTATACGTGTAAGTAGTAGTACAAAATACACCTATAGTATTTTAAGTTTAAGTTCTACTGATCTTCTTGTGGTATTGTTGGTAAGTTTTTAGACTTGTTAACCTATCACAACCATTCTAGGGCATATTCTAATCACTCCTAGGACCAGCATAGTTGATCAGGCTATGCCATTCCCAGGACTGACCATACATCCCCGAGCTCACTTGTGATATTTAACAATCGTAATACTTTTGTTCTTGTCATTGTGACACTGATTTTAGTATGAATGCAGACTAGTATACTTAATTAAATATTTTAATATTTAAAGTATAGAATCTTGGTCAGAGTTTAATCCCTAATGGGTTTATAGTTTAGTATATCTTTTATGGGTTGATATACTTGATTCACTATAAACAATGCTCTGATACCAATCTGTCACACCCCAAAACCAAGAACGGCGGAAACGTTCTGGGGCGGATGACGTCATGTAAAGTATCACAACACAGTAAATGTAAATAAGCAAACAACATCATCCATTGCATTAAATATATAATTTTAATACAAGCGTGTTCTGTACAATTTTAGACACCAAAAATATAAGGTAAATCAAAATAATAATATGATGAGTCTTGAATGCGCTCCATCTTCTCAGAAGCTGGCATCGGTACCTGTCTACTGATGACCTGAGAATACAAGTTATTTTGAAAGAGTTTATCAGCATTAAGCTGGTGAGTTCATCAGTATTTTAGTGTCGGTGTTTGTTATCAAAAACATTTGAACGTGTCTCAAGTATAAGTTTGTAAAATGTATGTAAGTGTTTGTAAAAGTTTGAATCTCTCAGAAAAACCTATATTTTCTATTAAAGTAGCCTTCTACCAAGGCTTAACTGTTTTGTATGTTCGTTTGTTGTAAAAGTGTGTAATTTCCCTAGTGCAACTATCTTTTAACAAAATATAGTTTGTACATTAAAGTTCAAGTGAGGTTATCACTAAAAATATGTAATGGGTAATTCATTGTAGTATTGTAGCTTAGTTTTATAGTAACTACTTCTGTACTAACTACCTTAAACCGGATTTATATTAAGGTAAGATGTGATAATTACACCATGCTATCGACTCGTAACAACGACATACGAATGGTCGTAATAACGGAATGACGTTTGGCACTCGCAGACCTGCAGGTCCGGCTGTAGGTAGCAGCAAGGTGTAGGATAGTCAATCCAATATAGATCTATATGCAAACTCACGCTCTCCCTCCAAGAGAATTATGGCTACAACTCGGGCCATGACATTTAAGGCATGCTCTGATACATTGGATCACAATTGTTAACGTATTAATGTAAGGGTAATGTTTCTCGTTCTAGTATAGTTGTATATGTTCTCTTCCTAGTATAGTCGTATATGTTCTCATAGTATAGTTGTATATGTTCTCTTCCTAGTATAGTTGTATATAGACTCATGAATGAAACTGACTCATTGATCTAGCAGTTGTAATAGTATGATCCTGTGTTACCCCGATGGTAACTTACTAATGGTGTGTCTAGTACGTATGAATATGGAAGTACTTTTATGTCTATATATGTATATTTGATATATAATTAATATTGAAACGACCTTCGGATGGTCAACCGAAATCCCACCAGACCACATCCAAATCGAGAAAAAGGAAATAGGGCGGATGGCCTTCCTAAGCCCTTTAAACATTATTTATACATCTATACATATATGGGCATGCAATTTATAATATAAAAGCATAAATAAGTTTTTATAAGACATTTGAAACATAAGTATTATTTTAAGAAAAGATTGACTTGATGTCAATCTATAAATCAATTTGAAGGCATAGGTTTGATAAAACAGTTTAAGTATAAGGAACATTTGTTTGAATCACAGTTGTAATTAAGTTTGAAAAGTAAAAGGGTTTGTAAAACATTTTGAAGTAAAACAGTTTGATAGACAGTTTGAACAGTGATAAAATCACTGGTTTCCCTGGTTTTTAATCACATGTGATTAATGCAATCACATGTGATTGAAGCAATAACTATAAGTATTTAAGTTGTATCCCCCCCCCCTAAGTATTTAAAACATTTAAAATCATTTCAAAGGTTGATTAAAGGGGTATGAACTCACTTGAAAGTTTGAAGATAGCGAGATGGAAAACCAGGCAGAGTTTCGTCTTGGGAAACGGATTTTTCTCGGGATTCTCGGGAATCTCGGGAGTAAAATCGACCCTCGGGACATGAGCAAAAAGACCAGAGCTTCGGGTTTGAACGGGCACGGAAATCGAGGCAAGATCGTGAGAGAAAGGAGAGAAATGAGCAATTTTTCCGGAAACCCTCACATTCTATTTATAGGGGGTCTGAGAAGCCTCGGTACGCGGGGCGTACGCTCGTACGCAGCGCGTACGCGTACGTCATGCATGAGCGAGTCCTCGACTGCCTCGGCTTCGGATGGGACGAATCGGATGGGACGGGTAGGATGGGGCGGGTCGGTAGCTTCGCGTAGGGGCGACGTGGACGGACCGAGACCAAGGTCCTCGGGTACGCGGGGTGTACGGGGTTACGCAGCGCGTAACTCGGATGAGGATGCTGACTCCTTCTTCGGATATTACCGGATTTTTTATATAAATATATATATATATATATATATATATATATATATATATATATATATATATATATATATATAAATTATTTAATAAACTTCAAAAAATCATATCTCCTTCATACGAACTCCGTTTTCTATGGTCTTTATATCCACGCGTAGGTGAGACTATGCTCTACAACTTTCGTTTAGACTCCGTTGGCAAATTCCAAAATTATTTTTATTATTTAATTATAAAATGACGTGATTAAGGAATTTCTTTAAAAATTCATAACTTCTTTATCTAACATCGGTTTTTGCCAGACTTTTCACCGCTGAAATACCATTGTCGAGACCTTCGATTCTCATTTGGGTCATTCCAGCCAAAAGTCGCTCGATCTCCGATTCGAGTTTTTAGTTGTCTGTTGCTAAGCCGAACTTGGAAAAATCTTAACTTCAATATACGAAGTCGGATTTGGACGCTCTTTTTACGTACGATCATGGTTTAATGACATTTAAACATAGAAGGAATTTAAATAGAACTTTTTGGACATTTTATTATCAAAGTTAATTTTATTAACTCAAAAGTGGTTACAATACTTGACTTTTTAGGTCATTACAAAGAGTTGAAATATCGGGTTGTCACAAATTTTCATGGAATTTGTTGATGGAAAGATTTTCCCTGATTCATAATCTTCTTTCTAATATCTCTTCTTTTAGTTATCCTCAAAGGTGACATAGTAGGTTTCTTCAATCTTTCTTGATTTATTGTTTAGAACCCTATATGCTTTTGAAGTTAAAGAATCACCCAAAAAAATTCATCCATCTACCATCACATTGAATTAGTTCCGATTTTATCTAGAGTAGAAGATAAAGCACCTAGAACACAACACATGAATAAATTTGACATTAGGTTTCCTATTGTACAAGATTTCATAAGGAGTAATGAGAACTCTTTTGTTGATGTAGGAACGATTCTGTGTGAAGCATGCAGTTGCAATAGCGTCTTCCCAAAATTAAAGAGGAAGATTCGCAAATGATAACATCGTCCTAGTAGCTTCGCAAAGGGGCCGGTTTCTTCTTTCAACTACACCATTCTACTATGGAGTGTAGGGTAAAGAGAAATTTTGAGCAATCCCTTTTCTAGTTAAGAATTCTTCAATTGCTTGATTTTTAAATTCCAAACCGTTGTCTAAGAAAGAACATGTTGGATAAGGTGTCTAAGTCCATAACTATTTCTGGTATATACTTGACCCGACCCGGCATGGTCCATTTGGGTTGCATGGGACCATGCAATTGGATAAACTAAATGAGAGAAATAACACTTCTGGTTTATTAATATATTATAAGTTCTAATATATTAATAATATTATTTAATTAGTTTTATCATGAATTAATTTAGAATTAATTAAGTGATCAAAAGATAACTAATTAAATATATGGGCTGATTATGTAAATCATCCATAACTTATATAGTGGGCTAAGAGGCTCCATGGATAATCAAGTTCGGTTGGACCCATTGGATGGTCCATGGAGGCTCCATGGGAGTTACAAACCCATGGGTCATGGAAATGAAGAGTCATGACACATTAGGGTTTACATGGTGTAAACCTAGATGTGTCAACACTATATAAAGCTCATGTTTCTCCCAAAATCGGTTACACAAGAGACACATGCATACTTGAGGGTTAGAGCCGATTTTAGTGTGTTATACATTCTCTCCAAGTTTACTCCATAACATTTGGTGTTGTGTGAAGCATTTGAGGCATCACACTTGGGGTGCTAGGCTCACAAGGTTTCAAGGAACAATTACAACAACAAGGTATGTAGTTCTATCTATTATTTAAGTTAAAATTGTTCCCCATGTATGCTAGATAGGATCATAGCCTTGAAAATAAACTTTGCACGATAATTAGACAAACATAGATCCAACGTTATTAGGGTTGCATGTACACTTAGGAAGTGTCAGAATGCTCAAAACCCATCAGTGGTATCAGAGCCTAGGCTTGTTTATTTGTTATTTGTGCTAGAAAGTTGAAAAAAGTCGATATTTTTGCAATCTGCCTGATGAACTCGCCGAATCCATGGGGGGACTCGCCGAGTTCATGTGTATCTTCAACCTACTCGCCGAGTAGGTTCGTGCACTCGGCGAATAGAAGCCTCAGAATGCAGATTTTTGACTTTAGTTGCTGGAAATGGACTAGAAACATTACCCTAAACTGTTTTGGTACTTGAAAACTCATTTTAGATGGTGTAATGTGTTTGCTAATCCATTTACAACAACAAGTTATCAAAAATTACAAAGTTTTAAATGTAAGTTTTGATTCATGAAAGTGTTCATGTTCATGTTCTTGATCTTATGATGTTTAGATGATCATAGGAATTGTTTGTAACCTATGTGGTAGATTAATTCTTGATCATTATGTTTTTTAATGGAGTCAATAACTTATCTTCAAGTTATGGAAAACCAAAAGTCACTTTGTTTTAAAAACCATTAAAAGAACACATGGGTTATAAAAATGAAGGGTCTTCATTTTTAATACCATAATAAACTCATAAGTTACAAGAAATGAAAAGTTTTGAAAGTTTACAAAACTTGCCCTCAAGTTTTGGAACAAGTAAAGTCTTGATTAAAACTTTAGTTCCAACCGTTAGAATTTTAAAAGTTAAAATTCAACCCTTATACTTATAGTATTATGATTTAATAATTATATATATGTATAAGAACAAAGTCGTCTTACCGCTAGTACTCCTCATTCACGAAGTCGGTATATAAGGTGGGTATCAGGTTGTTGCCTATAAAATGGCAACTTAATGGGTGTCCACTCTCACCCACCGCTTGCTTGAGTGGTGGAGGGTCGTTAGCCGAATGGGTAAGACAAGGACTTATAAATTCTCATTAAAAGTATAATGATTATTATAAAGTAACTAAATGTTTTATAAATTCCCAATCTTAGTTACTATAGGAAAAATGTGAATAAGGTGCTAATCCATGAAATTACACTTTGCACCTTGTTTAAGTCGTTGGTGGAGCGTGTGTGGTTTACCGGTACACTAACTTGGACTTAACAAGGAAGGCAAAGGGTGACTTAAGGTTTTTCATGAGGTCGGAAGGAGCGTGTGTGGTTTACCAACACAACGATTAAGTGAAAAACACTAAGGTTACCAAGTAATTTGCATGGTTACTTCACACCTTGTTTAGTGATCCTCGAGATCCCAGTCACAAAACATGAAGGGCATACTCGAGATTGAAACATGCCATTGAAAAGTTCAGTGAATCTCAAAGAATGTAGGAATTTTTAAAAGTCAAATAAAACCTAATAATTTATATTTCGTTTTCATGGTGGAAATTGGTGAATCGTCATTCACCTACCTTTCAAATATGTTATAACTTGGATTACGACATCCCTCTTCTAGGTTATAATATATTGTGATTGGATCCTAGCCTTAATATTACATTTGGGTGTTTTATTAAGGACTATCCCTATATCTAAACTAAACTTACTTTCTTCTTTTTAGATGTTGTGACAACCTAAAATTTCCATTCTGAACAAACCATATCAAGCCAATAGATGTAGAGCAGTTACAGTGAAAACTCAGATTTCGAGTATAAGTTTGGCAGTTTTCAGAATTTTACACTAAAGGAGATATTAGGAGAGTGGATGCACTAGGGTTTTGTGCAACATTGTTATTCCAATACTCTAGGACATTAGAGTTCGTTCCAGGAATAAAAATATTTTCTGCCAAAAATATCTCAGGACTATAAATAGAATTCTGAACCAAATTTGTTGATTTGTTGAATTCCATTTAGAGAAAAGTCAAAATTCTCTCTCACGGATCTTCGGGTTTTTATCCCAAATTGTGAGTACTTCGATCTAGTTATGTTATATAGCTTAGATTGTGTTTAGAAACATCAATTTCATAAAAAACAACTAGACTCGGGAGTTTACCGCCCAAGAACGTTCTTGGGGAGTAAACTCCAATATGTGGCTTAAATGCTACTTAGTCCTTTCCCCGTGATATGTAACTACCTTAGACCTGTATGCTAGTGTGTATATGACTAGAAAACATCAAAATCGGATTAAAACCCTAATGTTTGGGAGTTTACCGCCCAAGAACACTTGGGGAGTAAACACCATTTTAAGGTCCTAAAGGGTTCCAATGACCCTCAAAGCCTTGGAACTCAAACTAGAAGCCTCCATTTCATGCTTTAGACCACAAAACAATTAGGAATCATGGCTAGAAGTGAGTTCACGGACAAGGAGCTTCTTAGGCCGTGAACTCCATGTTTAGGTGCGAAAATGCTTTGAAACACTTCCTAAGGCTTAGACTTAAATTAGGACAAGTACCCTAAAGTGTTTAAAGCCTAGAAAACATAAGGAATCACTAGTATTGAGGAGTTTACGGCCAAGACAAGTTATTGGGCCGTAAACACCTATAAAGGGGTCAAATGACACCCTAACTCATTCCTTATGCCTAGAACCCAACATAGATCATTACCTTGAAATGTTTGAGACTTGAAAACACCATAAACACCCTAACAAGGGAGTTTACGGCCGTAAACTCCAAGGGAATATGGTCCCAAGGCCGTAAACTCCTTAAAGGAGTTAATATGACACCCAAACACTTGTTTAAACATTGGAACAATTCACCACATGAGTTGTATAATTGTTAGACTTCATTTAGGGACTTTGTTTAGAGTTTACGGCCAGGAGTTTACTCCCCTAGGCCGTAAACTCCAAAACATATGGCCATTAGACCATAAACCCCCATTAGGGGCATTGCACTCCTTTGTTGCAACCCATTAGCCTCCTAGCACTTTACCAAAAGTGTTTTCCTCGCGTTTAAATGTTTATACTTGTATAATTAGTGTTTTAATCACTAATTATTTATATACATATGTCTTTATATGTAATTAGGATCATTGTGTGTGTCTAAAGTCTTCACTTGACACCAAGCACTTGTCCGATCCTTCCATACGATAACAGTCCGTTCAATACCAGTCACCTACTGCTGGTGAGTTCATACCCCTTAACTAATGTTTTAAACTATTTTTAAATGTTTTATGGGGGGGAATACAAGTAGAATCATGCTAGTTATTATATCAATCACATGTGATTAATATGTAGAATTATGCTAGTTATTATATCAATCACATGTGATTAATATACAACATTCAAATGATTTGCTTCTCATTAGCCATTTTACCAAACAGCTTCCTTCAAATGATTTTTATAAAAATTTTATATATTTTAAACTCCTTATTACACTGTACATTTTACTCTGTATATTACATTTCAAACTTAATTACAATTGTGTTTCAAACAAATGTTTCTTATACTTAAACTGTTTTATCAAACTTATGCCTTCAAACTGTTTTATAGATTGACATCAAGTTGAACTTTTCTTAAAATATTAATTATGTTCAAATATTTTACAAAACTTATTTATGCTTTTATATTATAAATTGCATGTCTCTATATGTATAATTATATAAGAAATGTTTAAAAGACTTAGGAAGGCTATCCACCCTATTTCCTTTTCGCGCATGAGATGTGGTCTGGTGGGATATCGGGTACTCGTCCGAAAGTCGTTTAAATATTAGTTATATATCATGTGTACATATATAGTCATAAAAGGTCCTTCCAGTTCATCCCATGCCCTTGGGTAGGAAGTTTATACATCCATGTTCATACGTACCAGTTAGATTACCAGTAAACTACCATATGGGTAGTTTAGGAAGATACTAGAATTATTACTAGAACACGATATCATACTATTAGTCAGTTCATTCATGAGTCAATACTTACTACTAGAAGAAGATATACAACTATACTAGAAAAGAACATATACAACTATACTAGAGTGATTACATTACTATACTTGCTAGGTAGAGAGCACGTACATTACAGCTAGAACAGTTCATTACATTACATATACATGAATACGTTAATAATTGTGATCCACTGTATCGGAGCATGCCTTAAATGTCATGGCCCGAGTTGTAGCCAAAATTCTCTTGGAGGGAGAGCGTGAGTTTGCGTGTAGATCTATACTGGATTGACTATCCTACACCTTGCTGCTAGCTACAGCCGGACTTGCAGGTCTGCGGGTGCCAAACGTCATTCCGTTATTACGACCATTCGTATGTCGTTGTTACCAGTCGATAGTATGGTGCAATTAATCACATGATGCCTTAATATAAATCCGGTTTAAGGTGGTTAGTATAGCAGTAGTTCCTATAATACAACACTACAGTACTACATTTATTTTCCCTTTACATATATTTAGTGATCATTTCACTTAAACCTTTAATGTAAAAACTATATTTTGATAATGATAGGTACATTTGGGAAAATTACACACTTTTACAAGAAACGAACAGTTAGAACAGTTAAGTCTTGGTATAAGACTACATTGAGAACAGTTAAGTCTTGGTAGAAGACACCTTTATATAAGGTAGGAATCATAGGGATTTCTAGGTTTTTTTCAAACATTTGCAGTTCATTTACAAACATTTTCATACTTACAGTTCATTTACAAACATTTTCATACTTACAGTTCATTTACAAACAATTTCTTACATACAAATTAAGTCACTAAAATATTTATGATCTCACCAGCTTCAAAGCTAATACTCGCTTTCAAAATTACTTGTATCCTCAGGTCATCATAGACAGGTACCGATGCAAGGAGAAAGGAACATGGAGCTTGTTCAAGACTCATCTTTCATTTTGACTTATGATTTAGTGTTTATCAAAATTTGACAGAACACATGTATAATAATTATATTATTAATGCAATGGATGATGTTGTTGCTTGTTTACTACTTTTCATTGTTGTGATACCGTACATGACGTCCTCCGCCCTAGAACATTTCCGTCGTTCTTGGTTTTGAGATGCACCAGGATTTGATGGACCGCTACCATCAGAGTGCTCGTCAAGAGCGATATGAAGTCATCTCCTCTATGATCACAATGTTGGATAAGGTGTCTAAGTCCATAACTATTTCTGGTATGTACTTGACCCGACCCGACATGGTCCATTTGGCTTGCATGGCACCATGCAATTGGATAGACTAAATGAGAGAAATAACACTTGGAGATCATTAATATATTATAAGTTCTAATATATTAATAATATTATTTGATTAGTTTGATCAATAATTAATTTAGAATTAATTAAGTGGTCAAAAGAGAACTAATTAAATATATGGGTTGATTATGTAAATCATCCATATCTTGTATAGTGGGCTAAGAGGCTCCATGGATTATCAAGTTGGGTTCTACCCATTGGATGCTCCATGGGAGTTACAAACCCATGGGTCATGGAAATGAAGAGTCATGACACATTAGGGTTTACATGGTGTAACCCTAGATGTGTCAACACTATATAAGAATCATATTCTCCACCAAAATCGGCTAGACATAAGAAACTATAGGGCTTGGCCGATTTCAAGGAGTGTGTGTTCTCTCATAAGTTTTTCCAAGAGCATTTGGTGTTGTGTGAAGCATTTGAGGCATCACACTTGGGGTGCTAGGCTCACAAGGTTTCAAGGAACACAAGCAACAACAAGGTAAGTAATTTTATCTATTATTCAAGTTAAAATTGTTCCCCATGTATGCTAGATAGGAATATAGCCTTGGAATTCAACTTAGCATCATAATTAGACAAACATAGATCCAAGGTTATTAGGGTTGCATGTACACTTAGGAAGTGTTAGAATGCTCAAAACCCATTAGTGGTATCAGAGACTAGGCTTGTTTGTTTGTTATTTGTGCTTAAAAGTTGAAGGAAGTCGAAAATTTTGCTGTCTGACTGATGGACTCGGCGAGTCCATGGGGAGGACTCGTCGAGTTCACTTGTATCTTCAACCTACTCGGCGAGTAGGTTTATGCACTCGGCGAGTAGGGTCGACAGAGTGCAGAATTTCGACTTCAGTTGCTGGAAATGGATTAGAAACATTACCCTAAATTGTTTTGGTACTTGAAAACTTGTTTTAGAAGGTGTAATGCCTTTTCTAATTCATTTACAACAACTAGTTATCAAAATTACAAAGATTAAAGTGTGATTTTGGTATATGAAAGTGTTCATGTTCATGATCTTGTTCTTATGATGTTTAGATGATCATAGGAATTATTTGTAACCTATGTGGTAGATTAACTCTTGATCATAATGTTATTTAATGGAGTCCATAACTTGTCCTCAAGTTATGGAAAACCAAAAGTCTCTAGGATTGAAAACCATTAAAAGAACACAAGAGTTAGAAAAGTGAAAAGTCTTCATTTTATTACTCTATTAAACTCATAAGTTACAAGATATGAAAAGTTTTGAAAGTTTACAAAACTTGCCCTCAAGTTTTGGAACAAGTAAAGTTAAGATTAAAACTTTAGTTCCAACCCCTAGAATTTTAAAAGTTAAAATTCAACCCTTATACTTATATTATTATGATTTAATAATTATATATATATATATATATATATATATATATATATATATATATATATATATATATATATATATATATATATATATATATGTATAAGAACAAAGTCGTCTTACCGCTAGTACGCCTCATTCACGAAGCCGGTCTATAAGGTGGGTATAAGGTTGTTGACTATAAAATGGTGATTTAATGGGTGTCCACTCTCACCCACCGCTTGCTTGACCGGTGGAGGGTCGTTAGCCGAACGGGTAAGACAAGGACTTAAAAATTCTCATTCAAAGTATGATGAATATTATAAAGTAACTAAATGTTTTATTAAATTCCCAATCTTAGTTACTTTAGGAAAAATGTGAATAAGGTGCTATTCCATGAAATTACACTTTACACTTTGATTAAGTCGTTGGTGGAGCTTGTGTGGTTAACCGGCACACTAATTTGGACTTAACAAGGTAGGTAAAGGGTGACTTAGGGTTTATTATAGTATCGATGGAGCGTGTGTGGTTTACCGCTCATCGATTGAGTGATAAACTTTAAGGGTACCAAGTGATTTGCATGGTTACTTCACACCTCGTTTTGTGATCCTCGGTATCCCAGTCACACAAAACTTGGAGGGCACACTCGAGATTGAAACATGCCTTTGAAAAGTTCATTGAATCTCAAAGAATCTAGGAATTTCTAAGAACCATTAAAAAAAACCTAATACTTAAATATTGCGGTTTTCATGGTGGAAATTGGTGAATCGTCATTCACCTACCTTTTAAATATGACATAGCTTAGATTACGGCATACCTCTTCTAAGTTATATTATATTGTGATTGGATCCTAGCCTTAATATTACATTTGGGTGTTTTATTAAGGACTCTCTTATATCTAAACTAATCTTGTTCTCTTTTCTTCAGATGTCTTTCAACAATGCTTCTGGCTCTAATCCTAATGGCTCCTTTACCCTTATGAACTTGTGTGGGAAAGTCACCTTTGATGGATCCAATTTCAATGAGTGGATCAGAAACATCAGGATGATTACCCGCTACGAGGACAAAGAATATGTCCTTGACAAGGAGCTTAAGGAGATTGATGAGACCACTGCAACTCCTCAGGAGATCGGTGACTTTCAGGCACATGAAAGGGATGCTACGAAAGTGGCTTGCATCATGATGGCCACGATGACAGCGGAACTCCAAAAGTCTTATGAGGATTTCTACCCTTATGAAATGCACCAAGATTTGATGGAAAGATACCATCAAAGTGCAAGGCAACAGAGGTATGACATCATCTGCTCCATGATAACAACCATGATGAAGGACGGGGAATCCGTCACGAGCCACATGCAGAAAATGCAAAGGTATGTGGATCGTTTGCTGAAGCTTAATGTGAACTTCCCGGAGGATCTTGCAATAGATATCATTTTGCACTCCTTACCATCGTGCTATGATCAATTCCGCATGACATATCACATGAACAAGGAAGAAGTCACCCTCAGCAAACTTCAGGGACTTCTCAAGACCGCAGAATCAGGTCTTAAGGGGAAGTCGGTTGCTATCACTCCTACTCCAAACTCAACTCCAGTTTTGGCAATCGGGAAAAGTCGAGGGAGGAAGAGAAAGAGATCTTCGAAGGGTACCAAGGCTTGGACCCTTGATGGCTCTTCCTCGAGTGGAACCAAGAAAGGTTTCATTACTCCTTCTTCTGACCCAAAAGAGGTTGAATGCTTCTATTTCCATGAAAAGGCTCATTGGATGCGGAACTGCCCAAAGTACCAGCAGGATGTGAAGGATGGGAAAGTCAAACCCAACCATGCAGGTATTTACACTATCATTTCTAATAACTCACCCCATTCTAATTCTTGGGTCCTTGATACCGGGTGTGGTATTCATATTTGTTGTGACTTGCAGGGACTAAGAAGAAGTGAGGATGTGGAGCAAGGAAGAATAAACTTGATCATGGGGAATAGGAAAGCTTCACCTATTAACAAGATTGGAGTTTATACTTTATCGCTAAGTAGTGGGTTTAGTTTAGATTTGAATAAATGTTGTTACTCGCTAGGAATGGCAAGAAATATTATTTCCTTTCATGCTTTGTACAAACAAGGGTTTACCTTTTCATTTAATAATGAAGTTGGTTCTATTGATGCTTTCTTTAATAATGTTCTTTATTTTAAAGCATTACCTTGTGATGATGTGTATGAAGCTGTGTCTGTTGTAGATAACTTAGGAAATAATGTTTTGTGTATTGATTCTACTACTAATAATAACTTGGATAAAGCATCATTATGGCATTGTCGTCTTGGACATATAAGCAAGAAACGCATAGGCCAACTCCAAAAGGATGGAGTCTTGGAGTCGTTTGACCTAAAGTCAGATGATAGTTGCGAATCATGCTTACTTGGAAAAATGACAAAGTCACCCTTCACAGGTTCGTGTGAGAGGGGTGAAGGTTTGTTGGACCTCATACACACGGATGTGTGTGGACCATTCAAACATGCCACAAGGGATGCTAATCGTTATTATTTGACTTTTACTGATGATTACAGTAGATATGGATATGTCTACTTGATCAAGCATAAGTCAGAGACTTTTGAGAGATTTAAGGAATTTAAACAGGAAGTCGAGAATCAATTGGGCAGGAACATTAAGATGCTTCGATCCGATCGAGAAGGTGAGTATCTTAGTTCAGAGTTCCTCGACTATCTTAGGGAATGTGGGATTGTCTCACAATTGACACCTCCCAGGACACCACAGTTGAATGGTGTGGCTGAGAGGCGTAATCGAACCTTGTTAGATATGGTTCGTTCCATGATGAGTCGAGCTTCGCTACCAATCTCATTCTGGGGGTATGCCTTAGAGACTGCCGCCCATATCCTTAATCTAGTCCCTACAAAGAAAGTTGCCAAAACTCCTCATGAGATGTGGACTGGTAAAGTACCTAAACTAGACCACATCAAGATTTGGGGTTGCGAGGCTTTCGTTAGACGCGAGACTCATGATAAGCTCAAACCTCGAAGCGAGAGGTGTATTTTCATCGGTTACCCACAGCGATCCTTTGGTTACCTCTTCTACAGACCCAGTGACAATGTGGTCTTTGTAGCAAGAAGAGGAGTCTTTCGAGAAAAAGAGTTTATAAGCCAAGGAGACAGTGGGAGGCAAATTGATCTTGAAGAAATTCAAGAATCAAGTGGTGAAGGAACTTCAAACTCTAGCCCTCAACTTGAGGAGGAAACTCCTGTTGAGCCAATTGACAAACCCATACCTCTAAGGCGTTCCACGAGAGTTAGGAGTGCACCTGAGCATTACTATGGATTCCATATTACTGCAGAAGGTGAGACACTTATTAGTGATGGGACACTAGTAAGTCAAGATGACCCTAACAGCTACGAGGAAGCCATGGCAGGCCCCGAGTCTGCTAAATGGAAAGAGGCTATGGATAGCGAGATACAATCCATGTATGACAATCAAGTTTGGAACTTGGTTGAAAATGTACCAGGTCGTAAGACAGTAGGGTGCAAATGGGTCTTCAAGAAAAAGACCGACATGGATGGTAACGTACACACTTATAAGGCTAGACTGGTTGCAAAGGGCTTCTCTCAAATTCTTGGAGTGGACTATGATGAGACCTTTTCTCGGGTAGCCAAGATTAAGTCTATTCGGGTTCTGTTAGCCATAGCTGCATTTCATGACTATGAAATATGGCAGATGGATGTCAAAACCGCTTTCCTTAATGGAAAGTTGGCTGAAGATGTTTACATGAGTCAGCCAGAGGGTTTTGTCAGCAACGAGTACCCTAATAGAGTGTGTAAGCTTGAGAAATCCATCTATGGATTAAAGCAAGCACCTCGCAGATGGAATCTTTGCTTTGATGAGAAGGTCAAGGAATTTGGCTTTACTAGGAG
The DNA here is from genome assembly GCF_051521515.1 of Lactuca serriola. Lineage (NCBI taxonomy): Eukaryota > Viridiplantae > Streptophyta > Magnoliopsida > Asterales > Asteraceae > Lactuca > Lactuca serriola. The sequence continues at coordinate 214,548,880 of NC_136408.1, read as the reverse complement.
TCTTTCGAGAAAAAGAGTTTATAAGCCAAGGAGACAGTGGGAGGCAAATTGATCTTGAAGAAATTCAAGAATCAAGTGGTGAAGGAACTTCAAACTCTAGCCCTCAACTTGAGGAGGAAACTCCTGTTGAGCCAATTGACAAACCCATACCTCTAAGGCGTTCCACGAGAGTTAGGAGTGCACCTGAGCATTACTATGGATTCCATATTACTGCAGAAGGTGAGACACTTATTAGTGATGGGACACTAGTAAGTCAAGATGACCCTAACAGCTACGAGGAAGCCATGGCAGGCCCCGAGTCTGCTAAATGGAAAGAGGCTATGGATAGCGAGATACAATCCATGTATGACAATCAAGTTTGGAACTTGGTTGAAAATGTACCAGGTCGTAAGACAGTAGGGTGCAAATGGGTCTTCAAGAAAAAGACCGACATGGATGGTAACGTACACACTTATAAGGCTAGACTGGTTGCAAAGGGCTTCTCTCAAATTCTTGGAGTGGACTATGATGAGACCTTTTCTCGGGTAGCCAAGATTAAGTCTATTCGGGTTCTGTTAGCCATAGCTGCATTTCATGACTATGAAATATGGCAGATGGATGTCAAAACCGCTTTCCTTAATGGAAAGTTGGCTGAAGATGTTTACATGAGTCAGCCAGAGGGTTTTGTCAGCAACGAGTACCCTAATAGAGTGTGTAAGCTTGAGAAATCCATCTATGGATTAAAGCAAGCACCTCGCAGATGGAATCTTTGCTTTGATGAGAAGGTCAAGGCTAGTGGGAGTATAGTTAGCTTTTTGGTATTGTATGTGGATGACATACTACTCATAGGAAACGACATTCCAACCCTGCAGGAAGTAAAGTCCTGGCTTGGGAAGTGTTTTGCTATGAAGGACCTTGGTGAAGCTGCCTATATTCTAGGGATAAGAATCTTGAGAGATCGGAGTAAAAGACTAATTGGACTTAGTCAGAGTACCTACTTGGATAAGGTGCTGAAGAGATTCAGCATGCAAGATACCAAGAAAGGAGAGTTACCCATCCAGAGTAACACCAGATTGAGTAAGACACAAAGCCCTAGCACTGAGGCTGAGATAGCAGAAATGAGTCTAACACCTTATGCTTCGGCTGTAGGATCGATCATGTATGCTATGACGTGTACTCGACCCGATGTAGCCTTTGCCCTGAGTATGGTTAGCAGGTATCAGGCAAACCCTGGCAAGGCACACTGGACTGCGGTAAAGAATATCCTCAAGTACCTACGGAGGACTAAGGACTGGGTCCTTACCCTCGGTGGGAGTGATGACTTGAGAGTAGTAGGGTATAGTGATGCTAGCTTTCAGACTGATAGGGATAATTTCCGCTCTCAGTCGGGCTGGGTCTTTACCCTGAATGGAGGAGCAATTTCTTGGAAGAGTTCCAAGCAAGAGACAGTGGCAGATTCTACTTGTGAATCAGAGTATATTGCAGCTAGCGAGGCAGCAAAGGAGGCGATGTGGCTGAAGAACTTCATTGGAGACCTTGGAGTTGTAACAGCTATTAAAGAGCCAATGGAAATTTTCTGTGATAGTGAAAGTGTTGTTGCCTTAGCCAAGGAACCAAGGGATCACGGGAGATCCAGACACATCGACAGAAAATACCATTTCATCAGACATCGGATCGAAGAAGGACTCCTCGTGGCAAAGAGGGTATCATCAGATGAGAATCCGGCAGATCCCCTCACAAAGGGACTGACTCGGGTTAAGCATCTTCAGCATGCTCGGAGCATAGGGCTGAAGGATGATATTAGATTTAGTAGTTAGATAACCTCGAAATTTGTAAAGTGTAATTGACATTTGATGATGAATAAAAATGTTTTATTTATGAGTAAGGTGTTACTATCTCTTGTCGATCGTTTACTATATTTCGTTTGCATGTTTTGACTTCCAGAATAATTTTTGTTTGGTATAACATATTATTCAAACCCCCACAGTCATCATATGTCGGAAGTAGGTATGAATCAAGACTGTCATGTTTGGTTGTAGAGGTCTTGGACAAGGCTACAACAATCATGAGTGCTCATAAGTTCTGAGCATTGGACTCAACCCACGCTCACTGGAATCACTTCATGGAATTCTATCTCGAGTGATCGTGAGACGGTAATATCGTATAAGTCTTCAAACCTAGAGATATGATTTGTTACTTACAAGTTGGTTATGCATTGATTGTGCGAAAAAATGCATTGGTAACTCGATGTTATAAATCGTACTCTTGTGTGTAATCCAATGAGTGGTAGAACAAACATATGAGTCGAAGTTTATCTGTTCCTTCTTGGATTAGAAGCTGATATCTGGGCCCCTCGATGATTTTGTTTTGACCCATGTACCGGGCCCGGTCAGAACTAAGTTGATGTGTTCAATTAAGTTCTATGTCAAACAAATCGGAAATCGGGAAACAAATGCTGGACAATAAGCAAGACAGTGTTCCATGTATTTGTCCGGCTGATATCTCGAACAGAGGATTATATGATCACTTATCTTAAATGGCGTACCATCATCTTCTCAGTTCCGAGAAACCTTGAAAAGAGCTACGATTGCCGATCGGTTCCTGAAGTCATACTTGCAGTAATAGTTATTAGACTTATCCAAGTGGGAGACTGTTGGATAAGGTGTCTAAGTCCATAACTATTTCTGGTATGTACTTGACCCGACCCGGCATGGTCCATTTGGGTTGCATGGCACCATGCAATTGGATAGACTAAATGAGAGAAATAACACTTGGAGATTATTAATATATTATAAGTTCTAATATATTAATAATATTATTTGATTAGTTTGATCAATAATTAATTTAGAATTAATTAAGTGGTCAAAAGAGAACTAATTAAATATATGGGTTCATGTCTTGTATAGTGGGCTAAAAGGCTCCATGGATTATCAAGTTGGGTTCTACCCATTGGATGCTCCATGGATGCTCCATGGGAGTTACAAACCCATGGGTCATGGAAATGAAGAGTCATGACACATTAGGGTTTACATGGTGTAACCCTAGATGTGTCAACACTATATAAGAATCATATTCTCCACCAAAATCAGCTAGACATAAGAAACTAGAGGGCTTGGCCAATTTCAAGGAGTGTGTGTTCTCTCATAAGTTTTTCCAAGAGCATTTGGTGTTGTGTGAAGCATTTGAGGCATCACACTTGGGGTGCTAGGCTCACAAGGTTTCAAGGAACACAAGCAACAACAAGGTAAGTAATTCTATCTATTATTCAAGTTAAAATTGTTCCCCATGTATGCTAGATAGGAATATAGCCTTGGAATTCAACTTAGCATGATAATTAGACAAACATAGATCCAAGGTTATTAGGGTTGCATGTACACTTAGGAAGTGTTAGAATGCTCAAAACCCATCACACAACCCAGATGAAAGATGGAGAACCCATCACAAGCCACATGTAGAAAATGCAAAGGTATGTAGATAGATTGATGAAGTTGAATGTGAACTTCCCTGAGGAGTTAGCAATAGATATTATTTTGCACTCCTGACCTTCGTGTTATGATCAATTCCGCATGACATACCACATGAATAAGGAGTAAGTTACACTTAGCAAACTTCAGGGACTCCTAAAGACCGCAGAATCAGGTCTTAAAGGTAAGTCGGTTGTGACCACTCCTGCTGTTACTCCAAACTCAGCACCTGTATGGCAATCGGGAAAGGTAGAGGGAAGAAGAGAAAGAACCCTTCTAAGGGTACCAAGGGCAAGACCCTTGATGGCTCCTCCTCTAGCGGAACCAAGAAAGGTTTCGTTACACCTTCTTCTGATCCCAAAGAGGCTGAATGCTTCTACTGCCACGAAAAGGCGCACTGGAAGCGTAACTGCCCAAAGTACCAGCAAGACTTGAAGGATGGGAAGGTTAAACCCAACCATGCAGGTATTTACACTATCTCATCTAATAATTCACTCTATTCTAACTCTTGGGTCCTTGATACCGGTTGCGGTATTCATATTTGTTCTGAATTGCAGTGACTAAGAAGAAGTGAGAACGTGGAGCATGGAAAGATAAACTTAATCATGGCGAATAGGAAAGTTTCACTTGTCACCAAGATTGGAGTTTATACTTTGTTGCTTAGTAGTGGATTTACTATAGATTTGAATAAATGTTGTTATTCACCAGAAATGGCAAGAAACGTTATTTCCTTTCATGCTTTGTATAAACAAGGTTTTACCTTTTCTTTTGATAATGAAACTAGTGGAATAATGCTTTCTTTAATAATGTGTTTTATTTTAAAGCATAACCTTGTGATGGTGTGTATGAAGCTGTGTTTGTTGTAGATAACCTAGGAAATAATGTATTGTGTATTGATTCTACTAATGATAATAACTTGGATAAAGCATCATTATGGTATTGTCGTCTTGGACATAGAAGCAAGAAACGCATAGGCCAACTCCAAAAGGATGGAGTCTTGGAGTCATTTGACCTAAAGTCAGATGATAGTTGCGAATCATGCTTACTTGGAAAAATGATAAAGTCACCCTTCACAGGTTCTTGTGAGAGGGGTGAAGTTTTCTTGGACCTTATACACACGGATGTGTGTGGACCTTTCAAACATGCGACAAGGGATGTTAATCGTCATTATGTGACTTTTACAGATGATTATAGTAGATATGGATATGTCTACTTAATCAAGCATAAGTCAGAGACTTTTGAAAGGTTTAAAGAGTTTTAACAGGAAGTCGAGAATCAATTGGGTAGGAACATTAAGATGCTTCGATCCGATCGTGGTGGTGAGTATCTTAGTACTGAGTTCCTCGACTATCTAAGGGAATGTGGGATTGTCTCACAATTGACACCTCCCAGGACACAACAGTTGAATGGTGTAGCTGAGAGGCGTAATCGAACCTTGTTAGATATGGTTCGTTCCATGATGAGTCGATCTATGCTACCAATCTCATTTTGGGGGTATGCCTTAGAGACTACCACCCATATCCTTAATCTGGTCCCTATAAAGAAGGTTGCCAAAACACCTCACGAGATGTGGACTGGAAAAGTTCCTAGTCTAGCCCACATCAAGGTTTGGGGTTGGGAGGCTTTCGTGAGATGTGAGACTCATGACAAGCTCGAACCTCGAAGCGAAAAGTGTATTTTCATCGGCTACCCACAAAAATCCTTTGGTTACCTCTTCTACAGACCTAGTGAGAATGTGGTCTTTGTAGCAATGAGGGTTGTCTTTCGAGAAAGAGGGTTCATAAGCCAAGGAGACAGTGGGAGGCTAATTGACCTTGAAGAACTTCAAGAGTCAAGTGGTGAAGGAACCTCAAACCCTAGCAGTCAACTTGAGGAGGAACTTCCTGTTGATCCAATTGTACCTCCAGTTGTACCTCTAAGGCATTCCACAAGGGTTAGGAATGTACCTGAGCATTACTATGGTTTCCATATTACTACGGAAGGTGAGACACTTATTAGTGATGAGACACTAGTAGGTCTGGATGAACCTAACATCTATGCAGAAGCCATGGTAGGCCCTGAGTCTGCTAAATGGAAGAGGCAATGGATAGCGAGATACAATCCATGTATGACAATCGGGTCTGGGACTTGGTTGACAATGTGCCAGGTCGTAAGACAGTTGGGTGCAAATGGAACTTTAAGAAGAAGACTGAAATGGATGGTAATGTACACACTTATAAGGCTCAACTGGTAGCAAAGGGCTTTTCTCAGACTCCAGAAGTTGATTATGATGAGACCTTTTCACCAGTAGCCAAGATTAAGTCCATTAGGGTATTGTTAGCCATAGCGGCATTTCATGACTATGAAATATGGAAAATAGATGTCAAAAACGCTTTCCTTAATGGAAAGTTGGCTGAGGATGTTTACATGAATCAGCCAGAGGGTTTTGTCAGCACAGAGTACCCTAATAGAGTGTGTAAGCTTGAGAAATCCATCTATGGATTAAATCAAGCACCTCACAGATGGAATCCTTGCTTTGATGAGAATGTCAAAGAGTTTGGCTTCTCTAGGAGTGAAGATGAATCTTGTGTATATGTCAAGGCTAGTGGGAGTATAGTTAGCTTTATGGTACTGTATGTGGATGACATACTACTCATAGCAAATGACATCCCATCTCTGCAGGAAGTTAAGTCCTGGCTTGGGAAGTGTTTTGCTATGAAGGACCTAGGAGAAGCTGCTTATATTCTAGGGATAAGGATCTTGAGAAACCAGAGTAAAAGACTAATTGGACTTAGTCAAAGTACCTACTTGGACAAGGTGTTGAAGAGATTCAGCATGCAAGATTCCAAGAAAGGAGAGTTACCCACCCAGAGTAACACTAGACTGAGTAAGACTCAGAGCCCGAGTACTGAGGATGAGATAGCAAAAATGAGTCGGGTTCGCTATGCTTCGACAGTAGGCTCGATCGTGTATGCTATGACCTGTACTCGTCCTGATGTAGCCTTTACTTTAAGCATGGTTAGTAGGTATCAGGGGAATCCTGGTAAGGCTCACTAAACAGCGGTAAAGAACATTCTCAAGTACCTACGGAGGACTAAGGACTGGGTCCTTACCCTTGGTGGGAGTGATAACTTGATAGTTGTAGGGTATAGTGATGCTAGCTTCCAGACTGATAGGGATAATTTCCGCTCTCAGTCGGGCTGGGTCTTTACCTTAAATGGAGGAGCAATCACTTGGAAAAGTTCCAAGCAGGAGACAGTGGCTGATTCAACTTGTGAATCAGAGTATATAGCGGAAAGCGAAGCGGTAAAAGAGGCTATATGGCTAAAGAACTTCATTGGAGACCTTGGAGTTGTACCAGCTATATCAAGGCCCATAGAGATTTTCTGTGATAGTGAAAGTGCAGTTGCCTTAGCAAAGGAAACAAGGGATCATGGGAGATCCAGACACATCGACAGAAAATATCATTTCATCAGACATCACACAGAAGAAGGACTTCTCGTGGCAAAGAGAGTATCATCGGATGAGAACCCGACAAATCCCCTCATGAAGGGGCTGGGTAGGGTTAAGCATCTCCAGCATGCTAGGAGCATAGGGCTGAAGGATGATATTAGTTTTAGTAGTTAGATAAATTATGAAATTTGTAAAGTGTAATTGACATTTGATGATGAATAAAATTTGTGTTTATTTATGAGTAAAGTGTTACTATCTTCTGTCAATCGTTTACTATTATTTCTTTTGCATGTTTTGACTTCCAGAATATTTATGTTGTTTTACATATTATTCAAATTATCCATAGTCAGTCATATGTTGGAAGTAGATATGAAGTAAGACTGTCATGAGTTGGTTGTAGAGGTCTAAGATGTTGGACATGGCCTCAACACTCATGAGTGCTCATAAGATCTGAGTATTGGATTCAACCCACGCTCGCTGGTATCACTTCATGGAATTTATCTCGAGTGATCGCGAGACGGTAATAACATATAAGTCTTCAAACCTAGAGATATGACTTGTTAACTATGAGTTAGTTATACATTGAACGTGTGAAACGGCATTGGTAACACAATGTTATAAAACGTGCGTTTGTGTGTAATTTAACAAGTAGTAGAACAAGCATATGAGTTGAAGTTTATCTGTTCCTTCTTGGATTAGAAGCTGATATCTGGGCCCCTCAATGATTTTGTTTTGACCTATGTATCGGGCCCGGTCAGAAATAAGTTGATGTGTTCAATTAAGCTCTTTGTCAAACAAATCGGAAATCGAGAAACAAACTGCTGGAAAATAAGCAAGACTAATGTTCCATGTGTATGTCCGGCTGATATCTAGAAAAGAGGATTATATGATCCCTTATCTGAAATGGCGTACCATCATCTTATCAGTTTCGAGAAACCTTGAAAAGAGCTACGATTGCCGATCGGTTCCTGAAGTCATACTTGCAGTTATAGTTATTAGACTTATCCAATTGGGAGACTGTTGGATAAGCTATCTAAGTCCATAACTATTTCTAGTATATACTTGACCCGACCCGGCATGGTCCATTTAGGTTGCATGGCACCATGCAATTGTATAAAAATGAGAGAAATAACACTTGTGATTTATTGATATATTATAAGTTCTAATATATTAATAATATTATTTAATTAGTTTGATCAAGAATTAATTTAGAATTAAATAAGTGATCAAAAGATAACTAATTAAATATATGGGTTGATTATGTAAATCATCCATTACTTATGTAGTGGGCTAAGAGGCTCCATGGATAATCAAGTTGGGTTGGACCCATTGGATGGTCCATGGAGGCTCCATGGGAGTTACAAACGCATGGGTAATGGAAATGAAGAGTCATGACACATTAGGGTTTACATGGTGTAAACCTAGATGTGTCAACACTATATAAAGCTCATGTTTCTCCCAAAATCGGTTACATAAGAGACACATGCATACTTGAGGGTTAGAGCCGATTTTAGTGTGTTATACATTCTCTCCAAGTTTACTCCATAGCATTTGGTGTTGTGTGAAGCATTTGAGGCATCAGACTTGGGGTGCTAGGCTCACAAGGTTTCAAGGAACAATTACAACAACAAGGTATGTAGTTCTATCTATTATTTAAGTTAAAATTGTTCCCCATGTATGCTAGATAGGATCATAGCCTTGGAAATCAACTTTGCATGATAATTAGACAAACATAGATCCAAGGTTATTAGGGTTGCATGTACACTTAGGAAGTGTTAGAATGCTCAAAACCCATCAGAACACCCACGTAAATCTAGAAAATTCATCAACAATAACCAAAATATATTTATTACCACCATTTCTTTCCATGCCTGATGGACCAAAAACATCAATGTGAACTAGTTCCAGCGGATCAATGTTTTTGGTATTGATGATGGTTGAGTGATTTTTCCTACTTTTCTTTTCAATTTCACAAGCCTTCCATAGATGTTCCTTTTTGAATTTTAGAAGAGGCAGACCACAAAGAAGATCACCCAACACGAGCTTGTTTATATCCTTAAAGTTCAGATGGGATAGCCTTCGATACGATAGTCAACTATCATCCGAAGATGCTTTCTTAAATAGGCAAATGGAAGGATTTCGTTTGATCGGATTCAAATTCAAAGTATACATCTCTCCCTTCCTTTTGGATTTCGGAAGCATTGCTTTTGATTTCTTTTTTTATTATCTGCGAGCCTTCGTCATCAAACAATCCCTTCAGTCCAGTACCTACAACCAATTGTAAAACACTTATAACATTGTCTTGCAGGCCCTTGACATATGCAACCTTCTGAATCAAGAATTCGCCATTTGTAATCATTCCATTGCTTTTTGTTTTCCCGATGGCGTTGTTTCCAAAGTTGACTCTACCGCCATCCATTAATGATCTAAACTTTGCTAATTCCTCTATTCTCTTAGTCATGTGATGAGAACAATCACTGTTGATATACCATTCTGAATCTTATTGTTCGTTGCGCATAACCTGCTAAAATTAGAGAGATTTAGGAACCCAAATCATCTTGGGCCTTGCGATGTTTTATTTAGAATAGGAAACATTTTAGGTTTATCAACCCAAAATGATTTTCATTTCAAAGCATGATACTTCCCTTTTTCAATGTTGAAAACTTCTATTTTGTAATCACAAAGATTAATTTTGTTGAAATTATCTTTTCATTGAATGTACTCTCTAAATATCAGAGTCGTTATTTTTGAAAATGCTTGTCCTCCATTTTGAAATTTGCTTCTTATTCCTTGAGAGTAATCTATGGTTCCAAAATAACTTTACCATTACCCTTAAAATCATTTGAGTTGTGGATAGTTTTTGAAAACTGTGTTTGGTTAGAACACTTTGATTTTGTTTTTTCAATTGGTTTTGAAACATGTGATTTTGGAGAAAATTTGAATTTGGTTTCGGAATATAAGACGAATCAACTTTTTAAAGAGAATATCATTCTGAAATGATAGAGCGTTGACTTGAATTCATGTTTTTTCCAAAAACGCATTCTTTCTTGCAAAATTTTCCTATATCTAGCATTCATCTGCCTTTTCTTAGAATTAAGTTCTTCAACAGACCTATGAATGTTAGTTTTCGTTTTTTCATTTCTGACATGCTTTTCACTTTGTTCCGAAGAGGTTTCACTAGAAACATCTTTTGTTCCGCTTGGTCCAGCCGTTCCACAACAAAGGTGCACACAATTCAGTGGTTCCGAAACGTATTTCCCTTTTGTTTTCCAGGAGGTCATTTTAGAAAGACCTTTTGTTTCGTCTGTGTTGTCAATTGGCTTGGACTAGAATAATTCATCAGATCCATCCGCAATGTCATTATCAACCAAGGATGTTAGTTCTGAAGCATCATTTTTGTTTAGTCATGTTTAAACAAAAACCTGATTTGGTACAATTTGGACTTTTGGAAAATATTTCCCTTTACTTTCAAAACATTAGAACCTTTGTTTTCAACAATCTGAATGAATTTCATAGAGTTTTCTAAAATCAAAATTTTCTTAGCATCATCAACGTTTTGCACAAAAACTGAACAATCAATTTCATCCTCTACTGAAATTTCAATCATATCACTTTCATCAAATTCAAAAAGTTTTTCGAAATCAATAGTATTTTCTAAATTTAATTTCTTGCATAATGAGTCATACAAGATACTAGTTAGGGTAACATACCTTTTGTGTAGCTTGAAGTCTTGATGTATTTGGCCTTATGATCTTAGCCCTAATTGTGTCGAAGCCTAATGAAGTCACAACACATCATGAACAATTGTGAAACTTGATAGAGAATTACTTCCACACCAAAAACACCTCCATGAACTCCAAGTACAAGTCTAGGCATTTTTGGCTATGAATGGATATAATTATACGTAGGATTCCAAGGGTCTTGGGTATAACCCAAATCCATACCCATGTTTGTTATGATCCATGGTTCATGTGGCCTAACGCTTTATGTATCCATGCATAAACTTAGTCCAATCATGGATCATAAGCCCAACATATATAAATATAACTAATTACCATAATTATTCCCCATAGATTTTAATTAGTCTCTTTTGACCACTAAATTAATTCCAAATTAATTCTTGATCAACACTATTTAAAACATATGATTTCATATTAATATATTACAACTTATAATATATTAACAAATCATATATATAACCTTCTCTCAAGAATCCATCCTAAAAACATGTCCTTATGATATGCAACCCAAATGGACCATGCTACTATCGCGTCAAGTACACACCAATAATAGTTACGGGCTTAGTCATCTAATCGAACAGAGATTACAATGAAGTTTTTCAAAAAGATTCCTCGGACAGCACATGAAACATATTCAATAAGGGTCATCGTGGATCGAAGGACAAAGAGCATGTATTTTATCCCGATTCAGGAGAGTATCTCTGCGGAGAAGTTGGAAGACATCTACATTCGGGGGGTTGTGGTATGGTATCGGGTTTTGGCAGACATCTACACGAGGAGTTTGTTACTCGCCTACACTTCAACACGACTTTTCACCCACATAATGATGGCTAGAGTGAGCGGACTATCCAGACATTGGAGGATATGATGCAGGGATGCGTTATGGTTTTTGGCGTTAGTTGGGATAAGAACCTTCCATTAGAGGAATTTTTGTATAACAAAAGTTATCATGCCAACATCGATCAACCTCATGTAACAACGTAAACTTTCAAAACAACTTTTTATTTTTCAAACATAATAAATATTATAAAAAATTCCCAAATTTGAAATGTATCAAATGTTAACTCAATAAAACATATCCCAGAATCTCAAATACATAATACTTCATCAGTATGTACAGATCATGCTGGCGCCTTCCCGCGATCCTCGCTGGTACCTGAAACACATAATACATAACACGGTAAGCATAAATACTCAGTGAGTTCCCTAAAATACTACATAAAACACATAAGCCACTCGAGGCTATAACTCGGTATGACCCTCTGGTCAATGTGTTTCAGCGGGACCCTCCAATCGCGTAGCACATTGGACCCTCCGGTCCAGTCTAGCTCATTGGACCCTCCAGTCCGGTCTAAATCGTTGGACCCTCTAGTCCGGTCTAATCGAGGACCCTCTGGCCTCATAAGTCGTTGGACCCTCTGGTCCGATCTATGTAACACATAGCGTAAATATAACACATAACCAGTAAATCTCAAACATACACATACACTTCAGACCCTCCGATCTGCACAAAGATACCACTTAAAGTAAAGTATAGTGAGAAGACTCAACTCGGGAAATATCGAAAAGTCTCAGACTCAAAATACAGATCTAGCCACTGCCTAATGACATAAAGTAATTTATCTCTAGTTAACAACAATTCTCAAAAGCTAAGCTAATCCCTCCCTATAATCTCTTAGAAGAAGAAAAGACCATTTTACCCCTCTAATGGTCCAAATGTCCAATTGTTGACCAAACTCCAAAAGTCAACGAAAGTCAACAAAAGTCAATACGCGGTGCATACCAACTTTATACGTGGGGCGTACCTCGTGGCTACCCAGAATCGGGGAACTCAATCCCCTACGTTGCGCGTATTGCGATTACACCTAACGTAAGTCCTAGTTTCACACTCTTCATGGTTTTTGGTCTAAATCGGCTAAGACATGATCTCAAATTCTAGATATGGTTCATCTAATGCCTCTTAATCCATAAAGTCATCGACTTTACGCCTTTGCATGGCTGTAAAGGTCACCAAAACTCAAATCATCCCACTTCCTTCCTTAAGAGGCTCATAACTCATGCATGGTCAGCTCTTAATGACTAAGATTAAATTTTTATGGCTCTACAACACCAAATAAGCTATCAAGGGACAGATCTCGGATTCAAGGGGCTTATCGACTCATAAAGCCATCAACTTGGGGACAAAAACCCTAAAACACCCTACACATAAATACAAACAAAAGAGTAGGAAAGTTTGAAGCTTTTTATCTCCAAATGAAGCTTCTCTCACTGCTAAGCTCAGTTCCAAGTTCTTGAACTCTCACTCCTTCTTCTCCAAAGCTTCCTTTGCACTTCTAATGCTTGGAAACACACCAACAAGCTCTCAAAGGCACTCTCTTGCTACTAGAACGAGGGTTAGGGTTTTAGGGAGGATAAGTCTCTTGAAATGGTGGCAGAAAGGAGGCCGTTATGTTCTTTTAATAAGGGACTCACTTAAAATTAAGGTTTCATTTTGGGCCTGGTACACCTAGCGTACACATTGGTATGCCTGGCGTACTAAGAGGGACTCCGTGATCAAACACGTGCACGAGTACGCTAAGCGTACACTCTAGTACGCCCTGCGTACCCATTTGCCAGTCTTCTCTTTATCAAGGACCAATAATAAAAATTGCTCAAAGATTAGGGTTCACAAGGTATACCTAAGTTTTGGGTGTTATAATTCTCCCCCACTAGAATTAGACTTCGCCCTCGAAGTCTCACTCCGCAAACAACTCTGGATGCCCGAATTTCTGTCTCTGAATCCCAAGTCAGCTCGGACCCTCTCCGATGTTGCCACTGGACCTGAACCAGTGGCACCTCCTTATTCTTCAAAACCTTGATCTTCCGATCCAAGATCGCGATCGGCCTCTCAATGTAATTCAGAATCGCGTCCACCTGAATATCCTCTAGCGACACCACCTCAGTCTCATCAACTATACACCTCCTCAACTGGGATACCTGGAAGGTATCATGGATCTGAATTAACTCCTCGGTAGCTCTAACCGGTATGATACGTTGACCACTCTAGCGAGCACCCTAAAAGGACAAAAGAATCAGGCCCCCAACTTGCCCATCTTCCTGAACCGGATCACTCCTTTTCAAGGGGATACCTTTAGGAGTAGAAGGTCTCCAACCTAGAACTCGAGCTTGGATCGTCGCCTATCTGCGTTACTCTTCTGGTGACTTTGGGTTGTTAGTAAACTCTGTCTGACCTACTGAATCTGATCAGTCGTCAGAAGCACTATCTCTGTGCTACTCACCACTCGGTGTCCTACCTCTCCCCAATAGATAGGGGTCCTACAGCTCCTCCCATATAAAAGCTCAAAGGGAGGCATACCAATACTTGAATGGTGGTTGTTGTTCCACCGAAGTCCGTGACGCATGCTCGAAGCATGTCCTCAAGTATTTGTATCGTCCGTTCACTATGTCCGTCTTTTTGTGGGTGGTAGGCGGTACTGAAGTGCAATCTCGTACCCAACTCCTCATGAAACTTATTCCAGAATCTAGAAGTAAAACACACATCTCGATCTGACACAATCGATATCGGCACTCCATGCCACCGCACCACCTCTCTCACATATATCTCTACCAGCCTCTCAGTAGAAGAGCTCTCACTGATTGCGAGGAAGTGAGTGCTCTTCGTCAATCGATCTACAATCATCCAAATTGCATCAACGCCCCTCGCGATCCTCGGCAATTTGGTGACGAAATCCGTAGAAATCTGTTCCCACTTCCACTTGGGAACCTCTAACGGCTGCAACTTGCCATGCGGACGCTAGTGCTCGGCCTTAACCCGACGATAGGTCAAGCACCTCTCCACTAGCCACACAACATCCCTCTTCATACAGGGCCACCAATAATCTCTCTTCATGTCCAAATACAACTTAGTGCCCCCAGGATGGATCGAGAACCTCGATCTGTATGCCTCCTCCATCAATACGCTACGTGGCCCGCCCATAAACGGCACCCAAATCCAACCGTGAAAGTTCATAAGCCCTCAGTTACCGGTAACAAACTCAGACACCTGCCCAATCACCCTCTCTCTCTTGCAGTTTCTCGGTCTCACAACCTTTGCCTGGGCCTTTCGGATGGTATCCAACACCGGAGTCATTACCGTCATTCTCATGCATATATCTCGAATCGGGGCACTTTCCGCCCTACGGCTCAGAGGATCGGCTACCACATTTGCCTTTCCTGGGTGGTACAGGATCTCACAATCATAATCCTTTACCACATCCAACCATCTCCTCTGGCGCATATTCAGGTTGGGTTGATCCATCAGATACTTCAAACTGTTGTGGTCCGTGTATATGGTACACTAAACCCCATACAAATAATGGCACCATATTTTGAGAACGAACATCACTGCTCCCAACTCCAAATCATGGGTGGGATACCTAGTCTCATGAGGCTTCTGCTGCCTCGAAGCGTATGCTATCACGTTTCCTCTATGCATAAGCGCCGCACCTAACCCCGATATAGACGCATCACAATACACCACAAAATCCTCCATTCCCTCCAGAATGGATAACACTGGGGCTTCGCATAACCTCTGGTGATGATTCTTAAACGAGGTCTGCTACTCTGTACCCCAAGTAAAATCCTCGCACTTCTGGGTTAATCTGGTGAGGGGAACGAGAATCTTGGAGAAATCCCTGATAAATCTCCGATAGTAGTCGGCTAACCCCAAAAAAACTCCTGATCTCGGTGGGGGATCTCGTCAACTCAAACTAATAACAGCCTCAATCTTGGCCGGGTCGACCAATATCCCATTCTGGTTAACGAGGTGCCTCAAGATCTGGACCTCTCCTAACCCAAAATCAAACTTGGAGAATTTGGCATAAAGCCTCCCCGATCTCAATACCCCGAGGATCTCCCTCTGATGCTCTTCATGTTGGTCCCTGGATCTCGAATACACTAGAATATCGAAAATGAACACAATCACCGATCGATCCAACATCGGCCTGGACACTCGGTTCATGAGGTCCATGAACGCGGCAGATGCATTGGTGAGCCCAAAAGGCATCACTATGAACTCGTAATACCCATAACGAGTCCTGAACGTCGTCTTTAGAATATCCTCATCACGCATCCTCATCTGATGGTATCCCAACCTCAAGTCTATCTTGGAAAACCAAGACACTCCCTGCAATTGATCGAACAAATCATCGATCCTCGGGAGTGGATAACGGTTCTTGACCGTTAACTTCTTCAACTCTCGGTAATCAATGCACATCCGGTGTGAACCATACTTTTTGTTGACAAAAAGGATTGGCGCTCCCCACAGTGAGCTACTCGGTCGGATGAATCCCTTCCCTAACAGCTCCGAAAGCTGCGAGGACAACTCCTGCATCTCTGGTGGCACAAGGTGATAAGTTGCCTTGGAAATAGGCACCGCTCCCGGAACCAAATCAATATGGAACTCTACCTGCCTCTCCGGAGGCACACCCGACAACTACTCGGGGAAAACATCTGGGAACTCGCGCACTATCGGAACAACATCGACAGAACTCCACCTCTTACTGACAACTTGTGTATCCATCACATAGGCTACAAACCCTCTGCAGCCATGTCGTAGACTCTGTCTTGCTCTGGCATCCGAAAAAAATGTTGACCCAGATCGGGTACCCTCGCCATACTTTGTAAGTACTCCCCCACTAGGGTCTCGTATGGTCACCAGCTGATGCTCACAATCGATAAAAGCTCCAAATCGGCTCAACCAATCCATGCCCACGATGACACAGACATCCCGCATCGCAATCGGTACCAGATCTATCGGGAACTCAACACCAAAAATTTCGAGTACACATCCTCGAATCACATTAGTAGCATACACCGCTCGCTCGTCGGCTATAAAAACCCATAGAGGTTGATTCAACGCCTATCGTCAGATACTGATGTGCTGGCTAAATGCTAATGACACGAAAGATCGACTCGCACCCGAGTCAAATAACACCAAAGCAGGTACAACATTTACAAGGAAAGTAGCTATGCATACCACAATATAAGCATGATATATTCAATTCAGTATTAGTGAATAAAAGAATACATACCAGCCACGACATCAGGCACTGTTCGGACCTTCTGCACTGTCAACTGACAGGCTCTCCTGCAAGCCTTTGGTGCCTCAGCCTTCGCTGGCCGGACCTCGGTAGCTCTAGCAGCAACTGTGGATCCCTGAAGTAGCTGTCGGCACTCGGCCTTCCGATGGCCAGTCTGGTTGCGGTGAAAATAAATTACGAACCCTTTTGGGAAATCCTTCGTGAAATGCCCCTCCTTGCCACACTTGTGGCACACCCCACTCTGCACACATCTCAGGCTATTGCCGCACTTCCTACATGTGCGGCCCCTCAGTCCTCCAGATCTTGAATCCGCGAGATTTGGCCACTTGGCTGCCGGCTGAGACTGAACCGGTCATCTATCCCTCCTCTGAGACTCGGTCTCCTCCCTGGCCCGAGCCTCCAGCTCGATCTCCCTCTTCCGGGAATTTTAGCTCAGAAAATGTCGGGTATGTTGAGTTTTCCATGAACTCATGAATGTCTCTCCTCAGAATGCTCAGATATCAACTCATGTGTGCCTGCTCAGTAGATACGTGCTCAGGGCAAAAAAACGCCCTCTCATGAAACATCTGCGTAATCACAGTCACGGACTTCGTCCGCTACTTGAGGGACAAGTAATCTTGGGCTAGATGTTCCCTCTCCACAGGGGGAATATACTTATCTCAGAACATGGTGGTGAACCTCTCCCAGGTTACCGCTGTAATCTCTGTCAGAGTGAAGTCGACCGTCACAAATTTCCACCAATACATCGCTCCCAAGCAAACTTGGTTCAAAGCGAACCATACCGTTAGATGCTCCGGAAAAGAACAAGTGTAGAAGCATCCCTCAATGTCAGAGATCCACCTCATCGTGGCTATCGGATCTGGAGTCCCATCAAAATCTGGTGGCTTCGTGTTGCTGGACTCTCGGTACAGCAACGAGTCACCCCCCTGTGGCCTCACGGCAGCAACAACTGTTGTGCCTACAGCAACAGCCGCCTCAGTAACAACAACATACCTCTCATCGAACATCTTAATTAGCGTGGTCTTGATAGACGCAAACATCTCAGGCAATGGCATCCCGGATCGCCGCAGCCACCTCGTGATGAATCATCCGATGAATCTCCTGGTTGGTAACGCCGCTGTCCCTTGGTGTGTGGCGTGTCCCAACCATGATGTCTCTGAAACACAACATAAAAGATATCAGAGACTCGCTCGAGTATACTCGCACTCGATACTCAACCCTACTCGTTCCTTAGTACCTCAAGGATTCTTACATGGACTGCTCACGGATCCGATGTTTCTAGTAGTACGAGCCCCATACTACCTTCCACCACGCATCGGGATTCACCCTAAGCCCTCCTCCTAGGATCCCATATCACAAGTACTCTATGTCTCGCTAAACACTGGCTACCCTCCAGTAGACCACTCATTAGCTCCCCGCTGCTACCTACTCACTCTTATAGTAGCAGTAATCTCCTAGGCTAAGGCTTCACAAATTAGGCTACTCTAGTCCTAGATATGAATACCAAGCCTACTCTAGCATGCATAGCATATCACATAATATTTCATAACACATAATGTAAGGGTATTTTGGGAAATCACCATTCGGGCACTGGCTGATCATACACACTACTCCATTCTGCTTGTCTCAAAATCTTTTACTCTTTTAGAAAATTTGTCTTTTTATGAAAAAATTTCTCAAATCCTCATTTTGAGTTCAGATACGCCTGAAGGTGCATCCAAATCCCTCAAACCAAGGCTCTGATACCAACTTGTAACAACATAAATTTTCAAAACAATTTTTCATTTTTCAAACATAAAAAATATCATAAAATATTCCCATATCTCAAATGTATCAAATGTTAACTCAATAAAACATATCCCAGAATCTCAAATACATAATACTCCATCAATGTGTACAGATCATGCTGGCGCCTTCCCGCGATCCTTGCTAGTACCTAAAACACATAACACATAACCCAGTAAGCATAAATGCTTAGTGAGTTCCCCAAAATACCACATATATCACATAAGCCACTCGAGGATATAACTCGGTATGACCCTCTGGTCAATGTGTCTCAGCGGGACCCTCCAGTCTCATAGCTCGTTGGACCCTCCGGTCCGGTCTAAATCGTTGGACCCTCCAGTCCGGTCTAATCGAGGACCCTCTGGCCTCATAAGTCGTTGGACCCTCTGGTCCGGTCGATCAGATGTAGAGTTCCAGGTTAGGGACATAGTCCTCCTAAAGGTGTCACCATAGAGAGGTGTCATCTGATTAAGAAAGATGTGCACGTTGGGCCCCAGGTATATCGGTCCTTTTCCGGGTTTTGGCCTGGGTAGGGAGGGCTGCTTATGGCTTGGATCTACCCAAAGAGCTTAGTTAGATCCATAGCATGCTTCACATTTCTAAGCTGTGGAAATGTTTGGTTGATGATTCTGTCGTGGTTCCATTTGAGGATATCCAGGTGGATGATTGCCTGAATTATATTGAGAGACAAGTGGCGATCTTGGATCGGAAGACGAAGGCCTTGAGGAACTAGGTCGTGTTTTAATGAAGGTGTAGTGGAAGCACTGAAAGGGTTCAGAATGGATGTTGGAGGCTGAGGATGATATGAGGGAATATTACCCAGAGTTATTTGTAGTGGTGTAATTCGAGGACGAAGTCTGATTCAAGTAGGGGAGAACTGTAGCATCTGAATCCTTGAGGTACTTAATTTATTGAGTTCTTAAATTTTGGGAGGAGGGTCACGACGTGAGCTATAGTGGTCATGAAGTGAGTGACCATTAAGCATTTAAGCCACATTCTTGAACCTCTTGACATGAGCATGAGGCCTCATGATGTAAGCAAGGCCTAATGACCCAAAACCCTAATTTTCGAGTATTTAATGGAATGAAAGAGATAGGGTTACACATGGTCAACCTCTCTCACTCTCTAGCCTCCTAAATACAATAGATTCGACCTCCTTGAGACCTATGGCCATTATTTGTGACCTTGAAGAGTTTATTTGGTGGTTTTTGGTCCATTGAATTTGAAGAGGACTTATTTGGTGTTTCCTTTTGGCAATCTAGCTTCTACCTATTGGTCTTGCTAAGCTTTTGGACCTCTATAAGTCATAAAGCTCTTACCTTTTTGTTTTTTTGCATGCTATATCTATAGTTTGGAGATTTTATTTTCATGGTTAAGTTGTGTGACATGCATGGGATCCATAAATTTGGCAACTTTATGGATCATCATGACATATTCTTTATATAAGGCTTTGGATCTGAGTTTTTGTGTTGAGTTTATACTACAACCATGAGTGTTGATCTTATTACCTTTCTTCCATTATAATCAGAGGGGCCCCAAGAAGGCCAACTACCCGATTTTAGCATTAGGAGGACCAGTAGCAGCACCTGCTCTAGTGACTCTGGGTATCACTGATGGCCACCAGGACAAGGTTGAGGCACTAATTGTTTGGAACAAGGCATTTCAGCTGACATCCAAGGAGGCTAATGCACCCGATATGGTCACTAGTATGTATTTTCTCTTTATCTTCTTATATATGTGGTTTTTCATGCTTATATATTTGTATTATGTATTAGGTTCGTTCCTTGTGAATTGTATTCCTATGTTGGTCTTGTTTAACTCAGGGGCTACCCGATCTTTTGTATACCTTACACTTAGTAGGAGGTTCAACAATGTCCCCAAAGAGTTGGATTATCCACTGGAGTTGGATATTATGGATAACCGTCCGGTGCGAGTGCCGAGGGTTCACCGGGGATGCACTCTGGAGTTATTCAGTGAGCAATATCAAATTGACTTGGTTCTGACTTCCTAACATGAGAGCAAGGTCATTGTAAGGATGGATTGGTTGAGCTGCTATGAGCATATTTAGTTATAATATTCATACATTATCTTAATACTTTATGTTGATTTTATCTCATTTAATGAACAAAAGATGCTTAATTAGTTTTAAATTTTCATTTTTAGCAATAAAGACATGCACGGAAGGAAAATGAAGCAGAATTGGCGATTGGAAGCTTGGATCTTGGATTTTGAAGAGAGAAGGATATTGTTGGACAACTTGACCCCTTGTTAGTGTTTTGGCCATATCTCATGAACCGTAACTCTGATTGTCAAGATTCAAAATGTTTTGAAATTAGACACAATTTCGGACAACTTTTATGCATTGGGAAAACGCTGATTCCAAACAGAGTCGACGATTTGGCCATCAACTCGACGAGTTGACTAGAAAGTTTGCGATTCCTGACATTGACTTGCCATACACAAAATTTAATGACCAACACGACGAGTTGGGTCAAAAAACTCGTCAAGTTGGCTCTGCTTAGACTAGATGAACTTATGAATATGCTGTGATTTTATGGCTTGGATTAATTTGATTTGGTGAATTGTCTTGTAAAGCTTATTAAAGACCCTTATGTGTTAGCAATAATTATTTCATGTTAATAATCAAGTTATTAAGTTGCATGAAAATCTTCTGAATAGTTTGAATCATATATTTTTTTATGAAAACAATATTGTATGCCTAGTATTAGTGAATATGAAACTAAGATTAACAAGAAAATAAGTAAGTTGATGTGTAAGCATGTGTGAGGAACAACCATAAATGAGTTGAATGAATTGATAAATTTAGTTAACTAATATTTGAAGTCTTTCTTGATCTGAACTGAACACTAGGAAACTTGTTACTTTAATCAACTGGTCACCATTTGAATTAAGTTGTTTGCTAAGGATTAGTAATAGTGAACATGAACCTAATGACATTAGAAATCGGCAGCCAATGACATATTAATCCATTGCACTTGCTACAAAATCATCCATAGGAATAAGTGAACTGAATCTAAATGGAAGTATCTTTAAATTGATTGAATCTAGATGTCTTTTGTTTCTCCTTAGTTGTTAATTGTCCTTTGTTTATGTGTTTAAGTAGTTTCTTAAGTATCTAGTCTTGTAAAACTAGATAAAACCCTTCTTTTTAGTTGTTTTATTTAGATAATATTAGCATTTATTTAACTTGTTTACCGTTCCCTATGTTCGATACCCTACATACCTGAACTAAACTGCTAATCGATAGGTACACTGACTTTCATATGTTTGTCTTTGTGTTTAAATTAGTAGGATTAAAACTAGTGCATTACCAACATGGCATGAGCCCCAATAGGGAGATGATTGATTGTGGCTTCAGTTGGTAGGTTTTTGAGCCCCAATTATGGAGAGTTGTTAATCCATGGTGAGGGTGCTCATCGTGGGCCGGTTCTATGTTCACCAACCATAGCCAGGCATTATCTTTTGTGGGGATGTTCCGGGCTTGTGGCCTATGTGACGAATACCCGGGAGAAGATTGAGATAACCATAGATGAAGTATCCGTCGTTCTGGAGTATCAATATGTGTTACCAGAGGACTTGCCATGAGTGCCTCCAGAGAGGCAGGTGGAGTTTCGGATTTATTTGGTCTAGGAGCGGCTGCGATAGCAAAAGCACCTTATTTGTTAGAACATCCAGAGATGCAAGAGTTCTTTATGCAGCTGCAGGAGCTGCTAGATAAGGGATTTATTCAACTAAGTAGTTCACCATGGGGAGCATTAATCTTAATTCTGAAGAAATGGGATGGGACACATTGGATGTGTATTGACTACCGAGAGCTGAATAAGCTAACAGTGAAGAATTGATACCCGCTACCGAGGATCGATGATTTATTTGATCAAATCCAGTGCGCATCTTGGTTCACCAATATTGATTTGTATTCGACTTATCACCAGATGAGGGTCAAAGTGGAGGACATGAAGAATACGACCTTCCAGATTCGTTATGGTCATTACAAGTTCATGGTGATGACTTTTGGGCTCACCGATGCTCCAGCCACATTCATGGATCTCTTGAATCGTGTATGGGGGCCCATGTTGGATCGACATGTGATTGTATTTATTGATGACATGTTGGTATATTCCAAGACTTAGGAGAAACATGAGGAGTATCTAAGGGAGGTATTGGAGACTATGAGATGGGAGAGACTGTATGTGCAGTTCTCCAAGTGTGAGTTATGGTTGCATGCGGTGAAGTTTCTTGGGCACGTTGTCACAAGAGGGGATTCTAGTCGATCTGGCCAAGGTCAAGGCGGTGATGAGGTGGGAGGTTCCAAAGTCTCAATCTGAGATTTGGAGTTTCAATGGATTGACAAGTTACTATCGGAGATTCATTTATGAAATCTCCAAGATAGCAGTTCCATTGACTCGGCTGATGAAGAAGAACTTCACGTTTTGTTGGGGGCCTGAGCAGCAGACAACCTTTAAGACTCTGAGAGAGTGATTATGTGAGGCACTGATTTTAACCTTGCTAGTAGCTTTTGAGGACGTTATGGTAAATTTAGATGCTTTGAAGAGGTGCTTGGGTGCAGTTCTAATGCAGCATGATCATATGATAGGTTATGCCTCGAGCTAGTTAAAGCCTTAAGAGGCGAACAGTCATATGCACAATTTGGAGTTGGGGGTTGTGGTGTTTTCCCTCAAGGTTTGGCGATCTTAAACGTAGTTTTACTTCAATTCCAGTAAAAACTATCTGTTAGAACTCAATACTCAATATCACATAATATTATTCATTTTTTAAAATTACAGAACATGATAACTGAACGTGAATGTTACAAATACCTCCTCCTTTTGAGAATTTCGTCCTCAAAATTACAACGATTTAAACAAATGGGGATATTTCGTTCTTATCTCCTTCTTATTTTCCCAAGTATAATTTGGGCCTCATTGGTGTTTCCACTTGAGAAGTACCAACTTTATTTCTTTATTACGCAATTTCGTCGTTCTTTCATTTATGATCTCTTTAGGCTCTTCTTTTTATCCCGTTTCACCTCGGATAACAGAACCGTTTCATCATATATATATATACACTTAAACATTTACGCAAAAACTCACATGAAATACATCATGAATATCGGTAAAAACTTTCCTTTCTTATTCAAACGCATAATTATTTTCCACGGGGATTCCTTTACCATTACAAATTCACACACCTGGAATTCTCTAGTTCGTCTTCTCTTTATAGCATAAGACTTTTGTCGATCCTGGGCCCCTTTCATTCTTTCTCATACAATTTGAATCTTATCAATGGTGTATTGAATCATTTCAGGACCACCAAAGACTTTCTATCCTACATCATGCCGGCATAATGGAGTTTGACTTTTACGCCCATATAGTGCCTCATATACCTTCAATATATATTTTCTACTGTTTGGATTGTTTTCTTCTTCTGACCATATGTCTGGAGATGATAAGTTGTGCTATGAGAAACTCGAGATCTCAATTCACATTGCATACTCGCCCAAAAATAAGAAGGGAAGCGAGTATCATGATCGGAAATAATCTATAATGGCACACCTGTCTCGCATCAGTTTTATCCAAGAATACCTGTGCGTATTTCTCAATTGCATCTGTTTCACGTATGGCAAGAAAATGTGCACTCTAGTCGATCGGTCGACAATTACCCAAATGCTATCATTCTGTCTCGCAGTCTTTGGGAATTAGAGAAGCACTAGACATAAAATCATTTCAAAATTCTATTTGCCTATCAGGGATAGTTCATGCAAATCAGCAGGGAAAGTTTTTGGGTATTTATTATCAACAGAAATGTCATTTACAGTTTTCTTCTCCTCTTTTGAGATATCAATTGTACAGACTAGATAACTAGAATACCCCTTCGATTTAAATTTACAAATTTTAAGAAAGAAATTATTATCTTCACTATAGATATAAATAAAATCTTCCCTTCCGAAAGGGATGTGTACTATCTTATCGTAGCACAAGAATTTTACGCGGTTCTTTGACAATGAATCCTTGCCTAGAACAATATCAAAGTTGGGCAAGGAGATAGGAATCAGGTTAGCAAGAAAATTATAACCTTCAATTCCAATGAGATAATCTCTATAGACTTTATCAACAAGTAATAAAACACTTTCCACGGTATTTATATGAAATGGTTGCGCGAGTTCATAACAAGCAATTTAAAAAGAATGTGAAAGTTTATGAGACACAAAAGAATCTGAGACATCAGAATCTAGAGTTGACGAGAAATGTACCAGCCACATCATTCAAGTTCTTGCATGCCTCTTCTGTGGTAATCTAGAATACACGATGTTTAACTTTTGGTACCTCCTCTTTTTTAGTTGAAGTACCCCTCAGTTGTTGAACGAAAGCTTGACTTCCGATTGTTTGGTTAATAAGAGTAGGGCATAAACATTTCATATGGCCAATAACATCACAAGCATAGCATGTATCGTTATTCCTCGGGAAAACAGACTTTACGTGACCTGTTTCTCCGCATCCATAGCAAATTACTGGCTTCTTTTGTTCATCATTGATTTTGGTGACTCTTCCCACATGATGGTGACTTGAGAGGAAAAGATTGTGACCGACCGCAGTCACGAAAAGTATTATGAGATAGTACTTGTCAGCTAGTATCAGATCGAGCTAATGAAATAGAAGAAACCAAAACAATTTTATCAATACATGAATGCTTCAGAACAGAAGAGTGGCGCCACGCATTTACAAGTCATGATTATGCTATCGAGCATACTCAGCAACTTTGTCAAATGATAGAATACTTTGATTAATTGCGAAATCACAGATTTCATACTGTAATTCTTCCATGAATAACTAAATTTTTCATCGTCTTCATAACAAGTAGCATTTCTAGCTAATGGTTGTTCGATCCTTTAATGAAGATCATTAAACTTCTATCGACTACCTTGACCATCTCCTTCTTCAATATTCCTACTAAAGTTTCAGTGTTACCAAAACATGGTTCTCTGAACCAATCAACTTACTTTGCAGATGTATATTAATCGAACTCGATTCTTTATGACCACTAAGGTCTGAACGAAAATCATTTTCTTAGTCATCATCAAAACGAAGGTAATGACATACTCGAACAAAAACAGAATCAATTTCTAGCTTCTTGGTAACCTTGTGACTTTCCCTGATCAAAGTGTGAGTCATGTACTTCCAGTAGTATAGGCCTCTACTACTGTTCACACCTACTCATACTCGTCCTAAGTATTATCTCGTAGTTCCCAAGTTACTATTCAAAAGATTTCACAAAGCAACTTTTTACACCTATGTATGTTCAAAATAATACATACGACAATTTCTCCTAGACTCAACTCGGGATTTTACTTTTCTATCACACATATCTTAGATTTCTTAAATTTGGTCTTCTACAATCCTTTTCACGCATATGCTTGATCTAGTATATCCTAATACTTTTCCTAGGTCAATAGGAATTTCACTTCCAAATTCTTCATATAAATTCTTTCTTGGGTAGTGTCTACTCTGCAAGACACACTACACCAAAATTTATTCCAGCAGTGTGGAGACAAATAGTTTCCAACTACTTGTATTGTCTTCTAACTCATGCAAGTCATCATGCATATTAGATCACTCTTCCATGACATCATCATTCCTGTATATGAGTAAGTCTTCTTCTGATGGGTGTATCATTTAAGTCTACTTCATAGGAGTCTATCCTAGGAAGTTCGCATTATAGTTGCATCTCAACAAGCTCCACCAGCTTCAAGTTGGTTCTCTATCATTCCTAGCTACAATATCTCTTCTCATACAAAACTATGGGTGTATTCCTTCTTCAACTAAGCATTCTACCTTACTTAGACAAGTAGGTTACTAAGCCTTTTACCATTAAATGACTTAATTCACCATCTTAATCATGTATGTTAAAGTGGGCTTAACACACAATGGAACTTCCATAAGGATGTGAAAGAAGTCAATCGTCACTCAGTATTGTTAAATACTAAGTCTGAACATCTTGTATAAGGTTACTACATGAACTACATGCTACATCAAAATGTTTAGGCAATGTCTTGGCCTAATAAGTCTGAATACTTCATTAACCTTTCCTTTGATCTTCATTTAATTCTTCTAAATTATTGCACAACAACAATTGTGATACTGCCGAAGTATTGATCACCATTTTCGGTTCTTCTGACTCTATAACCAAGCACTGCTTTAATCTAGACAGCGCTGGAAAAACTTGATAGATTGCACCAACACATTAATCTTGCCCAAATGTGTTTCAAACGGACATCATTCTTCCAAACATGTTATTATTTCATCAAACATACTTTAAATGTACAATACCACTCTATAGGTATTAATACACTATTTACGATAACACTTCATAAATATTATTTTGCGATATCCCTCGATCGTTTATTTATAAAATTATCGATGGCAACTGTCATAAGTCACTTTATCACTTCGAAAAGTTTCTTATTAGTTATAACACGGAAATATTAGAATCTGAAATACTTAAAATTTCTTCTTCCAGACCATGGTCGGCAACAGACCTTAAACTTTCTCAAGTAATAGCAATACAAGTAAGCAACCTAAGGCATGCTATATTCATTTATTATTTAGCACATATTAGAATATAAGGCATATCTCCTCTTATATTCTAGTGCTTGTGTCTATTTAGGTATTCAACCTAAAATATACTAGATACATATTGTATCATCATCACTTAACAATCGTTGTTTAAGTCTAGAAATTCTCAAAATTCCTAGTTCACTTAAACTAATTATTTGAAAATTTTGAAGTAACTTAATATTTTAGAATACTAGGGATTATCACTACCCAATACCCCACTTAAGTTTTTCCTATGGTTTGTATCCATATACTTACTATGAATCTGTTCATATATTGAACTTCCAACGGTTTAAGTCTAAATATCAATCCGTGGTATTTAGTTCAATTAAACCACTGCTCTGATACCATGATTGAGAGAACCTGAACTTTCTAAACTTTCATATTTCTGAAAGACCCAAACTTTCATACTTACAATATTGTTACTCCAAAACATGTTACATGCATATTCACAGTTAATAATTTACATTGATAATTTTTGTTTCCAAACAACTGGATACAAACCGACTATTACAAAGTGTTGTATATTACATAACTACCCAGGATACTATAATTTTATACATACATGAGTACAAAATACAATAATTTCAAGCTATTCAAAATCTTCTATCAGTATATAACTATATTGATTGCTTATTTCCTACAATTGTTAAGCATTGAGAGGGTAAGCGGTGACGCTAAGTGAGTTCAACAATAGATACAATATAACGTTATGCCATATATATACTTCAATATGGCAGAAGCAAAGAGGAACAATGAACAACAAAGGCATATGTGAATCATGCGACAAGCTTTCTATATCAATCAATGACCTAATTCAATGATATACAATCAATGAGACATAACAATTTTAATACTTGATATACATCAAAAACGCTTCGGCTCAAATGGCACAAAAGACATGCAATTTCTGATTAAACATTTTGGTAGATTTCAGGCTTTTAGTCCTATCTAACTTTCTGCCAATGCCATAGAATAGAAGTTATTCTCTTATGAGACATGCTCTACATGGCCAGAGGCTACATACCAGTACCACCGTGAATCTATGTCCTTTCACTAATCTCATGGTAAAAGGTATAACTTTGCTACCATAATAGCACGGAATAACAACATGGGATAATAAAACGGAAAAGCACATAACACATATAACACATAACATACAATTGTTCTTATATATTGAACTCACCTTGAAATACATGGGGTTATAATATTAATTTAGGTAGCACTTCGGCTCTAAATATGACTTTTTGTGATGAAACAGGGGATTTTAGTTGAAAATCCGGCCTTACTCGGGCAGAGTTTCTAATTGAAAATATAATTTTCTCGGGAACTTTGGAGCATCGAGACTTGCTTCCGGTATTAGGGACGTTCCCTAAGTGTCGGAGGTGTTAGAGATGCCTGAGAGAGAGAGAGAGAGAGAGAGTAAAAATGTGAGAAAGAATAAAATTTGTAACCAAAAACCGGAGACCCTCGGTTACTATTTATAAGCTGCGAAGCTCCTGACTACGTTGGGCGTAAGTCCTCTGTACGATGGGTGTACGTCGAGGCGGCCCACTACGCGGGGCGTAGACCTCGTACTCGGGGCGTACCTACGATGTGTCATCAGATTGGAACTCACGCTTGGACGTGGCTGTCTTATCTGATACATGTACCTTGTGCGAAGAGAGAAAAACGTGGCCGATTACGGGTCGAATACATGCAAGTATGTTGGCCGTACGAAACGAAGTACGCTGGGTGTACCTTTCGGATAATGCTTCGAAATTTCATATATTTATATTTATAAACTTCAAAAAGTCATATCTTTTGCGTACGAGCTCCGTTTTGACGTTAAATATATCTACGCGTAGGTGAGATTATACTCTATAACTTTCATTTAGACTTTGTCGGCTAATTTTGACTTCATTTTTAATATTATATTTTTAACGGGCCGGGACACAAAAAGTCCGTTAAAAATTCATAACTTCATCATCGGAAGTTCGTTTTCGTCTGTCTTTTTACCGTTGTACTACTATTGACGAGACCTTCGATTCTCGTTTAGGTTGTGTCGGCTAAAAATCAATCGATCTTTATTTCGAGTTTTTAGCTGTCTACTGATATATCGGAGCTTAGAAAAATCAGAACTTCCTCATACGAAGTCAGATTATGACGTTCTTATTATGAAAAATATCGGTTTAGCGAATACTACGACTTTAATTTAGATCATCAGGGCTAAAAGCAGTTTATCAAAAACTTACTTTTTTTACGTCATACATCATCATGTCGATTCTATCGTGAAACTTCAAATAGTCATAACTTCTTCGTTATAACTCGGATTTCGATGAGGTTTTCACCTAAATATTTCTAAAGAGATTCTTTACAACTTTCAATAACAAAATTTTACTTATTTCAAATTTTATATTTTCGTTAAATTTCAATATTTGACATTAGATTGGAATCTCATAAGACTTCCAATATTTTCCGAGTGATTCTAAACATAGTTTTACTTCAATTCTAGTAAAAAATATATGTTAGAACTCAATAATCAATATCACATAATGTTTTATAATATTATTCATTTTTTAAAATTACATAACCTGTCTAATAGTCTCCTGAAATACAAGTTATTTGAAAGAGTTGATCAGCAATTAAGCTGGTGAGTTCATAAGATTTTAGTGATGTGAGTAAGTTGTAAAATGATGTTTGAAAATGTATATGTAAAAGTGGTGTAAGCTATAAGTTCTGTTTTGAAAAAGGTTCGCATGTTCCTCCTAGAAAATCATATATTTCCTACTTGAATGAAAGTTAAGTAAAATGACACTACAAGCCTTTCTATGGTTACTAAGTAGGTACAAGTTATATAAGTCTCAGAGTAAACAAACAATCGATTGTGCGTATCTGCCCTAAGTTCACAACCCAACGAGGAACAGAAAGTAAGGCGGATATTACACATCCCATTGGTTGTTAGATCATTGTCGTATATAACCCTGGTGTATTCACTTGTTACTCATGGAGTTAGTTGTAATGATTCCTTTATATCTAGTGAAAAGTTCTTTAAGAAATACTATATTTCTTATTGTAAAAATAGTGACCACAGTGACTACTTTTATAATAGCTTAGTTTATACTGCGATATATAATCTAATGTCGATTAGAAAGTTAATTGGGTGAACCTGCCCTAAGCCCACAACCCAACGAGGAACACAAAGTAAGGTACAAAATACACATTAAACTACCTATTGGGTATTAGTTTTATATATAAACATGGTGTATAAACTAAGGCATTATAGAGTTACTCACCAAAAGTCTTTAAAATTGTACCGGTTTAGTAAAATGGATTAAACCCTTTACTAGGAAGTATCTGGTTTTGAATACTCAAATGTACTGACTTTGTAAAGTATGTTTTGTACTAGAAAAGTGTGCTCTGACTCTGTGTATCCGTTCCAAGCCCACAACCAAACAAGGAACAGGAAATGAAGCCCACAACCAAACAAGGAACATGAAATGAAGCGGAGAGCACACATCCTATTAGCTTTCAGACCCTATTGGTATATATGTATCCTGTGATGTATACATTAAGGAATCATAAGACTAGCATTATCGTCCTATCCTTTAATCGTAGCCTTCTACCAAGGCATCTTCTGATCTGTGCTAGTCCCGACTATTGCTTTGTCGATTTGTAAAAAGTATATTTTCCCTAGTTTATAACTATCCTGACTAGAAAATAGTTCAACTTTCAGGTGGTACTGTCACCTTATAAAAGTAATGGGAAAAGTAAGTACACAGATGTCGTTTATAATGACATACGGATGTACTAAATAACCTAAAAACATATTTTTTTATTACGGTCATAATGTGAAGGCTAGAACCCTACTAAATGCTCTCCCTGTCAAGAGATTAAGGGAACCAAACGCGACCCTTGCAAATTCTTGCAAGCCGTGTAATTCACATTAAAGTTATATGATCATGTATACCCAATTTAACTATCACCTTTTGTTAAAACAATGAGTTAGTGATTCATTGGTATAATTAGATCCTGTTTGTGTGTTCTCATGCTATAGCAACTTACTTGTTTGTTATGTTCTATTTTGTTCTGAATCTCTTTACTACATGTTCTGTATGGTATTGTTTGATTCTCTTCACTGTTTGTTTGATTCTTGCATGAACTGACTCTTTGTTTGCTTCATTGTACTAGAAGTAACGAATAGCATTCTCCTAAACTATACCTATTATAGTTTACTAATGTTCTACTTGGACTGTTATTGAAAAGACTCATTTATCTACTAAGTTATGCTTGTACTTTAAAAAAAACGGAGTTTTGTGTAACTATAAAGTAACATAACTTTAAGGAGTTTTGAAATGTTTTGACAACTTATAAATAACATAAGTAACATTTTGAAAGATGTTTAACAACAAACATTTACACAATTATCATTGTGTTCAACTTGTATCCCCCCCCCCCCCCCCTTAAACAGTTAAAACAGTTAAAAGATTCATTATGGGGTATGAACTCACCTGATATGGGTGATTCAATCGGGTATGCGTGTAAGGATGAGAAGTTCCACGAATGAAGTCCCGAGACACAACAAGTCCTAAATGACATATAGGGACACATATTGACATGAATATAGTGTTTATAAATAACTATATGAAAGGAAACACCTTCTAGGACTAGGAAACACCTTGATTAACTGTTGGAATCACATGTGATTCATCAAAGGGAATTGAAATGGCATCTAAGGGTGTTTATGGTTTTGTAACCAACTCCACTTGAGTTTACGGTTGTAAACCCATGCGTTTATGGCCGTAAACTCATGGTACTTTGACCATTTTGTGATTTGAAGTCTTACAAGTCAATCCAAGCATTCCTACTTCATGTTTAAGCCTTAGGAAGTGTTTGTGGCATCAATACAATCCTAAATGGAGTTTTCAGCCCATGGACCACTTCTTCATGTGCTTGCGGCCGTAGACCCATATGGATGATGATCTTTTGATTGTTTTGAGTCCTAAACACATCAAGGTTAAGATCTAAGCTAGTTTTCCAAGGCTTGGTAGGGACTAAGGCACACATTGGCACCATTTTTAGGGTTTACGGTCCAAGAACATCTTGGACCGTAAACACCCTTGATCTTGCCTTTATTGGGTGTTTTCTTGATGATTAGAAGTGTAACAAGGCTTATAACATTCTAGGATAGGAGTACTTACTAGGTAGAAGCTTGAAAATGAGCTAAAAGTCCAAGAACACTAGTGTGTGTGCTTGGTGTTCTTGGTGAACTTGAAGATCTACACTTTTGGAATGATTTCACGGATGAAAGTGTGTTAGATCACTAGATTAAGGTAGATATCAACTAATTAGGGCTTGAAACACTTACAAGTTGAAGATCAAGAAGAAAAATTCGGATGCTACTTGAGAGGATTTGAGTTTGGATCTTTGAATTGTCAAAAAGTGATAAAAATAACTAAGTCTTACTTATATAGTCATTAGGATTTACGGCCCTAATACCATTTGGGCCGTAAACTCCAAACTCATGGGGTTTTTGGAACCAAATTGATGTACAATAAACACTAGGGCATCCTCTCTCCAGTTATCACTCAAAGTACTAACTTTAAATAACTCAAACTTATTCCAAAAAGCTTAAAAGTTAGCAGAAACAGTTTTGACTTCAGTTGAAGTGGATGGTTGTACAGAATAGAAGTTTTTGGGTTGTCACATCATCCCCCCGTTAGAAGGAATTTCGTCCCGAAATTAGCTTTCTTAGCATTACTACTGGGGTCACTCTCTTCTTATTGTCAGAATACTCACTCGTAGACTTCGCAACTTTGCACTTCCGTTCATAATAGGATTCATACCTGGTCCATCTATCATTACCTCGTGTATACAAGTCGTATATAATTATGGTTAGTAAGACGGTCGGATGTGCGACTCTGCCCCAAGTGCACAACCCAACGAGGAACAGGAGATAGGGCGGAAACACACATACTAGATCTGCATAATCATAATCATATACCACCCTCACGTATACACTGAATAGTAATAGGTGGGCTGTATTTGTCCATAGCCTCTGTGCTCGAATTTGGTCTACTGGACGAGTGGTGTTTCATGACGGTCTGCGGGCATCTGACGATAAGGCTTCGGAGAACAAAGTACTCTTTGCACGAGTACTTCAGGGGTTTAGAATACGAAAGATAAAGTTTTAGGTTTTAGGTCGGACCTTCGATACGAATGAAGAAAGTTTTGAGAACTTTCCGATTGAGGCGATAGAAACATATGAACTCAGTATGGTGAGGACCACGCCAACTCATGACGAAAGAAAATAATGGACTCTATACAAAACAAAGTTTTGGTCAAATGAAAGAAACGTCTGATATACGACAATGTATCCCTGGTATGCTTGATACTGTACTCCTAGTATGATCAACAATGTACTCCTTGTAACTGTTCTTGTGTTTCCTGTTTTCTATTTGAGGTTAACACTCCTACGTATCGTACCACTATGTGTGCATACATACAAACAAAAGTGCTCTATTAACTATAGGGATACTTTTATACCATAATCCTCGGTGGTACCACTACCATCGCCCGTTATATACAAGTTATGAATAATTAGGATGAACCAGGTAGTCGATTGAGTATCTCTGCCTCAAATCCTCAACCAATTAAGGAAAGGATACCTAATCGGAGTCACTCACTCTAAGTCTGCAACATCTTAGTTGTGCACAACCCTATTGTATATGGTGACCTATAATAGCTTCTCTAAGGGATCTTTTAGTTCTCTTGAATATTGTGGCCTATTTCAATCATGTGAGTTATTATAGTTACTTTTAAGTGTCATCCCCAAATTTTAATCTTATATGAATATAATTAATTTTAAAAGTAATTACTATTTTGAAAACACACCACTATTTGTCGACGACTCCGGGGTAGATTCTCTTGCGGTGATCATCAAAATGCGTCCATCCACGCTTGAGTTTCTTATTATTGGGCAGTACTTCTGATAGTGTCCAGTCTCACCACAGCCATAGCAGGTTTGGTTTTCTTCAACTCCGAGGACTTGGGAGATCGGTTGAGCCGGTGCTCTGCAGTAACGGACGGTGTGTCCCTTTCTGTGGCAGTTCAGACACTGCATTTCTCAGCATACTCCGGTGTGGTGAAAGTGGCACTTTCCACACTTCGGAAGGTTTCCAACATATCGATTGGCAGGTGTTGACGCAGTAGGCGTCGTAGCGGCATACATAGTACTCGCTCGTTGCTCTTGCGGGGTGTCTTGTGTTGTTCGCTTCTTCTTTCTCTTGTTCTCTGACTTCTGATTATAGTCCTCTTCCGTTGATGGCTCGGGAATAGGGACTTTTACACCATGGCGTACTCCATGGTCGTTGAGTCGCTGAGCTAGGCGTTTAGCACTATCGAACGTGGTTGGGTTAGAAGACAGCACATTTCCTTGGGTCGGAGCAGTCAGACCCCAAATGTATCTTTCTATCTTCTTGCTCTCCGAGGTAATCATCTCGGGGCATAGAGTTGCTAGATCACTGAATCGGTCAGTGTAGGTCACTATGTCTGAGCCGACCATAGTGAGATCCCACAAATCTTGTTCCAGTTTTTGAATCTCGTCTAACGGGTAGTATTCCTCCCGTATTAACTCTTTTAGGTTTTCCCAACCTATTGAGTTTGCCAGTGATAGAGTCAGTGACTTAACATGGCTATTCCACCATGTTAGGGCCTTGCCAGAGAAGTTGCAAGTAGCAAACTTCACTTTGCTTCCTTCTGGGCATAAACAGATTTCGAAGACCGACTCTGTTTTCTCGAACCATTGCATGAGGGCAATGACTCCTTCAGTCCCGTTAAAGGACAATGGCTGGCATCTGGTGAATTCTTGTAGGAGAACTCTCCCGGGCGCACAGGGACCTCACCTTGAGTAGAATCAGTAGGCGTTTCACCTCCACCTGTACTGATGGGGTGATATTGAGCCATGGCTGTTGCCACAGCCGCGGCCACTGCAGCGTTTATAGTTGCCATATCTATTTGCGAAGGAGGCGGCGTTGGAGTTATCGGAGTAGTGTGTCTGGGTGATCTATGAGGAGGCATCTTTGCTAACAAAAAACAAAGATGAATTAGAATGAGTTTATAGCAATGGACACAATTCGAAAGCTGAAAATACAAGGTTATCCTAGTTCTGGATGTATCGGGTCCTGACTTCCATAGGGTCCTAGAAACAATTCATAAATGAGTCTATACGTAATAAACTCTATGAAATTGAAATAACTATCATCGAATGAATATTTGTTTCCTGAATAACTGTTACCAGTTGCATATAAGAAAATAATCCTAACACATGTAATGTGAGCAGTGTTTCCACTCGCTCGCTAAATTAACACGATTAATATTTATTAGTGTGACGTGTAAGACGTTTTGGTTACTTCGGCTGATCTTTTCTTGAAAACTTCTCATGAACTTGTCCTTGTTCTTCCTGGATTCTTCTGTTGTATACTATGTGTAACAACGTGAATTTTCAAAACAAATTTTTCATTTCTTAAAACATATTTTCATCCAAATCAAGTCATAAAATCCAATGTATCATAACATAATACAAATCATGTAAATCCCAAGATCATAAATAAATCCTCTGATAGTGTGTTCAGATCACGTCGGCGCCTTCCCACAATCCTCGCAAGTACTTGAAACACGTAACACAACAACTGTAAGCATAAATGCTAAGTGAATACCCTAAAATACTACTTACGCACATATGCCCTTCCACGCCATGACCTTCCGGTCCATGTGTCTCAGGGGACTTCCGTCCCAACCCGGTAAACCTTCCAGTCCTACCCGCGTCGACCTTACGGTCCACATCCCAATGCCTTCCAGCCTATAACATATATGCCTTCTGGCCCATAACATAAAACCTTCCGGCCCATATCAAGCATACCATACATAGCACATACAAACGGTTAACTTATCATATACAATGCATACAACTCATAACATATCCGACCTTCCGGTCACACAGTAATACCCTTCCGGGTACAGTATAGTGACAAAACTCCTCTCGTGGAAAGTCTAGAATCTCACGTGCTCGCTATCTCCGAATCTCGAAACGAAAACCCAACCCCACCTAATCATAACGAAATATCATTCTAATTAATATAGACTTCTAAGACCAGGCTTCACCCTTTTTATTATTCCTCAGAGGGGTAAAATACCATTTTACACTTCCTTGACTCATGTTGACCAAAACCCTAAAAGTCAACGAAAGTCAACTGACCACAGTACGCGGGGCGTACCAGCTTTTGTACACGGGGCATACATCGATGAGTCACAATCAGGGGTCGCAACCCCTTACGCTGTGCATACTGGGAGTTACGCCCAACGTAAATCCCAGATTCAGCCATACCATATTTCTTGTCTTAAATGGTTAAGACACTCCTTCAACTTCCAGATCTGGCTCTCTTTAAGCCTCCTAATCCATAAAGTCGGAACCATTAAGCCTTGGCATGGTTGTAAGGGCTCCTACACCCTCTAATACCTTCCTTTTCACCACCAAAGATCTAGATCTCATGCATGGCTAAATATATACGTCCCAGATCATATTTTATGAACATACAACTCAAATAGACCTGGAATATGGTAGATCTAAGCCAATGGAGACTACTTTCTCATAAAGTCTCCATCTTTGGGACCAAAACCCTAGAAATTGGTCCATGAAGCATACCATAAGAACTACAAGGCAAGATCTGAACTTTTTGCCTTAGGAAGAAGCTCCAACCTTTGCTATTCACGGATATACACTTGTACACCAACTTCTAGCCTCCACAATGGACTCCTCTTCCCTTTTGCTACCTTGAAATGACACCTCAAAGCTTAGAACACTCACAAACAAGCTATGAACGAAGGAACAACTCTCTTAGGGTTTCTTTCTGAAGGATGGTGTCTGAGGAACCAAGCCATCTCATTCCTTTTATAGCCAACAACCCAAATTAGGGTTTTGGGTCTGGACCGGTTACGCCTGGCGTAACCTTGGGTACGCCCAGCATACCCGGTGATGACGTGTTTCAATGAGGCGCGCGATTACGCGCAGCGTACTCCTTGTACGCCCAACGTACTCACCCAACACAAAGGCCCAAAAATGACAAATAAATACAGATGAAGGGCTAATCGGTTGTACCTGAATTTTAGGCTGTTACAATTCTCCCCCACTAGAACCAGACTTCGTCCCCGGAGGCTTACACCGAAAACAATTATGGATGCTGCTCCTGCATCTCCGACTCAGACTCCCACGTCAGCTCGGACCCCTTCCGATGTTGCCACTGCACTTGCACCAAGGGCACTTCCTTGTTCCTCAGAACCTTAACCTTTCGATCCTTAATTGCCACTGGTCTCTCAACATAGTTCAGGCCCGCATCCACCTGAATATCCTCTAATGGTACCACAGCCGACTCGTCGGCAATACACTTCCTCAACTGCGACACATGAAAGCTGTCGTGAATCTGACCCAGCTCCGCAGGTAGATCCAAATGGTAGGCTACCCTACCTACCCTCGCGATTACCCTGAAAGGTCCAATATATCGAGGTCCCAACTTGCCCCTCTTCCTGAATCGAATCACTCCTTTCCAAGGAGAGACCTTTAAGAGTACCAGTCCACCAACCTAAAACTCGAGCTCGGACCGACGCCTGTCCGCATAACTCTTCTGGCGACTCTGAGCGGTCAACAATCTCTGCCTGACCTGCTGTATCTGCTCTATCATCTGAAGCACAATCTCCGTACTACCCATTACCCGATGCCCCACCTCTCCCCAGCAGATGGGGGTCCGACACCTCCTCCCATACAACCGCTCAAAGGGTGGCATACCAATGCTGGCTGTTGTTGTACGAAAACTCTGCCAAGGGTAAATAGGTGTCCCAACTCCCTCCAAAATCCAAAAAACACGCTCGGAGCATATCCTTGAGCGTCTGAATCATCCGCTCACTCTGCCCGTCCGTTTGTGGGTAGTATGCGGTATTGAAATGCAGCCTCGTACCTAACTCCTTGTGAAACTTCTTCCAAAATCTGGAAGTAAATCGTACGTCTCGATCTGAAACAATCGACACCGGAACCCCATGCCGCGATACCACCTCCCTTACATACAATTCTGCCAACCTCTCAGCAGAAAAGCTCTCACTGATAGCAAGAAAATGAGCGCTCTTCGTCAACCTATCCACAATTACCCAAATTACATCGACTCCTCGCGCAGTCCTTGGCAATTTGGTGATAAAATCCATGGTAATATGTTCCCACTTCCACTCGGGAATCTCCAGCGGTTGCAGCTTACCATACGGACGCTGGTGCTCGGCCTTAACTTAGCGACAAGTTAGGCACCTCTCGACGAACCATGCAACATCCCTCTTCATACAGGGCCACCAATACTCCTTTAGGTCCAAATACATCTTAGTAGCTCCAGGATGGATCGATAACTTCGATCGATGTGCCTCTTCAATCAAAATGGTACGCGTCGTGCCCACAAACGGTACCCAAATCCGACCCTAAAATGTCATAAGTCCCCGACTATCGGTAATGAACTCTGGTCTCACAGCCTCAGCCTGGGCCCCTCGGATGGTGTCTAATACCGGAGTCATCACCATCACTCTCATACAAATGTCTCAGATTGGGGTGCTCTCCGTCCTACGGCTCAAAGCATCGGCTACGACATTAGCCTTGCCCGAGTGGTACAGGATCTCACAATCATAATCCTTCACCACATCCAACCATCTCCTTTGGCGCTTCTTCAGGTTTGGCTGATCCATCAAGTACTTCAGACTCTTGTGGTCCGTGTATATCGTACACCAAACCCCATATAGATAGTGCCGCCAGATCTTGAGGGCAAACACCATAGCCCCCAACTCCAGATCGTGGGTGGGATATCTCGACTCATGAGGCTTTAGCTGCCTCGATGCATACGCTATGACGTGCCCCCTCTGCATAAGCACTGCCCCTAACCCAGATATGGATGCATCACAATATACCACAAAATCCTCCATCTCTTCCGGGAGTGCGAGCACCGGGGCCTCGCACAACTTCTGACGAAGGGTCTCAAATGAGGACTGCTGCTCCGGACCCCATGAAAATGCAACACCTTTCCGGGTCATCTTGGTAAGTGGCACGACGATCTTGGAGAAATCCCTAATAAACCTCCGATAATAGCAGGCAATTCCCAGAAAGCTCCTGATCTCAGTGGGTGATCTCAGCACCTCCCATCTCATCACCGCCTCGATCTTGGCCGGATCGACCAATATCCCCTTCTGGTTAACAAGATGTCCTAGGAACTGGACCTCTCGTAACCAAAAAGCACACTTGGAGAATTTGGCATACAACCTCTCCGATCTCAGAACTCCAAGGATATCCCTCAAATGCTCCTCATGCTGCTCTCTAGACCACGAATATACCAAAATATCATCAATGAATACGATCACCGACCGATCCAGCATCGGCCTGCACACCCTGTTCATGAGATCCATGAACGCAGCTGAGGCATTGGTGAGCCCAAAAGGCATCACCACAAACTCGTCATGTCCATAACGAGTTCTGAATGTAGTATTCTGGATATCTTCATCCCGAATCCTCATCTGATGATAACCCGACCTCAAGTCTATCTTGGAGAACCAAGATGCCCCCTGCAACTGATCGAACAAATCATCGATCCTAGGTAATGGATACCGGTTCTTGACCGTCAACTTGTTCAATTCCAGGTAATCAATACACATCCGGTGTGAACCATCTTTCTTCTTGACAAAAAGGATCGGTGCTCCCCAAGGCGAGCTACTCGGTCGAATAAACCCCTTCCCCAACAGCTCCTGAAGCTGGGAGGATAACTCCTGCATCTCTAGCGGCGCGAGGCGATAAGGCGCATTGGCGATAGGTGCTGCTCCCGGAATCAAATCCATACGGAACTCTACTTGTCTTTCCGGAGGCACACCCGGTAGTTCCTCGGGAAAAACATATGGGAACTCGCACACTACCGCAACCTCGTCAACCGAACTTGGCCTCCTTGTGGCCACTCGTGCGTCCATCACATAGGCTATGAATCTACTGCAGCCCTGCTGCAAACTTTGTCTCGCCCTGGCAGTCGAACAAAAAGCTGACCCACACCGGGTCCCCTCGACATACACAGTAAGCACTCCCGCACTAGGGTCTCGTATAGTCACCAGCTGTTTCTCGCAGTCAATGACCGCTCCAAACTTACTCAACTAGTCCATGCCCACGATGACAAAGACATCTCCCATCGCGATAGGAACTAGATCTATAGGGAAATTAACACCAAAAATCTCGAGCACACATCCTCGAATCACGTCGGTGGTATATACCGCTTTCTCATCAGCTATGGAAACCCTCAGAGGTCAACTCGTCACCTCTCGATCAATACCGATGTGCTGACTAAAAGCCAGAGATACAAAAGACCGACTCGCACCCGAGTCAAATAATACCAAGGCAGGTACAGAATTCACAAGAAAAGTACCTACGCATATCATAATATAAGCACAACATCTCAGCATAGAAAAAATAAATACACGAAAGAATACATACCGGCCACGACATCGGGCGTCGCGCGGACCTCCTCTGCAGTCAACTGAAAAGCTCTCCCACGAGCCCTCGGAGCCTCGGCCTTCACCGGTCGAGTCTCAGTAGCCCTAGCAGAAGGCGCAGATCCCTGGAGGAGCTGAGGACACTCGGCCTTCCGATGGCCAGTCTGGTTGCAATGGAAGCAAACCATAAATCCCTTGGGGCAATCCCTAGCGATGTGCCCCTCCTTCCCACATTTGTAGCAAGCACCTGATCGACAGGCCCCCTCATGACCCTTGCCGCACTTTCCATAAGTGCGGCCCTTCTGACCTCCCGTCCTCGAATCGGTGGACTTGGTCCGCTTGGCTGCCGGCTGGGACTAAGTCGGCCGCCGATCCACCCGCTGAGACTCGGCCTCCTCCCTGGACTGAGTCTCTAACTCGATCTCCCTCTTCCGGGCATTTACCTGGAGCTCAGCAAATGTCCGGTATGTTGAGTTCGATACGAACTCCCGAATGTCCCTCCTCAGTATACCCAAAATATCGGCTCATCCGTTCCTGCTCAGTGGACACCTGCTCAGGGCAGAACATCGCCCTCTCATGAAACTTCCGGGTGACCACAACAATTGAATCGTTACCCTGCTTGAGGGTCAAGAACTCCTGAACCAGTCGTCCCTTCTCCACTGGGGGAACATACTCATCTCTGAACATGGTGGTGAATCTCTCCCAAGTCACTACTGAAATCTCCGCAAGAGTGAAGTTCGCCGTCACGAACTTCCACCAATCCTTCGCTCCCAGGCGGAGCTGGTTCAAAGCGAACCGTACCCTCAGATGCTCCGGACATGAACACGTATAGAAGCATCCCTCAATGTCAGAAATCCATCGCATCGCAGCGATCGGACCCTGCATCCCATCAAACTCGGGTGGCTTCGTGTTGCTGAACTCCCGGAACAACAACGAGTCACCTCCCTAAGGTCTGGCAGCAGCCACAGCTGCTGTAGCTGCAGCGGCCACAGCGTTAGTCAGCACGGCGTACCGCTCATCAAAAGTCTCCAACAGCGAGGTCTTGATAGACCCAAACATCTTCAGAATCTCGGCCCGGATTGCCACAACCACCTCATCGTGGATCATCTGACGAAGCTCCTTGTCACTCACACCGCTCCTCCTAGGTCTGTGGCGTGTCCCAACCATAATGCCTCTTAAATACAACATATAAAATATCAGAGACCCAATCGAGCATACTCGCACTCGATAACGCAACCCTACTCGACCTCCGATACCCAAAGGATTCTTACTTGGACTACCCACTGATCTGGTGTCTTTAGTAGTACAGGCCCTATACTACTGACTACACCGCATCAGCATTCACCCCAAGTCCTCCTCCTTGGAACCCGGATCACAAGTACTCTATTCTTGCTATGCACTGGCTACCTACTCGCTCTCAAAGCATCTCATAGCAGCAGGTTTTCCCTAGACTAAGGCATCACAAATCAGGCCACTCTAGTCCTAATATGAATACCTAGTCTACTCTAGCATGCATAACATATCATAACATATCTCATAACACATATTGTAAGGGTATTTTGGGGATTTTACCGTTTGGGCACTGGCTGACCGTACACACTGCTTCTTCTTTGGTTATCACAAAATCTCTTATAAAATTTTATGCTTTTATTATTGAAATTTTTTTTTCTCAAATCCTTGGTTTGAGTTCAGTTACGCCCGAAGGTGCACCCGAATCCCTCAAACCAAGGCTCTGATACCAACTTGTAACAACGTGAATTTTCAAAACAAATATTTCATTTCTTAAAACATATTTTTCATCCAAATCAAGTCATAAATTCCAATGTATCATAACATGATACAAATCATGTAAATCCCAAGATCATAAATAAATCCTCTGATAGTATGTACAGATCACGTCGGCGCCTTCCCACGGTCCTCGCTAGTACCTGAAACACGTAACACAACAACTGTAAGC
Organism: Lactuca serriola; assembly: GCF_051521515.1. Lineage (NCBI taxonomy): Eukaryota > Viridiplantae > Streptophyta > Magnoliopsida > Asterales > Asteraceae > Lactuca > Lactuca serriola. Next base: position 214,506,286 of record NC_136408.1, on the reverse strand, counting down.
ATAAATGCTTAGTGAATACCCCAAAATACTACTTACGCACATACGCCCTTCCAGGCCATGACCTTCCGGTCCATGTGTCTCAGGGGACTTCCGTCCCGACCCGGAAAACCTTCCGGTCCTACCTGCGTCGACCTTACGGTCCCCATCACAATGCCATCCGGCCAATAACATATATGCCTTCCGGCCCATAACATAATGCCTTCTGGCCCATATCAAGCATAGCATACATAACACATACAAACGGTTAACTTATCATATACAATGCATACAACTCATAACATATCCGACCTTCTGGTCACATAGTAATACCCTTCCGGGTACAGTATAGTGAGAAAACTCACCTCGTGGAAAGTCTAGAATCTCACGTGCTCGCTATCTCCGGATCTCGAAACGAAGACCCAACCCCGCCTAATCATAACAAAATATCATTCTAATTAATATAGACTTCTAAGACCAGGCTTCACCCTTTTTATTATTCCTCAGAGGGGAAAAAGACCATTTTACCCTTCCTTGACTCATGTTGAGCAAAACCCTAAAAGTCAACGAAAGTCAACTGACCATAGTACGTGGGGCGTACCAGCTTCTGTACGCGGGGCGTACATCGATGAGTCACACTCGGGGGTCGCAACCCCTTACGCTGTGCGTACTGGGAGTTACGCCCAACGTAAATCCCAGATTCAGCCATACCATATTTCTTGTCTTAACTGGTTAAGACACTCCTTCAACTTCCAGATCTGGCTCTCTTTAAGCCTCATAATCCATAAAGTCGGAACCTTTAAGCCTTGGCATGGCTGTAAAGGCTCCTACACCCTCTAATACCTTCCTTTTCACCTCCAAAGATCTAGATCTCATGCATGGCTAAATATATATGTCCAAGATCACATTTTTATGAACATACAACTCAAATGGACCTGGAATATGGTAAATCTAAGCCAATGGAGACTACTTGCTAATAAAGTCTCCATCTTTGGGACCAAAACCCTAGAAATTGGTCCATGAAGCATACCATAAGAACTACAAGGCAAGATCTGACCTTTTTCCCTTAGGAAGAACCTCCAACCTTTGCTATTCACATATCTACACTTGTACACCAACTTCTAGCCTCCACAATGGACTCCTCTTCCCTTTTGCTACCTTGAAATGACACCTCAAAGCTTAGAACACTCACAAACAAGCTATGAACGAAGGAACAACTCTCTTAGGGTTTCGTTCTAAAGGATGGTGTCTGAGGAACCAAGCCATCTCATTCCTTTTATAGCCAACAGCCCAAATTAGGGTTTTGGGTCTAGACCGGTTACGCCCGGCGTAACGTTGGGTACGCCCAGCGTACCTGGTGATGACATGTTTAAATGAGGCGCGCGAGTACGCGCAGCGTACTCCTTGTACGCCCAACGTACTCGCCCAACACAAAGGCCCAAAAATGACAAATAAATAAAGATGAAGGGCTAATCGGTTGTACCTGAATTTTGGGCTGCTACACTATGAGGGAGTGGTTACGTTTATCTGGGCTTGTCATGCGAGAATGGAAGTGACTAATGAACCTATGAGCTTTAAGGTAACTTTATGGGGTGATCCTTATGGAATTCTCCTATAATTGTATAAGGTACACAAGTTTGTATATAACTGAAGATCAAATAGACTTTCGAATAATTGATCCCACCTCAACACTACACCCTTAAGAGGAATGAATAGCGAAGCGTAGGTTATAGATTCTATGTCTATAAGATCCTGATTATATATAACACTTCAGGAATATACCTTGCAAGATTATAGACTTATCAGTAAGAGTCCTTTAAGTTCTCATGTAAGTTATTTATCTGACCTAAAATACTCCTATAGTATTCTAACTCTTAATCTACTCGTTCTGTGTTCTCTTGACTGGTGTTCAAGTAAGTTTTAACTCTGTTGCAACACCACATCATTCCCAAACACATGTCAGTCACATCTTGAATGAATATAGTTGATCAGGATATATTGATCCTATCTATGATTACATAACTATTCAGGTTGACGACAGTGTCCAACCTTTAAATACTTTAGTTCTGTTCTCCTCGTGACACTAGTTCTATTATGTACATGTACGAGCACGTAGGTATATTTTTATAACCTGTAGTTATAATCCAAAATATATCATTATCTAGAGCAGTTAAGCCCCATTGTATTTATAGTTGTATATCTTTTATCGGTTGATATACTTAGTTCACTATAAACAATGCTCTGATACCAATCTGTCACACCCCAAAACCGGAACGGTGGAAACATTCAGGGGTGGAGGACGTCATGTTTAGTATCACGAGATATGTATATGGTAAGCAAGTAATGAACAACCATTTCATTTAGAAAGAAAGTGTTTACAATGTGTGTGTTCACAAAAGATAGAATTCATAAACAAATAACAAAACAAGACTTGAAGCTATAATGCTTCATCTTCTGAATCCCCAGCACGAGCACCTGTCTAATAGTCTCCTGAAAATACATGTTATTTGAAAGAGTTGATCAGCAATTAAGCTGGTGAGTTCTGTTTTGAAAAAGGTTTGCATGTTCTGTTTTGAAAAAGGTTTGCATGTTCCTCCTAGAAAATCATATATTTCCTACTTGAATGAAAGTTAAGTAAAATGACACTACAAGCCTTTCTATGGGTACTAAGTGGGTACAAGTTATATAAGTCTCGGAGTAAACAAACAATCGATTGCACGTATTTGCCTTATGTTCACAACCCAACGAGGAACAGAAAGTAAGGCGGATAGCACACATCCCATTGGTTGTTAGATCGTTGCCGTATCTAACCCTGGTGTATTCACTTGTTACTCATGGAGTTAGTTGTAATGATTCCTTTATATCTAATGAAAATTTATTTAAGAAAACCTATATTTCTTATAGTAAAATTAGTGACCACGGTGACTACTTTTATAATAGCTTAGTTTATACTGCGATATATAATCTAACATCGATTAGAAAGTTAATTGGGTGAATCTACCCTAAGCCTACAACCCAACGACGAACATGAAGTAAGGCAGCAAATACACATTTAACTACCTATTGGGTATTAGTTTTATATATAAACATGGTGTATAAACTAAGGTATTATAGAGTTACTCACCTAAAGTCTTTAAAATTGTACCGGTTTAATAAAATGGATTAAACCCTTTACTGGGAAGTTTCTAGTTTTGAATACTCAAAAGTATTGACTTTGTAGAGTATGTTTTGTACTAGAAAACCCTGCTCTGACTCTGTTTCCTATAACCTAACCCATACCTGGTACACTTATGATGACTTAATGTATACTAAGCATACATATGTATAGAATCGAGTAGATAATAGATTGGGTGAATCCGTTCCAAGCCCACAACCAAACAAGGAACAAGAAATGAAGCGGAGAGCACACATCCTATTAGTTGGCGGACCCCATTGGTATATATGTATCCTGTGATGTATACATTAAGGAATCATAAGACTAGCATTATGGTCCTATCCTTTAATCGTAGCCTTCTACAAAGGCATCTTCTGATCTGTACTAGACCCGACTATTCCTTTGACGATTTGTAAAAGTATATTTTCCCTAGTTTATAACTATCTTGACTAGAAAATAGTTCAACTTTCAAATTGTACTGTCACTTTATGAAAGTAATGGGAAAAGTAAGTACACAGATGTCGTTTATAATGACATACGGATGTACTAAATAACCTAAAAACATATTTGTTTTATTACGGTCATAATGTGAAGGCTAGAACCTCTACTAAATACTCTCCCTGTCAAGAGATTAAGGGAAAAAAACGCGACCCATGCCAATTCTTGCAAGCCGTGTAATTAACATTAAAGTTATATGATCATGTATACCCAATTTAACTATCACCTTTTGTTAAAACAATGAGTTAGTAATTCATTGGTATAATTAGATCATGTTTGTATGTTCTCATGCTACAGCAACCTAACTTGTTTGTTATGTTCTGTTTTGTTCTGAATCTCTTTACTAGATGTTTTGTTTGGTATTGTTTGATTCTCTTCACTGTTTGTTTGATTTTTTCATGAACTGACTCTTTGGGTGCTGCATTGTACTAGAAGTAACGAATAGCATTCTCCTAAACTATACCTATTATAGTTTACTAATGTTCTACTTCGACTATTATTGAAAAGACTCATTTATCTACTAAGTTATACTTGTACTTAAAAAAACGGGGTTTTGTGTAACTATAAAGTAACATAACTTTAAAGAGTTTTGAAATGTTTTGACAACTTATAAATAACATAAGTAACATTTTGAAAGATGTTTAACAACAAAAATTTACACAATTATCATTGTGTTCAACTTGTATTCCCCTCTTAAACAGTTAAAACAGTTTAAAGATTCATTATGGGGTATGAACTCACCTGATGTGGGTGATTCAATCGGGTATGCGTGTAAGGATGAGAAGTTCCACGAATGAAGTCCTGAGACATAACAAGTCCTAAATGACATATAGGGACACATATTGACATGAATATAGTGTTTATAAACTACTATATGAAAGGAAACACCTTCCAGGACTAGGAAACACCTTGATTAAGTGTTGGAATCACATGTGATTCATCAAAGGGAATTGAAATGGCATCTACGGGTGTTTACGGTTTTGTAACCAACTCCACTTGAGTTTATGGTCGTAAACCCATGAGTTTATGGCCGTAAACTCATGGTACTTTGACCATTTTGTGATTTTAAGTCTTACAAGTCAATCCAAGCATTCCTACTTCATGTTTAAGCCTTAGGAAGTGTTTGTGGCATCAATACACTCCTAAATGGAGTTTTTAGCCCATGAACCACTTCTCCATGTGCTTGTGGCCGTAAACCCATATGGATGACGGTATTTTGATTGTTTTGAATCCTAAACACGTCAAGGTTAGGATCTAAACTAGTTTTCCAAGGCTTGGTAGGGACTAAGGCAAACATTGGCACCATTTTTAGGGTTTACCGTCCAAGAACATCTTGGACCGTAAACACCCTTGATCTTGCCTTTATTGGGTGTTTTATTGATTATTAGAAGTGTAAAAAGGCTTATAATACTCTAGGGTAGGAGTACTTACTAGGTAGAAGCTTTACAAGGAGCTAAAAGTCCAAGAACACTAGTGTGTGTTCTTGGTGTTCTTAGTGAACTTGAAGATCTACACTTTTGGAATGATTTCACAGATGAAAGTGTGTTAGATCACTAGATTAAGGTAGATATCAACTAATTAGGGCTTGAAACACTTACAAGTTGAAGATCAAGAAGGAAAATTCGGATGCTACTTGAGAGGATTTGAGTTTGGATCTTGGAATTGTGAAAAAGTGATAAAAATAACTAAGTCTTACTTTTATAGTCATTAGGATTTACAGACCTAATACCATTTGGGTCGTAAACTCCAAACTCTTGGGTTTTTTGGAACCTAATTGATGTACAATAAACACTAGGGCATCCTCTCTCCAGTTATCTCTCGAAGTACTAACTTTAAATCACTCAAACTTATTCCAAAAAGCTTGAAAGTTAGCAGAAACAGTTTTGACTTCAGTTGAAGTGGATGGTTGTACAGAATAGAAATTTTTGGGTTATCACAGAACTTAATTAAACACATCAACTCAGTCCTGACCGGGCGCGACACACAAGTCAACACAAAATCATCGAGGGGCCCAAGATATCGTTTTTTGTTGGGTTATGGCATATCTACATTCCTATGTAATCATGCAATCCTAATTGCTTTTAATCTATGTTTTTCACTAACTGTCAATGCAAATAGAATATGAAAGCAATAACCCTAGATCTATCATATAATTTTTGAAATCCATATGAAATTAGGGTTAGAAGATTACCTCACTTTTTATGTAGTAATAACAAGACAATCTTGAAGATCCTTGACTCTTGTTCAGGACGTGTGCACACAAAGAATTTCCATCTCGATGTGTGCATGCCAATAGGGCTTGAGTAACTTTGTACTTTTCAAGTCGACGAAAAAGTGGGTGAGGGCGAATCACAGGAGGAGGTGGAGAAAGGGAATGATTTCCAGTTCCACCAATGCACGAAGAAGGGAATGATCTTTCTCCTTAGCGGCACGTGGAAGATCATCATAACACGGAAAGCTTTTTTCAAAGGATTGAGGAAGAAAATAGTTGTCAAAAGTAGACATCTATAGAAAGGGAGAGAATTCAAGTAAGTTGATTTACATCCTTAATATAAAACCCAAATGAACTATTAAGGCTTGGACCCAACATAATAATTCACAATTTGGAAGAGGGATTCCGTAATCCAATTGAAAATTATTTGAAGGAAGGAAAATGACGATTTACCAATTCCACCACAAAAAACAAAATATTAAACGAATTAGTTTTAGATGAAATTCCTATATCTTTTGAGATTCATTGAACTTTTCAATGGCATGTTTAATCTCGATTACGCTCTCTCTTTGTGATTCGGATGTCAAGGATTACAAAAAAGATGTGAATAACCATGCAAATTAGCTTGGTACTCTCGATGTCATTTATCACCTAATCAATGTGCCGGTCAACCACATACACTCCACTAATGGCCAATAAGGTGCAATGTGCAATTTCATGGATTTGCATCAAATTCACATTTTTCCTAAAGTAATAAGATTGGGAATATTATAAAAGTGTTTAGTCACTTGATAATTCATTATACTTTTAATGAGGGTTTAATGTCTTGTCCTACCTCTTTAGCTAACGACCCTCCACTAGTCAAGAGTGTAGTAGGTAAGAGTGGTTACCCAATGACGGTCATTTTATAGGCCGCTTCCTTAAACACCTCTTATAGACCAGCTTTGTGAATGAGTCCTACTAATGGTAAGAATGACTTTTCTTTTATATATATATATATATATATATATATATATATATATATATATATATATATATATATATATATATACAGAGAGAGAGAGAGAGAGAAAGAGAGAGATTAACCTTTCAATTTTATATAGTATAAGGGTGTATTTTAAACTTTTAAAATATGAATGTTTAATCTTTTAATAAATTAACCTTTTTAATTTAATTAAATCTAAACCATTTTATGGATTTATTAATTGTCTTTTAATTAATCTTTTAATTCAATTATTAAGATAAAACTGCAAAAATGGTCCCTATGGTATGCATTTTTTTGGGATTTAGTCCAAACCATGACTTTTTTGGCTTCGAGGTCCTTTTGGACTAGTTTGTATGTGAAAATAGTCACTCGCAAAATTGAAATGAATATAATACCCTTAGGGTATTATTTTTCACTTTTCTTTCATTCTTTTAAAATTAATATTTATTTATTTATTTTAACAATTAAAAAATAGAGGACCCACCTCTCTCTCTTTCTCTCTCTCTCTCTCTCACTCTCTCTCTTTGTCTCTCTCTCTCTCTCTCTCTCTCTCTCTCTCTATATATATATATATATATATATATATATATATATATATATATATATATATATATCGTTTCACACACAAATATACATAACCAGATGAAGTCATTCATCCTCCATCCTACTCTCTGAGATGTCCCAAATCTCCAAATTCACTCCCAATGTCCTCTTTGTTTTCCTTTATATCATGACTGGAACCATTCTCTTCACCTCCAACTTACCCAACCACAATAAAATAGAAGATTAAAAGGAAAAATCCCAATCGATTTCAATCAACATCGATCCTTCATCATCCACCTTATCAGATCTTTTAATGTATTCAATCTGACTCCGACGCTGCTCAATATGCTGATTTCAATCAACATTGATCCTCTGGCCATCATTTGTTTATCACCTTTACCTAGAAATATGAATCGATTTCAGAGGTCAAGAAATCAAACAAAATAACTGATGTGTACATTTCGGGTGTAATTGTGTTGATCTTCGTGACTCACTTTCACAACAAAGACAAACTAACGCAATAAGGAAAGGATTCTAACATACATAATCGGCCTTGGAGTGCCTGATCAGAGTCTAACCGCCATTCTTTCAGTCCTCATCTTATTGATCAGTTTAACCACTGGTTGAAATATGTTGTACAACACCCAAGCGATGTCTGGAACTTCATAGATCTCTTAGTAATGCTCTCTCTCTCTCTCTCTCTATATATATATATATATATATATATATATATATATATATATATATATATCCTCTCTTTTATATCTTCATCGTCTGACAAAACCATCTCACACCTCTCCTCTACACCATATACAGCCCGCCAGAGTGAATCGAGCTTAGAAAGCTCATTTACACAAAGATCATGGGTCTTTTTGTGTGTGTATGATGGTATTTACACAAAGATCTTAAGTTGTAAGTGAAATTTCCCTTTCTCTTTCTGTAAGTGTTTGTATCTGAAAGCAACAATGGGAGGTAAAGTATGTTGGTGAGCAACATGGACTTGGGTTTTGATGGTGACATGATAATGAATGTGGACAACAATGGAGATGATGGTGGTAGTGTTGATGGGTTTTTGTCAAGGAATAGGGGAAAGGGATTACAGTTTGGAACGAGTGTTGATGGGTTTCCTAATCTAACACACACTCACACAGGTCCTCTATTATTTTTTTAATTGTTAAAATAAATAAATAAATTTTAAATTTTAAATAAATGAAAGAAAAATGAAAAATAAATACCCTAAGGGTATTATAGTGATTTCAATTTTCGGTGGGACTATTTTCACATATAAACTAGTCCAAAAGGAGCACGAAGCCAAAAAATTCATGATTTGGACTAAAACCCTAAAAAAACGCATACATAGGAACCATTTTTTCAATTTTGTCAATTATTAATAAAGTCCATAAAGATATCTTCTAGGTTTTTCCATTTAAATTTCCAAAAATAAACTTTTAATTTCAAATTTAAATTATAAAACGAAAATGGTGTATTTTAAAACTTTTCAAAATACTAAGTCAAATTTTGAATCAAAATAATTTTATCAGTATCGAAATTTAACAAAATCCTTTAATTATGATAAGGATATCATATTACCTTTCAGAAAATCCAGTTTTAGGCATTAAAAACGAATTTTATCCTAATCAAAATGAGATCTGAAAAATGAAAAATCAAGCAATCGACGAGTCAACTTGGACAAAGAACTCGTTGAATTCATACATGAACTCGTCGAGTTCCTCCACTAGACAGCTAAAAATGATTTTGTGCTACTTAGGATAGTTCACTAATGCATCAATTCAATTGAAAAACATCCTAGGCTCTGATACCACTGATGGCTTATGAGCATATTTACATTCCTATGTGATCATGCAACCCTAATTGCTTTGGATCTAAGTTTTTCACTGATTGAACATGCAAATAAAATACGAAAGTAATAACCCTAGATCTAGCATACAATTTTTGAAATCCACATGAAATTAGGGTTAGAAGATTACCTCACTTGTTATGTAGTAATAACAAGACAATCTTGAAGATCCTTTACTCTTGAAAGCTTAGTGCCCTAAATTTTTCACCTCTAATGGAGTCACAAACACCCAATGCAACAAGATGAGAGAAGAGAGAATAATTTTGGCTAGGGTATCTAATACACAAGCTATGGCCGAAAATTCCATGTGGCTGGTTTTCTTTATATAACTGTGGGTTGCTAGCGTTTCTAGAGGAAACCCTGATTCTTGCTTAAGGCTTAAGCAGCCCATGTGTCACACCCCAAAACCACGAACGGCGGAAACGTTCAGGGGTGGAGAACATCATGTACAGTATCACAACAGTGTAATATAAAAAACAAGCAACAACATCATCCATTGCATAATAAGTAAAGTTTTAATACATGTGTGTTCTTTCATTGTAGTAAGACACCAAAAATATACAATCAAAATAAAAGACGAGACTTGTCTGCTCCGTCTTCTCAAAACCTGGCCTCCGTACCTGTCTACTGATGACCTGAGAATACAAGTTATTTTGAAAGCGAGTATCAGCTTTAAAGCTGGTGAATTCATAAGTATATAAGTGTCATTGCCTTGTTTGTGAAAATCTGTTATGAAGGCCATGTAAATCGTTAAATGAAAATGTTAATGTACGTATGAAAAACACTAGAAAATCCCTTATTTTCTATCAGTTTGAGATGTAGTCTTCTACCAAGACCCGAATGTTTTGTTTGTAAAATGATAGTTTTTCCTTTGTATTGACTAGTACTAAAAGTGCTTAGTCTAACTCATCGTTTATGTGAATGTATCACAAAATAAAGTAAACAGGAAAAATGTACTACTGTAAGTGTTGTCACTGGGTACTTGGACTAACACAACATCGCATTAAGCGAAATATGTAACCTAATGAACATCCGAAGATTGTCCAGAAGTATTAATGTAAGTGTCATCGCTGGGTACTAGGAGTAACACATCATCGCAAAAAGCGAAAGGTATAACCTAATGAACATCCGAAGATTGTCCAATTGTCCTCTATAGCAGCAGCAGGTGGGTGGAAGGGTTAGTCCCAATCGATCTACCTAATATAAGTAGTAACCTTGGACCTTCGTAGATGGTCATCAACCACTAGTGCTAATAAGTGGGATTCGGAATGGTAAGTCCCGCCTAGATATCCCATTGAACCGGGATAGGAAAGATAATTTACACAGAAGGTACTAATAAATTATCCTCGTAGTTCTAAGTACAGGTATCCAGGTAAGTGAATATAGGATAATGCACATATGTAACAGTGTTCCTATATGATATTCATGTAAGTGTGTTCATGTAACAGGTAAGTATATGTATATGTACTCATGTATCACGTAAACATCTGTAAGTACTCATGTATCAGGTAATGTACTAGTATAGACTCATGAATGAACTGACTCTTGTGTGATTTCTTGTAATAGAAGTAATGATTGATATCTTCAAATTATCCCTATGATAATTTACTGTAATATAACTGGTTGATCATGTAATTTTATACCCTCTTACTACTCAAGGGTGTGGGAAACTAAATGGAAGATGTAAACTATAACATCAATACATATATAGGAATATAAGTGTATATGCATAGTTTAGTTCAAGAATGTAAAATGGTTTTGTAAGACATCTTATGGGTTTTGAACAATAATTAGCAATGACTTGATGTCATTTTAATAAACATTTCAAAGGTAAAACATTTGGTAACAATGTATTTTTAAGATGTAAAACCATTTCATGCATCACATTTTGTAGCATGTGAAATCTGTTAAATGACAAACACAGTTATAAAATACATATCAATGATTCAATAACATGTTTGTTTCTACTTGTATCCCCCCCCCCCCCATTAAAGCATTTAAAATCATTTAAAATATTGATTAGGGGTATGAACTCACCTGTAGTTGGTGATTGGGATGAACTGAACGGTATAGGATTGCTAGGTATCAAGCGAGGACTTGTACACACACTACGATCCTAATGAACATATAATCACACATATATGCATTCAATTAGTCTTAAATCACTAATTGATAAAGTTAAGACATCCTAGACAAAATAAACACTTTATATAAGTGTTTTAAGCCTTAAGGATTGCATCTAAGCTATTGTGGGACAAGGTACTGTGTTTAGGGTTCCAAAGGACCCTATATGGGAGTTTACTCCCCATATACCATCACACATGGAGTTTACGGTTGTAAACTCTTGAGTTTACGGTCGTAAACTCCCAACCATGGGGTATTCGTCTGTTTTCGTAAACTCCCAACCATGGGGTATTTGTGTGTTTTGAACTCCCAAATGATTCCTAGAATTATTCCAACTTGGTGGTTAAGTCCTTGGAAGGGTTTAAGGTCTAGAAACACTCCATTTAGGAGTTTACGGCCCTAAGGTCATTCCCCTTAGAGTTTACGGCCGTAAACTCTAAGTATGGTGTGTTTTTGTTGTTTTCAACCCTCTTGCATTTGAAGGATAGGTTCTAGACAATTGTTTAAAGCTTATGAAGACCATTGACACACTTTGGTGCCCCTTTAATGAGTTTACGGCCCATGAACCATGTCATGGCCGTAAACTCACTTTGAAATGTGATTCTTATGTGTTTAAGGCCTTAGATTTAATGGGAAACAATTATATGTAAAGGTCTAGGGCTTTATGTGTTTTAAAAACACCCTTTTGTCCATTATAATGGAGTTTACGACCTAAGATTGCTCTTGGGCGTGAACTCCCATGTGTTTGTGTTTCTTGATTGTTTTCTTGTCCTAAATTCATATACAAATGAGTCTAGGGTAGTTGTATAACACAAGGGGCGGTTTTGGCTTGGTTTCGGGAGTTTACCGCCCAAGAACACCTTGGGGAGTAAACTGCTAGATCTAGTGATTTAGCCTTCTAAATCATGTTATAAACACATAATAAGCATTCTAACACTACTAGAAAGAGGTACTCACGATATGGGATAAAAACCCGAAGATCCGTGAGAGAGAAAATGGCTTTTCTCTAGTTGGAAATGTGAATAATGAATGAATTTGGTTCAGAAATCTATTTATAGTCCTGAGATATTTTTGGCAGAAAATCTTTTTATTCCAGAAATGATCTCTAATATAATAGAGTGTTGGAATAACAGTGTTGCACAAAACCCTAGTGCACCCACTCTCCTGATATTTCCTGAAATGTAAACCCTGAATTACTCAAACTTACGCAAAAAGTCTGAAAATCAACTGTGACTGCTATAACTTCTATTGAAGTGATATAGTTTGTACAGAATGGAAATTTCGGGTTGTCACATCATCCCCCCGTTAGAAGGAATTTCGTCCCGAAATTAGAATTTAAGCAAATAAGAAGTTACAAATAACTAAGCGAAAAGGTGAGGGTATTTCAGTTTCATCTGATCCTCACGTTCCCAAGTGAATTCTGGTCCACGCTTTGCGTTCCAGCGCACCTTCACTATCGGGATACGGCTCTGCTTTGTTTGCTTGACCTCTCGGTCCATGATCTCTATTGGTTCCTCCACGAAGTTGAGGCCCTCGTTGATCTCGATCTCGTCGAGTGGAATAACAAGAGTCTCGTCGAATAGACACTTTTTCAAGTTCGACACGTGGAAGGTAGGATGTACGTTACTGAGTTCTTGCGGTAGATTGAGTTTGTAAGCTATAGGGCCGATTCTTGCGAGAATCTCGAAAGGCCCTATGTATCTTGGATTGAGCTTCCCACGCTTTCCAAAGCGTATCAAGCCCATCCATGGTGAGACTTTCAGTAGGACTCGGTCGCCCACCTGGAACTCCAATGGTTTCCTACGCTTGTCAGCGTAGCTTTTCTGTCGGTCTCTAGAGGCTTTCAATCATTCACAAATTTGAACGATCTTCTCTGTCGTTTCCCGAATGATCTCCGGACCCGTGAGAGTGCTTTCGGGAACTCGTCCCTTAGCTAACTGGGTATCACCCACTTCAGCCCAGCACAGAGGGGATCTGCACTTTCGGCCATAGAGGGCCTCGAATGGAGCTGCCTTTATGCACGTATGATAACTGTTGTTGTAGGAAAATTCAACAAGGGGTAAATGGGTATCCCAAGCTTTTCCAAAGTCAATCGCACAGGCACGCAACATATCTTCTAAGGTTTGGATAGTCCTCTCACTTTGCCCGTCGGTCTGTGGATGGTAGGTTGTACTCATGTCCAGCCTAGTTCCTAGGGAATTTTGTAATGACTGCCAGAACCTCGAAGTGAATCTACTATCTCGGTCTGAGATGATAGATAAAGGAACACCGTGCAGCCTTACAATCTCCCTAATGTAAGTTCGGGTAAGTTTCTCCATCTTGTCTGTTTCTTTTATCGGTAGGAAGTGTGCAGACTTGGTCAGTCTATCGACGATGACCCATATGGAATCAAGTCCACCCGTCGTCTTGGGCAACTTGGTTATCAAATCCATAGTGATCCGCTCCCACTTCCATTCTGGTATCTCCGGTTGCTGTAGAAGACCAGAGGGTTTCTGGTATTCGACCTTGACCTTCGTGCAAGTAAGGCATTTACTCATGAAGGTAGCAATATCTGCTTTAATGTTAGGCCACCAGTATAACTTTTTAAGATCCAGATACATCTTATCTGAACCCAGGTGGACGGAATAACAAGTGTTGTGAGCTTCCGTCATGACCAAGTCTCTGAAGCCACCGTGTTTCGGTGTCCAGATCCGATCCATGAGGTATAAGGCTCCGCCACCCTTGACTTCCAAGTTCTTATCCATCCCTCTAAGGGATTCACCAGCCATGTTTTCCGGTTTCAAAGCGTCGAGCTGAGCCTCCTTAATTTGTGTGGACAAGTGTGAATGGATAGTTAGAGTCAAAGATTTCACCTTATGACCAGAATATTCTTTCCGACTTAGGGCATCGGCTACTACATTGGCTTTACCCGGATGAGAACGAATTTCGCATTCGTAATCGCTGAGTAGCTCGACCCACCGTCGTTGTCTCATGTTGAGCTCTTTCTGGTCGAAAATGTGTTGTAGACTCTTATGGTCTGTAAAGATCGTGCTTTTTGTACCGTACAGGTATTGTCGCCAGATCTTCAGAGCAAACACAACTGCTCCTAGTTCAAGATCGTGGGTTGTGTAGTTAACCTCATGTGTCTTCAGCTGTCTCGAGGCATAGGCGATGACTTTACCTCGCTGCATCAGAACACATCCGAGTCCTTGATTGGATGCATCGCAATAGACAATGAAGTCTTCTATCCCTTAGGGAAGGGATAGTATCGGGGCGGTGCACAAGGCTTGTTTGAGTGTTTGGAATGCTCTTTCCTGTTTCTCTTCCCAGTCAAAGGCCACGCCTTTCTGGGTCAGGTTTGTAAGAGGTTTTGCTATGCTGGAGAAGTTCTGAATGAACCTGCGATAGGAGCCAGCTAGAACGAGAAATTAACGAATTTCAGTAGGTGTCTTTGGTGCTGACCAGTTCTCGATGGCCTTAATTTTGGAAGGGTCCATGTGTATACCTCCTTCGCTAACCACATGGCCCAAAAATTCGACTCGCCGAATCCAAAATTCGCACTTTGAGAACTTCGCGTAGAGCTTCTCCGATCGCAATGTTTCTAAGATTTTACGGAGATGTTGACTATGTTCCTCCTTACTTCGAGAGTAGATGAGTATGTCATCAATAAAGACGATGACGAACTGATCCAAGTAAGGACGACAGACCCTATTCATCAGATCCATGAATATGGCGGGCGCGTTAGTTAATCCGAACGGCATCACTACAAACTCGTAGTACCCATAATGAGTTCGGAAGGCTGTCTTGGGAACATCCTCCTCTAACACTCGTAGTTGGTGATATCCGGATCGCAGATCTATCTTCGAGAAGTAGTTGGCTCCTTGAAGTTGATCAAACAAATCGTCAATACGGGGCAAGGGATAACGATTTTTAATGGTAAGTTTGTTGAGTTCTCTATAGTCGATGCACATGCGAAACGATCCATCTTTCTTCTTGACGAACAAGACTGATGCTCCCCATGGTGAGAAGCTTGGTCGAATGAACCCTTCTTGAGAAGTTCATTAAGTTGACTGGAAAGTTCCTGCATCTCCGCCGGTGCCAGACGATAAGGAGATTTGGCTACGGGGGTAGCCCCTGGCAGTAAGTCGATTCTGAACTCGACTTGGCGTTGTGGGGGTAAACCGGGAAGTTATTTTGGGAATATGTCGGGAAAGTCGCGTACTTCTGGGATTTTCTGGATGTCTTTCAGTTCTTGACTGGTATCGACGATGTGTGCGAGAAATGCATGGTACTCCTTTCGCAAACACTTCTGTGCTTGAATGCACTAAATGATGTGAAGGCTTGTACTAGGTTTGTCGCCGTAGATAACTAAGGTTTCATTGTTAGGAAGGTTGAGACGAACTGCTATTTCAAAGCACATTATGTCGGCGCGAAGAAGACTCAACCAATCCATACCGATGATAACGTCGAAACATTTAATTGGGACTGGCATGAGATTTATCTTGAAAGTATGGCCATCTAAAGTTAAGGTACAACCTACGTATATGCAGTTTGTACTTTCTGTTTTCCCGTTAGCCATTTCTACCGTGAATGAATTATCTAATGCACATGGTTTTTGTTTAAGTAGGTGTGCAAATTTGTGACTTACAAAACTTTTCTCGCCTCCACTATCGAAAAGTATGCAAGCATATGAGTTATCGAGGAGGAACGTACCAGTAACTATCGTAGGATCAGCAACTGCTTCCTCGTGGCCTAGGGCCGTAACTCTTCCCACTCCTCCAGCCATCCCCGCTTTAGGGTAGTTCCTCTTATAGTGGCCCACCTCGCCACAACCGTAGCAAGTTTGGCCCATACCGGCGTTAGGAACCTGGGCGGCTTAAGTTGTTGGAGTTTGGCAGAAACGGGCTGTGTGCCCCTTCCTGTTGCAGTTGGTGCATTGCATCTCCCTGCAAGGCCCGCGGTGGTGGAAGTTGCACTTGGTGCACTTCGGGAGAGACCCAACATAAGTTTTTGCTGGTAAGGGGTTTGCAGGGACAACAGGAGTCACTCTGGCAGCATTGATCGCCACAAGTTGTTGTTTATTAGAGGATCCTTGCAAAGCCCCTCTTTTCCTCTTATTCCACCTCTTCTTGTTGTTGGGGTCGGGGTTGGACTTTTGTGGTACAGGTGTAGGGATTGTTGTGTTCTGAGGTTTCCGGTGATCGAGGAGAGATTGTGCCAGTTCCATGGTGCTATCGAAGGTAATAGGCCTGGAAGCAATCACACTTGACTGGATCTGGTGTGACAGTCCCCATATATATCTCTCTATCTTTTTACTCTGGAGAGCAACCATATCAGGGCATAAGTTTTCCAAATCACAGAACCTATTTGTGTAGGTCGTGATGTCGGATCCAACCATTTGTAACCTCCAGAATTCGTGCACGAGTTTTTGTATTTCACCTCGAGGACAGTATTCTTTCATCAGCATGTCTTTCAACTTTTCCCAGCCGATGGAATATGCGACCACCAAAGTTAGATAATTAACATGGCTGCTCCACTATGTTAGTGCTCTGTCAGAGAAGGTACAAGCGGCAAACTTGACCTTGTTGCCCTCTTGGCAAGCACAAATTTCAAAGACGGATTCCATCTTTTCAATCCATTGTCTGAACACCATAACACCCCCAGTTCCATTGAAGCTGCGGGGTTTGGCGTTAGTGAAGTCCTTGTAGGTGCATTCCCGAGGGTGTCCATGGCTTTCGCCGTGGTTCGAGGGAGGTGCACCTGTTCCCGATCCACTAGGGACAGGAGCGTTGATTGCTGACACAACAGCTGCAATTGTTGCTGTGAAAGCTGCCTAGAACATGTTGGCATCGAAAGGATTAGGTGGTTGAACAGGTACAGGTGGTGGTGGAGGTGGTGGTATCGGTGTTTCGTTGTTCGGATTACATCTGGGATTCCTGCGTGGTGGCATCTTTAACTATACGTTTAAAAGATGACGACATGGATAAGAATAAATAATTAATGAATGTGTCTCATGGACTAACTCCCCATAGTCCAACAACAAAATGAATAGAATGACTAAATCAAGAAGATAGCATTTGGATAATAATTTCCATAAGATTAGACATCTGTCAATAATACTGGAATTATAGATGTAACAAGTTCGGGAAAATGGCCTAGAAGTAGGCCTTACATCAACCAAGATGGAAAATTTTGACAGAATTAAGACTAGATCAAGACCTAACAGGTCCAAGATTTATAAGACAGGAAATTAGACCAAAGTTTTACATAAACTAGGTTATATCCAAAAGATGAGTCGACGAGCTTCTATCGGCGACGAGAGCTGCTTGCATGAGTCCTCGATCCCGACAGTAGACGTTCAATGTCCCTTATACGCATGTCCGACCTTGCTTGCTAAGCTCGAAGTTCTCTAACTTCACCTCGGGTTTCAGCAAGTTCCCTCTGCAGATTTGCATTGCGGACCAGAGTCCTTTCATGAGCAGACTCTAGTTGGCGAATGTGGACATTGTTAACACCAGAGTTGGCATCAACTTCCAAAACTTGATTGATAGTTTCCTGAGCCATTATCGTGTTCCGAGACATCCTACGCACCATGATTGGTAGGACTCTATCAGCAGAACCTCCTTCAATGAGGTTGTAGAAACTTCGGTCCCCATTGTAGGGAATGGGCTGACCCTGTTCATGACTCCATGTAATCAAGTTAGTGGCCCACAGAGGTGTGGGTCCTTGAAACACAGGGCGGGGGTTTAGGTTTGGGTTCTGAGCAGCTGGGGGTAGGTTGTTGACTTCTGGCTCCGAGTCAGAACTATCGGAAAAACCCTCAGCATGGTGATCATCCAAAGGGATTGGGTGATCATCTTTTGGTTCTGCCTCTAGCCAACCAGCATTGCCTTGGTTCGGGAAGTACGGATCGACATGGTGAAATCCATTCATTTTCATCTACACGAGAAAAGGGTTACAAGAAATAGCTAAATAGACGAATTGACTAAGATAATTACAGTAAGACCAAATACCCCTATGGTATTTCTTCATGGTTGTGTTGGTAAGTTTTTAGACTTGTTGCCACATCACAACCATTCATGGGCATATGCTAATCACTCCTCGGACCAGCATAGTTGATCAAGCTATCCCATTCCCAAGACTGACCATATATCCCCAGGCTTACTTGTGATATTCAACAATCGTAATACTTTTGTTCTTTTCATTGTGACAGTGATTTTAGTATGAATGCAAGCACGTATACTTACTTAAATATTTTATTATTTATAAGTATAACTCTAAGACATAGTGTTTTAATCCTGATGTATTTATAGTTACTATATCTTTTATGGGTTGATATACTATATTCAATATAAACAATGCTCTGATACCAATCTGTC
This sequence comes from Lactuca serriola, assembly GCF_051521515.1. Taxonomy (NCBI): domain Eukaryota; kingdom Viridiplantae; phylum Streptophyta; class Magnoliopsida; order Asterales; family Asteraceae; genus Lactuca; species Lactuca serriola. Next base: position 214,487,578 of record NC_136408.1, on the reverse strand, counting down.
ACACCCCAAAACCACGAACGGCGGAAACGTTCAGGGGTGGAGGACGTCATGTACAGTATCACAACAGTGTAATATAATAAACAAGCAACAACATCATCCATTTCATTATAAGTAAAGTTTTAATACATGTGTGTTCTTTCATTGTAGTAAGACACCAAAAATATACAATCAAAATAAAAGACGCGACTTGTCTGCTCCGTCTTCTCAAAACCTGGCCTCCGTACCTATCTACTGATGACCTGAGAATAAAAGTTATTTTGAAAGCGAGTATCAGCTTTAAAGCTGGTGAATTCATAAGTATATAAGTGTCATTGCCTTGTTTGTGAAAATCTGTTATGAAGGCCATGTAAATCGTTAAATGAAAATGTTAATGTACGTATGAAAAACCCTAGAAAATCCCTTATTTTCTATCAGTTTGAGATGTAGTCTTCTACCAAGACCCGAATGTTTTATTTGTAAAATGATAGTTTTTCCTTTGTATTGACTAGTACTAAAAGTGCTTAGTCTAACTCATCGTTTATGTGAATGTATCACAAAATAAAGTAAACAGGAAAAATGTACTACTGTAAGTGTTGTCACTGGCTACTAGGACAAACACAACATCGCATTAAGCGAAATATGTAACCTAATGAACATTCGAAGATTGTCCAGAAGTATTAATGTAAGTGTCATCGCTGGGTACTAGGAGTAACACATCATCGCAATAAGCGTAAGATATAACCTAATGAACATCCGAAGATTGTCCAATTGTCCTCTGTAGCAGCAGCAGGTGGGTGGAAGGGTTAGTCCCAATCGATCTACCTAATATAAGTAGTAACCTTGGACCTCCGTAGATGGTCATCGACCACTAGTACTAATCAGTGGGATTCAGAATGGTAAGTCCCGCCTAGATATCCCATTGAACCAGGATAGGAAAGATAATTTACACAGAAGGTACTAATAAATTATCCTCGTAGTTCTAAGTACAGGTATCCAGGTAAGTGAATACAGGATAATGCACATATGTAACAGTGTTCCTGTATGATATTCATGTAAGTGTGTTCATGTAACAGGTAAGTATATGTATATGTACTCATGTATCAGGTAAACATTTTTAAGTACTCATGTATCAGGTAATGTACTAGTATAGACTCATGAATGAACTGACTCTTGTGTGATTTCTTGTAATAGAAGTAATGTTTCATATCTTCAAATTATCCCTATGATAATTTACTGTAATATAACTGGTTGATCATGTAAGTTTATACCCTCTTACTACTCAAGGGTGTGGGAAACTAAATGAAATATGTAAACTATAACATCAATACATATATAGGAATATAAGTGCATATGCATAGTTTAGTTCAAGAATGTAAAATGGTTTTGTAATACATCTTATGGGTTTTGAACAATAATTAGCAATGACTTGATGTCATTTTAATAAACATTTCAAAGGTAAAACATTTGGTAACAATGTGTTTTTAAGATGTAAAACCATTTCATGCATCACATTTTGTAGCATGTGAAATCTGTTAAATGACAAACACAGTTATAAAATACATATCAATGATTCAATAAAATATTGATTAGGGGTATGAACTCACCTGTAGTTGGTGATTGGGATGAACTGAACAGTATAGGATTGCTAGGTGTCAAGCGAGGACTTGTACACACACTACGATCCTAATGAGCATATAATCACACATATATGCATTCAGTTAGACTTAAATCACTAATTGATAAAGTTAAGACATCCTAGACAAAATAAACACTTTATATAAGTGTTTTAAGCCTTAAGGATTGCATCTAAGCTATTGTGGGACAAGGTACTTGTGTTTAGGGTTCCAAAGGACCCTATATGTGAGTTTACTCCCCATATACCATCAAACATGGAGTTTACGGTTGTAAACTCTTGATTTTACGGTCGTAAACTCCCAACCATGGTGTATTTGTGTGTTTTGAAGTCCCAAATGATTCCTAGAATTATTCCAACTTGGTGGTTAAGTCCTTGGAAGGGTTTAAGGTCTAGAAACACTCCATTTAGGATTTTACGGCCCTAACGCCATTCCCTTTAGAGTTTACGGCCGTAAACTCTAAGTATGGTGTGTTTTTTTGTTTTCAAGCCTCTTGCATTTGAAGGATAGGTTCTAGACAATTGTTTAAAGCTTATGAGGACCATTGACACACTTTGGTGCCCCTTTAATGAGTTTACGGCCCATGAACCATGTCATGGCCGTAAACTCACTTTGAAATGTGATTCTTATGTGTTTAAGGCCTTAGATTTAATGGGAAACAATTATATGTAAAGGTCTAGGGCTTTATGTGTTTTAAAAACACCCTTTTGTCCATTATAATGGAGTTTACGACCTAAGATTGCTCTTGGGCGTGAACTCCCATGTGTTTGTGTTTCTTGATTGTTTTCTTGTCCTAAATTCATATACAAATGAGTCTAGGGTAGTTGTATAACACAAGGGTCGGTTTTCGCTTGGTTTCGGGAGTTTACCGCCCAAGAACACCTTGGGGAGTAAACTGCTAGATCTAGTGATTTAGCCTTCTAAATCATGTTATAAACACATAATAAGCATTCTAACACTACTAGAAAGAGGTACTCACAATATGGGATAAAAACCCGAAGATCCGTTAGAGAGAAAATGGATTTTCTCTAGTTGGAAATGTGAATAATGAATGAATTTGGTTCAGAAATCTATTTATAGTCCTGAGATATTTTTGGCAGAAAATATTTTTATTCCAGAAATGATCTCTAATATAATAGAGTGTTGGAATAACAGTGTTGCACAAAACCCTAGTGCACCCACTCTCCTGATATTTCCTGAAGTGTAAACCCTGAATTACTCAAAGTTACGCATAAAGTCTGAAAATCAACTGTGACTGCTATAACTTCTATTGAAGTGATATAGTTTTTACAGAATGGAAATTTCGGGTTGTCACACCATGAACCTCTTACCAGTAAGCCATGGACGAAATCAATAGGGCCTTTTTATAGGATTTCGTCCACTCCTAACTAAGGAATCCATCAACCCAGTTTTCCAACTATCAATGATTTGCAAAGCAACCCCTTTCATTATTAATTACTTCCTTTAATCCCAAAAATAATATGCATTCCAAATAATATATTAATCTTATAATATATTAATAAAATCTTTTTGTGTACCAATTTATTATTTCAATTAATAAATCCTACTCTCTCTCCACCAGTCATCTTGTCAAGTTGCATGAGTGAAGGCAACCCAAAAGGACCAATCTACTATCAAATCAAGTACATACTAATTATAATTATGGGCTTAGACATCAAATACAACAATTTTATCCCTTTGGGTTAAAAGCAGCAGATAAACTTTGACTTATATGCTTGTACTATTTACTCACCAATCTTACACAACAGTATGTTTTATAACATCAAGTTACTGATGTGTTTACGCATTATCAATGCACAACCAACTCATAAACAACAACTCATATATCTCGGTTTAAAGACTATACAATATTATTGTCTCATAATTACTCGTGATAAATTCCATTAAGGAACTCAAATGAGCGTGGGTTTAATCCAATACTCAAATCCTCATTTCAAGAGTACTCATGAACGTTGTAGCAAACCATTGCTATGTCTAAGCACTTAGACAATATACAAACCATTCATAATAGTCTTAATTCACTACTTACTTCTAAAGTATGATCGACTATGGATAATTTGAACAATCCAATTATTCAGGAAGCAAAACATGCAAAGTGAAACACAAGATAGACAATTGATAAAAGATAGTAAACAATTACTTATATATACATCTCCTTTACATAATCATCAATGTCAGTTACATTTATATTGTTACATGTTTCTAAATATCTATCTAATCACTAAAACTAATATCGTCCTTCAGACCAATGCTCCTCGCATGATGAATGTGCTAAATCCTACTCAGACCCTTTGTGAGGGGATATGCATGATTCTCTTCTGACAACAACCTCTTGATGACGAGGAGTCCTTCTTTTACATGATGTCTAATGAAGTGATATTTTCTGTCGGTACGTTTGGATCTGCCATGATCCCTTGGTTCGTTGGTTAAGGCAACCACTCCTTCATTATCACAGAAAATTTCCATGGGCTCCTTTATGGTTGCCACAACTCCAAGGTCTCCAATGAAGTTCTTCAACCATATAGCCTCCTTTGATGCTTCACTTGCCGCTATATACTGAATCGCACATTGAATCATCCACGGTCTTCTGCTTGGAACTTTTCCAAGTCACTGCTCCTCTATTGAGTGTAACTACCCAACCTGACTGAGAACAAAAGTTGTCTCGGTCTGATTGAAAACTGGCGTCACTATAACCAGTAACTCTCAAGTCATTACTACCTCCGAGAACAAGGACCTAGTGCTTGGTTCTTCGCAGATACTTAATAGTGTTCTTAATTATTATCCAATTAGCTTTACCCGAGTTCCCTTGATATCGACTGACCATGCTCAAAGAAAAAGCCCCATCAGGGCGAGTACATGTCTGTAACATCGTGATTTTTCACCAAAAGTTTTTTATTTAAAATATTTATTTAACAGAATATGTTGCGGAAGACTTATTATGATTATATCAAAAACATCACCAATGTTACTTTCATGTAAAAACAAACCCGTCAAATTTTAAAGTTCACAAAAACATAATGATGAAAACTCAACATGTCTAAATGGTATCATAACTAAAGATACTAAATTAAACTACACAATGGTTCCCATCCTCACCACGGCATCATGTCAAGCTACCTGTTCCAATGCACAAAAACCAACAAACAAAGAACAAGTGTTAGCATAAACTAAGTAAGTTAATACAGTACAAAGTTAAGAGAACAAACATATCATAAATAGATTCACACAAAAAATCCACTCACAATCAAAGACTCACTAGCAAGACATACAACATCACACCACATAACAAACACATGTTTAGCTCAATTTATTTTAGTTCTTCAGTTAGAGCTTGTTTTATTAGTTACTCTCCTCAATGCCAGTGTAACTAATTTAATCTTATCAATTCACCACTTGAATGTTATTATATAATATTTTGTTTCTCAGCTTTACATTAATAATTACTCACCGCTCACCGTTATAATCATTTAAGTATTACCTCTTAGTTAGGGTCTAATTATTCCCCGTAAAAACCCCCAAAGCAAGACTACGTTCACTACTAACATCACCAACATGACCCAATGCACTAAGTGAGGCACGACTCTCACCTGTAATCATTGTTCCCGGTGCGTTGTGTTCGCTACTCCAACTATACACATATGTATACATGCATTGTCGTTAAGGATTGGTACGAGCAGTGTGAATTTCAACAGATACACCTCCCAAATCCCACGTTATATTTGTCTTGGTCCCACCGCTTGACCAACATCACTCATGTCCCGGTATACCAAGGTGTATGAAGACCATGTCCTGAGTGGTTGTCTAGCAAAACCAGTCGGCACCAAAGTTGGCTTAAGCTCTTTATCTCTTAGGTATCTTTCAACCCACTAGATCATCATAATATCCGGATTGGGTATATACTTATATCTAGGTTACTACCCTGAGCGCCGCTAGTGTGTTTCCCTTTTTAATTTAGTAATGATTAATTAAATTAGGAGTTGTATTTTTACCTTTTCAAGTAATCATGTAAATATTATAAATTTTCTTTTATTAACATATTACCTCCTTAAGAGTTATTTTTATACAAACATGTAATTTTATGAAGTTGTTACATTTGACACCACACTACTTCCATTCGCAACACATCAATACTGATTATACACTTTAGCATGTTTGTCCTAAAACATCTTAAACAAATATTTTCGAACAAGTATTAACATGTCCACTTCACATAGTGTTCATACACATCACTCAAACTAGCATGATCACCAAAAAGGAATCTAACATGCAACATCCTAGATACCATTAAGCATAAAACATTTAGACAATAATTGCATAGTAATCAATCATCAAAAAGGACACATGCATCCTAGATAACTAGGTTCATCTCAATTAATTTAAGATATGAGATACTCTAATAATATAATTTTAAAACTACAAAGTTGATCAAATTCCGCTAAGAATGGTGTAAACAAATAATCAAGCTCCGCAACACTAGTAGTGGCGGCCCTAACAATAGTACGGAAGCCCAATGAGATAAAACAACAAAATAATTCCACTATTACGCCGACACGTTGTGTACTTGTGAGAAGGACATCGCCTCAAGTCAACGTGAGACATTTATTTACACCTATTATTTCTAAATATTATTAAGTTGCATAACTTAATTTACGTTCCCATCGTTGACAACTTTGAATCAGGTGATCATAATAGTCGAAGAACTTAGGTGGACAATTAGATTATGCACCTATTATATTTTAATAATCAAGACTTAATTACTACTAGACTTAAACATATAAAATGATTAAGTAATGCTCTAATCAAGTGTGGAGATTTAGATTATCATTTTAATAACCTAAAACTTATTGTTCCTTATACCTCAAATTCTATTTATAAAATACCATAACTTCGTGGTCCTCTTAAAATGGGAAAAGCAAATCAATAACTCTTAAATCACTTGTAAACCATGTGTGAAATGGTTTAAGTCCATCATTTTACTTCATTTATCTAAAAACTCCAATAAGTTTAATAATTATCCTCACATATGGCTTTACTTTTGTTTCATCCGTCTTAAAGATGAAAATGAAAAGCAGTCCCAACAGGTTTGACCACATGATGACGGCATGCATACTGTTATAATTTCATTATCAAAGAAATAGAACCTCATTGGACTACTAAGATTAGGGTGATAGAAGGTACCTCATGTAACAGCAACTCCTTCTGCATTCGTACAAGTATCCTTTCTTTTATTCATAGTACCTTATTTAATGGTAGAAGAGGGTAAAACACGACACTTTGGTTCCCCATTATCAACATCACACTTAACCCAACAACTAAACATATACATATATACTACACATATGTACACATGCGAATGCATGGAAGGACTCATGTTGGTTCCATCTTGATCTTTTCTATCTCATAAGTGTCTATCACGTACACAGTGGCAGAGCTAGATGGGGCGTTGGGGGTACTACAGTACCCCTAAAAAATTGTTTTATATATATAAAAAATATTATGTGTAAACATGTTTCATATTATTGTACCCCCAACTAAAGAGATTATAACATGTTTTTTAATTCCCGATAATGAATATCTACATATAATATATTTACAATGTTTGTACCCCAAAATCAAAATTTCTGGTTCCGCCACTGCACGTACATGTGATCAGAAGCCTATGGGTTTCTTCCTTCTAGTCTCTCTTGCTATACAGATGAAGCCTTCCATGGCTCTAAAAAATTTATCAATCCATGCTTATGCATTTTCTCAGCCTAATGCCTCTCTTTCTATTTTGGACCGAGCACAACAAATATAAGACATCAGCTTTGCTTCCAATCTTTTAGACCCCAACCCATGAACCATGAGCCAACGAGCTAGTCATTACACTCCCATCATAATCCTGTTTTCATCATCATATTGATCCGAAATTGCTATCCAGATCCTATAATTCCAATAAAATCGATGACAACCTGCCCCAAGTCATGTCAACGCATGCATATCCACTACTACAAAACATGGGATTTTCCTACGGAAAATAGTGACGGAAAATTTCCGTAGCTAATTAGCTATGGATAAGCTACAGAATAGGACGCCCTAATTTAGCAACGAAATAGCTACGGATGCTACTCCGTAGCTGTTATGTAGCTCATTAACTAAGGAATGGCTACTGTATAGCTACGGATTCAAATCTATAGCTATTATGTAGCTAATTAGCTATGGAATAGTTATGGGCTAGCGACGGAAGAAAATAGCTACATAATAGTTACGAAATAACGACAGATTTATAATCTCTCATTATTATTATTATTATTATTTTTCATTATTTGACTTCTTAAAATCTTTTTTTCTTTGGATCATTTTTTCTTACATATTTAAGATACGAACAATTAAAAATCATATTAATAATACTAATAATAATAATATTTATAAAGATCATAATAATATATAATAATTGTAACAAATGTGTTTAACACACAAACAAACGACTAAACGAAAAAAAACTACGTTTAACACATCAATAAGGTGAAATAATCTATATATAATTTATAAATAATGAAAAATGATTATAATAAAGAGAAATATGTATGTATGTATATGTATGTATGTATATGTGTATTTATGAATTTATGTATGTATGTATCTATGTATGTGTACGTACATGACTGTGGGTGTGTATGTAAATGTATGCATATCAGAAATCACAAATATTAATAAGTATTACAATCTTAAACCATTAAATGAGAAAAAATCTCGAAGGTGCACACGACTTTATGAACGATGTTAATAGGTATAAGTTGGTGAAAATGTAGATAATCATTTATAAACATCTTGTACATGACTATCTATATTTTCACCAACTTATAGCTATTAATATCATTCCTAATGTCGTGTGCGTCTTCGGGATCAAGTACTCGTTTCACAGTTTAACAATATAATGACTATATTTTTCACCAACTTGTGGTTGGCTTCTGTTTGTATACATGAATGAGTTGTGGTATATATGTACGTATATATGTGTATGTATATGTGTTTGTGAGTATTTATATGTGAATGTAGATCATAAGCATTATAGTTTTAAACCATTAATCGAGTAATGGATCTCGTATGTGCACACGACATTATGAATGATATTAATAGCTATAAATTGGTGAAAATATAGATAATCATGTATAATAGAGCTGTGAAAAACCGAAGTTTGGTGCCCGAAACGTCAAAAATAAGAAAAATTTTAGCTAATCTATAGGTAATTAACTACGGACTAGCTACGAAATTCTAATGGAAAAAACGAAGACATTTACATATTCCCATTTTTACTATCACTTCCAATTGTCCCTGAGCAACCAATCTTTGGTAAACCTCAAATTTTCCTTCATAATTACTTAATAATTTTAGTCATATCCAATTCTAGGCCTTTTCCCCTCTTAATGCCCAATGCATTTTGGAAAATTTAGAAAGGATAAATATTATAGCACATGTAATCGATCCTATATCCGAAGCATATAGGACACGATTAAGGATGTCTCACATAAAGACATGATCCTAGACCAATCTTTTACTACAATATTTATTATTTGTCATGTTTTCAAAATGTGACAATGAAGAGAGATGTCGTAATCATAATCGAATATTGAGAATGCAATATATATATATATATATATATATATATATATATATATATATATATATATATATATAATTTCCTTATGTTGAACCATTCCAACATAAAATTCATATATATATATATATATATATATATATATATATATATATATATATATATATATGCAACGCCCATGGATCCGGGCTAGTCAATTTAGAGGTAATAAGTGTCGAAAATGACTTTTCGGCAAAATACTATTTAGAATAAATAATCTTAACCAAGTTGTAGTATATGTTACAAGGTTTCCGTAGATATAAAGACCGTCGAAATCCGAGTTATAACGAAGAAGTTATGATCCGTCGAACTTTCGCGACGGAACCGGCACGATACCGGGATACGTAAATACTGAATTTACGATAGAGTGGGACATAGCCTTAGTGATCTAAACGAAAGTCGTATAACACATTAAACCGAAAGCATCCATAAAAAGAACGCCCAAATCTGACTTCGTATGAGGAAATTATGATTTTTCGAAGTTTCGAATTAGCAGTGTACCGCCCGAAATTCGAATATTAGATCGAGCTGTTTTTAGCCGACACAACCTAAACGAGAATCGAAGATCTCGTATTAGTAGCATAACGATCAAAAGACAGAAGAAAATGGACATCGGATGAAGAAGTTATGATATTTTAAGGGACCAATCCTGTCCCGGCCTGTTAAAAATATAACTTTAAAAATAAAGTCAAAATTAGCCGACAGAGTTTAAATGAAAGTTGTAGAGTACGTCTCCACCTACGCGTGGATATAAATAACGTCAAAAACAGAGTTCGTATGAACGAGTTACAAATTATAATAGCATATTTACGTATTAAAATAAAAGTATAAATCAGATATACGTACACATATATATACATATGTATATATGATTAGAAAGGTATTGACGATGCGGTCATTATAAGACTAATGTTAAGTTCTTTCGACATTAGTTTAGTGCAAATATCATTAAATTCATTTAAAATAGTATTATAGAGGGGTGTTTAGTTGTTTATATAATTAAAAGGTCATTAAGTAATTATGGAGGTAGTTTTTGAAAATTCAATTAGTATAAATAAGAGCCTTGGGCTCTCATAATTCTTGCACCATTCTCTTGATTCAAGAGTCTTTCTCTCCTTATCCCCCGAGCATTTCGGTCCCTCGTGATTCGACTTCTCTTTCTGTAGTTTTAGTATAGTAAGGTGAGCGTTGAAGCATTGCACGAATCTTTCTTAGAAAGATTCAGCGACAAAGTTCTGCCCCTGCAGAGCCCGACTCCTAGCTAAAATCCCCTTGTAAGTAAGTTATGATTACCCTATTTTAAATATAATTTATATTTAAAACCAGTATTGTTATTATAAATTTATAATAAATATTTGAGCTATTATTATGACTTATATAAGTGTCGTTTTAATATCTTTTTAACTACTCGTGGTACGCGGAATCTGGTTTAAAGGGCCGCATAGGGTTGTTGCATTTCAAAAAGTGCTATACGCCAAAATGGTCCTGCCCTCCGGTGTTTTATGTCTGGCCCCTATCTGTACATAGTGGTTGGAAAGTATAGTTTAAACGCTTATATAATAATAATAATAATAATAATAATAATAATAATAATAATAATAATAATAATAATAATAATAATAAGACTAATAATTAGTCACGGTAAATATTAGACTAAAATCTAGTGCTAATAATACTAGGTTTCGTCGAATGAAATTATTTTAAAGTAAACGAAGCGCTGTCTGAGTACCGAGTCACCACCTTCTCAGGTGAGTGCATAGTTACTTTCATCTTACACATAGATATAAAGTATTTTATTTAAACTGTGTGCTATGTCTGCATATTATCTGAATACTTGCTGTCTATGCTGGATGAACGTTTTTTTTTTTATACATGTTTTAAATGATTTGAGCTGTATACGTATTTTAAATATACAAGTATGTTGGGTATGAGATGGGTAGATGAATGATGAGAGATAAAAGATGATGTGAGTATACATTGGCAGCTATAGACTTCGTGCCTAACAAATAACATCGGCAGCTATGGACTTAGTGCCTATTGGATAAACACTTGTAGCTATGGACTTAGTACTTGTTAGGAATCGGTAGCTATGGACTTAGTACCTATTAGATAAACACTAGTAGCTATGGATTTACTACCCAACAGCTATGGAATTAGTGCTTTACGAATGCACATTGACAGCTATGGATTTAGTGCCAGTCCTATAACTCTGGAAGCAAAGGACTTCAGAATGAACGAATGCGGGATAGATCACTCTTAGGATAGATCCTTAAGAGTAAAGAAGAAAATGGGGATGGGTAATTGGGTCGATTGTTTGATTGTTTAAACATAATAATTATATTATTGTGGGTTGAAAACCCTATGTACTCACCAGGTTTCCCAACCTGACACACTCAGTTTATTTATATTACACGTGTTGAGATGAAGTCACATTACACTGAGAGATTAAAGAGATGTAGATCACTAGTGTAAATAAATGTAAGTTCTGTTTATGCTTATGTTTCTATATTGACAATGACATCCCAAATGTTTTAAAACGAATTAAAAATACTTTTCTTCGGAAATGTTTTGATAACGTATTTATCATGTTTTACTAGGAACAAATTCCACAACATTTTTATTAAAAGAGGTACTCTGATTTTTATAAAGCATAAACAAAAAAATCAGTCTTTTCTGTCCGTGAAAATGGGGATGTCACAGTTGGTATCAGAGCATTAGTTTAAGGGAACTAGGAATAAGGATTTATTTCTAGACTTAAACTTAGAATGCTAAGCGATGATTGTGAGATGAGTGTCTGGTATAATTTAAACACGAGCGCTAGTTTATTTTAGGAAAGATGCCTAAAATACTTTATGTGCTAAATGATTTATGTTATAGCTATAAAGATGCCTTATATGATGTTATTTGTTCGGATCTATGGTCTGTTGCCGACCGGATCTGGAAACCTAATGTGTTCAGGATTCCATGTGTATGATTACGATATTAGAACTAGCGTGTAACGTTTCTATGTGACAAGGAGATTTATACGTCTATCATAAATAAAATCTTTCCTATCTTAAATTCTCGTCTCGGTACACCGAACGTATTCTTGGGTGTACAAAACAAGAGGAAGATGACAACCTAAGCCTAAGAATGTGATGGGTCATACATCGGTCGTTACGCTTGCACCCAAACCTATCACGATGGTAGAACTTCAGGAAGTGATGCGAACCATGATAGACTGGGAAAATAGAGGAAATGAGATGGCTTACGATACATAATGATACCTATCGGAAGATATCATAAGAGAGGTATGTTGCTTTTAGAATACGTCTGATAAAATAGGAGTACGTCTATAGAAGTAGGGTACATCTGAATGTACACATTTGATTGGCGGGATGATAGAACGATTGATGTAATTCCTAAAATTTTCCTATCATCTGGAATGTCCATCACCAATCGAGTTGAAGCAGAATTGATGATTGAAGATATGCATGGAAGAAGTCCTTGTAGAGTCTAGGGAAATTTTTATGATTGTTTGGACACACTCGTATTTGTTAAATTATTTTGTGATTTAGGACATGAGGACTAAGAGACAATAGTTGGGACGAGTATGAGTAGGTGTGAAAGGTAGTAGATGCATATACTACCAGAAGCACAGGTCTCACACTTGGATCAGGGAAAGTCACAAGGTTACCAAGAAGCTAGTAACTGATTTTGTTTTATTCAAGTATGTCATTACCATCATTTCGGTAATGACTAAGAAGATGATTTTTATTCCGACCCTAGTGGTCATATCAAATTGAGTCCGACTACATTGAGTATGTTATGTGGTTTAGAGAATCAAGTTCGATGTAGCGTCTGACTTAAGACAAAAGATTGAAATAAAAAGCAATCAGTAGAAGTATCACGAAAGGTTGATTGTAGCTAGAAATGCTACCTTTTAAGATATGGTTAGAACATGAAGGAAGATATAGTATGTTCTAGAATTTGACTCTAAAAGACCTGAGTCCAAGCAATGCATCATACGATGAGAGGTCATTAGAACATGACCCATCAGTCTATTATGATAATCGAAGGAAGAAACTTATCTCAAGTTTGTTAAAAAAATGAGTCTCCAATAAAGATCGAGATCGCGCCATGAAGATAATGATTTGGAAGTCTAACATGAGATGGAGAGCGGGTCCAAGATCGGGCACCGCCTGTAGTCAGTAAGTCTTAAAGTTAGATACTCATTCGAAGAAACATCAAAGTTACAGTATACTTACGATGAAGAGATAACATATGGAGTCATCATGTGAGTCCTGTTTCGTTGATGATTTCGGGAGGTAATCATCCTAAGGGGGAGATAAATGTAAGCCCCGTAGATCCGGGCTAGTCAGTTTAGAGGCAATAAGTGTCGAAAATGACTTTTCGGCAAAATATTATTTAGAATAAATAATCTTAACCAAGTTGTAGTATATGTTACAAGGTTTTTGTACATATAAAGACCGCCGAAATCCGAGTTACAACGAATAAGTTATGACCCGTCGAACTTTCGCGACGGAACCAGCACGATATCGGGATATGTAAATAGTGAATTTACGATAGAGCGAGATTTAGCCTTAGCGATCTAAACGAAAGTCGTATAATATGTTAAACTAAAATCGTCTATAAAAAGAACGCCCAAATCTGACTTCGTATGAGGAAGTTATGATTTTTCGAAGTTTCGGATTAGCAATATACATCCCGAAATTCGAATATTAGATCGACTAGTTTTTAGCCGACACAACCTAAACGAGTATCAAATATCTCATTATTAGTAGCATAACGATAAAAAGACAGACGAAAATGGACATCGGATGAAGAAGTTATGAGATTTTAACGGTCCAATCATGTCCCGGCCTGTTAAAAATATAACTTTAAAAAAAGTTCAAAATTAGCCGACAGAGTCTAAATGAAAGTTGTAGAGTGCGTTTCCACCTACGCGTGGATATAAATAACGTCAAAAACGGAGTTCGTATGAATGAGTTACAAATTATAATAGCATATTTACGTATTAAAATAAAGTATAAATCATATATACGTACACACACATACACACACACACACATATATATATATATATATATATATATATATATATACATATGTATATATCATTAGAAAGGTATTGACGATGCGGTCATTATAAGACTAATGTTGTGTTGTTTCGACATTAGTTTAGTACAAATATCATTAAATTCATTTAAAATAGTATTATAGAGGGGTGTTTAGTTGTTTATATAACTAAAAGGTCATTAAGTAATTATGGAGGGTAGTTTTTGAAAATTCAATTAGTATAAATAAGAGCCTTGGGCTCTCATAATTCTTGCACCATTCTCTTGATTCAAGAGTCTTTCTCTCCTTATCCCCCGAGCATTTCGGTCCCTCGTGATTCGACTTCTCTTTCTGTAGTTTTAGTATAGTAAGGTGAGCGTTGAAGCATTGCACGAATCTTTCTTAGAAAGATTCAGCGACAAAGTTCTGCCCCTGCAGAGCCCGACTCCTAGCTAAAATCCCCTTGTAAGTAAGTTATGATTACCCTATTTTAAATATAATTTATATTTAAAACCAGTATTGTTATTATAAATTTATAATAAATATTTGAGCTATTATTATGACTTATATAAGTGTCGTTTTAATATCTTTTTAACTACTCGTGGTACGCGGAATCTGGTTTAAAGGGCCGCATAGGGTTGTTGCATTTCAAAAAGTGCTATACGCCAAAATGGTCCTGCCCTCCGGTGTTTTATGTCTGGCCCCTGTTTGTACATAGTGGTTGGAAAGTATTGTTTAAATGCTTATATCATAACAATAATAAGACTAATAATTAGTCACGGTAAATAATAGACTAAAATCTAGTAGTAATAATACTAGGTTTCGTCGAAGGAAAGTATTTTAAAGTAAACGAAGCGCTGTCCGAGTACCGAGTCACCACCTTCTCAGGTGAGTGCATAGTTACTTTCATCTTACACATAGATATGAAGTATTTTATATAAACTACGTGCTATGTGGCATATTATTTGAATACTTGTTGTCTATGCTGGATGAACGTTTTTTTTATACATGTTTTAAATGATTTGAACTGTATACGTATTTTAAATATACAAGTATGTTGGGTATGAGATGGGCAGATGAATGATGAGAGATAAAAGATGATGTGAGTAAACATTGGCAGCTATAGACTTAGTGCCTAACAAATAACATCGACACCTATGGACTTAGTGCCTATTGGATAAACATTGGTAGCTATGGACTTAGTACCTGTTAGGAATTGGTAGCTATGGTGTAACACCCAAGATCAGAAAGGCCAAGTAAGTAAAGAAAACACTAAGTCAAATGGGTCAACTCGTCAAGTCCAGGGAGGAACTCGACGAGTCGCAGCGTGATCCGTGTCGTGGTTTAAGTGACTGACTCAACGAGTCCAGTTTGGGTTGAGAAAGCCCTAATTCCGGGACTTATACCCTGTTTAACCATCTCATTCTCCTTCTATCAGCCTCATTTGTAGCCCCCATTGTCCAGAAGCTATTCCACGAAACCCTAGTGCTCTCTTTGAGTGTGTGAGCCATTGTTGAAGAGTTGGAGTGTTCTTGAAGCCTTGAAGGAGAAGAAGGATTTAAGGGTTCAAGAGGAAGGTTGTGGATCCAGAAGATTAATCTCTTTAGCTACTCATTTTGGTAATCAAGTTCCTTCCTTGCGTTGTTAATTCTTGGATCATTTCATGTCCCTCTTTATGAGATTTTAGACCAAGTATGATACATTTCGGGTTTGGACGTCCCCAAGCTAAATCCCTTCAACTCTAGTTGTGTCTTGGCCCAGAGAGTCATAAAGTATTAGCCTTAAGAGTGTAGGTGATGCATGGTTGTCTTAAACCCTAGTTTGTGGTGTGTTTAGCCTAGATCTCCGTAGCTACACGTAAAGGTTGCAACTTTATGTGGGGAATGGGATTTTGGAGAGTGGATCTACAGTTTGGAGTCCCTACATGACTCAAAAGCCTCTAAATGTATGAAGGACTGAATAGACTCGGCGAGTAGTATGAAGATTGGGAGGAACTCGACGAGTTGGATGAACAACTCGGCGAGTCTGTTGAAGTTTTCCTTGGACTCGGCGAGTCTATTCTTGGACTCGGCGAGTCAGGTCACGAAACCCCAAACCCTTCGAGGTAAAACTCGAATCAATGAGTCGGGTGGAGACTCAGTGAGTTGGACAAGACAGGACTCGGAAATCGGTGGACTCGGCGAGTCGAGTCGCTAATGGAAGGAATCTGAGCGTGTGAACTCGGCGAGTCAGTAGGCCGACTCGGTGAGTAGAGTTGACCTGGAAGGTTGACCTTGACCAGACTTGACTTAGTTGACTTCTGGAGGACAGTTAGACTAAGTTTTATATTAATATTGGTAGCACGGGGAGCTAGTAGAGCCGTAGTTCATGGAGTTGTCAGGCAGCAGTCAAAGGGGTGTCAGCAAGTTCAGCAAGTGGAGGTGAGATTTCCCTTGGTGTGAATGGGTCTAAGGCCACAATTCCGGCCTATGTAGTTATGAGTAGAAGACCCAGGGGTTAGGCCTAGGCACAATATGCTAGTATGATATTCAGGACGAGTTCTAATGATAGCGGGCGGGTGCCCAAGGAATGGTTTATATGATAGTTTATGTTTTTTGTCTGTTTGATACATGTATGTGCCTGGTAGGGAGGTGAGTGTGGGCGAGGTCCCGTATCTCACCAACAACAGAGTGTGGACGGTGTTCCACATCTCATTAGCAGCAGATCAGGGGCGAGTCCCAAGTTAGGGAAAGAGTGAGTGTGGATGGGCCCGTATCTCACTATCAGTAAGAGCATGGACGGGGTTCCATGACTCATTAGTAGTAGGACAAGGGCGAGGCCCAAGATAGGCGAGGCCTCAGGACATGATTTGTTAGTACATGTTAGTTTATGTGTTGTGATATGCTTATGTGTTAGTATATGCTAACGGGCGAGGCCCAGTGACAGGCGAGGCCTAAGTGAAACAGATCTGTATCCGAGCGAGGCTCGAAGCCAGGCGAGGCTTGGAGCGGCAGGGCCGTTGTAGCGGGCTAGGCCCGAGGTAGGGGCGAGGCCCAAAATAGTAGGCGTGGCCAAGTATGTGAAGTATGTGGTTAGGCATGGTATGTGGTAGGTTGGGGAACTCACTAAGCTTCGTGCTTACGGTTTTCAGTTTTGGTTTCAGGTACTTTCGGTAGCGGAGGGAAGAGCTCGGGGTGATCGCATGGCACACACCATAGGTTAGACAGCCTAGGAATGTTTTACTCTGATAATGAAAATATGTTTTGGAAGTAATACTCTGATTATGTTATGGATTGATAATTATGTTTTAAGTAATGTTTTATAAAAGAAATTTTTAGTCTTGAATTTTGGGATGTTACAAGTTGGTATCAGAGCCTTGGTTTAAGGGATTCGGACGTACTATCAGGTGTGTCTGAACTCAAACTAAGGAATTGGTATAGAAGTTTTCAAAATGAAAAGACAGTTTTGTAAAAAGAGTTTGAGAAAGAAAACAGTTTTAGACAAGCAAAAAAAATTTAGAAAGAAAAGAATTTTGAAAAGAGAAAAGGGGTGTGGTACATGCAATCAGTCAAGCTCAAGTAAGTACCCCAAAAGACCCATACAAGTTATGTTATGATTATCAGTTAATAGAACAACATTGTGGGACTCCGAGTGATGGGAGCTAGCCATTAGGTGGATACGTCACATCACATGTGATCAGGGTTGAATAATCTCAGAGTGCTGGATTTGGCCCTATTGCGCAGCTCTTGTTTGATTCCAACCGTTGTATGGACGAGTCTTTTACTTGAAGGATTATCTAGGCCTCATCACATGTGATGGTATCCAGGTGATGGCTTATTGGCATCATAAGGAGGTCTTCAGCGGCTAAGGACTGGTTTGGTTTGAGTTAGAGGTTTCCCTAGGGCAAGCCTAGGATGAGGTAGTGTTGGGAGCAGTAGTAGTGGAAAAGGGACCTGGTGGAATCGAAGCAGTTCTTGAGGAAAGTACGGATAGATGTGGAAGGTAGTATGGGCCCGTACTATTAAAAGCAAAGGATCCGTACTCGATTTGGGAAAGGCCGAGACAAGACCAGGAACCCGGTAGTGCGTGTATTTGGTCTCGGAGCAGTGATAAGTATTTTGATAGTGGTTGTGTTATATTTTCAGCATGGTGACGTTGCGAGATAGACTAGTGGGCAAATCAGGCGCCGGAGAGGGATCAGGCTAGGGAGTTAATATCAGCTGAGGTTACTCGCAGCATACTAGACCAGACTCCTGTGATCTTTAGCACGGTCAAGGAGGGTATACTGGAGATCTTGGATGAGAGGCTGGAAGCCTTCCATACCGAGATGATGGCTTTGATGGGAGCACGTACTTTGACATTTTGAGAGTTCAGGGCTTGCGGGGCACCAAATTATCTTGGGTCTAGGGACCCCATCGCTAACAGCAGATGGTTGGCTGATATTGCCAACGCATTCCGTACAAGTCGGTGTCCCGAGGGGGGACAAGGTCAACTTGCCTCCTGACTTCTAAAGGACAGAGCGAGGGATTGGTGGGAGGAGATTGGTCATACCATTGGTGATGATGCCGCGTTGGACGCAATGACATGGAGCGATTTCTCGACTAGGTTTAGGGCCGAGTTTTCACCGATTATTGAGGTGCAGTAGTTGGCATGGGAGTTTCAGGATTTGACGCAGACTACTGAGACTATGGCGGAGATCACCGCCAAGTTCAGGGAGAGGGCCCTTTTTGTTCCGCAGTATGTCACGGATGAGGAGATGAAGAAGGCCCCATATCACGAGATGTTGAGGGATGACATCAGGCAATTTGTGAGCAGGTCCAGCTGTAAAACATTGGAGGATATGATCGCACGAGCTAAAGAAAGGGAGATTGATTTGGAACAGATCCAGAAGAGGAAGCCGGATGAGATTCAGACAGTCACATGCTCGGGAAAAAGGACCAAGGGGTCATACTCGAGATCGAGGGATTACCAGAGCCGCGGCCGATGCGGAAGGTGTGGCAGACGCACGAGGGTGTGTGCAGGAGTAGTAGTGGTGCAGATTCGGGCTGCTTCAAGTGCGGCCGGACTGGTCATTTTAGCAGTGGTTGTACTGCTGCCACCACACAGGAATCAGACTTGATATGTTTTCACTGCAACCAGCAGGGCGACAAGAAGGCCCAGTGTCCCAGTTTGCTTCCAGCAGGGCGGGTGATGGCACCTGCCCCTGCAACCTTGAGGATCATAGAGGGCCGTCAGGGCCGGGAAGAGGCGCCTGCGGTAGGAAGCAGGGCTTTTCAGATGACGACCATGGAGACACGAGCAGCGTCGGACATTGCAGGTATGCGACTTCCGTTTTCTGTTTTTCTTTATGCATGATTATATTGTTATGGTTCTGCATCATTATTGGTATGAGTATTTTGATTTTGTGCGGCTTGCTTGTGATTTAGTTATATGCCATTAGCATACCTTGGATATCTAGATAGTAGTTAGGGGATGTTCCCTATCAGAGAAGGTCGCTTAGGATGCAGTAACTGTAGCATGCCGGTGCAGGACTTGGAATGTCTTGCCCGTTCGGAACTGTATCGTTGTAGAGATTGACTGGTTAGATCCCTAGCTATGGTAGGCTTGGGTTCCTCAGCAGATTGACTATGGAATGGTAGCAAGGATTGGGATTTCTTTTCGAGCATTGAGCAACAAGGTGTAAGCAGGATCGAAGTGGGGGAGAATCCTCCGAGTGTACAAGGGTAAGAGCACGCAGATCCAGAATGAGTACGCGGTCTCTGAGAAGGAAAGGGGGTGGCCCAGCGTTTGATGGATTGAGGAGTTCAGGGTTAGGAGTTTGAGAAAGTCCCCATCAGTTAGTGCGTGTAATGGTGATGGTTAGTACATGGTTGGGAATTCAGGTTGGAGGATCGCCTGTAGGACTCGAGTGAGTCGGAATGAAGATCTTGATGATAGATAGCATGGGATGCTTTTGTGTTAGTAGATACTGGTGGAGGCAGTTCGTAGAGCATAGTAGAGCGGCGGGAGAGCCGTAGCTTCTCCAGCAGCAGTCAGAGATGGAAGGTGTTGTAAGACGACGGGTAAGCCGTAGTATTCCCTGGTAGCTTCGTTAGTGGAGTTGGGGCGAGACCTTATCTCCTAGTGATCAAGGAAGGCATCAAGAATGGGTAGCAGTTGAGGATAGTAGGGAGCTTTCCTATATAGCCCTAGAAAGGTGAGACCTTGGGAGAGGCCGCTCCAGGATGTAGTGGGGTGAGACCCGTGGGCGAGGCCCATGCGAGAGTCGTTAGGCGAGTGAGACTAGAAGAATAGACCAGTTTAGGTTATAGTTGGGTGAGACCCGTGGGCGAGGCCCGTGAGTGTTAGTAGCATAGGTGGGACTTGGTAAGGACCTTAGGGTCAAGTTAGGGGATCGAGGATCCTAGGACTTGTAGCGCCAGAGTGGTAAAGTAGAGAGTGCAGTATTAGATAGCCTAAGTTTCTTCGAAAGTCGCTGGGAGGGACTAGGAGTCGGTGTTGGGGCTAGCGACCGGTGGGATATTGATAGATCAGTAGGGGCCAGGGTGGTCTCGGTTCATCCAGAAGGCAGATAAGGTATAGCAGAAATTTTCAGTCAGTAGCAGTGCTGGTAGGCAGTCTATGGTGGAATATAGTTAGTTGATCGTGGGGTGCTCGGCACCAAATTATAGTAGAGAGAAATGCCCAGTGGATACTGGCGGTAATGACCCGTACTGGAGGTATCGGGAGTAATGGATTTGGTGAAGGATAGGACCTTCACAGTGACATAGGGAGTAGTTGATATGGGACGTTGCTTGGAGAAGGCCAGAAAACACGAGGAAAAGAGGGGTGAACCCCTAGGAGGTCTAGCATGAGTACTCGGGGAGTACCAGAAGGATTGTTAGTCGAGTAAGTTACGTTCCATGAGCGTCAGGGCTAGGGTAAACCTGAGAATATTATCCGCAAGAAATAATGATAGTCAGAGTGACCGGGCGGAATGCCGGCAGAGGTAGCCAGTGGGTGTTCGGTTTTGCCAGGCAGAGTATTGGAGGCAGATCTTAGGTCGGTTGGCCATAGTGAACTTAGAGAATGAAGTTTATTTTAAGTGGGAGAGAGTTGTAACACCCAAGATCCGAAAGGCCAAGTAAGTAAATAAAACCCTAAGTCAAATGGGTCAACTCGTCGAGTCCAGGGAGGAACTCGACGAGTCGCAGCGTGATCCGTGTCGCGGTTTAAGTGACTGACTCGATGAGTCGGGGAGACTGACTCGGCAAGTCTAGTTTGGGTTGAGAAAGCCCTAATTCTGGGACTTGTACCCTATTTAATCATCTCATTCTCCTTGTATCAGCCTCATTTGTAGCCCCCATTGTCCAGAAGCTATTCCACGAAACCCTAGTGCTCTCTTTGAGTGTGTGAGCCATTGTTGAAGAGTTGGAGTGTTCTTGAAGCCTAGAAGGAGAAGAAGGCGTTAAGGGTTCAAGAGGAAGGTTGTGGATCTAGAAGATTCATCTCTTTAGCTGCTCATTTTGGTAATCAAGTTCCTTGCTTGCCTTGTTAATTGTTGGATCATTTCATGTCCCCCTTTATGAGATTTTGGACCAAGTATGATACATTTTGGGTTTGGACGTCCCCAAGTTGAATCCCTTTAGCTCCAGTTGTGTCTTGGCCCAGAGAGTCATAAAGTATCAGCCTTAAGAGTGTAGGTGATGCATGGTTGTCTTAAACCCTAGTTTGTGGTGTGTTTAGCCTAGATCTCCTTAGCTACACGTAAAGTTTGCAACTTTATGTGGGGAATGAGCTTTGGGAGAGTGAATCTACAGTTTGGAGTCCCTGCATGACTCAAAAGCCTCTAAATGTATGAAGGACTGAATAGACACGGCGAGTCCTTCGAGTGGACTCGGCGAGTAGTATGAAGATTGGGAGGAACTCGACGAGTAAGATGAACAACTCGTCGAGTCTGTTGAAGTTTTCCTTGCACTCGGCGAGTCTGTGCTTGGACTCGGTGAGTCAGGTCGTGAACCCTGAACCCTTCGAGGTATTACTCGAATCAGTGAGTCGGGTGGAGACTCAGTGAGTTGGACAGGAAAGGACTCGGAAATCGGTGGACTCGGCGAGTCATGGTCTGACTTGGCGAGTCAAGTCGCTAATGGAAGGAATCTGAGTGTGTGAACTCGGCGAAACAGTAGGCAGACTCGGCGAGTAGGGTTGACCTGGAAGGTTGACCTTGACCAAGACTTTGACCTTGACCATAGTTGATTTAGTTGACTTCTGGAGGACAGTTAGACTTAGTGTTATATTAATATTGGTAGCATGGGGAGCTAGTAGAGCCGTAGTTCATAGAGTTGTCGGGCAGCAGTCAGAAGGGTGTCAGCAAGTTCAGCAAGTGGAGGTGAGATTTCCCTTTGTGTGAATGAGTCTAAGGCCACAATGCCGGCCTATGTAGTTATGAGTAGAAGACCCAGGGGTTAGGCCTAGGCACAGTATGCTAGTATGATATTCAGGACGAGGTCTAATGATAGCGGGCGGGTGCCCAAGGAATGGTTTATATGATAGTTTATGCTTTTTGTCTGTGTGATACATGTATGTGCCTGGTAGGGAGGTGAGTGTGGGCGAGGTCCCGTATCTCACCAACAACAGAGTGTGGACGGTGTTCCACATCTCATTAGCAGCAGATCAGGGGTGAGTCCCAAGTTAGGGAAAGAGTGAGTGTAGGCTGGGCCCATATCTCACTATCAGTAGGAGCATGGACGGGGTTCCATGACTCACTAGTAGCAGGACAAGGTCGAGGCCCAAGATAGGCGAGGCCTCAGGACATGATTTGTTAGTATATGTTAGTTTGTGTGTTGTGATATGCTTATGTGTTAGTATATGCTAGCGGGCGAGGCCCAGTGACAGGCGAGGCCTAAGTGAAACAGATCTGTATCCGAGCGGAGCTCGAAGCCAGGCGAGGCCTGGAGTGGCGGAGCCGTTGTAGCGGGTGAGGCCCGAGGTAGGGGGCGAGGCCCAGAATAGGAAGCGTGCCCTAGTATGTGCAGTATGTGGTTATGTATTGTATGTTGTAGGTTAGGGAACTCACTAAGCTTCGTGCTTACAGTTTTCAGTTTTGGTTTCAGGTACTTCCGGTAGCGGAGGGAAGAGCTCGGGGTGATCGCATGGCACACACCATAGATTACACAGCCTGGGAATGTTTTACTCTGATAATGAAAGTATGTTTTGGAAGTAATACTTTCATTATGTTATGGATTGATAATTATGTTTTAAGTAATGTTTTATAAAAGAAATTTTTAGTCTTGAGTTTTGGGACGTTACATATGGACTTAGTACCTATTAGATAAACACTGGTAGCTATGGATTTAGTACCCAGCAGCTATGGAATTAGTGCTTTACGAACGAGCATTGGCAGCTATGGATTTAGTGCGAGTCCTATAACTCTGGAAGCAAAGGACTTTAGAATGAACTAATGCGGAATAGATGACTCTTAGGATAGATCCTTAAGAGTAAAGAAAATAATGGGGATGGGTAATTGAGTCGATTCTTTGATTGTTTAAACATAATAATTATACTATTGTGGGTTGAAAACCCTATGTACTCACCAGGTTTCCCAACCTGACCCACTCAGTTTATTTATATTACAACTGTTGAGATGAAGTCACATTACACTGAGAGATTAAAGAGATGTAGATCACTAGTGTAAATAAATGTAAGCTTTGTTTATTCTTATGTTTCTGTATTGACAATGACATCCCAAATGTTTTAAAATGAATTAAGAATACTTTTCTTCGGAAATGCTTTGATAACGTATTTATCATGTTTTACTAGGAACAAATTCCGCAACATTTTTATTAAAAGAGATACTCTGATTTTTATAAAGCATAAACAAAAAATCAGTCTTTTATGTCCGTGAAAATGGGGATGTCACAATATATCCTTGATTAAAGTTGATTAAAATATCAATCTAAGCATTTAGAATTGAAATGAAGTATAATTTCATCTCCCTTAATTATAGTAAATTACTTTTCAACCCCCGCAACTTCACGAATTGAAACCCTTTTGTTTTTTATAATTATCATTGCCAACTTGCAACACTAAACATAATAATCATGCTCCCACTAACATGATAATTGTTAGCATAACCCTTATGCTCCCACTAGCTTTGACATGTATCCAGAAATCAGCTAGACTTCTAGAAATCAATACTTTATTGACTTTCTTACCAAAGTTCAGATTTCTTATATGAGATGCTTTCATAAAACATTATGAAAATCATACACCTTTTCTTAGATAGCTCATATGTGTATCAAAGTAATTTTTAGAACTATGAAAAGGGATACCGTAATTATAGTTTCAATTATTTAGACCTTTGCCATTTCTCACAAGTCCATGTTAGTGTGCCGGTTAATCACTCACGCTCCACTAACGACTTTAAGAATGCAAATATCACAATTGCTATTTACTTAAAATCTACTTAGTGAAAGGGTTTCCTCACCATCATTTTCATGAATAGGAGAGAAACCTTATGAAACTTGGATATTATGGTGTATGTGTTCCTATCCATGTGAATTTGTCAAAACCATAATCACAAGACAAGGTTAGTGACAAATCCAAACTCATATGGACTGAACTTGTGCAATCTTAACTTCTTGCCACTTAGTAGCACAAGGCCTACCATTGCTTTCAGTTTGTTATGCAAAAAATTGAGAATTTGTAGAACTCTGATGCATAGTCAGCATTAACTGGAATGGGCATAGAAAGAAGAATATTGTTAGGTCACAATTTTATTGTTTGAGCTAGGCATTCATCTTGTATAGGTCTTGGTAGGGTCTTGGGTTTTGTTATGTTGGTTGTAGTATGTTGGCCAGTGTGTGCGGTTAGAGTGTGCGGCTAGTGTGTGCGGTTAGAGTGTGCGGCTAGTGTGTGCGGTTAGAGTGTGTGGTCAGTGTGTGCGGTTGGAAGTGTATGGTTGGCGTGTATAGTTGTAATCCATTGTGTGGCCGTAAACCATATCAGTTGTTGGGACCCAAGCTTGTAATGACTTGGGTCCCCAAATCTAAATAATCCCGCTAATTGTGCAGGAACAGCTGCGGAGGAATGTCATCAAACCTTGGTACGTCGACATCGGTTGTTCCAGGCACACGACAGGAGACATCTCCCAACTGCATGTCATTCAGACTATTAATGGGGGCTATGTTTCCTTCGCGGGAGGATATAGAGTGAAGACCACTCAAAAAAGAATAGTTATAAATATAGTGTTGAGTTTTAGGAACGTCATCTATGCTCCTGAGTTAAAGTGTAGCTTGGTGAGTGTCTCACAGATCAGCTTATGGACTACGGATAATGATATAAGGTTAAGCAGTAAAGACCTCGATGCTTTCTTTGACATTGTCCATGATGTTGTGCAACCTAGATAGAAGGAGTTAGTGGTGTTCTCAAAGTGACGTCTCCAACTTTTGATCAGATGGCCAACACCTTTCAACTGATTTGGATACAACATCAAGGATTCCTCCCCTTCCGTTTGCTATTCCAACTTCATTCCCATTTGATGAGTGATCAAATACTAAAACAAACCTCCCAGCCTCCTATGAAAACAAGATGACTTGATCAGAGGCAGGGAGATCTTATCCAAGAACAAGCACCACCAGTCCAACAACCCTCCACAGCTGCTACACCAACTCAACCGACCCTAAAAGGACCAAGTAACATTAGATCTTCGTTTGAAGTCGAGAGTTCTTCTGCAACTGGGGGGTTTTCTCCACCACAACCTGCGCATGATGTTGCCTCTGTGAGGCTTGCCAGGTTTTTTTTGCTCAAGAAGATTCGGATCCTTTACCTCGTGGAAAATGAATATCAATAGGTGAAGGAAGTTCAGGGGGAGCAGACCTATCTATCTTAGAGCTCAAGAAGGAGATCGCTACTCTCAAACACAAGATCATCGAGAAAGACGTTCGGATTTGAAACCTCAATATTCGAGTTTCCGAGCTTGAAAAAGAAAACTTTTAAGAAGTCTAAACAGATCTCCGATCTTCAGCTTAATCTTGGTGCCCTATCACCAGGCTACTTTGACTTAAAGAAGAAGCTTATTGCAGAATTTGGTGACAAGTTCAAGACCACAGTCGAAGAGCCTTGTGCTACTGTAGTGATCAAGTTTCAAGATAGCAATTGCGCTATTCATCATGTTGATGCTAAAGATCTTCTTTAGTTCAGGAAGCGAGACATACACACAATGGTGATGCTGATTAGAAAGACTGGGTTTATGCTAGCTACAAACCAAGGCGGAGACTGTTAGGTCAAAATTTGTTGGTTTGGGCTAGGCATCTATCTATATAAGTCTAACGTGCTTCTGATCGAAGAAGACCTAAGTCCATGCTAGCTCAAACCAAGGGAGAGATTGTTAGCTCACAATTTTGTGGTTTGAGCTAGGCATCCATCTTGTATAGGTCTTGGTAGGGTCTTGGGGTTTGCTACGTTGGTTGTAGTATGTTACCAAGTGTGTGCGGCCATACATGTGTACGGCCGCACACTCTGTGTGCGGCCATACATGTGTGTGTGGCTATACACTCTATGTGCGACCATACACGTGTGTGCGGTTGCACACTCGAGTGATGTTGGGTGTGCTATAAATAGGCTGTGTTATTGCATGAGTATGAATGAACAGTGACAAGTATGTGTGTACTTTCAAGGTGTACCTGATATTTATAAGTAATAGATGTGTGCATGCTTGATGTTATTTCTCTTGTACTCCTTCTACACTCTATTTTGATTGTTATTACCTCATTGATTACTGATTTGGATCTATAGTTTGGGACTTACAAATATGTCAACACAATAGGTTACAAACCTCAAGTCGTGCCCTACTGATAAACTACAGGTTTTATTCTTGATTAGTTCTTGAAACTCTTTCAAGATCTTTTAGACTCCCACTATCCTTTTGATATATAAGACTCTCTTGCCAAGACCCATTCCTTGACGAACAAATATTCAAGAGATAGTGCGGATTCTTATCAAGACAAACACTTTACACAATTGGCCTTAGTTGGTCTTTGTTTCATCCAAAACATCACAACTTACCAATTTCAATTGTACAATAGTAGAAAACATTTTACTCTTACATTTGAAAAGTGTTATAAACCTTCTTTAACGCTAAACGAGGACCGGAGTTCACCTGGGAGCGCGAGGATCAAATGAAACTCAAATATCCCCATCTCTTTGTTTAGTAGTACTATAATAACATAACTGTTTGGATCCTAAATTTCGGGATGAAATTTCCTTAACAGGGGGATGATGTGACAACCCCAAAGTTTATTCTATTATTATGCCCCGTTACCGTTCAAAGAATATTACTGTTTTATAAAAGTTCCGTTAATTTGAGGTCGACAAATAAATAAATGTTTTATTTATTTATACTTCATGTTTTTATCGTCGTGATAAAATAAATAAAATCACGTAAAATATCACTTCCACTTAGTTGGAAAAAGTTATTTTATTTACGACCATTTAACCGGGTAAAAAGTTTAAAGCCTCGGTTAACATCAGTATCGGGTAAAATTCCACCGTGTCTCAACTCCCAACCATATTTAAAGTGGTTTAAGCCTCATTGGAACCCTTCTTCACTCTCTCACTAACCCCTCTCCTCAATCCAAGATCTAGGTCCAAAAATCACTCATTTCAAGCTTCAAATCACCAAGGTAACTATCCTAGCTTCTAGTATAACATCCTTAGCCTTCATTTTCGAGTTCAAATCATGGAATAGGACCATAAACATGTGTTTACGGCCCTGGAACACTCTTGGGCCGTGAACACATATAAAGGGGGTTTTTGAGCCTTAAAACCCTTCCAAACCACCATTGGAGCTTAGATATGGCTTAAGGATTTATTGGATTGGACTTAGAACACCTTAAACTCAACATTTGGGGAGTAAACATGAGTTTACTGCCCAAGAACATGCTTGGGCCGTAAACACCCTTTCATGGGTAGTAAACTCCTTTTTAGGTGTTAAAATGCCACTTACACACCTCATAAGCCTTGGAATAAAGTCTAGAAGCAACCACAAACAAGTTAGGGACCTTAAACTTGATAAAAGCAACTCCATAAGAAGTTCATAGCCGTAAACCCCTCAAGAATGGGTTCCTGGGCCGTAAACTCCTATAAATGGGTTATATGATGCCCTAAGTTCACCCCTTGGCTTGTAAGAATAAGTAGAATCACTTGTGATTAATCTATAGCCTTCAAAACACATAAGAAATGAGTGGGTGAGAGTTTACAGCCATAAACTCATAGTTTACTGCCGTAAACTCATCAAATGGTCCATATGTTTGATTAAGTCCCTTTCTAACGCCCTAGAACCAAACCTAGCATCACCCCTCAAATGATATAAGACCATTTAGCACTTAAGAACACCATCCATGAGTTTACGGCCGTAAACTCATGGGGATGTGGTGTTTAGGGCTGAAAACTCTTCTAAGAGTTTACTCTTGAAGAGTAAACTACCTACCCAAGCCATACATACCCATAAATGTCACCCGAGTCACTCCAAACACTTGAATTGAAGTGTTTTCGCGACTAGAAGTGTATATCCTCTATTAATTAGGGATTTAAATCTAATTAGATACATTTGTGTATCAATTAATATTACATAGGAACCTCACACATTTTCAAGCCTCGATCCGACGCTTAGCATCCTAGTCGGCACATTTCTAGTCCGGTGAGTTCATACCCCTTAATGAACCTTTTTAAATGTTTTTACATGTTTTAGGGGGGGGGGGGGGGCGATACATGTATAAATTCTACAAGTTTTATTATTAAATCATATGTGATTCACAAATTATCAACTACAAAAGGGATTTTCTACACTTGTGTGACAACCCGATATTTCGAGACAATGTAATGTAAAACCAATCAAATTAAGGTCAAAATATAACTTTCCTAAAATCTTATTTGGGTTAAATAAAGTAGTAGGAATCGTATCAAGGTTTTCATACATATAAAGAACCCTAAAATCCGAGTTATAACGAAGAAGTTATGACCAACCGAAGATTCTCGGCAAAACCGGCATCACCAAATAAACGAAAAACGCGAAGTTTCAATACAATAGTTTTTAGCCTTAAGTATCTGAATGAAAGTTATAGATAACCTCAAACCGTGAGCGTACATAAAAAGAACGTCCAAATCTGACTTCGTATGAGAAAGTTATGATTTTTCCAAGATTCGGGTATAGCAGTAGACAGCTAAAAACTCGAAATAGAGCTCAAGATACATTTGACGAAAACAACCTAAATGAGAATCTAAGGTCTCAACATTAGTAGCGCAATGGCGAAAAGTCTGACGAAAACGGACACCGGATGAAGAAGTTATGGATTTTTAACGGACTTTTCGTGTCCCGGCCCGTTAAAAATAAATAATTAAAAATAAAGTCAAAATTTGCCAATGAAGTCTAAACGAGAGTTGTAGATCATATTTTTAGCTACGCGTGCATATAAAGAACGTCGAAAACGGAGCTCGTATGCGAAAGTTACAGATTTTACAAGTTCGAGACCCGATATTCGAGGCTGTCAGAGACCACGACGTGGCAAGCAGTGCCACGACGTGGCAAATCTCCTGACACCTCCGGGAGGCCCCCAGATGCAACTTGGGATGACGCATGCAGTGACGACCAAGCCCACGACGTGGAAAAAGGTTGCCACGATGTGGCACACCCCAAAAATGCCCCTATAAATAGATTTCAAGGGCTCCGAGTTCCATTGCTCAGTTCCCTTCTTTCTCGCACCGAAACTCTGCGTTTAAGCCCCCGAGACCCTCCCAAAGCCCGAATTTTCACCTTCAAGTCCCGAAGGAAGGTTTTGTGTTCCCGAGATTCCCGACAATCCCGAGATTTTTCCCCCGCTTTCAACTCTTCCTGTCGAAGTTCTGCTCGATTCTTCTCTAGACTATTTCAAATCTTCAATCAAGTGAGTTCATACCCCCTTAAATCAACCTTTGAAATGATTTTAAATGTTTAAATACTTTATGGGGGGATACAAGTTAAATACTTATAGTTATTGCTTCAATCGCATGTGATTGCATTAATCACATGTGATTAATAACTAGGAAACCAATGATTTTATCACTGTTCAACTGTTTATCAAACTGTTTTACTTCAAAATGTTTTACAAACTCTTTTACTTATCAAATGCTTTTAATTTAAACTTTGTTTTACTACTTATAATTTGCATGCCCATATATGTATAGATGTATAAATAATGTTTAAAGGGCTTAGGAAAGCCACCTGCCCTATTTCCTTTTCCTCGATTTGGATGTGGTCTGGTGGAATTTCGGGTGACCATCCGAAGGTCGTTTCAATATTAATTATATATCAAATATACATATATAGACATAAAAGTACTTCCATATTCATACGTACTAGACACACCATTAGTAAGTTACCATCGGGGTAACACAGGATCACACTATTACAACTGCTAGATCAATGAGTCAGTTCATTCATGAGAACATATACAGCTATACTATGAGAACATATACAACTATACTAGAATGAGAAACATTACCCTTATATTAATACGTTAACAATTGTGATCCACTGTATCGGAGCATGCCTTAAATGTCATGGCCCGAGTTGCAGCTAGAATTCTCTTGGAGGGAGAGCGTTGAGTTTGCGTATAAATCTATACTGGATTGACTATCCTACACCTTGCTGCTAGCTACAGCCGGACCTGCAGGTCTGCGGGTGCCAAACGTCATTCCGTTATTACGACCGTTCTTTATGTCGTTGTTATCAGTCGATAGTATGGTGCAATTATCACATTATACCTTAATATAAATCCGGTTTAAGGTAGTTAGTACAGCAGTAGTTCCTATAATACAAAACTACAGTACTACAAAGATTTACCCATTACATTTTTAGTGATAACCTCACTTAAACTTTAATGTACAAACTATATTTTGTTAAAAGATAGTTACACTTGGGAAAGTTCACACTGTTACATCAAACAAGCATACAAAACAGTTAAGCCTTGGTAGAAGGCTACTTTAATAGAAAATATAGGTTTTTCTGAGAGATTCAAACTTTTACAAACACTTACATGTATTTTACAAATTATACCTGCGACAGGTTCAAGCGTTTTCAATAACAAACACCGACACTAAAACACTTATGAACTCACCAGCTTAATGCTGATAAACTCTTTCAAAATAACTTGTATTCTCAGGTCATCAGTAGACAGGTACCGATGCAAGCTTTTGAGATGATGGAGCGCATTCAAGACTCATCATATTATTATTTTGATTTACCTTATATTTTTGGTGTCTAAAAACTGTACAGAACACGCTTGTATTAAAAATTATATATTTAATGCAATGGATGATGTTGTTTGCTATTTTCATTTACTGTGTTGTGATTCTTTACATGACGTCCTCCGCCCCAGAACGTTTCCACCGTTCTTGGTTTTGGGGTGTGACAGATTGGTATCAGAGCATTGTTTATACTGAATCAAGTATATCAATAGATAACAGATATACTAAACTATAAACCCAAAAGGGATTAAAGCACTCTGACCAAGAATCTATACTTTAAATAATAAAATATTTAATTAAGTATACTAGTCTGCATTCATACTAAAATCAGTGTCACAATGACAAGAACAAAAGTATTACGATTGTTAAATATCACAAGTGAGCTCGGGGATGTATGAACAGTCCTGGGAATGGCATAGCCTGATCAACTATGCTGGTCCTAGGAGTGATTAGCATATGCCCTAGAATGGTTGTGATATGTTAACAAGTCTAAAAACTTACCAACAATACCACAAGAAGATCAGTAAAACTTAAACTTAAAATACTATAGGTGTATTTTGTACTACTAGTTACACGTATACTATATTCTTATACCTCTCTTCTCGCGTAGATTTAAATGGCTGGATTCCATCATGGCGACCCGTACTTTCCAAATGAAGGCAATGCCGGGTGGATCGATGAAGAGCCCGAAGATGAGCATCCAATCCCTTTGGATGATCACCTCGCAGAAGGCTTTTCTGATGGATCCGACTCCGAGCCTGAAGTCAACAACCCACCGCTAGTAGGTCAAGCCCCAAACAACAACCCTCGACCAGCATTTCCAGGTCCTACTCCCTTGTGGGCAAACAACTTGAATCGCTGGAGTGATGAACAGGGTCAACCCTTACCATACTTTGGGGACCGAAGCTTTTACAACGTCAGCGATGATGCTCTGCTGACCGAGTTGTGCCTGTCATTATCTGCAGAATAGCTCGTAATGTCGAGCAAGGTCGAGTAGCCATCGACCGGGTCATGGAGATTGATGCCAACTTAGGTGTCAACACAGTCCGCATCTGCCGTCTTGAAGAAGACATGGAATGGACCCGGAGAACCAATGAAACCCTGCAGCAGCAGCTGGCTGCCTCACGAGCTGAAATCTTGGAACTTCGAGCTTGTCAGAGGGCTCAGGATCGACACCTTTAAGAGGTGTTTCGTCAAGTGTCCGACCTCAGGGCTTGCCTGGGGAATTTCCATCACCGTTAGACGATGTCTAGTGCATCTCTTTCTTTTGATTAAAGAATAGCCTTTAACATCTGTGCTCTAAGTAGCACTTGTCTGTAAAATATTCCTAACTTTCAGTACTCAAATTAGGAATCTAAGAACTGTCAAACTTTTCTATATGGTATGATGTAAGACCTACTGTTAGGTCGATTTTCCCTGAACTTATTACATCAGTAATACGAGTATTATTGAGATCTATCTAATCTGTGGGAAAAATCTATACACTTGTGCTTTCCTACTAATATTCTTATTGTGATTTCAAACACTCATTCAACTGTTGGGCTATGGTTAGTTAGTCCATGTGTCACTCTCACGTTACTTACAAATTGATTCTTACCATTTTTCTTATCTTTATAAACTTATAGCTGAAAGATGCCTCCTCGCAAATCTCCCAGGAATAATCCTGCACCACCACCTCCTCCGCCTCCGGTCATCGATACTGTAGCCCTGAATGCTGCCGTAGCTGCAGCAGTGGCAACTGCCATGGCTCAGTATCACTCTTCTGATGCCAGCAGAGGTGGAACCCCTGTGGAATCAACCCCGGTTGAAACCCCTGTGCGCTCGAGAGAGTGCTCATACAAGGATTTCACAAATTGCAAACCGAAGCCTTTTTACGGCACCGGCGGAGTCATTGCCCTCTCGCAATGGCTCGAGAAGACTGAATCAGTCTTCGAAATCTGTTCATGCCCTGCGGCGAGTAAAGTCAAGTACGCCGCATGCACCTTTGAAGGAAAGGCCCTGACATGGTGGAACGGGCATGTTAAGGCACTAACTCTCGTTATAGCCAACGACATAGGCTGGGAATCAATGAAAGACCTCATGACTGAGGAATATTGCCCGAGGGGCGAGATCCAGAAACTGGAGC
This sequence comes from Lactuca serriola, assembly GCF_051521515.1. Taxonomy (NCBI): domain Eukaryota; kingdom Viridiplantae; phylum Streptophyta; class Magnoliopsida; order Asterales; family Asteraceae; genus Lactuca; species Lactuca serriola. Next base: position 214,453,884 of record NC_136408.1, on the reverse strand, counting down.
AGGAACTTTGGGACCTGACGATGAAGGGCACCAACGTGGTCGCTTATACTGCCCGATTCAGCGAGCTGGTGGTCCTCTGCCCCAATATGGTTCCCACCGAGGGGAAGAAGATCGAGAGGTACATATGGGGGCTAGTGCCTCCGTATCAGGGGAATGTTCTTGCATCAAACCCCGCTACCTTCGACAGTGCCAAACGATTGGCACAACGACTCATTGACCATGGAGTCAAAACCCCTGCAACCACAACCACCCTAGCCATCCCGGAACCCTCCAAACCCGCTGATACTAAGCGGAAATTCTGGGATGAAAGGAAAAAGCAGCAGGCTGCTAAAAAGCAGCAAATGGTGGCAATTCATGCCGCAATAACCCCTACTGCTGCTACTACTGCTCCGGTGAGTCGGTATGCTGGAAGTTCGCCCAAGTGCAACAAATGCAACTACCACCACAACGGCCCCTGTCGTGAAATGCAGTGCTCTAACTGCAACAGGAAAGGACACACCGTCCGTTTCTGTAAGTTCCCGGCACAACCTATCAACCAAGTCCCTAGCTCTGGCGCGAGCCCAACCTGCTATGGATGTGGCGAAGCAGGCCACTTTAAGAGGGACTGCCCCAAAGCGAGGAATGCTGGAGGAGCAGGGAGGGTACTAGCTATAGGCCACGGGGAAGCAGTTGCTGACCCGACAGTGGTGACTAGTACGTTCCTCCTCGATAACTCCTATGCATGCATTCTATTCGATAGTGGAGCGGAGCGAAGCTTCGTAAACCATAAATTTGCTCGCATGCTTAATTAACCACCGCACGCACTCAAAGATCTATTCACAGTAGAAATGGCTAATGGAAAAACTGAAAGTACGAGTAGCATATACTTAGGTTGTACCCTAACTCTAGATAACCATTCATTCCCAATCGACCTCATGCCAGTCTCAATAAAACGTTTCGACGTTATCATTGGCATGGATTGGTTAAGCCTTCAGCGCGCCGACATCATGTGCTACGAGAAAGCAGTCCGTCTAAACCTTCCGTCTAACGAAACTCTTATATTCTACGGCGACAAACCCGGTGCAAGTCTCCGCATCATATCAAGTATTCAAGCACATAAATATTTGCGTAAGGAATACCATGCATTCCTTGCTCACGTCGTCGACACGAGCCTCGAAACGAAAGAACTAAAGAACATCCCTGTAGTGAGCGACTTCCCCGACATTTTCCCAGAAGAACTACCCGGGTTACCTCCGCAACGACAGGTCGAGTTCAGAATCGACTTAGTCCCAGGAGCTACCCCAGTAGCCAAGTCGCCCTACCGCTTAGCACCAGCTGAGATGCAGGAACTCTCCGGTCAACTTAACGAACTGCTCAGCAAGGGCTTTATAAGACCGAGTTTCTCACCTTGGGGAGCACCGGTCCTGTTCGTTAAGAAGAAGGACGGATCATTTCGTATGTGTATTGACTACAGAGAACACAACAAACTGACGGTCAAGAATCGTTACCCTCTGCCTCGCATAGATGATCTATTCGACCAACTGCAAGGGGCGAACTATTTTTCTAATATTGATCTGAGATCCGGATATCACCAGTTACGAGTGCTAGAGGAGGATGTGCCGAAGACAGCCTTCCAAACTCGTTACGGACATTACGAGTTCGTGGTGATGCCATTCGGATTGACCAATGCGCCCGCAGTCTTCATGGATCTGATGAATAGAGTATGCCAACCTTACTTGGATTAGTTCGTCATCGTTTTCATTGACGACATCCTGATCTACTCCCGAAGTAAGAAAGAGCATGGCGATCACCTGCGACAAGTTCTAGAGACATTACGAAAAGAGAAGCTTTATGCGAAGTTCTCGAAATGTGAATTTTGGATCCGGAGAGTCGAATTCTTAGGACACGTGGTAAGCGAAGAGGGAATCCACGTTGACCCATCCAAAATTAAAGCCATTGAGAACTGGTCAGCACCTAAGACGCCTACAGAAATTCGTCAATTTCTAGGTCTCGCTGGCTACTACCGCAGATTCATTCAGAACTTCTCTCGAATAGCGAAACCTCTTACAACCCTAACCCAGAAAGGCGTGGCCTTTGACTGGGAAGAGAAACAAGAGAGAGCGTTCCAAACGCTCAATAGAGCCTTGTGCACTGCGCCAATACTATCCCTTCCCGAAGAAATAGAAGACCTCGTAGTCTATTGCGATGCATCAAATCAAGGGCTCGGATGTGTTCTGATGCAGCGAGGTAAGGTCATCGCCTACGCCTCGAGGCAGTTGAAGACACACGAGGTTAACTACACGACCCACGATCTTGAACTAGGAGCAGTAGTGTTTGCTCTGAAGATCTGGAGACATTACTTGTATGGAATGAAGAGCACTATCTTTACCGACCACAAGAGTTTACAACACATTTTCGATCAAAAGGAGCTCAACATGAGACAACGACGGTGGGTCGAGCTACTCAGTGATTACGAATGCGATATTCGTTATCATCCAGGTAAAGCCAACGTAGTAGCAGACGCCCTAAGTCGGAAGGAATATTCTGGTTGCAAAGTCAAGTCATTGTCAATAACCATCCATTCACACTTGTCTAAACAAATTCAGGGGGCTCAACTTGAAGCCATGAAACCTGAAAATGTGACGAATGAATCCCTTAGAGGAATGGACAAGAATTTAGAAGCCAAGGGTGACGAAGCCTTATATTTCATGAACCGGATCTGGACACCGAAACACGGTGGTTTCCGAGACTTGGTCATGACCGAGGCGCACAACACTCGGTATTCCATCCACCCAGGTTCAGATAAGATGTATCTGGATCTTAAAAAGCGATACTGGTGGCCTAATATGAAAGCAGAGATTGCTACCTTCGTAAGTAAATGCCTTACTTGCGCAAAGGTTAAGGTCGAGTACCAGAAGCCCTCTGGTTTATTGCAATAACCAGAGACCCCGGAATGGAAGTGGGAGTGGATCACTATGGATTTCATAACCAAGTTGCCCAAGGCAACGGGTGGACTTGACATCATATGGGTCATCGTTGATAGATTGACCAAGTCTGCACACTTCCTGCCTATCAAAGAAACCGACAAGATGGAGAAACTTACGCGAACATACATTAGGGAAACCGTACGGCTACATGGTGTACCTATGTCCATTATCTCCGATAGAGATAGTAGGTTCACCTCAAGATTTTGGCAATCACTACAACATTCCCTAGGAACAAGGCTGGACATGAGCATAGCCTACCATCCTCAGACCGACGGACAAAGTGAGAGGACCATCCAAACACTGGAAGAGATGTTGCGAGCCTACGTGATTGACTTTGGGAAGGCATGGTATACTCATTTACCCCTTGTCGAGTTTTCCTATAATAACAGTTATCACATGAGCATCAAGGCTGCTCCATTCGAAGCTCTCTACGGCCGAAAGTGCAGATCCCCTCTGTGCTGGGCTGAGATGGGTGATACCCAATTAGCCAGGGGGCAAGCTTCCGACAGTACTCACACCGGTCCGGAGATCATTCGGGAAACGAAAGAGAAAATCGTTCAGATCCGTGAACGATTGAAAGCCTCTAGAGACCGACAGAAGAGCTACGCTGATAAATGAAGAAAACCTTTGGAATTTCAGGTGGGAGACCGAGTCCTTCTCAAAGTCTCACCTTGGAAGGGTTGATACGCTTTGGAAAGCGTGGGAAGCTTAATCCGAGGTACATAGGGCCTTTCGAGATTCTTGCAAGAGTCGGCCCCGTAGCTTACAAACTCGACCTACCAGACGCACTTCGTAACGTACATTCTACATTCCACGTATCTAACTTGAAAAAGTGTCTATCCGACGAGACTCTTGTAATCCCACTCGACGAGATCGAGATCAACGATAGCCTCAACTTCGTGGAAGAACCTGTAGAGATCATGGACCGTGAGGTCAAGAAGACAAAGCAAAGTCGTATCCCTATCGTGAAGGTTCGCTGGAATGCCAAGCGAGGACCGGAATTCACTTGGGAACGTGAGGATCAGATGAAACTGAAATACCCTCACCTTTTTGCTTAGTTATTTGTAATTTCTTACTTGCTTAAATTCTAATTTCAAGACGAAATTCCTTCTAACGGGGGGATGATGTGACAACCAGATATTTCGAGACAATGTAATGTAAAACCAATCAAATTAAGGTCAAAATATAACTTTCCTAAAATCTTATTTGGGTTAAATAAAGTAGTAGGAATCGTATCAAGGTTTTCATACATATAAAGAACCCTAAAATCCGAGTTATAACGAAGAAGTTATGACCAACCGAAGATTCTCGGCAAAACCGGCATCACCGAATAAACGAAAAATGTGAAGTTTCAATACAATAGTTTTTAGCCTTAAGTATCTGCATGAAAGTTATAGATAACCTCAAACCGTGAGCGTACATAAAAAGAACGTCCAAATCTGACTTCGTATGAGAAAGTTATGATTTTTCCAAGATTCGGGTATAGCAGTAGACAGCTAAAAACTCGAAATAGAGCTCAAGATACTTTTGACCAAAACAACCTAAATGAGAATCTAAGGTCTCAACATTAGTAGCGCAATGGCGAAAAGTCTGATGAAAACGGACACCGGATGAAGAAGTTATGGATTTTTAACGGACTTTTCGTGTCCCGGCCCGTTAAAAATAAATAATTAAAAATAAAGTCAAAATTTGCCAATGAAGTCTAAATGAGAGTTGTAGATCATATTTTTAGCTACGCGTGCATATAAAGAACGTCGAAAACGGAGCTCGTATGCGAAAGTTACGGATCTTACAAGTTCGAGACCCGATATTCGAGGCTGTTAGAGACCACGACGTGGCAAATCTCCTGACACCTCCGGGAGGCCCCCAGATGCAACTTGGGATGACGCATGCAGTGACGACCAACCCACGACGTGGAAAAAGGTTGCCACGACGTGGCACACCCCAAAAATGCCCCTATAAATAGATTTCAAGGGCTCCAAGTTCCATTGCTCAGTTCCCTTCTTTCTCGCACCGAAACTCTGCGTTTAAGCCCCCGAGACCCTCCCAAAGCCCCGGTTTTCACCTTCAAGTCCCGAAGGAAGGTTTTGTGTTCCCGAGATTCCCGACAATCCCGAGATTTTTCCCCCGCTTTCAACTCTTCCTGTCGAAGTTCTGCTCGATTCTTCTCTAGACTATTTCAAATCTTCAATCAAGTGAGTTCATACCCCCTTAAATCAACCTTTGAAATGATTTTAAATGTTTAAATACTTTATGGGGGGATACAAGTTAAATACTTATAGTTATTGCTTCAATCGCATGTGATTGCATTAATCACATGTGATTAATAACTAGGAAACTAATGATTTTATCACAGTTCAACTGTTTATCAAACTGTTTTACTTCAAAATGTTTTACAAACTCTTTTACTTATCAAATGCTTTTAATTTAAACTTTGTTTTACTACTTATAATTTGCATGCCCATATATGTATAGATGTATAAATAATGTTTAAAGGGCTTAGGAAAGCCACCTGCCCTATTTCCTTTTCCTCGATTTGGATGTGGTCTGGTGGAATTTTGGGTGACCATCCGAAGGTCGTTTCAATATTAATTATATATCAAATATACATATATAGACATAAAAGTACTCCCATATTCATACGTACTAGACACACCATTAGTAAGTTTCCATCGGGGTAACACAGGATCACACTATTACAACTGCTAGATCAATGAGTCAGTTCATTCATGAGAACATATACAGCTATACTATGAGAACATATACAACTATACTAGAACGAGAAACATTACCCTTACATTAATACGTTAACAATTGTGATCCACTGTATCGGAGCATGCCTTAAATGTCATGGCCCGAGTTGCAGCCAGAATTCTCTTGGAGGGAGAGCGTTGAGTTTGCGTATAGATCTATACTGGATTGACTATCCTACACCTTGCTGCTAGCTACAGCCGGACCTGCAGGTCTGCGGGTGCCAAACGTCATTCCGTTATTACGACCGTTCTTTATGTCGTTGTTATCAGTCGATAGTATGGTGCAATTATCACATTATACCTTAATATAAATCCGGTTTAAGGTAGTTAGTACAGCAGTAGTTCCTATAATACAAAACTACAGTACTACAATGATTTACCCATTACATTTTTAGTAATAACCTCACTTATACTTTAATGTACAAACTATATTTTGTTAAAAGATAGTTACACTTGGGAAATTTCACACTGTTACATCAAACAAGCATCCAAAACAGTTAAGCCTTGGTAGAAGGCTACTTTAATAGAAAATATAGGTTTTTCTGAGAGATTCAAACTTTTACAAACACTTACATATATTTTACAACGTATACCTGCGACAGGTTCAAGCGTTTTCAATAACAAACACCGACACTAAAACACTTATGAACTCACCAGCTTAATGCTGATAAACTCTTTCAAAATAACTTGTATTCTCAGGTCATCAGTAGACAGGTACCGATGCCAGCTTTTGAGATGATGGAGCGCATTCAAGATTCATCATATTATTATTTTGATTTACCTTATATTTTTGGTGTCTAAAAACTGTACAGAACACGCTTGTATTAAAAATTATATATTTAATGCAATGGATGATGTTGTTTGCTATTTTCATTTACTATGTTGTGATACTTTACATGACGTCCTCCGCCCCAGAACGTTTCCGCCGTTCTTGGTTTTGGGGTGTGACAACTTGTAACTGCTTTCCAATAAAACTGTTTTAGTGGATTAACAAATGCATTTTAAGATTAAATTGTTATTAAACTACTTTTAAAACTATGTTTAAATTACTTTTCTTTTTAAAATATATCTACACTAATATATTTATATAAGTAAGACTTGAAGGACTTAGGACCGATAGCTTGCCTTATTTCCTGTTCTTGTTTGATGTGGTCCTAGGGTATCTGTTATCCGTCCGACTGTCGTTGATTTCTTAGTTATATATCATATATATTAGTGTTAGATATGAAAGTCTTCATCCCATACAATACCTTTGTTATTCAAAGGCCGGAAATCATATACTCTAGTTAGCTATAATAGGTATAGCTAAGACAACTACTTGTTACCCCTACTACTGGCATACTCACTATAACGGCTATTACGACAAGTTAATACATGTATAAGAGAACACTCTAAGAACTATACAAAAGACTATTATACTATAATACCGAAGAATACACGAATTCAGAGTATAACACACTATCCCTCTAAAAGACGCTCTAGTACGCTTACACTATGTGACCAGACCTTTCCGAATGGAAGGCATCACTACACGTATAGATCTATACGGGACAGACACTATTACATCCCGACTGCTAGCTACAGTCCGAGCCGACTAGGCTTGGGGGTGGCACTACATCACTACACTACACATGACAGGGAAGGTCATCGGGTTCTCTATTATCGCTTCGTTCTGGTCACCTGAAGGGTTACACCTTTAACCAACATAATACACTAAGACTTAAGTCTAAGCTAACATCCCGGAGTAAGTAAATATCTATTACTAATGGAAGTTTTGCACCACCACTACTGTTAACAGGCATAACTTTTCTTCACCTATGCTACTCACATGAGATTTATTACTTTACTTTTATGACCGAAAGTTTTCAATGATAATACTTACAGACAACTCAAAGGATTTAACTTACAAAGTACTTTTCTGGAAAATATAGGATTTTCTAGGGATATCTACTACTTATAAACATAAATTTCAGTTTTATTCTATAATTTTGAAAACACTTTTATATAACAAAGACACTAAATTCTTATGAACTCACCAGCTTTATGTTGATACTCGTTTTCAAAATAACATGTATCCTCAGGTCAAAGATAGACAGGTACTGGTGCAGTATTTTGGAGAAGATGGAGCATGCAAGACCCGTCTCTTATTTTTGAATTATTTTTGGTGTCTATTGAAACTTTACAGAACATGCTTGCAATTAAACTAACTATATTAATGAAATGGTTGTTGTTTCTTGTTTTTACTATTATGAAATTGTAATGATACTGTACTTGACGTCCTCCACCCCAGAACGTATTCTGCCGTTCTCGGTTTTGGGGTGTGACGGATTAGTATCAGAGCATTGTTTATAGTGAATCAAATATATCAACCTATAAAAAGATATACGAACTATAAACATTTCGGGACTAAAACACTCTGACCAAGAATATATACTTTTAAATACTAAAATATTTAATTAAGTATATATATACACTCACCACTACAGAAAGATCAGTATCATACTAGAACAAAACAAAAGTATTAAGATTGTTGAACAACACAATTAAGCTTAGAGACATATAGTCAAATCTGGGGGGAATGTAGCCTGATCAACTACATTTATCCAGGAGTTACTAGCATATGCCTAAGAATGATTGTGGTGTTGCAACAAGTCTAAAAACTTACCAACATTACCACAAGGTCGTTAGAATAAGAATACTATAGGAGTATTATGCACTCTACTAACTACATATGTGATAACTAAAAGGGTCGTTACTGGTAGGAGAATAGTTGCTAAGTGGATACATCATGATTACATGTGACTAGGGCGCTATATACACAGAATCTGTGGCCTTTGCTTCATTTCCTGTTCTTGTTTGACTGGGGATCTGAGGTTAGGGCTGCTTATTCGATGGACTATCTTGCTTCGGTTACATGTAATTGGTATGCACTATGCAAATATTGGACCGACTAGTAACGATCATCTTAAAAAGTATTCTAGATTAGCACGTCTATTAACCTTTCTTTCCCCCTTTCTCGCGTAGATAGCATGGCTCGCTTCCACCATCCCGGCGATCCGTATTATCTAAATTGGGGCAATGGAGGATGGCTCGATGAGGAGTCAGACGATGATCACCCGATCCCTTTGGATGATCATCATGCTGAAGGCTTCTCGGACAGCTCCAGCTCCGAGCCAGAAGTTAACAACCTACCCCCTGAAGTTCCAAACCCCAACCCCCGTCCGACATTTCAAGGTCCGACTCCCATGTGGGCAGTAACCTTGAACCGATGGAGCGAGGAGCAGGGTCAGCCTTTACCTTACAATGGTGACCAAAGCTTCTACAACATAAGAGAGGGAGGATCGGCGGACCAAGTTCTGCCCATCATAGTCCGAAGGATTGCCAGGAACGTCGAGCAAGGCCAAGCAGTCATCGGCCAAGTTGTAGAAGTGGATGCCAACTCAAACCTCAACACTACTCGCATTCGCCAACTGGAAGAAGCTATGGGTAGTACAAGGAGGACCAATGAGGTTCTCCAGCAACAGCTAGCTACATTTCGAGCCGAAGTTAGGGAACTCCGAGCACGTCAGAGGACTCATGAACGACAACTTCAGGAAGTTATGCGCCAACTAGCAGATCTAAGGGTTCGTCCAATGAATACCCGTTGTCAGTAGAAGATATCTACTTGTCCTTCCCTTTTGTTTAAGGAATAGCCTTTCTCTTTCTATGCTCGGTAGAGCACTTGTTTGTAAACGTTCCTAACTTTGAAAGTACTCTAATTAGACCTCTAGGCTGCCAACATTTTTTCCTTATGATTTGATGTAAGACCTACTGTTAGGTCACTTTTCCCGAACCCATATTACATCATTAATATCAGTACTATCGGTAGTTAACTACTTTATTTCTATAACTCTCTATCTGAATTTGGACTATGTTGGTTTAGTCTATAAAACACTCTTATCATATTTGCAATAGACTCTTACTATTGTTACTATCTCTATGAACTTTTAGTAAAAGATGCATCCCCGCAAGCGCCCGAACAGAGGTAGACCTACAGCTTAAACCCCACCTCCACCACCTCCTCCTCCGCAGTTCGATCCAGTGCTGTTTCAAACAGCTGTGACAGCAGCCTTGGCCCAAATAAATTCCGGCGATGCTAGTGGAGCCGGAATGGGCACCAACTCTAGATTTGGTGAAGTCCATCAAAGAGTGCAGGGATGTACTTATAAGGACTTCATGAACTGCAAACCTACCTTCTTCGATGGTACCGAAGGAATCGTAGCATTGTCTCAGTGGTTCGAGAGAACTGAGGCTGTGTTTGAAATGTGCTCATGCCCCGAGGAGAGCAAAATAAAGTTCGTTACTGCCACCCTCACTAGCAGGGCCCTGACATGGTGGAACAACCATGTCAGTGCACCCTCTTTGATAACAGCCAATGCCATGGGCTGGGACACACTGAAGGACCTCATGAGAAGGGAGTACTGCCCTAGGGGCGAAATTCAGAAACTTGAGGAGGAACTCTGGAACCTCAAGATGAAAGGGACCGACATAACAACTTACACAGCTAGGTTCTGCGACTTGGCGGCTATGTGTCCCAACATGATCCCTTCGGAGAGCAAGAAGATTGAACGATATATTTGGGGTTTAATGCCCCCGTATCGAGGAAACGTTCTAGCCTCACGCCCTACGACCTTTGACAGCGCCAAGGAATTGGCCCAGAGTTTAATCAAGCATGAGGTTTCTTCCACTCTAGCAATAGCAACTACAACTGCCACTGCACCACCCAATTCATCCGACAACAAGAGGAAATGTGGAGATCGGAAGAAGGACAAAAGAACTCAATCTTCTTCCAAAAACCAACAGATCATGGCTGTCCATGCTGCCACCACTCCTGCTACTCCTACACCGGTGAAAGCTTATGTTGGGAACCTGCCCAAGTGTCCCAAGTGACCCTTCCATCATAATGGCCCCTGCCGTGAATTGCAATGCACCAACTGCGGCCGGAAGGGCCATACTGTTCGATTTTGCAGAGCCCAACCCAAACCTATCTCACAAGTCCCTAGTTCGGGAGTGACCCAGACCTGTTATGGCTGCGGTGAAGCGGGCCATTTCAAGAAGAACTGTCTGAAGGCTGGGAATGCGGGAGGAACAGGAAGACTACTCGCTATTGGCCACAATGAAGCAGTAGCGGATCCCGCAGTAGTCACGGGTACGTTCCTTCTCAACAACTCTTATGCTTGTGTCTTATTCGATAGTGGTGCAGAAATAAGCTTCATAAACCAAAATTTTAAACACTTACTTAAACAATCCATGCAACCACTAAAAGAACCATTCATCATAGAAATCGCTAACGGAAAGACCGAAAGCTCTAACGAAATTTACATAGGTTGTACCCTCACGTTAGACGATCATTCATTCCCAATCGATCTCATACCGGTCTCAATCAAGAGTTTCGATGTCATTGTTGGCATGGACTGGTTGAGTCTTCATCGCGTCGATATTCTATGTTTCGACAAAGCCATCCGCCTAAATCCACCGAATCACGAAACTCTATTGATCTATGGAGATAAACCTGGTATGAGTCTTCGTATCATCTCAAGTATTCAAGCCCAGAAATAATTGCGTAAGGAATACCGCGCCTTTCTTGCACACGTCGTCGACACAAGCCAGAAAGCAAAAGATCCAAAAGACATCCCTGTTGTATGCGATTTCCTTCACGTCTTTCCGGAAGACCTTCCAGGTTTACCTCCCAAACGTCAGGTTGAGTTCAGAATCGACCTAGTCCTAGGAGCTACCCCCGTAGCTAAGTCGCCCTATCGTTTAGCGCCTGCCGAGATGCAAGAACTATCCGGTCAACTTAACGAGCTGCTCAGCAAGGGCTTTATAAGACCGAGCTTCTCACCCTGGGGAGCTCCGGTCTTGTTCGTGAAGAAGAAAGACGGATCGTTCTGTATGTGCATCAATTATAGGGAGCTCAACAAACTCACGGTCAAAAACCGCTACCCTCTTCCTCGTATAGACAACCTGTTCGACCAATTGCAAGGGGCGAGTTACTTTTCCAAGATTGATCTTAGGTCTGGGTATCACCAGTTACGAGTGCTTGAGGAGGATGTTCCAAAGACAGCCTTCCGAACTCGTTACGGGCACTATGAGTTCGTAGTGATGCCCTTTGGACTGACTAATGCACCCGCAGTATTTATGGATTTGATGAATATGGTGTGTCGTCCATACTTAGATCAGATCATCATCGTCTTTATTGATGATATACTCGTCTACTCTCGGAGTGAGGAAGAACACAGGAATCATCTACGACGAGTCCTAGAAACCCTGCGATCAGAGAAGTTATACGCGAAGTTCTCTAAGTGCGAATTTTGGATCCGAAGAGTTGAATTCTTAGAACACATGGTTAGTGAAGAAGGAATCCATGTGGACCCATCCAAGATCAAAGCTATCGAGAACTGGTCAGCACCGAAGACGCCAACGGAAATTCGTCAATTTCTAGGCCTCGCTGGCTACTACTGCAGATTTATTCAGAACTTCTCTCGGATAGCGAAACCTCTCACTATGTTGACACAGAAGGGCGTGACATTTGACTGCGAAGAGAAACAGGAGAAGGCATTCCAAACCCTGAAGCGAGCCCTATGCACCGCACCGGTGTTATCCCTTCCCGAAGGAACAAAAAAAATTTGTGGTATACTGCGACGCATCGAACCAAGGGCTCGGTTGTGTCTTGATGCAACGAGGTAAGGTCATCGCCTATGCCTCAAGACAGCTGAACACACATGAGATCAACTACACCATGCACGACCTCGAGTTAGGGGCGGTTGTATTCGCTCTAAAGATCTAGAGACATTACTTGTATGGAACGAAGAGCATAATATACACTGATCATAAAAGCCTCCAACACATACTGAACCAGAAAGAGCTCAACATGAGACAGCGACGATGGGTTGAACTACTCAGTGATTACAAATGCGAAATTCGTTATCACCCGGGGAAAGCCAATGTATTAGCAAACGCCATAAGTAGAAAAGATTATTCCGGTCGAAGAGTCAAGTCATTAACAATGACTATCCATTCGCACCTATCCGCACAGATTAAGGAGGCTCAACTCGAAGCCATAAAGCCCGAGAATGTGGCGGGAGAGTCCTTGCATGGAATGGATAAGATCTTGGAGCTCAAGGGTGACGGAGCCTATTATCTCATGGACCGAATCTGGACTCCGCACCACGGAGGTTTTAGAGACTTGGTCATGAAGGAAGCACACAACACTCGATACTCCGTTCACCCAGGTTCAGATAAGATGTATCTGGATCTCAAAAAGCTATATTGGTGGCCTAAACATGAAAGCAGAGATTGCAACCTTTGTATCTAAATGCCTTACTTACGCAAAGGTCAAGGTTGAATACCAGAAGCCATCAGGTCTCCTCCAACAACCAGAGATACCGGAGTGGAAGTGGGAGCGGATCACCATGGATTTCATAACCAAGCTATCCAAGACAACGGGTGGGTTGGATACCATTTGGGTCATCGTTGACAGATTGACCACGTCCACGCACTTCCTACCCATCAAGGAAACAGACAAGATGGAGAAACTCACAAGAACATACATTAAGGAAATAGTACGGCTCCATGGTGTCCCTGTATCTATTATCTCTGATAGAGATAGTAGGTTTACTTCGAGATTTTGGCAATCACTATAAAAAGCATTAGGGACGAGGCTGGACATGAGTACAGCCTACCATCCGCAGACTGACGGACAAAGTGAAAGGATGATCCAAACCTTAGAGGAAATGTTGTGAGCCTGTGTGATTGACTTTGGTAAGGCGTGGGATACACACTTACCCCTTGTGGAGTTTTCTTACAACAATAGTTATCGTAGAAGCATCAAGGCAGCTCCCTTTGAATCCCTATAAGGTCGGAAGTGCAAATCCCCTCTGTGCTGGGCTGAAGTGGGTGACACTCAGTTAGCTAAATGACGAGTTCCTGACAGCGCTCTCACAGGTCCGGAGATTATCAGAGAGACGATGGAAAAGATTGTGTAGATTCACGAACGATTAAAAGCCGCTAGGGATCGACAGAATAGCTACGCAGATAAACAAAGAAAACCCTTGGAATTCCAGGTGGGAGACCGTGTCCTTTAGGAAGTCTCACCCTGGAAGGGCACGATACGCTTTGGAACGCGTGGAAAGCTGAATCCAAGGTACATAGGGCCTTTTGAGATACTTGCTAGAATCGGCCCCGTAGCTTACAAACTCAATCTACCCCATGACTTAAGCAACATACATCCTACCTTCCATGTTTCAAACTTGAAGAAATGCTTATCCGACGAGACTCTCGTTATCCCACTCGACGAGATTGAAGTCAACGAGAGCCTTAACTTCATGGAAGAGCCTGCGGAGATTATGGACCGGGAGATCAAACGAACGAAGAAAGTCGCATCCCAATTGTGAAGGTCCGATGGAACGCTAAACGAGGACTGGAGTTCACCTGGGAGCGCGAGGATCAAATGAAACTCAAATATACCCATCTCTTTGTTTAGTAGTACTGTAATAACATAACTGCTTGGATCCTAAATTTCGGGACGAAATTTCCTTAACGGGGGGATGATGTGACAACCCCAAAGTTTATTCTGTTATTATGCCCCGTTACCGTTAAAGGAATATTTCTGTTTTATAAAAGTTCCGTTAATTTGGGGTCGACAAATAAATAAATGTTTTATTTATTTATATTTCATGTTTTTATCGTCGTGATAAAATAAATAAAATCACGTAAAATATCACTTCCACTTAGTTGGAAAAAGTTATTTTATTTACGACCATTTAACCGGGTAAAAAGTTTAAAGCCTCGGTTAACATCAATATCGGGTAGAATTCCACCGTGTCTCAACTCCCAACCATATTTAAAGTGGTTTAAGCCTCATTGGAACCCTTCTTCACTCTCTCACTAACCTCTCTCCTCAATCCAAGATCTAGGTCCAAAAATCACTCATTTCAAGCTTCAAATCACCAAGGTAACTATCCTAGCTTCTAGTATAACATCCTTAGCCTTCATTTTCATGTTCAAATCATGGAATAGGACCATAAACATGTGTTTACGGCCTTGGAACACTCTTGGGCCGTGAACACATATAAAGGGGGTTTTTGAGCCTTAAAACCCTTCCAAACCACAATTGGAGCTTAGATATGGCTTAAGGACTTATTGGATTGGACCTAGAACACCTTAAACTCAACATTTGGGGAGTAAACATGAACTTACTGCCCAAGAACATGCTTGGGCCGTAAACACCCTTTCATGGGTAGTAAACTCCTTTTTAGGTGTTAAAATGCCACTTACACACCTCATAAGCCTTGGAATAAAGTCTAGAAGCAACCACAAACAAGTTAGGGACCTTAAACTTGATAAAAACAATTCCATAAGGAGTTCACGGCCGTAAACCCCTCAAGAATGGGTTCCTGGGCCGTAAACTCCTATAAATGGGTTATATGATGCCCTAAATTCACCCCTTGGCTTTTAAAAATGAGTAGAATCACTTGTGATTAATCTATGACCTTCAAAACACATAAGAAATGAGTGGGTGAGAGTTTACGGTTGTAAACTCATAGTTTACTGCCGTAAACTCATCAAATGGTTCGTATGTTTGATTAAGTCCATTTCTAATGCCCTAGAACCAAACCTAGCATCACCCCTCAAATGATATAAGACCATTTAGCACTTAAGAACACCATCCATGAGTTTACGGCCGTAAACTCATGGGGATATGGTGTTTAGGGCCGAAAAATCTTCGAAGAGTTTATTCTTGAAGAGTAAACTCCCTACCCAAGCCATACATGCCCATAAATGTCACCCGAGTCACTCCAAACACTTAAATTGAAGTGTTTTCGCGACTAGAAGTGTATATCCTCTATAAATTAGGGATTTAAATCTAATTAGATACATTTGTGTATCAATTAATATTACATAGGAACCTCGCACGTTTTCAAGCCTCGATCCGACGTTTAGCATCCTAGTCGACACATTTCTAGTCCGATGAGTTCATACCCCTTAATGAACCTTTTTAAATGTTTTTACATGTTTTAGAGGGGGTGGATACAAGTATAAATTCTACAAGTATTATTATTAAATCATATGTGATTCACAAATTATCAACTACAAAAGGGATTTTCTACACTTGTAACTGCTTTCCAATAAAACTGTTTTAGTAGATTAACAAATGCATTTTAAGATTAAATTGTTATTAAACTGCTTTTAAAACTATGTTTAAATTACTTTTCTTTTTAAAATATATCTACACTAATATATTTATATAAGTAAGACTTGAAGGACTAAGGACCGATAGCTCGCCTTATTTCCTGTTCTTGTTTGACATGGTCCTAGGGTATATGTTATCCGTCCGACTGTCGTTGATTTCTTAGTTATATATCATATATATTAGTGTTAGATATGAAAGTCTTCATCCCATACAATACCTTTGTTATTCAAAGGCCGGAAATCATACACTCTAGTTAGCTATAATAGGTATAGCTAAGACTACTACTTGTTACCGCTACTACTGCTATACTCACTATAACGGCTATTACGACAAGTTAATACACATATAAGAGAACACTCTAAGAACTATACAAAAGACTATTATACTATAATACCGAAGAATACACGAATTTAGAGTGTAACACACTATCCCTCTAAAAGACACTCTACTACGCTTACACTATGTGACCAGAGCTTTCCGGATGGAAGGCATCACTACATGTATAGATCTATACGGGACAGACACTATTACATCCCGACTGCTAGCTACAGTCCGAGCCGACTAGGCTCAGGGGTGGCACTACATCACTACACTACACATGACTGGGAAGGTCATCGGGTTCTCTATTATCACTTCGGTCTGGTCACCTGAAGGGTTACACCTTTAACCAACATAATACACTAAGACTTAAGTCTAAGCTAACATCCCGAAGTAAGTAAATATCTATTACTAATGGAAGTTTTGAACCACTACTACTGTTAACAGGCATAACTTTTCTTCACCTATGATACTCACATGAGATTTATTACTATACTTTTACGACCAAAGGTTTTCAATGATAATACTTACACAGAACTCAAAGGATTTAACTTACAAAGTACTTTTCTGGAAAATATAGGATTTTCTAGGGATATCTACTACTTATAAACATAAATTTCAGTTTTATTCTATAAGTTAGAATACACTTTTATATAACAAAGACACTAAATTCTTATGAACTCACCAGCTTTATGCTGATACTCGTTTTCAAAATAACTTGTATCCTCAGGTTAAAGATAGACAGGTACTAGTGTAGCATTTTGGAGAAGATGGAGCATGCAAGACCCATCTCTTATTTTTGAATTATTTTTGGTGTCTATTGAAACTTTACAGAACATGCTTGCAATTAAACTCACTATATTAATGAAATGGTTGTTGTTTATTGTTTTTACTATTATGCAATTGTAATGATACTGTACATGACGTCCTCCACCCCAGAACGTATTCTGCCGTTCTCGGTTTTGGGGCGTGACATTCACAATCAGATTCGACATACTCTTCTTTTAAGCTTCCTTCCCTTTGCTTGATTCTGCAAAACATCAAAATGCAACCTAGTCACATCATGTATTAAGAATCAACAATTAGGAACTTAACAGAGTTAGATAGTGGACTTACCTGAAGCAGAGTCAAACTTTTTGATTCTTCCTTCTCTCATATCTTTCAGGTAGTTAACATCAAAACTTTTTTATTCTTCCCTTTCTCTTGATAATAAAAACATATAGACTCTTTTGGAATGGTACACGGGACTATCATAGACATAGCCTTGCCCTTTACTTTTTGGTCAACCGGGTTGACCAAGGCCGATCATTTTCCATTGTCACTGTCCATGGAAGTTTGAGAAATAAACCTTCCACCCAAATTTGCTTAACCATTACGCCAAATCATTATTGATTCAGCAGGAACAAGCAAATAAGAAAGATCTATTAGGGTCATGTCGTGATCTGTCACATAGTAGTCTTTAATGAACTCACTATATGACTCAGGAAGTGACTGAAGAACCCAGTCAATAGCTAACTTGCTTGGGACAGTGACACCCAATATTCTCAACCTGTGAATATGTGACTTCATCTCTAAGACATGAGTACACACATGTCTTCCATCTTTATGTTTCATTGCAAGTAGGGCTTGAGTGATCTTGAACTTTTCAAGTCTTCGAGCTTGTGGGTCAGGGAGAATAATTGGAGGAGGGGGAGGAAGAGAAGTATGATTTCCATGATCCAATCACGGGACATCATCTTCATTAGGAAAGCTTATTCCAAGAGATTTGGGTAGACCATAGTTGTCTAAACCAGACATCTACAATGGGAGAAATTCAAGTTAGTTGATTTAAGTCCTTAATAGAACACCTAACATTAAATATTAAGGCTAGGACCTAACACAATATTTTATAACTTGGAAGAGGGATGCCGTAATCCAAGCTACAAAATATTTGAAGGTAGGCGAATGACTATTCACCAATTTCCACCATGAAAAAATGAAATAGGTATTAGTTTTTAATTGGATTGAAACCCCTAGATCTTTTGAGATTCATTAAACATTTCAATGGCATGTTTAAATCTCAATTATGCCCTCTTAATTTTGTGAATAGGATGTCGAGGATCACAAACAAGGTGTGAATAACCATGCAAATTGACTTGGTACCCTTAATCTTTATCACCTAATCGATGTGCCGGTTACCCACACACGCTCCACCGATCTATGATAAACATTAAGTCACCCTTTGCCACTCTTACTAGTCCACGTTAGTGTGTCGGTTACCCACACACGCTCCACCAACTACTTGGTAAAGTACAAAGTGTAATTTCATGGGTTAGCACCAAATTCACATTTTTCTAAATTAACTAAGATTAGGAATTTATAAATGGTTTAGATACTTTATATTTATCATTATACTTATAATGAGAATTATAGTCCTTGTCCTACCCGTTCGGCTAACGACCCTCCACCAGTCAAGGAAGCGGTGGGTGAGAGTGGACACCTATTAAGTTGCCATTTTATAGGCAACAACCTTATACCACCATATGGACCGGCTTCGTGAATGAGGCCTACTAACGGTAAGACTGACTTGCTCTTCTATATATATATATATATATATATATATATATATATATATATATATATATATATATATATTAACTTATAATACTATAAAGTATAAGGGTTGAATTTTAACTTTTAAAACTCTAGGGTTTTGAATTAAAGTGTGTATTATACTTTACAAATTCCAAAACTTGAGGGAAAGTTTTGAACAATTCCAAAAACTTTTGGATTTTCATAACTTATGAGTTTAATTAAGGTTTATTTTTAAAAAATTAATGAAGAGACTCTTGAACATCCATAACTTGAGGACAAGTTATGGGGTCCATAAAACTATTTATGAGAAAAAAAAAACTCTTCAATTGTGTAACCTATGACTCTTTTAAAGAAAAACCTTTTGGAATTCCATTACTAGAGGACAAGTTATGGACTTCATTCAATGTCATCAAGATCAAGAATTACACTAACAAACAATTTGCACATAATTCCTATGATCTACCAAAACTCATAAGCATGAACATTCATAATCAACAATTTCCATGAATCATATAAATACATATAAACTTGAAACTTTGATTATAACTTTGAAATTGGTTTCCCATGATCATTACCACATCAAAAAACAGGTTTTATAAGTCCAAAACAGTTTAAGGTAATGATTCTAGACCAATTCAAGCACCAAAACTCGAAAATCTGCACTCAGGCCTGCCAACTCGTCGAGTGCATCAACTTTATCAGTGAGTTGGTTGAATATATGCATGGACTCGTCGAGTTCCATGAAGGACTCGACAAGTAAACTAGGCAGTTTGCAGAAATTCGACATTTTTCAGTAGTTTGCATCAATTATATAGAAAACAAGCCTAGGCTTTGATACCACTGATGGGTTTTGAGCATTCTAACACTCCTATGGTGTACATGCAACCCTATAAACCTTGGATCTATGTTTTCTCTATTATACATGCAAATATTCAATATTCCAAGGTTTCATCCTAACTAGCATAATATGAAGTATATACAATACATGAATCTAGTAGAATGACAAACCTTTTGATGGAGCTTGAATTCTTGAATCTTTAAGAGCTTAGTGCCCCAAGTGTTGCACCTCAAATAGTTCACACAACACCAAAAACCCTTGGAATAACTTGAGAAGAAGGCTACTTAGGTTCATTCTTATGAAATTATCCTTACCCTCTTTTGTGTATGCACTAGTGCCCATTTCATGAACTAGAGACCTCTTTATATAGTGTGGAGGATTAGGGTTACATTCATGTAAACTCTAATACCCATGACCTTTCATTTCCATAGGATCCATGGGTTAAAAAGCCCCCCATGGACTATCTATGCAAGCTTAGCTCAACCTAAATGAACTTGGCCCATCATATATATATATATATATATATATATATATATATATATATATATATATATATATATATATATATATATATATATACGAGTCCATACTTAATTAGTTCCTTTACATCACTAAATTAACTCAAAATTAATTATTGATCAATACTAATTAAATAATATGATTTCATAATAATATATTAGAACTTATAATATATTTATATAAATCATAAGTACCCTTTTTCTCATTTTGTCTATCTAATTGTTCCAATGCCATGCAACCCAAATGGACCATGATACTCTCGGGTTGAATAAATACTAATAATAGTTATGGGCATAGACATCTAATCCAATAGATCTTGCCATCCTTCATGTCCTGCGTGTACTTAGGGCAACTTCACTTCCAATACCCCTTGTCTTGGTAATAGAAACACAATACATCTTTTGGATCATATGCAGGTCGAGCAAAATCGAACTTTACTTTGGGTCCACTAGAAGAAGGCCCGTCATGAGACTTTCCCTTCCAGCTTTACTTAGAGGGGGATTTCCTCTTTTTCCTCTGTCCTTGTCCAATCGCCATGACTGGAGCAACAAAAGTAGGAGGAGTGGATTCAATAGACTTTCCTTTTAATCCACTTTCAATAGTTCTCAACAAGCCTTGAAGCTTGCTCAACGTGTCTTCCTCTTTGCTCAAATGATAAGTCATTTTGAACTGATCATAACAAGGAGGTAAAGAGTGTAGGATTATGTCTATAGTCAACTTTACGTTAAATTTCACATTTACCTTGAGCAAAAGATCCACATATATCTGCATTCGTTGCAGGTGGCTCGTGATGGACTCTTCATCCTTCATCTTGGTGGTGATGAGTGACCTGACTATTTCTTACCTCTCTTAATGTGATCTTTGATGGTAATTCTTCATCAAATCCTGACACATCTTGTAAGGCCAATAGTCCTCATAGAACTGTTGTAGCTCAGGAGTCATAGTGGCCACCAAGATACATGACACTTTGGTCGCATCCTTGCAATAGTCCTTATACTCAACTGTCTCTTAGGAAGTAGATTTGGACTCATCGATCTCGTTCAGCTCTTTTTCAAGGACGTATTCCTTATCCTTGAAACGCAAGGCTATTCGGATGTTTCAGTTCAAATCATTGAAATTCGACCCATCGAATGTCACCTTGGCATAGATGCTCAACAGCGAGAAAGTTTTGTTGGAGGAGTTTTTAGAAGTGTTGTTTCAGGTAGGCATCTGCAAAAAAAAAAAGAAGGACAAGTTTTTGATTAGATAAAAAATCCTTAATATAACACCCAAAATGAAATATTAAGGCTAGGACCCAACACAGTAATTCAGAATTCGGAAGAGGGATGTCGTACTCCATTGTAAATTATTTGAAGGTAGCTAAATGACGATTTAACAATTTCACAATGAGAACAAAATTTTAAAATGAATTAGGTTTTAAAATGAAATTCCTAGATCTTTGAGATTCATTGAACTATTCAATGGTATGTTTAATCTCGATTATGCCCTTCAAATTTGTGACTGAGATACCGGGGATCACAAATAAGGTGTGAATAACCATCCAAATTTGTGACTTGACAAAGTGCAATGTGCAATTTCATGGATTAGCATCAAATTTACATTTTCCTAAAGTATCTAAGATTTGGGAATTTATAAAAACATTTAGTTACTTTATATTTATCGTTATACATATTAATGAGAAGTTAATGTCCTATCCTACCCGCTTGGCTAACGACCCTCCACCGATCAAGGAAGCGGTGGGTGGGAGTGGACACTCATTCAACCGCCATTTTATAGGCAGTTTTCTTATAGCCCCTTATAGATCGGCTTCGTGAATGTGGCCTACTAACGATAAGACTGACTGTTTTTATACATATATAATATTAGACTTTTAATTTTATATAGTATAAGGGTGTATTTTATACTTTTAAAATACTAGAGTTTTAGAAATTAATATTTCAAAATTAAAATTTTAATTAAATTTTAAATTCCAAAACTAAAGGGTGTAATTTGAAACTTTTCAAAATTACTATATCAAAATTTACATAATTAAATTAAGGAAATAATTTTGTCATTATCTTAAAATTTGACCAGATCAAACTTATTTGATAAGGAAATCAGATTACCATTCAGAAAATTCAATTTAAGTCATTAAAAACAAATTTCGGTAATTATCCTAATCCAAACAAGATTTGAAAATTAAAAAATTAGGCATCTGACGAGTTGTCACACCCCCAAACGGGAACAGCGGAAACGTGGGGGTTGGATGACGTCATTGTACATTATCATAACAACTGAATATAAATGAAACAAAGCATTACAACCATTGCATTGAATATTTACATTGTATTCAAATATTGTTTACATGATATCAGATGCATGTGAAAAAAATGAATAACGTGACGAGACTACGTCCCATCCATAGAAAACTCTTGTGGTTACCTGTTTACTGATTTCCTGAAAATAAAAGTGATTTTGAAAAGTTTCAACAATTAAGTTGGTATGTTCATAAGCATTTTATTATGAAAAGGGTTTGTAATTGTTTCGTGAAAATGATAGTCTATACTTCCAGAAAATCTGATATTTTCTTAAAAATGAGTTTTAAGTCTTATGTCCCAAGACTAGAAATATAAGTAATTTTGTACTATAAAATGATGTAATGAAGGTTTATCTTTATATAAAACTACTTGAAATGTATGTTACCCCGTAAATCAAATGGGTGTGATACTCTATGTGAGTTATTATAACCATACTAATACGACTAGTGGCCTGAACGACATGCTTCGGGTGCCGGAAGTCTTACGACATTTGTCACCCCAAACCTGTCGGTCTAACTGTAGCTAACAATTTAGGTGCGGGGTTGTCAATCATGTATAGATCTATACACAAGTTTCATGCTCTCTCTAATAGAGACTTTGGATATAATCGGGACTTTAATGTGTACTCTGGTGGGTACGGTGAAGCTAACTGTCTCACAATGTTGTATCAGTTGATTTACGTGTACTGAAAACTCTTTTTTCTTGTAAATCAAATAATTATGCCTTTAAATAATTCTTTGACTCTTAAGAAATGATATTGTAGTTTTGTAAGTCCCAAACTATACCAATTATAGTTTATCATGTTTTTTTGTTGAAACTTTTTATATAATATTTTATATAAATATCAAGTTATTATGTTGTGTCCCAAATATATTGTCAAACATAATATTTTTGGGTTGTAACCCACCATGATAGTAAAATGACTACAAAGTGACTCTTTTTGTTAGAAAGGCTATCTTTTAAAAAAAATCCAAAATCATGTTGTTTTACAAACCATTATATTTATTATGACTTTTATAACATAGAAAGTGTTTGCTC
Organism: Lactuca serriola; assembly: GCF_051521515.1. NCBI lineage: Eukaryota > Viridiplantae > Streptophyta > Magnoliopsida > Asterales > Asteraceae > Lactuca > Lactuca serriola. Next base: position 214,430,350 of record NC_136408.1, on the reverse strand, counting down.
TTGTTAGTTTTGCATTTCAAAAAAATATTTGTATAAAGGCTAGTGATAATGATATCTTGTGCATATGTGGCTTATACTCCAACATAAAGATAAACCATGCAAGTATTTGTATAATAAACCAATTTTGACTTGTATGCTATGAACTCGTCGAGTAGACCCAACTCGTCGAGTTCGACATACAGATTGCGAAATATGCTTGCTTTCTGCTTCATACTGTTCATCAATGCATCAAATTAAATAGAAAAACATCTTAGGCTCTGATACCACTGATGGTTTTAGAGCATAACAACATCCTATGTGTTCATGCAACCCTAATTGCTTTGGATCTAAGTTTTTCACTAATTAAACATGCTAAAGAAATTCCAAAGCAATAACCCTAGATCTAGCATATACAATTCAAAATTTACATATAAAAAGGGTTAACAAGATTACCTAGCTTGTTATATAGCAATAACAATAATTTCTAGGTTGATCTTGACCTTTGAAATCTTAGTGCCCCAAATGTTGCACCTCTAATAGCTCACAAATAGTTATAGCAAGAGGATGAGAAGGAGAGAGGATAAAACTCTTAGAATTTCGGCTACGATTTCTTCAAGGAAGTAGTGGCTGAAAATCATATTGTATATGGGTCTTTAAATAGTTGAGGCAGCTAGGGTTTTCAAGTGGAAACCTTAATCTACTGCTTAGGCCCTAAGCAGTCTATGGACCTCCATTTCTAGAAGCCTTGGACGAATTCTATAGGGCCTCCCTATAGATTTCGTCCACCCCATCAAAGAGGAGTCCAACAGCCCAGATTTGCAACTATCAATGATTTGCAAAACATCCCTCATTCTTTTTAATCAGTTCCTTTAATCCCAAAATTAATTCTAAATTAATTCTAATTAAATACTAATTGAATAATATGATTTCTAATTAATATATTATTTCCATAATATATTAATAAATCATTCAGTAACCTCTCTCTCCATAAATAAATATGTCAAGTTGCTAAAGTGAAGGAAACCCAAAATGATCATGCTACTATCAGATCAAGTTTATACTAATTATATTTATCGGCTTAGACACCTAATCCAACAAAATTTTACCAAGACACTAATTGATGAAGGTTTCTTCGATTATAATTCACATAAAGATACAATTATGCTTTCTGTGTAAAATATTCTATCATAAACCTCATGATAACCCAAATATATATATATATATATATATATATATATATATATATATATATATATATATATATATATATATATATAACTTAAAATATTATACAAGAAAGTAATAATACCTTTGATGCTACCTTTCCTGTCTACAATTTAAATTTGCAAACTCAACAAATTACAATCAAGAATCAAATGTTAACAAACTTCAAACTAATCGAGAGCTTCAATGAGATGAAGTTAGGAACGGACAACCCACATTTATAGTTAAAACCTCAAAAAAGAAAGTCAGAAGATAAACCTCAGACATTGAATGGGTAATACATTAATACACTACTAAGGATGCAAGGTTGAACAAAGAACATAAAGCACATATTACGATGAATAATCAGATTATTATTCATTGTAAAATAGAAAACATCCATGTTCATGTGTTCGCTGGATTTATCATGGTTTTCCCTGACATATTGAATTTAATTCAAAGATGGGATGAAAATGAAAAGGCAATCATAGACTATTTGCAACTTTAATCGAAGATGGTGAAATGCGGAAATAGAGTATAAGTGGAGATCAATAGCACGTCAACCAAAGATTACGCTAGGGTATCAAATTTCGTTGTGGCGAAGGTATCGAAATATCTTTGAGCTTTTGTTGTTATTCCTCAGTCGATTATTTCACCAATCACCACAAAAAAGGAAAAAAACCCTAGTTTATTTCCTGAGGTCGTCACCGGCGGCATCAACCATGTATTTCGGACTGTGGTGTTGGATTTTTGGGGGGGGAAGTTCGGTGAGCAATGTGAGAGAGAAACATGTAGGTGAGGATTGAATTTACTATAATACCCTTATCTATTGATTTGTTGAGAATTAGTTATATATTCACAATAGATAGGGTTATATATATATATATATATATATATATATATATATATATATATATATATATATATATATATATATATATATATATATATATATATGCACGCACCAGTAGAATTGATTTCATTTGGTTAGGTGTTGCTAATAGCAAATTTGATTTATTTTATGTATAGATTTAATGCCATTGTCGGTCCTTTTCTTAACATGATATTGCATGGCAGCACCTCCTTGCATTCCGCTTCTTATGACATGAGGCTTGTTCACTCTATCCAACTTACGTCAACTTGTCACGTTTTGTGGTTTATATGCATCATACAAATCTTTATTAAATTCCTCATTGTAGGGTCGGCAAAAATAGCTATAACAATGAGGAATTAGGGGTTGGGCCTTTGGGCTTTGGGTTCGTAGGAATGAAGATGTATGGTTTTTTATTTACTGTTCATTGTGATAAAATGGTTATCTTACATAGATGGACTACAAATATTCTCATCTTATTCTTCCTATTCTTTTGGGTATCTTTGAGAGTCCACGTAGATGCAACCTAAAATTTGTCATACTATTCAAGATTTTGCTATTGATAGGGTGTGGATTAGCATGCTTAATTATATATATATTTTTTTATTTTTTTATTTTTCTTTTATTTTCATTTAAATAAAAAATAATACCCACATAATATTTTAATAAACTCTTAATTTCAAGTGACAAATTTACGATATACTTTTAAAGAGTTTGTAAGAGTTTACTGACATAATTCATGCAGAAAAAATCCGCGTCCTGTAAATTGTTTTTTTATTTAAATGACATAATTTTCGACATTTTCGATGTAGACACCATCTAATATTACATCCCTATTGACATAATTCCTGTAGAAAAAAGTGACAAATTTACCACAGAATTTTTAAGAGTTTACGGACAAAAAATACCGTATTTTGGACACCTTATTTTTTATAATTTTGTTATAGATTTTAAATTGCATAAACATTATTTTAAGATATTGAAATATGTTAACTTGAGATTCCGAATGTGAAACGTGGCTATGCATTTAAATATGTCCTACTTGGTGCTCTCATAGAATTCATCATTAATGCTTGAAATTTCTTTAGCCTCATCCAAGGAAACATTCTTTGCCTAACATTACCTTTTCCTTCGAGTTACGTCGTAGTTCTGCTAAATAATTAAGGGTGGACCTCTAAAGAATATGCATTGGTTAATTGGTATATAAACATCCATAGGCAAATCCATTTAGGATCTTGGGTATCCCAGGATATCTCTCAAAAAAAATTTAATAGTGTTCATTTTTTCGGAAAAATTTGTTTTATGTTGCGGTTATATATTGGAAAAAAAAATTAGGCTACTATACAAAATTTCAAGTTATTTTTAAATGGACCAAAATAAAAACTAGACCAAATGGTCCAAAATTTTTAAGCCCACACCAATTTATTTATTAAAACGAAGAGTTATTAAGACCAATAGTCTAATGAAAAAAATATGGATGTAACTGGAATTCTATCGACAGTTGACTTCTCAATTGTCGAAGTTGTATTCTCGTTCTGCTCTTCTGCCCTTCATACGATCATTGAATCGGACATCAACCCTTCTTAACTGTAGAATTTCGGCCACCTCCTCACCTCCTCCATCACAATGAAACAAGTTGGTATAACCAAAATACTCATCCCTATTATGTATTTAGGTTAATTCTAATTCTAATTTTTTGTCATTATGTTGGAAAAATTAGAAATTAACAATTAACTTTTGTTAAATTAGAGATTTAGGGTTAATACATAATAATTATTTGTCGTTGAAACTTGAAATCAAGTTATAGTTGATATATTTTTATTGTAGATTGCTATTTGTTCATTTGTTGTTGAAATTTTGAATCAAGATTATAGTTGAAATATCTTGATAATTGATAATTTGACTGTAGCTTCGTTAGTAAAAGGGACAAAGAAAGAATTGTTAGTTTTAGGAAAGATAGGTTTCCACAAATTTGGAAGAAGATATGTGCTTTTTGTGAAAAAACATAGTATTAGAATTGTAGACATGTCGGAACTGCAACCGTTGAATGATATATTTCTGTAATGAAGTTCTTGAAGACCGATTTGCCTAATAGAATAGGTGAGGATTTTATGAATAATGTTTTGATTTGTAGTGTAGAAAAGGAAGCACTAGAGAATGTTAAGACTGAAAATGTAATTACTCATTTTCGTAAAATGAAAGAGCGAAGAGGTGAACTTTAACACGTATCTTTGTTATGGAAGTTGCACTTTATATCTAATGAAATTGTTGTTTTCTTTTCTTACTGTATATTACACACACAAGAAAAAAAAAAAAAAAAAAAATCGGAATACCCTTCTACGTTGACCATGGCTCCGCTACTGTAAACATCTATCATCAAGTATTATACAAAGAATTAGAGTGAACCACTGCACATGGATGCGTAAAATAAGTGAGTTGAGACCAAAAACATTTAAAACTCAAGTCAATAATCTCAAACAAGTGTAAACCCTTCAAATTACTCATTTATGTTTGCCTCTTTGTTTACAAGAAAAAATCTCCATAAAAATAATAAAAGATAATTTTTTTTTTAAATTACGATTTCACAAGATTTGTCTGCTAATACAACAAACACATTATTACATCAATTTCTTCACAAATGGACATGATTATCTCTATTGAAAAGCATTCAACAAATATTTTTTCAATTTTCAAAAACCTTAATTTTTTATTTTTGGGAGAATTTTCTAAAATGACATTAATGCTTTCATTATGTTCCCAAAGGAAAAAATAATTATTTAATGAAAAGGCCTAGGCAAACATAATTAAAGATTTAAAATTCATAATTTAAGATTTAAATCTAAATTCATGAGGACATGTCAAGCTGTCATTGTGTTGTCCCAAGTTGTGTTAAGGCAGAGAAAGAAAAACAGAAAACCCAAGTATTTTTTTCCTTATATGCAGAAATTGCTATGTTGTTGACGTTTGGACACACTCCACTTTCATTTTGTGGGCCATTTGTTTCATTTAGTGGGCTATTTTCATTTTAATTCGACTTTTAGTTTAGGATATTGAATCACAATAAATTCCACGGTCATATATATATATATATATATATATATATATATATATATATATATATATATATATATATATAATTTTAAAATTTTGTTACATGTAAATAGAAATTGAGGGGTAGAACGTGCTACCCCTACCAACATGTTGGTTCTACTTCTGATAACTTTCACGATCACCTTGAGTATGATATACATAACAAAATAAAGCCACGAAAATGTAGATTGAGGCATGTGCAATGTGAATTGCAGTCTCATTGGGTAGAAATTTTCATTATAGACATTTATCTAGATGATATAACAATCAATTCAAGAACAAGAACAGATTTTGAATATGTATAAATTCATTATATTCCATTCATCTACGTAAGACAAATTTACTAAAGTTATGTGGTGTTAAAAGAACTGCTTATATATATATATATATATATATATATATATATATATATATATATATATATATATATATATATATATATAAACACACAAAGTTAAACCCCGTGTGTTACACGGTTGACGAAAAAAATTATACGATAAGAAAAGAAAATTATTTAATAATATAATTGCTCACAAAATTTATATATAGTCGGATCAACGAGTTTGGGGGCTCTAAGTGAATCAAAAATTTGGGGCTCTTTAACATTTATTATACTTAATGTTATAAACTCTACTCCTTTATCCAGACTTGGTACCGATAATAATAAACTAAAAAGTTTACAAATGACGGAGTTAATTTTTTTTATCTATATGTTTTTTGTGAATATATTTTATGACATAAAGCTAATTCTTCTAGCCTTCTTAGATGCAAATTCTTTAATAAAAATTTCATAATCAAGTTCTTTACCTAATTGTTTTTCAGTTGACAAAATAGCTAATCTATTTAATATTTCTTGTGACATTGTAGATATTAAATAATTTTTTAACAATGTTAATTTAGAAAAAGCTTTTTTCTACAGAGGCAACGACTACAAGAATAGTTAACATAATCCTATAGACAACATATGAATTTGGAAAAGAACTAAACTTTTTAATGTAATTAAGTATATTAATAGTTGTTTCACGTTCTAAATGTACAATATGTCTTAAAAATTTTAATTCATGAAATAAATCTAAACTATCAATATCTAAGCTATCATCATGCTTTAAAATTTTTTCAAGATTTAAACAATGTTCTTTTAAAGTATTTTTATCAAATGATTTTAATTTTCTATACAAAATAGAAAACCAAAAATATTTTTGAACTCCTTAAATTGCTTAAATCTACTTTTAAGTGAAGTAATGGTTTTATCTACTATATATAAAAAGTAATCAGTTGTAAATAACTAAAGAGGAGTTTTAATAGTTTCATTAGTAACATTTTCATCATATCGAATATTTCTTTAAATGATACATTTTTCACGAAATTCAGGTTTTATGTTTATTTCCAAAGCCAATTCTTTTGCATAATTTAAAGCCTTTTCAAATCCGTTTTCTCTATATTCTTCAAAGAAACACAAAAGTCCATTTAGTTTATCTATAGCATCATCGATACACACATATTTGATTGCAAACTTTTACTAACAGTGTTAATAGAAAACAAAACATCATACCAAATAATCATTCCTAAAAAAAATTCATAGTTTTGAAGTTCATATGTAGCTAAACATTTAGCCTCACTTTTAATTTTTGGATCTCCATAATTTTTGGATAATTCTAAAAGTGCTTTTCTTAATTGTGGTGCTTGAAATCTAATTGCTTTTACATTTTCTACCCTACTTTCCCAACGAGTTTGCGATAATGATTTAAGTGTTAGGTTTGATATACTATATTGTAATATTTTCCACATTTGAGTTGATGAAACAAATATCGAATATATACGTTGTATAACTCCAACAAATTCAGTAGCTTTATCACACGAATTAGCCATATCACAAATTACTAAATTTAAACTATGACAACCACATAGAGTGTAGAATGCTCTAGGGTTAATATCTAACAATCGTTTTTGTACACCTTGATGTTTTACTTTCATATTTGAACCATTGTCGTAACCTTGACCCTTAACATCATTTATATCTAGTACTATATTTTTAATTTCATCAACTATAGCATCATATAAACCTTTACCGATTGTATTAGCTACAATTAAAAATCATAGAAAGTACTCATTAACTTCTATTAGAGTTTTTGAAAGATCTAAACATTGACATTTGTTCCTTATGACTTTTATCGGGACTACAATAAAGTATTATTGAAAAGTATTTAGCCTCATTTACTTTTTTTTTTGTTTTTTAATAATTTTAGTTTTAAATTCTTCTCCTAATAAACTAATAAGTTCGTTTTGCATATTATGTCCAAGATAATGATTATGAAATTTTTTTGTCATTAATTCTTCTAATATGTTCTTGCATAATAAGATCAAATTTCGTAATTATTTCAATTATAATTAAATACCAATATTTTCTTCATATTTTTTCATTTGTTCCATGAAATGCTAAATTATTTTTCCTAAAGTTTTTACTACAACAATGATTCTTTTTAACACATTTTTCTAATGTTCTTTTTCTTTATTTATTTGTTCTTGGATTTGCTTGTCAATTTTTTTATTATTTGTTAATCTAGTTTCTAAGTCAATCCATGTCATCATATTAAGAATGTGTCTGTTACTTTCTTTATATCGTTTTAGTATACTAGAAATATTATTCCAATCATTGTTATTTTTATGTGCTAAAGAACATGTAGATGTATTCACATTAAATAATTTACAACAAAAACAAAAAACTTTATCTATATTTATGGAATAAACCAACCATGTTCATTTGTATTTTTCTCCAATTGATATTTTTTGCATATAAAGAGATCTACTAAAGCTTATTAAATGTTGATCTTTTGGAAATTTAAAATCATAAATTTTTATAGGACCTTTTTCTACAATTAAATCTCTTAAATTAGTACTAATATTATTCCATCTACTTAGATCATATATGTTTAAAGGCGTGTTATTATTTTCACTATTAGTTTGTTTACTATCAATTTCAATATTAGTTTGTTTGTTTTCATTTTCACTATTAGTTTGTTCATTATCAATTTCAATATTAGTTTGTTCGTTAACGTTTCACTATTAGTTTGTTTGTTATCAATTTCAATATTAGTTTGTTCGTTATCATTTTCACTATTAGTTTGTTCGTTATCAATTTCAAAATTAGTTTGTTCAATATTATTATCAACATTAGTTTCAACTGGTTCATTATCAACATTAGTTTGTTCTTGTTCATTATCAACATTTTTGTTTGTAATTAAATATTTTGAAAATGACCCTTTTTTATCTATAAAAGCTTCTTCTTGCATTTTTCGTTTCATTTTTGAGGCACCGGATTTGTATTTTCTCTTTAACATGATTATTAATTATTTGATTAATAATAACTATAAGTATAGAAGATATGTACTAGGATTATACCACCCCTAAGATAATGGAAAGCTCAAAAACAATGGAATCTGTTAAGCTGGAATTAGTGAACAATGGAATCTGCTTCTACAATCCGTAAACAATGGAATCAATGAACAATAGAATCTATCAATCTGGAATAAAAAATCATAAAATTGAAAAGAACAATTTTGATCATTCATGCCATTTAGATAAATCTAAAAACAATTAAAATACAAATTACATAACTTAATAATAAAAGATTGTGTTTTAATTAGAACACATTATATAACACGATGTCAAACAAGAATCTCATTCAAAACAAAACCAAATTGTGAGGCCAAACAACTTGAACTTTTTAGGCAATCAAGTTAACGGTTATATGACACCAAAAATCTAAATTAAAAACTAGTTAACTACTGATCCTACAAGACTAACTTTGTAAATTCTCTACATATGTATCGGCTCTTCAGTCCTTTAACAAATGACATACATGATTGTGTGATGTTCAATTGTCTATTGTGAAAAGATTAACCCTAATTAATTTGCTATTAACCCTAATTATATAATCAGATATAATAGAAAATTCAAACCAGAAAAGTGAAAATACAAGCATATTACTGTTTCAACTTTCAATGACAACAAAATAGCATCAGATCATCAAAAGTGAAGAACAACAGTGCAGTGATTCAGTGAAGAAGGAAGAAGAACATGAAGAATAGCAGTGAAGCAATTGATCAGCAAGACAACGACTCAACAAAAGAGTAGTTTAGTAGAAGAAGCAATTGTAGAAGGCCTAGAATGGAGAAAAAACATAAGTTTAATGGTTGTATGTACTCATCGCTTGAAGCCTTGAAGAATCGATCAGCACTACGCTTGATTTTTTGGAAAGTGGAAACTACTAAGCTTGGATCGAAGGACAAACAGGGCCCCTTACAATTGGAGGCCCTAAGCCCTACATTTACTCATCAAACAATAAGGCCGACCCTGTATATAGTGATTGATGTATATTGGTAAGGTTATCATCATTATCTATAACTAATATCTAAAATGGGTATAAAAAATAAATAAACTTATTTAAATAATGATTAATAAGAAAAACATGATAGTTTGCTATGAAAAATATAAATTTGATACATCATTATCGTTTCATTATCATCATTATATACTTATAAAGGAAACATTTTTCCTTTCACCACTTTCATTTGAAACTCCCATGTATTTTTCCTTTAACCACATTCATTTAAAACCCCCATGATTTTTCAATTTCTTTTTAATAATAATTAAAATTTGGTTGATTAGGTTAAATAAATATAAAATCTAAAGTGTAATCATATATAAGCTAAATTTCAATATTAAAATAATATCATTACTTCTACTTATAAAGTTACGTTTTTTTTTAACTTTTAACATATTATACTTAATTTATTATTTTTAATATATTGTTGGATGTAAACCATTATCATTTTATATATATAATAGTGGAACAATTTGTATAAAACATTTAAATTATTAATTTAAATATAACATTACAGGGTCAAATTAAATATAAATTTTACTTTAACTTAAACAACCCAAATAATATTTTTAAATAGTTAAAAGTGATAAATTGTAGTGTCTTTTAAATAATGACTATAAGTTGGTTAATAAGGTTAAATAAATATCAAACGTAAAGTGTAATCATAAATAAACTAAATTTTAAAATAATATCTTTACTTCTACTTATAAAGTTATGTCTTTAACTTTTAACACATTATACTTAATTTATTAGATTTAATATGTTGTTATATGTAAATCATTATCAGTTTAAAGCTACCACCTTTGAACAGTTTTAAAAAATACTTAAATTGTTTACTAAAATATAATATTACAATGTCAACATAAATATAAATTCCAGTTCCATTTAAAAAATAAAAGAATATTTTGTAAATAGTTAAAAAGTGATAAATTTAGTGATAAATGCAAAAACTAAATTTTAATCTCAATTTAACTAAAACATTTCCTAAACATATTTTTATAATCGTTAAAAATTTTCAAATAAGTAGCTTAAAATAACTTATAATAACAATAGTTAAAAATAACTCTATATACATGATTATATTGTTACTTTAAAATCAAAAATAATGTTTGATGTTTTAAATAATTATAATGAAAGAATTTAAAACATTAAGCAAATCAATTTTAAAAAATTAGTTAACAATAACAACAACTATAAATAACATTAAACCATATATTGTATGTAATTTAATTCATGTGTAACTCGCGCGTAGAAGTCATTCAAACCATTGTGATTATAAAGCTATAATAGAAGTATATATTATCATATAATTCAAAATAATCAATATATTATATCAATTTAGTATATAGACTACTATATCGAATTTAACAACAACGTTATTATTATATTAAAAAAAATATTTGTAAAGACTTCAACTAAATACGTGTTTATCCGCATTACATGAAGCATTTTTCCTTTCACCACATTCATTTGAAACTCCATGTATTTTTCCTTTCACCACATTCATTTGAAACCCCCATGAATTTTTAATTTCTTTTTAATAATAATTAAAATTTGGTTGATTAGGTTAAATAAATATCAAATCTAAAGTGTAATCATATATAAGCTAAATTTCAATATTAAGATAATATCATTACTTTTACTTATAAAGTTACATTTTTTAACTTTTAACATATTATACTTAATTTATTAGTTTTAATATATTGTTGGATGTAAACCATTATCATTTTATATATATAATAGTGGAACAATTTGTAAAAAACACTTAAATTATTAATTTAAATATAATATTACAGGGTCAAACTAAATATAAATTTTACTTTAACTTAAACAACCCAAATAATATTTTATAAATAGTTAAAAGTGATAACTTGTAGTGTCTTTTAAATAATGATAATAAGTTGGTTAATAAAGTTAAATAAATATCAAACGTAAAGTATAATCATAAATAAACTAAATTTTAAAATAATATCTTTACTTCTACTTATAAAGTTATGTCCTTAACTTTTAACACATTATACTTAATTTATTATATTTAATATTTTGTTATATGTACACAATTATAAGTTTAAAGCTATCACCTTTGAACAGTTTTGACAAATAATTAAATTGTTAACTAAAATATAATATTACAATGTCAACATAAATATAAATTTCAGTTCCATTTAAAAAATAAAAGAATATTTTGTAAATAGTTAAACAGTGATAAATTTAGTGATAAATGCAAAAGCTAAATTTTAATCTCAATTTAGCTAAAATATTTCCTAAGTATATTTTTATAATCGTTAAAAGTTTTCAAGTGAGTAGCTTAAAATAACTTATAATAACAATAGTTAAAAATAACTCTATATACATGATTATATTGTTACTTTAAAATAAAAAAATAATGTTTGATGTTTTAAATAATTATAATGATAGAATTTAAAACATTAAGCAAATCAATTTTAAAAAATTAGTTAACAATAACAACTATAAATAACATTAAACTATATATTGTATTTAATTTAATTCATATGTAACTCGCACGTAGAAGTCATTCAAACCATTGTGATTATAAAGTTATAATAGATGTATATATTATCATCTAATTCAAAATAATCAATATATTATATCAATTTAGTATACAAACTATTATATCAAATTTAACAACAACGTTATTGTTCTATTAAAAAATATATTTGTAAAGACTTCAACTATATACGTGTTTATGCGCATTACAATGTTAACTTAAATATAAATTTTAGTTCCACTTTTATAACCAAATAATATTTTCTAAATAGTTAAAAGTGAAAAATTATAGTGATAAATGCAAAAACTAAATTGTAATCTCAATTTAATTGAAATATTTCCTAAATATATTTTTATAATCGTTAAAAGTTTTCATATAAATAGTTTAAAATAACTTACAATAATAACAATTAAAAATAACTCTATATAAATGATTATATTGTTACCTTTAAAATCATAAAATAATGTTTTATGTTTTAAATAATTATGGTGATAGAAATTAAAACATTAAACAATTAAATTTTTAAAAATTAATATACAATAAAAGTTATAAATAACATTAAACCATATATTATATTTAATTTTATTCATGTGTAAGTTGGGGTTTGAAGTCACTCAAACGATTGAAAGTATGAACTTATAATAGAAGTATATATATTATAATATAATTCAAAATAATCAATATATTATATCAATTTAGTATAAAAATTATTATATCAAATTTAACAACAACATTTTTGTTATATTTAAAAAAACATATATTTGTAAAGACTTAAACTATATAGTTGTTTTTGCGCAACGCGCGGACATTCGCCTAGTATACTTATAAAGAAAACATTTTTCTTTTCACCATATTGATTTGAAACTCCCATTCAATTTTCCTTTTACCACATTAATTTGAAACTCCCGTGACTTTTCAATTTCTTACTAATAATAATTATAATTTGGTTAAATAAATATCAATCCTAAAGTGTAATCATATATAAAATAAGTTTTAGTATTAAAATAATATCTTTACTTATACTTATAAAGTTATGTTTTTTAAGTTTTAACATATTATAATTAATTTATTAGTTTTAATATATCGTTGGATGTAAACCATTATCATTTTAAAGATACAATTTTAGAATAATTTGCGTAAAATACTCAAATTATTAATTTAAATACAACTTAGAGGGTCAACTTAAATATAAATTTTAGTTTAACTTAGACAACCCAAAAAATATTTTATAAATAGTTAAAAGTGATAAATTGTAGTGTGTTTCTAATAATGATTATAAATTGGTTAATAAGGTTAAATAAATATCAAACCTAAAGTGTAATCATAAATAAACAAACTTTCAATTTTAAAAATAGTATTTTTTTACTTCTACTTATAAAGTTATGTCTTTAACTTTTAACATGTTATACTTAATTTATTAGATTTAATATGTTGTTATATATCAACCATTGTTAGTTTAAAGCTACAACTTTTGAACAGTTTGGAGAAAATACTAAAATTGTTAGTTTAAGTATAACATTACAATGTCAACTAAAATATAAATTTCTGTTTTACTTAAAAAACCAAATAATAATTTGTAAATAGTTAAAAGTGATAAATTGTATTGATAAATGCAAAAACCAAACTGTAATTTCAATTTAACTACAATATTTCCTAAATATATTTTTATAATCTTTAAAAGTTTTCAAATAAGTAGCTTAAAATAAATTACAATAACAATAGTTAAAAATAACTCTATATAAATGATTATATTGTTACCTTTAAAATCAAAAAATGATGCTTGATGTTTTAAATAATTATAATGATATAAATTAAGATATTAAGCAAATAAAATTTAAAAAATTAATTAGCAATAACAACAACTATAAAAAACATTAAACCATATATATATATATATATATATATATATATATATATATATATATATATATATATATAATCATATAATTCAAAATAATCAATATATTATATCAATTTAGTATATAAATTTTTATATCAAAATTAACAACAATGTTATTGTTATATTTACAAAAAACATATATTTGTAAAGACTTCAACTATATAGGTGTTTCTGCGCAACGTGCGGGCATTCGACTAGTTGAATATAAGAATAACAATTATATAAGATGCTCCTAGGTTGTATAGTTGATAGGTACAACAAATAAGATCTTGCATTTTCTACATTTTATAAAACATCAATGTAAACAAAAGAAACAAGGGATCAAATTATTTTATCTATGGCCACTTCAAACTCTATGAATCTACACATCAGAACAACAATATACCAAAATTAAAATTGAGGTTACATTTTGTATTATAAAGATATTAAATTTCACCATTTTAGATCCTTTCAAACATACCAACTTCTATTGATTTATCATTTAGATGTGAAACTTACAAAACTAAAAAGGCAACAAAACTTGCTTTCAAGTTGAATGTTCTCAGCATTTACAGGTGACGATGTAACGCCCACAGATCCGGGCTAGTCAATTTAGAGATAATAGGGGTCGAAAACGACTTTTTGACAAAAGATTATTTAGAATAAATAATCTTAACCAAGTTGTAGAATATGTATCAAGTGTTCCGTACATATAAAGAGCGCCGAAATCCGAGTTATAACGAAGAAGTTATGACCCGTCGAAGTTTCGCGACGGAACAGGCACAGCACCGGGAAGACGTAAATTGTGAATTTATGATATAACGAATTTTAGCCTTAGTGATATAAATGAAAGTCATATAATATGTTAACCTGAGAGAGTCCATAAAAAGAACGCCCAAATATGACTTCGTATGAGGAAGTTATGATTTTTCAAAATTTCAGCTTAGCAGTGCACGACCCAAAACTCGAATTTTAGTTGGAGCGGTTTTTGGCTTACGAGACCTAAATGAGATTTGAAGATATCATTAATAGGAACTCAACGGTAAAAAGAAAGATGTAAACGAAGTCCATGTGAATGAGTTACGAATTCTTCGCGGTCATTTAACAGCCTAAACACCTTGTACTGTTAAATTTAAGATCGGTCAAGAATTAGCCGATGGAGTCAAAATGAAAGTTGTATATCTTATTGTTACCTACGCGTGGATATAAAGAATGTCGAAAACAGAGCTTGTATGCAAAATTTATGAATTTTTGAAAATCGGCTGATATCCACCTCGCGTGCGATGCCACGTGTCAGCACCAGGCTGTGCCTGGCTGTACTCAGCTGGCCACGACGTGGGCATCAAACGACCATGACGTAGGAGCCTCTTCAGCCTCCTATAAATAGAGACGCCCCTCTCCTTCATTCTTTAAACCTTAACCTTTCATTCTTCTCTCTATACTCTCTCTCCTTATGCCCTAAAACCCCCCGAAAAGCCTAAGGAACCCCCTAGCATGAAGCGGAAGCCCTAGAGTGCCTGACAGCCCTGAGAAGAAGAGCCTTTCGGCTCAGGAATGTTGCTCCAGCGAAGCCCGGTGTTCGAGAAAACCCGTTGTAAGTGAGCTATGCCTACCCTACATTTAGTATAACTTATGTTTCAATATAGTAATGTTATTAGGACCTTATAATAATTATTTGGGCTATTATTATGAGTTATATAAAAGTGTTGTTTAATGCTTATATAATACTAATAATAGCTAGACTATTAATTAGTCTCGGTGAATATTAGACTAAACTCTAGTGGTAATGATACTAGATTTTGTCCAATGGAAATTGTTTTGAGATAACGAAGTGTTGTCCGAGTGTCGAGTCACCACCTTCTCAGGTGAGTGCATAGTTACTTTCATCTTACACATAGATATGAAGTATTTAATATAAATTACGTGTTGTGAGTGCATAGTTACTTTCATCTTACACATAGATATGAAGTATTTAATATAAATTACATGCTGTGAGTGCATAGTTACTTTCATCATGAATTATTTAATATAAATTACGTGCTGTGAGTGCATAGTTACTTTCATCTTACACATAGATATGAACTATTTTATATAAACTACGTGCTACGTGTGCATATATCTGTATGGTTGCTATCTATGCTAGATGAACGATTTTATACATGTTTTAAATGATTTAAACTGTATATGTATTTTATATCTACAACTATATTGGGTATGACATGGGTAGATGAATAATGAGAGATAAAAGATGATGTGAGTAAACATTGGCAGCTATAGACTTAGTACGTAATAAATAACATCGACAACTATGGACTTAGTGCCTACTGGAAAAACACTGGTAGCTATGGACTTAGTACCTATTAGGTAAACACGGGTGGCTATGGAGTTAGTACCTGTTAGGTGTTGGTAGCTATGGACTAAGTACCTAGTAGCTATGGACTTAGTGCATGTTAGATAAACATTGGTAGCTATGGACTTAGTACCTACACTGGTAGCTATGGATTTAGTACCTGATAAATTAACTTTAGCAGCTATGGATTTAGTGCATTGGCAACTATGGAATTAGTGCCTGTTTTATAAACCCTGGAAGCAAGGGACTTCGAAATGAACGAATGCAGGATAGATGACTCTTAGGGTAGACCCTTAAGAGTAAGGAAGATAATCGGGATGGGTAATTGGGTTGATGGTTTGATGTTTAAACATAATAATTATATTATTGTGGGTTGAAAACCCTATGTACTCACCAGGTTTTCCAACCTGACCCACTCAGTTTATTTATATCACAGGTGTTGATATGAAATCACATTACACTGAGAGATTAAGGAGATATAAATCACTAGTGATAATGAATATAAGTTCTGTTTATGGTTATGTTTCTGTATTGACGATGACATCCCAAAGGTTTTAAAATGAATGAAAATACTTTTCTTCGGAAATGCTTTGATAACATATTTATCATGTTTTACTGGGAATAATTTCGTAACATTTTTATTAAAAGAGGTACTTTGATTTTTATAAAGCATAAACAAAATCGGTATTTTCTGGCTGTGAAAATGGGGATGTCACAGTTGGTATCAGAGCATAAGTTTAAGCGAACTAGGAATATGGATTTATTTCTAGACTTAAACTTAGAATAGTAAGCAATGATTATGAGGAGTGTGTCTTAGGTAATACACCTGAATAGACACAAACACTAGCTTATTTAGGGAAAATTCCTAACATGCTTTTATGTGCTAAATGATTTATGATGCTAAATGTATGATCGGATATATGGTCTGTTGCCGACTGGATCTGGAAACTTTATGTGTTCAGACTTATAAACGTTTAATTACGGTATTAGAACTGGCATGTAACTTTTCGGAGTAATAGGGAGATTTACACGTCGATCGTAAAAAAAATCTTTCGTATCTTAATTCTCGTCATTACACACCGAACATCTGAATTGGTGTATAGATCTAAATGGCAAGAACCCGAAGTGGAGTCGGGAACGCAAATGGAAATAAGAATCAACAACCCCTAGTGATTGGACAAATACTTATTGTAGTAGAAGTTGCACCTGAACCAATCACCATGGCTGGAGTACAAGCCATGATTCGGGCTATGTTAGCTAAACAAAAGGAAGAAATTAGGAGGATGTTGCATGAAAATAGGGACAAACTTACCATGCCCATTGAGAAACATGAGTTGATTCCCGAGCAATCGGAGGAAGCGAAATATAGCCTCCCTGTAAGTCAACTTGGGACTCAAGGAGAACGAAGGAATGGCCCGGAGAGGGGAATCAAAAAGGATGGACGAATGTATAAGAACCTCTTGGGTACTAAGCCACCAAGCCTTTGTGAAAGCCCGAAGCCAGTTGAGATTATGGACTGGATCTACGAAATGGAGATGGTGTTTGGAAGCTATGACTTTAGCGACAGGCAAAAGACCGTCTTTGTAGTCAGACAACTAAAGATTGGAATGCTAAGTAAGTGGAAGTTGTTGGCAGATACAATGCCACGAGGAGAAGCCATGCGACTATCTTGGGAAGCATTCGTGGAGCAGTTGAAAATGCAATAGTACTCAGAGATAGATATGATAGACCTAAACAATGAATTTCAGAACCTGAAGAAAGGAAAGATGAGTGTGGATGAGTATGCCACCACATTCATCGAGAGGATGAAGCTATTCCTCTACTTGGTGCCTACTGAACTCTCCAAGATCGATAGGTTTCCTAATGGACTACCCACAGACTTTGGCCCAACGGTCAAAATGGTAACTACTTTGAAAGCAGTCGTTAGAGCAGCTAAGAACGTAGAGACCCAGATAAGAGAAAAGGGTCTAGAAAAAGATAAGGCACGAGAAAAGCGGAAGTTTGAAGGATCTTCAAGGTCCAACAAGGAGATCAAATTCTCGAATATTGGAGGAGGAGAAAGAGGTGAAGCGAGATGGTGTGATAAGTGCAAGAAGAAGCATTGTGGGAGATGCAACGAAGAAGTGACTTGTTACACGTGTGGGAGGATCAGTAACTATTCTAAGGATTGTACACATAATAATAAGGTGTGCTACGGATGTGGAGGCAAGAGGCACATGTCTAGAGAGTGCCTGAGGAAAGATAAAGCAGCGAGGCCAGATATACCACTAAGGACAAAGGCATTCCACATGATCCTCAACGAAGCAGAAAACTACACAAGGAATCAAGGATGAGGACTTCATATCCAGAGATCGAGTTATGCAGTAGTTGTTTGGATAATATCGTATGGTGTAGCCTATTAGAGGCATGGTCTTGGGTGAACTTGAATACGTATGTAATAGTTTCAAGAAATAATAAAACCTTCGTTTTGTTATTTGGTGTGTTAAATTGTTATGTGAATTTTTGTATGGTGACTTGGATAAACTACAAGACAATACTTGGGACGAGTATGAGTAGGTGTGAAAGGTAGTAGAGGACTATACTACCAGAAGCACATGACTCACGCTTGGATCAGGGAAAGTCACAAGGTTACCAAGAAGCTAGTAATTGATACCGTTTTATTCAAATACGTCGTTACCATCGTTTCGGTAATGACTAAGATGATGATTGTTATTCCGACCCTAATGGTCATATCGAATTAAGTCCGACTACGATAAGTATGTTACGTGGTTCAGAAAACCAAGTTTAATGTAGCATTTGACTTAAGCTGGAAGATTGAAATAAAAGATAATCAAAGCAATCGGTAGAAGTATCACGATAGTTGCTTGTAGCTAGAAATGCTACCTTTTAAGATATGATTAGAACATGAAGAAATGTATAGTCTGTTCTGGAAGACTCTAAGAGACCCGAGTCTAAGCGTGGGAACATACGATGATAAGTCATTAGAATATGACACATCGGTTCATTGTATGTCACACCCCAAAATCGGAATGGCGGAAACGTTCTAGGGCGGAGGACTTCATGTATAGTATCATAACAATGCAAAGTAGTAAATAAGCAACAACATCATCCATTGCATTAATAGTATAATTTCATATAAGCGTGCTAATAGTAACAAGGAAAAGGAAATAAAGCGAGTTAGCAGTCCTAAGTCCTTTAAACATTATTTATATAACTATACATATATAGACATGCTTTTGACAGTATATAAGTTTAAAAGAGGTTTTATAATATACTTAAAGAGTTTTGAACAATAAATAATAATGACTTGATGTCACTTTATAAAACGATTTAAAAATAGTTTGTTTGATAACACAGTTTAAAGTCAATGAAATCCTTTGTTTGAAACATAGTTTGAAGTATATGAAATCCTTTGTTTGAAACACAGTTATAAATCACATATGATTGATTATATAACTAACATGTTTTATACTTATATTCCCCCCATAAAAGCATTTAAAATCATTTAAAAGATAAGTAAAGGGGTATGAACTCACCTATAGTGAGTGATACAGAAGTATGTTCGGAAAAAGGATGTAGAGTGTCAGGTGAAACCTTGAGCACATAAAGATCCTAATAGACATATAATTACATGTTTGTGTACTTTATTAGTGTATAAACAACTAATTATAAGGGATAACACCCTAATAGACTAGGAAACTCTAAGATTTATGGGATACAATCACATATGATTGCATAACTAGGGTATATGGCCACCCTATAGAGTTTACAGTCAAAGAGGTATGACCATTGGAGTTCACGGTCCTTGGATTTTACGGTCCAAGTGTTCCGTACATATAAAAAGCGCCGAAATCCGAGTTATAACGAAGAAGTTATAACCCGTCGAAGTTTCGCGACGGAACCGACACGGCACCGGGAAGACGTAAATAGTGAATTTATGATAGAGCGACTTTTAGCCTTAGTGATATAAATGAAATTCATAGAATATGTTAAGCTAAGAGCCTCCATAAAAAGAACGCCAAATCTGACTTTGTATGAGGAAGTTATGATTTTTCGAAGTTTAAGCTTAGCAGTGCACGACCCGAAACTCGAATTTTATTTCGAGTGGTTTTTGGCTTACGCGACATAAATGAGAGTTGAAGATATCATTAATAGGAACTCAACGGTAAAAAGACAGTGAAAACAGAGTTCGTGTGAATGAGTTACGAATTCGTCGCGGTCATTTAACAACCTCAACTCCTCTTACTGTTAAATTTAAGATCGGTCGAGAATTAGCCGACGGAGTCAAAATGAAAGTTGTAGATCTTATTTTTACCTATGCGTGAATATAAATAATGTAAAAAACGGAGCTGATATCCAAAAGTTATGAATTTTTGAAAATCGGCTGATATCCACCCTGTGTGCGATGCCACATGTTAGCACCAGGTTTGTCCTGGCTATACCCAGTTGGCCACGACGTGGGAATCAAATGGCGACGACGTGGGAGCCTTTTCAGCCTCCTATAAATAGAGACGGCCCTCTCCTTCATTCTTCACACCATAGCCCTTCATTCCTCTCTCTATACTCTGTCTAAACCCTAAAACCCCCTTGAAAATCCTAGGGAACCCCCTAGCACGAGGAAAAGCCCTGAAGTGCCCGAAGGCCCCGAGAAGAAGTGCCTTTCGGCTCGGGAACGCTGCTCCAGCGAAGCCCGGTTTTCGAGAAAACCCGCTGTAAGTGATATGCCTACCCTACCTTTAGTATAGCTTATGTTTCAATGTAGTAATGTTATCAGGACCTTATAATAATTATTTGTGCTATTATTATGAGCTATATAAGAGTGTTGTTTAACGCTTATATAATAGTAATAATAGCTAGACTATTAATTAGTCTCGGTGAATATTAGATGAAACTCTAATGGTAATGATACTAGGATTTGTCCGATGGAAATTGTTTTGAGATAACGAAGTGTTGTCCGAGTGCCGAGTCACCACTTTCTCAGGTGAGTACATAGTTACTTTCATCTTACACATAGATATGAAGTATTTAATATAAATTACGTGTTGTGAGTGCATAGTTACTTTCATCTTACACATAGATATGAAGTATTTAATATAAATTACGTGCTATGAGTGCATAGTTACTTTCATCTTACACATAGATATGAACTATTTAATATAAATCACATGCTGTTTGCTATGCAGTTATCGCGGTTCTCGCGACGATATACGGTGGTATAACGTTTTTTATATGATTTACAATTTATATATATTAGAGTATTAAACAGTGAATGATACTTTGAATTTCAACCAGATCCAGTTAATTAGTTCATTAGTAACTCATACTTCACATATCATATTTAGTTAATCATACTTCACATATCATAATTACTTAATTAGTTAATCATACTTCATAGACCGGTTACCAATGTCAACGTTAATCATATTTTAACACAATAAACAAGAAAACATAGGCAATGCTTACCATTTTTTCATACTTCAACACAATCACAATTAGCAAATAAAAGGATTAAGTAATTTGATATTTAACCATAATGTAGTATTTCAAGTCTTAAACACAATTAACAAGACAACACATACATGGTTTCAATGGATGTAATGACAGTCCCAAAATCACAATATTATTCAATGGAATGGCACAAAAGTTTTGTTTGGGATAAGAAAAAACAATTTTATTCAATGGAATGGCATAAAAAATGTTTTTAATGTAAAATAGCCCAAAAGTGGACTTTATTGAAATAACGGTTATAGCGCCGCTATAGCTGTGACCATAATCACGGTAAATAACGGTAAATCGCGGCGCTAATAGCGCCACCACTATTCTAAACCGGTATTTTGAAATAGCGTTTCTTTACCTCCGCTAACCGCTATAGCTCCACTATAGAGCCGCTATAGCACTGCTATAGCGCCACAATTGACTACATGTGAGTGCATAGTTACTTTCATCTTACACATAGAAATGAAGTATTTTATATAAACTACATGCTACGAGTGCATATTATCTGTATACTTGCTATCTATGCTGGATGAACGATTTTATACATGTTTTAAATGATTTAAACTATATCTGTATTTTATATCTACAAATATATTGGGTATGACATGGGTAGATGAATAATGAGAGATAAAAGATGATGTGAGTAAACATTGGCAGCTATAGACTTAGTGCGTAATAAATAACATTGGCAGCTATGGACTTAGTTCCTATTGGAAAAACACTGGTAGCTATGGACTTAGTACCTATTAGGTAAAGGGTGGCTATGGAATTAGTACCTGTTAGGTGTTGGTAGCTATGGACTTCGTACCTGGTAGCTATGGACTTAGTGCCTGTTAGATAAACATTGGTAGTTATGGACTTAGTACCTACACTGGTAGCCATGGATTTAGTACCTGATAAATTAACTTTAGCAGCTATGGATTTAGTGCATTGGCAGCTATGGAATTAGTGCCTGTTTTATAAACCCTAGAAGCAAGGGACTTCGAAATGAATGAATATAGGATAGTGACTCTTAGGGTAGACCCTTAAGAGTAAGGAATATAATCGGGATGGGTAATTGGGTTGATTATTTGATGTTTAAACATAATAATTATATTATTGTGGGTTGAAAACCCTATGTACTCACCAAGTTTCCCAACCTGAACCACTCAGTTTATTTATATCATAGGTGTTGATATGAAGTCACATTACACTGAGAGATTAAGGAGATATAAATCACTAGTGATAATGAATATAAGTTCTGTTTATGGTTATGTTTCTGTATTGACGATGACATCCCAAAGGTTTTAAAATGAATGAAAATACTTTTCTTCGGAAATGCTTTGATAACGTATTGATCATGTTTTACTGGGAATAAATTCCGTAACATTTTTATTAAAAGAGCTACTCTGATTTTTATAAAGCATAAACAAAATCGGTCTTTTCTAGCCGTGAAAATGGGGATGTCACAGTTGGTATCAGAGCATTAGTTTAAGCAAACTAGGAATATGGATTTATTTCTAGACTTAAACTTAGAATAGTGAGCAATGATTATGAGGAGTGTGTCTTAGGTAATACACCTGAATAGACACAAACACTAGCTTATTTAGGGAAAATTCCTAACATGCTTTTATGTGCTAAATGATTTATGATGCTAAATGTATGCTAAATTATTTAGGGAAAATTCCTAAATGATTCGGGCTATGTTAGCTAAACAACGGGAAGAAATGAGGAGGATGTTGCGTGAAAATAGGGACGAACTTACCATGCCCATTGAGCAACATGAGCTGATTCCCGAGCAATTGGAGGAAGGGAATTATAGCCGCCCTGTAAGTCAAGTTGGGACTCAAGGAGAACGAAGGAATGAACTGAAGAGGGGAAACAAAAAGGATGGACGAATGTATAAGAACTTCTTTGGTGCCAAGCCACCAATCCTTTCCGAAAGCCCAAAGCTAGTTGAGATTATGGACTGGATCTCCAAAATGCGGATGATGTTTGGAAGCTGTGACTGTAGCGACAGGCAAAAGGCCGTCTTTGCAGTCAGACAACTAAAGACTGGAGAGCTAAGTTAGTGGAAATTGTTGGCAGATACAATGCCACGAGGAGAAGCCTGTTGGATAAGGTGTCTAAGTCCGTAACTATTTCGGGTGTGTACTTGACCCGACCCGGCATGGTCCATTTGGGTTGCATGGCACCATGCAATTGGATAGACTAATTGAGAGAAATAACACTTGGAGATTATTAATATATTATAAGTTCTAATATATTAATAATATTATTTGATTAGTTTGATCAAAGAATTAATTTGGAATTAATTAAGTGATCAAAGGATAACTAATTAAATATATGGGTTGATTATGTAAATCATTCATATCTTGTATAGTGGGCTAAGAGGCTCCATGGATTATCAAGTTGGGTTCTACCCATAGGATGCTCCATGGATGCTCCATGAGAGTTACAAACCGATGGGTCATGGAAATAAAGAGTCATGACACATTAGGGTTTACATGGTGTAACCCTAGATGTGTCAACACTATATAAGAGTCCCATTCTCCACCAAAATCGGTTACACATAAGAAACTAGAGGGCTTGGCCGATTTGAAGAAGTGTGTATTATCTCAAGAGTCTTTCCAAGAGCATTTGGTGTTGTGTGAAGCATTTGAGGCATCACACTTGGGGTGCTAGGCTCACAAGGTTTCAAGGAACATAAGCAACAACAAGGTAAGTTATTCTATCTTTCATTCAAGTTAAAATTGTTCCCCATGTATGCTAGATAGGAATATAACCTTGGAAATTCAACTTTGCATGATAATTAGACAAACATAGATCCAAGGTTATTAGGGTTGCATGTACACTTAGGAAGTGTTAGAATGCTCAAAACCCATCAGTGGTATCAGAGCCTAGGCTTGTTTGTTTGTTATTTGTGCTTAAAAGTTGAAAAAAGTCGAAAAACTTGCTGTCTGCCTGATGAACTCGCCAAGTCCATGGGGAGACTCACCGAGTTCACTTGTATCTTCAACCTACTCGCCGAGTAGGTTCATGCACTTGGCGAGTAGGAGCCACAGAGTGCAGATTTTCGACTTTAGTTGCTGGAAATGGACTAGAAACATTACCCTAAGCTGTTTTGGTACTTGAATACTTGTTTTAGATGGTGTAATGTCTTTGCTAATCCATTTACAACAACTAGTTATCAAAATTACAAAGTTTTAAGTGTAGTTTTGATTCATGAAAGTGCTTATGTTCATGTTCTTGATCTTATGATGTTTAGATGATCATAGGAATTATTTGTAACCTATGTGGTAGTTTAATTCTTGATCATAATGTGTTTTAATGGTATCCATAACTTGTCCTCAAGTTATGGAAAACCAAAAGTCACTTGAGTTAAAAACCATTAAAAGAACACAAGAGTTAGAAAAATGAAGAGTCTTCATTTTATTACTCTATTAAACTCATAAGTTATAAGAAATGAAAAGTTTTGAAAGTTTACAAAACTTGCCCTCAAGTTTTGGAACAAGTAAAGTCAAGTTAAAACTTTAGTTCCAACCCTTAGAATTTTAAAAGTTAAAATTCAACACTTATACTTATATTATTATGATTTAATAATTATATATATATATATGTATAAGAACAAAGTCGTCTTACCGCTAGTACGCCTCATTCACGAAACCGGTCTATAAGGTGGGTATAAGGTTGTTGCCTATAAAATGGCAACTTAATGGGTGTCCACTCTCACCCAACGCTTGCTTGATCGGTGGAGGGTCGTTAGCCGAACGGGTAAGACAAGGACTTATAAATTCTCATTAAAAGTATGATGAATATTATAAAGTAACTAAATGTTTTATTAAATTCCCAATCTTAGTTACTTTAGGAAAAATGTGAATAAGGTGCTAATCCATGAAATTACACTTTACACTTTGTTTAAGTCGTTGGTGGAGCGTGTGTGGTTAACCGGCACACTACCTTGGACTTAACAAGGTAGGTAAAGGGTGACTTAAGGTTTATTATAGTATCGATGGAGCATGTGTGGTTTACCAGCACATCGATTTAGTGATAAACTTTAAGGGTACCAAGTGATTTGCATGGTTACTTTACACCTCGTTTTGTGATCCTCGGTATCCCAGTCACAAAACATGGAGGGCACACTCGAGATTGAAACATGCCTTTGAAAAGTTCATTGAATCTCAAAGAATCTAGGAATTTCTAAGAACCAATCAAAAACCTAATATTTAATATTTCGTTTTTCGTGGTGGAAATTGGTGAATCATCATTCACCTACCTTTCAAATATGTTATAGCTTGGATTACGGCATACCTCTTCCAAGTTATAATATATTGTGATTGGATCCTAGCCTTAATATTACATTTGGGTGTTTTATTAAGGACTCTCTTAATATCTAAACTAATCTCGTCCTCTTCTTTCAAATGTCTCCTAACAATGCTGCTTCTGGCTCTATCCCTAATAGCTCCTTTACCCTTATGAACTTGTGTGGGAAAGTCACTTTTGATGGGTCCAACTTCAATGAGTGGATCAGAAACATCAAGATGATTACCCGCTACGAGGACAAAGAATATGTCCTTGACAAGGAGCTTAAGGAGATTGATGAGACCACTGCAACTCCCCAGGAGATCGCTGACTTTCAGGCACATGAAAGGGATGCTACGAAAGTGGCATGCATCATGATGGCCACGATGACAACGAAACTCCAAAAGTCTTATGAGGATTTCTACCCTTATGAAATGCACCAAGATTTGATGGAAAGATACCATCAAAGTGCACGACAAGAGAGGTATGAAATCATCTGCTCCATGATAACAACCATGATGAAGGACGGGGAATCCGTCACGAGCCACATGCAGAAAATGCAAAGGTATGTGGATTGTTTGTTGAAGCTTAATGTGAATTTCCCTGAGGAGCTTGCAATAGATATCATTTTGCACTCCTTACCATCGTGCTATGATCAATTCCGCATGACATATCACATGAATAAGGAAGAGGTCAAACTCAACAAACTTTAGGGACTTCTCAAGACCGCAGAAACAGGTCTTAAGGGGAAGTCGGTTGTTAACACTCCTACTCTAAACTCAACTCCGGTTTTGGAAATCGGGAAAAGTCGAGGGAAGAAAAGAAAGAGCTCTTCGAAGGGTACCAAGGATCGGACCCTTGATGGCTATTCTTCAAGTGGAACCAAGAAAGGTTTCATCACTCCTTCTTCTGACCCAAAAGAGGCTGAATGCTTCTATTGCCATGAAAAATCACATTGGAAGCGGAACTGCCCAAAATACCAGCAAGATGTGAAGGATGGGAAAGTTAAACCCAACCATGCAGGTATTTACACTATCATTTCTAATAACTCACCCCATTCTAAATCTTGGGTCCTTGATACCGGTTGTGGTATTCATATTTGTTGTGACTTGCAGGGACTAAGAAGAAGTGAGAATGTGGAGCAAGGAAGAATAAACTTAGTCATGGGGAATAGGAAAGCTTTACCTGTTACCAAGAATGGAGTTTATACTTTATCGCTAAGTAGTGGGTTTAATTTAGATTTTAATAAATGTTGTTATTCGCTAGGAATGGCAAGAAATATTATTTCCTTTCATGCTTTGTACAAACAAGGGTTTACCTTTTCGTTTAATAATGAAGTTGGTTCGGTTGATGCTTTCTTTAATAATGTTCTTTATTTTAAAGCATTACCTTGTGATGGTGTGTATGAAGCTGTATCTGTTATAGATAACTTAGGCAATAATGTTTTGTGTATTGATTCTATTAATAATAATAACTTGGATAAAGCATCATTATGGCATTGTCGTCTTGGACATATAAGCAAGAAACGCATAGGCCAACTCCAAAAGGATGGAGTCTTGGAGTCATTTGACCTAAAGTCAGATGATAGTTGTGAATCATGCTTACTTGGAAAAATGACAAAGTCACCCTTCACAGGTTCGTGTGAGAGGGGTGAAGGTTTGTTGGACCTTGTACACACGGATGTGTGTGGACCATTAAAACATGCCACAAGGGATGCTAATCGTTACTATTTGACTTTTACCGATGATTATAGTAGATATGGATATGTCTACTTGATCAAACATAAGTCAGAGACTTTCGAAAGGTTTAAGGAATTTAAACAGGAAGTCGAGAATCAATTGGGCAGGAACATTAAGATGCATCGATCCGATCGTGGTGGTGAGTATCTTAGTTCAGAGTTCCTTGACTATCTAAGGGAATGTGTGATAGTCTCACAATTGACACCTCCCAGGACACCACAGTTGAATGGTGTGGCTGAGAGGCGTAATCGAACCTTGTTAGATATGGTTCGTTCCATGATGAGTCGAGCTTCGCTACCAATCTCATTCTGGGGGTATGCCTTAGAGACTGCTACCCATATCCTTAATCTAGTCCCTACAAAGAAAGTTGCCAAAACTCCTCACGAGATGTGGACATGTAAAGTACCCAAACTAGACCACATCAAGATTTGGGGTTGTGAGGCTTTCGTGAGACGCGAGACTCATGATAAGCTCGAACCCCGAAGCGAGAGGTGTATTTTCATCGGCTACCCACAACAATCCTTTGGTTACCTCTTCTACAAACCTAGTGAAAATGTGGTCTTTGTAGCTAGGAGGGCTTTCTTTAGAGAGAGAGAGTTCATAAGCCAAGGAAACAGTGGGAGGCAAGTTGATCTTGAAGAAATTCAAGAGTCAAGCGGTGAAGGAACTTCAAACCCTAGCACTCAACTTGAGGAGGAAACTCCTGTTGAGCCAATTCACAAGTCTGTACCTCTGAGGCGTTCCACAAGGGTTAGGAATGCTCTTGAGCATTACTATGGATTCCATATTACTGCAGAAGGAGATACACTTATCAGTGATGAGACAATGATAGGTCTGGATGAACCTAACAGTTACGCGGAAGCCATGGCAGGCCCTGAGTCAGCCAAGTGGAAAGAGGCGATGGACAGCGAAATACAGTCCATGTATGACAATCAAGTTTTGAACTTGGTTGAGAATGTACCAGGTCGTAAGATAGTAGGGTGCAAATGGGTCTTCAAGAAGAAGACCGACATGGATGGTAATGTACACACATATAAGGCTAGACTGGTTGCAAAGGGTTTCTCTCAAATTCCTGGAGTGGACTATGATGAGACCTTTTCTCCAGTAGCCAAGATTAAGTCTATTCGGGTTCTGTTGGCCATAACTGTATTTCATGACTATGAAATATGGCAAATGGATGTCAAAACCGCTTTCCTTAATGGAAAGTTGGCTGAAGATGTTTACATGAGTCAGCCAGAGGGTCTTGTCAGCAACGAGTACCCTAATTGAGTGTGTAAGCTTGAGAAGTCCATTTATGGATTGAAGCAAGCACCTCGCAGATGGAATCTTTGCTTTGATGAAAAGGTCAAGGAATTTGGCTTTTCTAGGAGTGAAGATGAGTCTTGCTTGTATGTCAAGGCTAGTGGGAGTATAGTTAGCTTTTTAGTGTTGTATGTGGATGACATACTACTCATAGGAAATGACATTCCAACTCTGCAGGAAGTTAAATCCTGGCTTGGGAAGTGTTTCTCTATGAAGGACCTAGGAGAAGCTACCCATATTCTAGGGATAAGGATCTTGAGAGATCAGAGTAAAAGACTAATTGGACTTAGTCAGAGTACCTACTTGGATAAGGTGCTGAAGAGATTCAGCATGCAGGATTCCAAGAAAGGAGAGTTACCCATCCTGAGTAACACCAGATTGAGTAAGACACAAAGCCCTAGTACTAAGGCTGAGATAGCAGAAATGAGTCGAATACCTTATGCTTCGGCTGTAGGATCGATCATGTATGCTATGATGTGTACTCGACCTGATGTAGCCTTTGCCCTGAGCATGGTTAGCAGGTATCAGGCGAATCCTGGCAAGGCACACTGGACTGCGGTAAAGAACATCCTCAAGTACCTACGGAGGACTAAGGACTGGGTCCTTACCGTCGGTGGGAGTGATGACTTGAGAGTTGTAGGGTATAGTGATGCTAGCTTCCAGACTGATAAGGATAATTTCCGCTCTCAGTCGGGCTGGGTCTTTACCCTAAATGGAGGAGCAATTTCTTGGAAGAGTTCCAAGCAAGAGACAGTGGCTGATTCAACTTGTGAATCAGAGTATATTGCAGCTAGCGAGGTGGCAAAGGAGGCGATATGGCTGAAGAACTTCATTGGAGACCTTGGAGTTGTACCAGCTATTAAAGAGCCAATGGAGATTTTCTGTGATAGTGAAAGTGCTGTTGCCTTAGCCAAGGAACCAAGGGATCATGGGAGATCCAGACACATCGACAGAAAATACCATTTTATCAGACATCGAATAGAAGAAGGACTCCTCGTGGCAAAGAGGGTATCATCAGATGAGAACCCAACAGATCCCCTCACAAAGGGACTGACTCGGGTTAAGCATCTCTAGCATGCTCGGAGCATTGGGCTGAAGGATGATATTAGATTTAGTAGTTAGATAACCCATAAATTTGTAAAGTGTAATTGACATTAGATGATGAATAAAAGGTGTTTTATTTATGAGTAAAGTGTTGCTATCTCTTGTCGATCGTTTACTATATTTCTTTTGCATGTTTTGACTTCCAGAATAATTTTGTTTGGTATAACATATTATTCAAACCTCCATAGTCGGTCATATGTCGGAAGTAGGTATGAATTAAGACTGTCATGATTGGTTGCAGAGGTCTAAGGTGTTGGACAAGGCTACAACAATCATGAGTGCTCATAAGGTCTGAGCATTGGACTCAACCCACGCTCACTGGAATCACTTCTTGGAATTCTATCTCGAGTGATTGTGAGACGGTAATATCATATAAGTCTTCAAACCTAGAGATATGATTTGTTACTTACAAATTGGTTATACATTGATTGTACGAAAACGCATTGGTAACTCGATGTTATAAAACGTGCTTTTGTGTGTAATTCAATGAGTGGTAGAACAAACATATGAGTCGAAGTTTATCTGTTCCTTCTTGGATTAGAAGCTGATATCTGGGCCCCTCGATGATTTTGTTTTGACCTATGTACCGGGCCCGGTCAGAACTAAGTTGATGTGTTCAATTAAGTTCTTTTTCGAACAAATCGGAAATCGAGAAACAAACTGCTGGACAATAAGTAAGACATTGTTCCATGTATTTGTCCGGCTGATATCTAGAACGGAGGATTATATGATCCCTTATCTTAAATGGCGTACCATCATCTTCTCAGTTCCAAGAGACCTTGAAAGAGCTACGATTGCCGGTCGGTTCCTGAAGTACTTGAGTTATAGTTATTAGACTTATCCAAGTGGGAGACTGTTGGATAAGGTGTCTAAGTCCATAACTATTTCGGGTGTGTACTTGACCCGACCCGGCATGGTCCATTTGGGTTGCATGGCACCATGTAATTGGATAGACTAATGGAGAGAAATAACACTTGGAGATTATTAATATATTATAAGTTCTAATATATTAATAATATTATTTGATTAGTTTGATCAAAGAATTAATTTGGAATTAATTAAGTGATCAAAGGATAACTAATTAAATATATGGGTTGATTATGTAAATCATTCATATCTTGTATAGTGGGCTAAGAGGCTCCATGGATTATCAAGTTGGGTTCTACCCATAGGATGCTCCATGGATGCTCCATGGGAGTTACAAACCCATGGGTCATGGAAATGAAGAGTCATGACACATTAGGGTTTACATGGTGTAACCCTAGATGTGTCAACACTATATAAGAGTCCCATTCTCCACCAAAATCGGTTACAAATAAGAAACTAGAGGGCTTGGCCGATTTGAAGAAGTGTATATTATCTCAAGAGACTTTCCAAGACCATTTGGTGTTGTGTGAAGCATTTGAGGCATCACACTTGGGGTGCTAGGCTCACAAGATTTCAAGGAACATAAGCAACAACAAGGTAAGTTATTCTATCTTTCATTCAAGTTAAAATTGTTCCCCATGTATGCTAGATAGGAATATAACCTTGGAAATTCAACTTTGCATGATAATTAGACAAACATAGATCCAAGGTTATTAGGGTTGCATGTACACTTAGGAAGTGTTAGAATGCTCAAAACCCATCAAAGCCATGCGACTATCTTGGGAAGCATTCGTGGAGCAGTTGAAAATGCAATACTGCTCAGAGATAGATCTGATAGACCTAAACAATGAATTTCAGAACCTGAAGAAAGGAAAGATGAGTGTGGATGAGTATGCCACCGCATTCATCGAGAGGATGAATCTATTCCCCTACTTGGTGCCTACTGAACTCTCCCAGATCGATAGGTTTGCTAATGGACTGCCCACAGACTTTGGCCCAACGGTCAAAATGGTAACTACTTTTGTCACACCCCAAAACCGGAACGGAGGAAACGTTCTGGTGTGGATGACGTCCTGTCAAGTATCACAACATATGCAGTATAGTAATCAAAGTACAACAATCATTGCATTAATAGTAATAGTTTTACATAAGTTACATTTTATAGAGACATCGAAATAATACAGAAACTAGTATAGATGCAGCTCGGTTATAGGCTGGCTTCACAAAAGCTCCCGGGTGTACCTCTCTATTGCTGACCTGAGAATACAAGTTATTTTGAAAGCGAGTATCAGCATTTTTATAATTGCTGGTGAGTTCATAAGTATTTAGTGTCATTTGTGTAAGTAAGCATTTTATTCAAAATAACTTTATGAAAAGTAGTAGTTTAGAATCTACGGTGTATTAGTGTCCTTTCCAGAAAATCCTATATTTTCTAATTAAAAGCAGTCTTCTACCAAGATCCGACAGTGTTGCGTTTTAAGGAGTAGTTTTCCCCAGATTACTATCATTACCAAATATAGAATTTACTTTAAAAGAGTAATGATAAAATCAAAAGTGAGGATACTAAAGGGAAAAAAAATAACATATGCCTCAACAGTTATACTGCTGACTAAGGCAAAAGAAATCATAGACTCCAGGAGAGTATCGAATGAACAATACCCCTGGCTCAGTCTAACAAAAGGAAACACAGACCCCAGACGGTATCAAATGATCGATACGGCTATCAAGGTCTAAAACAAAGGAAAAACAAACCCCAGACAGTATCAAAATGAACGATACAGCTAGCAAGGTCTAAAACAAAGAAACACACACCCCAGACAGTATCAAATGAACGATACAGCTAGCAATGTCTAAAACAAAGGGTGAATGTGAACTCGTATGTAACCATGCTGATCGATGATAGAGTATCCGATGACCCTCCAGGTCATGTGTAGAGGTAGTGGCACTAGAGGCAGTGGCAGTAAAGGTAGTGGCATTATGTCACCCATGGGCCTTACCGGCGCGGACTGGAGCTAGTAGTCAGGGTGTGGGAGTGTCAGTCCCATATAGATCTATACACATGATGTTCGCTCTCCATCCCGGAGACTCTGGTTACACGGCATTGGCGCTATGAAGCGTCGTAGAGGGAAATAATGTGTCACATTCTAAAGTAAGAGAGAGAGAGATAGAGAGAGAGAGATAGAGTGAGAGATAGAGAGAGAGAGAGAGAGATAGAGTGAGAGATAAAGTCTCCTAACTATTCCTATAATAGTTACTAGGGTTCCAGGAACATGAATAATAGAGGGAGGCCTTTACTACCCAAGGCGATGAACTGGCTGAGAGAGAGAGAGAGCGCTTTTATGTCCATATATGTATACATGATATATAATTAATGTTTAAACGACATTCGGACGGATACCCGATACCCACCAGACCACATCCCAACGAGGAAATGGAAATACGGCGAACTAGCCTTCCTAAGTCCTTTAAACATTACTTATATAATTATACAAATATAGGCATGCATTTAACGAAATAAGAACATAGAAGAAAACTTTGGTAAAACCTTTGGAAAACCTTTACACTTAAGAAAATTGTGACTTGATATCATTTTGTAAAACAAGCTTGAAAACCTTTGGAAATCCTTTGAAAACCTTTCATAAACAAGTTTTGATTAAAATTTGATAAAACAATATAAGTAAAGAAAAACCTTTGTTTAAAACACTGATGTAACTAGTTTTGAAGTAAAACATAGAGCGCGAGAGACAATTTGAGAAAAGCTTTAAACAAGTAAAGACGTCTTGGAAAAACCATCTATAGTATTATACTTGGTAAAACAGCTGAAAGTATGATAAATCATTTTGCATGCGGGTTATTAATCACATATGATTGATATGATAACTAGCATGTTTTAACTTTTATCCCCCCCATAAAAGCATGTAAAAACATTTAAAAGGTTAATTCAGGGGTATGAACTCACCTGTTGTAAGTGGATTGGGCGGAGGTGCCGGTTGGGTGCTCGGTGTCAAGTGAAGACTTGAACACACTTAGTGACCTATTAACATATGATGACATATGTTTACATACAATTAGTAATTATAATACTAATTAAACACGTATACCCATCCTAATGTGCGGAAAACACTTTGGTCAAGTGCTAGGAGGCTATTGGGTTGCAAATAAGGGAGTGTATGGCCTAGTTAGGGAGTTTACTCTTCAAGAGTAAACTCTTTATAGAGTTTATGGCCCTAAGACCATATCCCCATGAGTTTACGGCCGTAAACTCATGGGTGGTGTGCTCTTGGATGTTTCAAGGTCTTATATCACTCATAGAATTAGGCTAGGTTTAAATCTAGGGGATAGGAAAGGGTTAAGGCTCCAAATGGACCATTTTAGGGAGTTTACGGTAGTAAACAAGGAGTTTACGGCCATAGACGCTCACTTGGTCACTCCCTTCATGTATTTAGGTCTTAAATGAAAGGGTATAAAGTTCTATGCATTTTTCCAAGCCATATAGGGGAGTTAGGGCATCATTTGGCCTCTTTAAGGGAGTTTACGGCCCATGGACCAATTCTTGGGGGGTTTACGACCGTAAAATCCTATGTCCATAGTTTCTTTAATGTCTAAAGCCCCTACTTCAATTGTGGTTGATTCTAGACATTTACCCAAGCCATAGGGGTGTTTGAGGGCAATTCTAACACCTTAAGAGGTGTTCACGTCCCTTAAAGAGGGGTTTACGGTCCAAGAGTGTTCTTGGGCCGTAAACTCATGTTTACTCTCCAAAATGCAAGGTTTTAGTGTTCTAAGCTCGAAGGTGTAAGTCCACAAGTCATATCTAAGCCCTAGGAGTGATTTGGAAGGGTTTTGGGGCTTCAAAACCCCACTTAAGGGTGTTCACGGTCCAAGAGTGTTCTTGGGCCGTAAACACATGATTTGGCCACTTTTGGATGTCTTAAACACGAATTTGCATGTTAAATAAGCTACACAACTAGTTAGGATAGATTACCTACGCTTTTGGAGCTCGAAATGGATGTTTTTGGATCGGAAGCAAGTTGTAGAGAGAGAGAGAGAGAGTAGAGAGAGGGTGGAAAGTTTCCAAATGGAGCCCACTCACCCTTATATAGGGTTTGAGTTTGTGGCTCAGTGGAAATCTACCCGATACTGACGTTAAACGGGGCTTTTGGTCGCACCCGATTAAATGGTCGTAATTCAACTTGGTTGAAACTAAAACTTTTTCAAGGGAATATTGAGGGTGTTTCTAATTTGTTTCAACCCTTACGAAGTCATAAAAGTTCCAATTTAGTTAACCAAGTCCAAAAAGGTTAATAGAAAATTAATAAAGCGGGTTTTATTAAAGGAAAAAGAGGTTAAAATGACGGAATAAATTTTGGGTTGTCACAACTTTTGAAAGCAGTCGTTAGAGCAGCTAAGAACGTAGAGACCCAGATAAGAGAAAAGGGTCTAGAAAAAGATAAGGCAGGAGAAAATCGGAAGTTTAAAGGATCTTCAAGGTCCAACAAGGAGAGCAAATTCTCGAATATTGGAGGAGGAGAAAGAGGTGAAGCGAGAAGAAGCATTGTGGGAGATGCAATGAAGAAGTGACTTGTTACACGTGTGGGAGGATTAGTAACTACTCCAAGGATTGTACACATAATGATAAGGTGTGCTACGGATGTGGAGGCAAGGGGCACATGTTTAGAGAGTGCCCGAGGAAAGATAAAGCAGTGAGGCCAGATACACTACCAAGGACACATCGGTTAATTGTATGTCACACCCCAAAACCGGAACGGCGGAAACGTTCTGGGGCGGAGGACGTCATGTATAGTATCTTAACAATGCAGAGTAGTAAATAAGCAACAACATCATCCATTGCATTAATAGTATAATTTCATACAAGTGTGTTCTTTAATAATAATAAGACACCAAAAATGATTAATCAAAATAAAAGACGAGTCTCGACTGTGCTCGTTCTTCTCAAAACCTACCATTGGTACCTGTCTCCTAATGACCTATGAATACAAGTTATTTTGAAAGCGTAGATCAACATTTAAGCTGGTGAGTTCATAAGTATTTAGTGTCAATTTTTGTATAAGTTCGATGAAAATGTTTGTAAATGTATAATGTAAATGTTTGTATATGGTTGAAAACTCCTAGAAAATCCTATATTTTCTACTAGTATAAAAAGTAGTCTTCCACCAAGACCCGACTGTTTTGTATGTTTGTGTAACATCCCAAAAATACATCCCAAAAATTTCATTT
Source organism: Lactuca serriola (assembly GCF_051521515.1). NCBI lineage: Eukaryota > Viridiplantae > Streptophyta > Magnoliopsida > Asterales > Asteraceae > Lactuca > Lactuca serriola. Next base: position 214,394,058 of record NC_136408.1, on the reverse strand, counting down.
TTAAATATGTCATTATAAAACCAACAGTGTAATAAAACATCTCTAATATCATGTCAGGTCAAAACCAAGGTAGAAATAATCAAACATGTTATCATAAAACAATATCAGAGTGTAATCCACAAGATCTCATGTGCGTAAAACCATAGTGTGATGCGCTGCGGTCAAGCCGACTCCTTTCCTTTGAAAATGAGTACCCGAAACCAAAACTGAAAACTGTAAGCACAAAGATTAGTGAGTTCCCCTATCATACCACATACTATACAATCACATAGCATACATACTGCCGAGCAATTCTGGGGTGCCCAACCAACCCAATACGACCATTCTGAGGTGCCGACCCACCCTATACGGCCATTCTGGGGTGCCGACCTACCCATTTCAAGCCATTCTGGGGTGCTGACCTACCCGTGTCAAGCCACTCTAGGGTGCCGACCTACCCATGTCAAGCCATTTTGGGGTGTTGACCTACCCATTGGTCCTAACAACCGACCCTCGGAGACTATTCAACCCCCCTACAGCTACTATCACATATATCATAACATAAACATACTATCAGACATATCTGGGGTGTCCGAACTACCCTTTGGTCCTAACAACCGAACTTGGGGACTATTCCCCTCCTACTACCACTATCACATTTAACATATCATCACATACTGTTAGACATATCTGGGGTGTCTGACCTACCCTTCGGTCCTAACAGCTGAACACTACTACTATGACATATAAAATACCATGCCAGCATATAACATATCAAGTAGTAGCAAACCCAGATGATATCACAAAGATAATCATCTAACATACAACTCCTACTGGTGGGCCGACATTGTGGCCGTAGACCCACCGCTACCGGAAGGTAACTCACCTCACACTGCTGACGTCCTGCAGACTCAATCCCACACTGCTGAAGTCCCACAGATCTAGCCCCAGCTGCTGGATGATAGATTCTCGAACTGTCGACACCAAAATAACACCCAATTAATAATTGGGTCCCAGCACATGACCATAAATACATACTTGGATAATTACTACATTAACCATAAATACATACTTGGATAATTACTACATTACCCCAAGGTTGGCTTTATTCAAGCCCAAGGCCCAATCCAAAGGCCCAAAAGTCAACTATGAGTCAAAGCCCAACATATGGCCCAATTTTCCAAATTGGGCCCAAACCTTTATATGGTCTTACCATAAGGCCCAACCAAAAGGCCAGTCCAACATTTGACCTTCTAATGGCCCAATATCATATAATCCTTAAGGCACAACTATGGCCCATCTATGGCCCAATTTTCCAAATTGGGCCCAACTCCCCATATGAACCTTACCCCAAAGCCCATTAATCATTCTAGCCCATTTGTCTGATCTTGGATGGCCCATTAATAACCCAATCATCAAGGCCCAATAAAAGGTCCAACAATACACCCAAGTGAAATTAGGGTTTTCATATAAAATGATGATTAGGGTTAAGTCTTCTCACTTAACCCATTAAGGACTTAATCCATTAAGTCCAATATTACTTAGATTAATTTCTTGACAACGATTATTATTTAATATCTTCAGTTATTAAATAATTCCCATGTGTCCCGATTAATTCCCCAAATTAGGGTTTTATTGGCATTGCGGTTCTTCCGTCCCAAATGTTAGCCCATTTATAAATTTATTGGGCTTTTAGGTCCATTAGGGCTTTGTTGGGCCTACTATGCCCACTAAAATGTCATTAAGCCCACTAGGGTTTTATTGGGTCAATTAGTGTCCATTAGACTCATTAGGGTTTTCATTAAGCCCATTTGGCTACATTGGGCCCATTAGCCTAATAAGGCCCATTAGGGTTTCAAGCACTCCAAACGAATCACACTTGACGAGGCAAGACACCGCCACCCGACACGGCGGCCGGTGGCGGCAGCCACCACCCTAAGGTGGTGGAATTTCCTTTCATTATTCCATTTATAATTACAAAGAAAATACTAAAAGCAACACACACACACACACACTAAATACACCCACCCACGGTGGTTCATGGCGGCAGCCACCAGCTCATGGTGGTGGCAGTGGCGGCCCTAGGCTTTCCGGCCAACAATAGATCACACACAACACACCCAAGACCGGAAGCACACATACACACCCGATCGAAACCGGTAGCAGAAATTTCACATGAACATTCACCCATAAACGCACCCAAAGCCACCGGGTGGCGCATGGCGGCAACGGCAGAACCTTCGAGATGGTGACAACAGCGCGGCCTAAGAAGGAGAAGGGGAAGGAGGCTGGTGGATGCTTGGTGTTCCCTTGGTGGCTTAGAGCGCACGACGTCGGAATATTCCGGTGCTCCTCCGACAATATGTGACCTCAACAACGAAGTAGTGGTGGCCAAAAGGTGGCAATCGGACCCCGGGGATGCAACGGCGGCTGGGGAGATCTCATATAGTCGACGACCCTTATTCTACATCAACGGCAACAACATTGCGGTGGCGCCCGGTTGTTGAAGACCTCAACAGAGGTGGTGACACGACACTGTAAGTCGGAGAGGGGTGAGAGCGGCGGCCGGAGATCATAGAAGCGAAGTGGCGGCAGCGACACTTGGTGAAATGGCCGTGTAACGGCGCTGTCCATCTTGAGATCCAACCACGACCCTTCGACCGGTCCTTTCCAATGGCAGCGTCGATCTCAGCGATTCTTCTCGGCAACCTGACGTCCGGCAACGGTAGAGATGGTGAAGAGGAAGGCAGGCGACGGCTGGAGTCTTCATATGGCGGCTATAGGGAAATGAGTTAGGGTTAGGGTTTGCTTAACCCTTTATACCCGACTCCACTCAAGAGTTTGCCATATGGCAATAACAGTCCCTCCATGCCCCTTTTATTCAAATGTAATCCACACTTTACCTTTTTAACCCCTGCCATCGAAATACATTACAAAGTAGGTCCGAATTTTACTAAAACAACCCCTCCTCTACAATTTTTTTTCAAATGAAGTCCCAATAATTTACCAAGTAATCCCAGCCCTCATAATTCTTTACGTAACCCGTCCGAAACCTACACTTTTCGTCCCCGGCTTCTAAAATTGTGACAATTAGCTCCTCGAGACCAACACCTTGCTATATAATTATTTATTTTAGGGCTACTATTCGTTCATTAATTTATTTATTTAACTTAATAAATAAATGAGAGTTACAACTCTCCCCCACTTAAATTAGATTTCGTCCTCGAAATCATTCCTTACCATTCCTTACACACCCAATCATTCTAGTAACATGGTCACCATCCTGTGCACACCCTAGCCTTCCCAGAGTAGCCATGACCAATACTCGTAAAGCCCTACAATCCATAGATGAACGAATTTCTCGCAACAAGGTAACATTTACTCGATCCGAGTCTGCTGTCTCAAGATGGTCTGAATCCCCGGCAGACCACTCATACTGAATCAATATCGTTATACCCAATCCACTTTATCCTTCAACCGGATACTCAATTTCCGATAACTCGAGGTTCCCATTGTAAAACAGGATCATAGACCTAATTATCTATGCATATCACTTGTACCTGGCCAAGGCCCAGATACTCCTGTTGTGAGTGACTTGTCACTCCCCAATAAACCAACTATTCCGTGAGTACTTGCAACCCCAAACACCAATGCTAACACTGCCCAGACGCTGAAACTGCCCGAACACTGAACTGCCTGAAGCAGTATGCTGCCATATGGCTGCTTCCCACAAGCTACTGAGACCTCCTGGGTCTCAATTCACTCGCCAATCATCTGATATATTAGGTTTCGGCCTGCCTGCGGAGCCAAAGGACTTCCACTTAGTCGCCTAACACGACTTCTGAACGAAATCCTCCTATGGAACTAGTTGCAACTAGTTATCATGCCACCGTGACTCTAACAACTTTCTGATCTAACCGATCGAATCCATACGTCGAATCCTGTCATCATCAAATCCAAGGCTGGAAGTAGTTGCTACCTGACCAATGGTAGCCTTATCTCACACACAATCTTATACAGTCCATTGCTTTCCTGATCCTATAACTGTAGTGGCACTCCTACAGTCCTATCACTAGCTCAACCAGATCTAATCCATCTGGGTAATTCCGAAATCCAATCCGTGGATTTCCTTATCCTTACTGCTACACCCGAACTGGTGGGTACTACTGTTCCTTCTGTGTCCTAACAACACGTTCACACTATCTACTAACCTAGTGAATGCTGCGGCTACACCCGCAGTCTCACAACACTCTATCACTATATGACCGCTAGTGAATGCTACAGCTACACCCGCAGTCTTACAACACTTCCCATTCTAACTGGCCACTAGTGAATGCTACGGCTACCCCCGTAGTCTTACAACACTTTCCATACTATCTGACTGCTAGTGAATGCTACGACTACCCCCATAGTCTAACAACACTTCCCATACTATCTGACTGCTAGTGAATGCTACGACTATCCCCATAGTCTTACAACACTTCCCATACTATCTGATCACTAGTGAATGCTACGACTACCCCTGTAGTCTTACAACACTTTCCATATTATCTGATCGCTAATGAAAGCTACGGCTACCCCTATAGTCTTACAACACTTTCCATACTGTCTGATCGCTAGTGAATGCTACGGCTACCCCCGTAGTCTTAAAACACTTTCCATACCAGTCGACCACGCACTCGACTTAACACACAACTGAGCTTGAATCCTAACCGGAACTTTAACCTGGTTCCCGAAACCTGCTATCACGTGACCCCACTGTATCAGTACCGCACCCATGCCCATGATCAAAGCGTCACAGTAACCCACATAATCATCTACACCCTCTGGCATTGTGAGAATAAGTGTCTCGCACAACCGCTGTCTGAGTGTCTATAAGGCTGCCTGCTGCTCAGGCCCCTAGTGAAAGGCCACCGGTTTCTTGGTCAGTCGGGTCAAAGGAACCGCAATCTCGGAGAAGTCCCGTGTAAATCTTCGGTAGTAACCTGTTAGACCCAGGAAACTCCAAATCTCAGATGGAGACCACAGAATCTCCCACTGCATCACGACCTTTATCTTGGCTGGATGAACTAGAATACCCTTATGGTTGACAAGGTGCCCAAGAGATTCCACCCCGTGCAACCAGAACTCACATTTGGAGAACTTTATAAAATGTCTCTCCCCACTTAGATTCGACTAAGTCTTCACTGGACGCAAGAATTGAAGGATTTCCAATCCTTCTCGCTTCCTAGTATCCTCTTGATGATTACCTATACTTACCAGTGCTAGCGATCCATCACCAATGAAACCTTAAGATCGCTCATCCTCTGAAATCTTGAGGAGTACTCTTGAAATTTGGTCCAATCTAACGCCTCAATCCATCTCCCATGCTGTCAATTAAAGACCTTAATCTTTATTCTGGCTGACGAATCCTTATTCCCACTTCTAATCTCATAGCACCACTGAACTCTAACCGAAAATAGCCCACGCGAGAATACAATTCTCTTGATCATGCGATGACCAAGCACTTATGCATCTAACACCCACGACTGACACTACCCTTTTCATGTCACCTGCTCTGTCCTAGCAATGGTAGTGCCTTGAACTCCAAGGTTCATCCATAGACAATTACCGACCATACCTGAACAATGATAGAATCCCTGAACGCTAACTTCATTGGAGAACAATCACTCCAACCCTGATCAAGTATCCTCTAAATAATTCTCCTGCATAGATCCCGACAAAGACCCGAAATGATAACGGTATACGCGGAACCCACTCCGCAAGATGCGTCCCTCTTTGAGTTCATCAAGGACCTTTCGGCATGCAGGTTGGCATATATGATCCTTGGTAACCCAAACACTAGCAGAAAAACCGACCCGAGGTCTGGCTTATCCAAACTCACTCACATTTCCAACGCGATACGTATCCCCAACATCCATCTAGTAGCAATAGAAGATGACATGCCCGCAACATCTGGAGGAATACTAATCACCTGCTGACATGATCAACCTTGCTACCCTGAAGTAGCCTAAACCCTCGGAGAGACAAACTCCCTTGTGCACTATCCTGTACGTGCTGCACTGACTCCGACCCTGCTGGCCTTTCACCTGATGATCAGAAATCATGGGTCTCTTCCCGGAACCCTTACTATACACACCTAGCACAAACCTCTCTTCTCAAAGTGCTCCAAATCGATCTCGCATCTACAACTTCATGGAAATCATACCCCTCAGGGTCTGACACCCTGCCACGCTCACTAACTCACTTGCCAATGGCTAAGCTGCAGCAACTGGAACATCCTCTGTCCCCAAACTAGGTCACAAACTCTTCCATGATGCTTCTCAGATTCTCCAAGACTCTCACGGATTCGAGTATGAATCCTGTGCTTTCAGTAGTACGGGCCCAATACTACCTTCCACACCTATCCATACTTTCCTCAGCAATCATCCGGGATCCTCCGAGTCACTTCCTCAACCGGTACACCCAAGTCTAACTGAGCCTCACTACTAACTCACTGAAACATATCCTAGGCTTCCCTAGGTTCCCGAACTCACCCAGTCCTCAGCTGCTGAAAGATTCCCAATAATGTCAACTAGCTACCTCGTGAATATAGTTGTTGGATTAATGTCTAAGTCCATAACTATAATTGGTAAGACTTGACCCGAACCGACATGGTCCATTTGGGTTGCATGGCATCATGCACTTGGATAGACTAAATGAGAGAAATAAGACACTTATGGTTATTAATATATTATAAGTTCTAGTATATTAATAATAAGAATAATAGTATTTAATTAGTATTGATCAAGAATTAATCTAGGATTAATTAAGTGATCAAAAGAAGACTAATTAAATATATGGGTTGATTGTGCAAATCATCCATAACTTATATAGTGGGCCAAAGCTCCATGGATAATCAAGTTGGGTTAAACCCATAGGATGGTCCATGGATGCTCCATGGAGGTTACATAACCCATGGTTCATGGAAATGAAAGGTCATGACAATTAGGGTTTACATGGTGTAACCCTAATTGTAACACACTTATATAAGCATCATATTATTCACCAAAATCGGCCACTAGAGAGAGTAAGAAAGGGCTAGCCGATTTTCATGAAGTGTAGAATTCTCTCAAGTTATTCCAAGTGTATTTGGTGTTGTGTGAACCATTTAAGGTGTCACACTTGAGGCACTTGGCACTCAAGCTTCATGAAGACTTTATACATGAAAAAGGTATGTATTCTATCTTGTTATATTCATTGTTTTGTATGCTAGATTAGGATAATACCTTGGATGTTCATATTTGCATGTACAATAGAGAAAACATAGATCCAAGGTATTTAGGGTTGCATGTACACTCAGGAGTGTTAGAATGCTTAAAACCCAACAATAGCCACATGCAATAGAGATCAGATAATCCTTCGAGTAAAAGACCCATCCCTAGAATGGTTAGACTCAGAAAAGAGTTGCGCAATAGGGTCAAGTCTCTCACTCTGAGATTATTCGGCCTGTGTCCCATATGACCTAGCATATTCACTTAACAGTTAGCTCACATTACTAAGAGTCCTACAAAGCACAAAGCAAGCAGCATTCAGACAATGGAAAATCTAACCATGATATTCCAATCAGATCATTCTATCCTCTAATCAGGAATCTGTACATGCAATTCAAAGGCTCATACAATCAGGCATAACCTAAACAGGATATCCTATCACTGACTGATCGGTACTAGCAGGCAAGTCTACAAGCACATATAATAGGCATATAAGGCATCCTCCTAGATCCTTAGCCCTAATCTAGCATTTAGTTCTCATAATCATATCATATCATACCATAACATAACAAGTATGGGTATCTTGGGGAAAACTTACTTGAGCTCGGCTGATTGCACGCATCACACACTTTGTTCTTCTCAAAGTTCTTTTCTCTTTTCAGATTCTTTTCAAAATCTTTTAATAAAATGGTTTTACTTTTGAAAATTTCCATACCAAGCCCTTAGTTTGAGTTCAGACACACCTGAGAGTATGTCCGAATCCCTCAAACGAAGGCTCTGATACCAACTTGTAACACCCCAAAAATACAGGCCAAAATTTTCATTTTTAAATACGTCATTATAAAACCAACAGTGTAATAAAACATCTATAATATCATGTCATGTCAAAACCAAGGTAGAAATAATCAAACATGTTATCATAAAACAATATCAGAGTGTAATCCCAAAGATGTCATGTGTGGAAAACCATAGTGTGATGCGCTGCGATCAAGCCGACTCCTTTCCTTTGAAAATGAGTACCTGAAACCAAAACTGAAAACCGTAAGCACAAAGCTTAGTGAGTTCCCCCATCATAACACATACCATACAATCACATAGCATACATACTGCCGAACAATTCTGGGGTGCCCAACCTACCCAATACGACCATTCTAGGGTGCCGACCCACCCGGTACAGCCATTCTGGGGTGCCGACCTACCCGTGTCAAGCCATTCTGCGGTGCTGACCTACCCGTGTCAAGCCATTCTGGGGAGCTGACCTACCCATCGGTCCTAACAACCGACCCTCGGGGACTATTCCACCCCCTACTGCTATTATCACATATATCATAACATAAACATACTATCAGACATATATGGGGTGTCCGAACTACCCTTCGGTCCTAACAACCGAACTTGGGGACTATTCCCCTCCTACTACCACTATCACATATAACATATCATGCCAGCATATAAACATATCATCACATACTGTCAGACATATATGGGGTGTCTCACCTACCCTTCGATCCTAACAACCGAACTCTACTACTATGACATATAACATATCATGCCAGCATATAACATATCAGGTAGTAGCAAACCTAGATGATATCACAAAGACCATCATCTAACATACAACTCCTACTGGTGGGCCGGCATTGTGGCCGTAGACCCACCACTACTAGAAGGTAACTCACCTCACATTGCTGACGTCCCGCAGACTCAATCCCATACTGCTGAAGTCCCGCAGACCCAGCCCCAACTGCTGGATGACTGATTCCCGAACCGTCGACACCAAAATAACACCCAATTAATAATTGGGTCCCAACGCATGACAATAAATACATACTTGGATAATTACTACATTAACCATAAATACATACTTGGATAATTACTACATTACCCCAAGGTTGGCTTTATTCAAGCCCAAGGCCCAATCCAAAGGCCCAAAAGTCAACTATGAGTCAAAGCCCAACATATGGCCCAATTTTCCAAATTGGGCCCAAACCTTTATAAGGTCTTACCATAAGGCCCAACCAAAAGTCCAATCCAACATTTGACCTTCTAATGGCCCAATATCATATAATCCTTAAGGCCCAACTATGGCCCATCTATGGCCCAATTTTCCTAATTGGCCCAACTCCTCATATGGACCTTACCCCAAAGCCCATTAATCATTCTAGCCCATTTGTCTAATCTTGGATGGCCCATTAATAACCCAATCATCAAGGCCCAATAAAAGGTCCAACAATACACCTAAGTGAAATTAGGGTTTTCACATAAAATGATGATTAGGGTTAAGTCTTCTCACTTAACCCATTAAGGACTTAATCCATTAAGTCCAATATTACTTAGATTAATTTCTTGACAACGATTTTTATTTAATATCTCCAGTTATTAAATAATTCCCATGTGTCCTGATTAATTCCCTATATTAGGGTTTTATTGGCATTGCGGTTCTTCCATCCCAAATGTTAGCCCATTTATCAAGTTATTGGGTTTTTAGGTCCATTAGGGCTTTATTGGGCCTACTATGCCCACTAGAATGTCATTAAGCCCACGAGGGTTTTATTGGGTCAATTAGAGTCCATTAGACTCATTAGGGTTTTCACTAAGCCCATTTGGCTACATTGGGCCCATTATCCTAACAAGGCCCATTAGGGTTTCAAGCACTCCAAACGAATCACACTTGACGAGGCAAGACACACTGCCACCCGACACGGCGGCAGGTGGCGGTAGGAGGAGGCAACCACCACCCTAAGGTGGTGGAATTTCGTTTCATTATTCCATTTACAATTACAAAGCAAATACTAAAAGCAACACACACACACACACACTAAATACACCCACCCACGGTGGTTCATGGCGGCAGCCACCACCTCATGGTGGTGGCAGTAGCAGCCCTAGGCTTTCCGGCCAACAATAGATCACACACAACACACCCAAGACCAGAAACACACATACACACCCGATCGAAACCGGTAGCAGCAATTTCACACTAGCATTCACCCATAAACACACCCACAGCCACCAGGTGGCGCATGGCGGCGATGGCAGAACCTTCAAGATGGCGACAACAGCGCGACCTAAGATGGAGAAGGGGAAGGAGGCTGGTGGATGCTCGGTGTTCGCTTGGTGGCTTAGAGCACACAACGTCGGAATATTCCGGTGCTCTTCCGACAATCTGTGACCTCGACAACGAAGTAGCGGTGGCCAAAAGGTGGCAATCGGACCCCGGGGATGCAATGACGGCTGGGGAGGTCTCATATGGTCGACGACCCTTCTTCTACAGCAACAGCAGCAACATTACAGTGGCGTCCGGTTGTTGAAGACCTCAACAGAGGTGGTGGCACGACGTTGTAAGTCGGAGAGGGGTGAGAGCGGCGGCCGGAGATCGTAGAAGCGAAGTGGCGGCAGCCACACTTGGTGAAATGGCCGCATAACGGCGCTGTCCATCTTGAGATCCAACCAATACCCTTCGACCGGTTCTTTCCAATGGCGGTGTCGATCTCAGCGGTTCTTCTCGGCAACCCAACATCCGGCTAAGGTAGAGATGGCATAGAGGAAGGCATGCGACGGCTGGAGTCTTCATATGGCGGCTAGAGAGAGATGAGTTAGGGTTTGCTTAACCCTTTATACCCGGCTACACTCAAGAGTTCGCCATAATGGCAATAATAGTCCCTCCATGCCCCTTTTATTCAAATGTGATCCACATTTTACCTTTTTAACCCCTGCCATCAAAATGCATTACAAAGTAGGTCCGAATTTTACTAAAACAGCCCCTCCTCTACAATTCTTTTCAAACGAAGTCCCAATAATTTACCAAGTAATCCCTGCCCTCGTAATTCTTTACGGAACCCGTCCGAAACCTACACTTTTAGTCCCCGACTTCTAAAATTGTGACAATTAGCTCCTCGAGACCAACACCTTGTTATATAATTATTTATTTTAGGGCTACTATTCGTTCATTAATTAATTTATTTAAGTTAATAAATAAACAAGTGTTACAGTTTGTTTCTCTATAAAAGTGAATGTTTTTCCAAATATGACTATCATTACCAAAATCTAGTTTTATATTACCCTTTATGTGAGAAGATCACAATCTGATTATAACAGGAAAATGTATGTGTACTGCAGTATTGTTTGTATTAACAACTGAATTAATAACTACCTTAAAACCAATGGTTTAATTAAGGCAAAATGTGATAAGATTGTTACCATACTAAACTGACTATAACACGACGATGAAAGACATCGGAAGAAATGACATTTGGCACCCATAGACTTGTAAATCCCACTCTAGCGAACATCAAAGGTGTAGGATAGTCAATCTAGTAGAGATCTCTAAGCAGATCTCACACTCTCCCTCCAGGAGATTCTGGTTACAAAACGTGACACAACGAAATGGTCGTTGTGTCATGAACTACGGCTTCCTCGTGGACTATCGCCAAAATTCTTCCCACTCCGCCAGCATTTCCTGCCTTCGGGCAGTCTCTCTTGAAATGACCAACCTCACCACAACCGTAGCAAGCCTGGCCCACAACAATGCTGGGGACTTGGTTAATTGGCCTCGTCGGAGCCTTGCAGAATCGGACAGTGTGCCCTTTTCTGTTGCAGTTAGCGCACTGCATATCCCGACAGACACCAATATGATGGAAAGTGCATTTGTTGCACTTGGGAAAATTCCCAGTATACTGCTTGCTCAGCTCAGTAGCAGCAGGTGCAATCGAGGCATGAACAGCCACAACTTGCTGCTTCTTGGCAGAGTTCTGTGCCGATTTGCCCTTCTTGTTATCCCAGAACTTTCGCTTGCTTTCAGCGACTTTGGAGGGTTCTGAGATAGCCAAGGTTGTTGTCGTTGTCGGGGTAGGGAATCCATGATCAATGAGTCGTTGTGCCAATCGCTTGGAACTGTCGAAAGTAGTGGGGTTTGAAGCTAATACATTCCCATGAAATGGAGGCACTAGCCCCCAAATGTACCTCTCAATCTTCTTTCCCTCAGTGGGAACCATATTAGGGCATAGCGCCACCAGGTCGCTGAATCTGGCAGTGTAAGCCACTATGTTGGATCCCTTCATGGTCAGGCTCCAATGTTCTTGTTCCAGTTTTTGAACCTTGCCCCTTGGGCAGTATTCTTCAATCATCAGCCCTTTAAGAGCTTCCCAACCCATGACATTAGCCACTATTAGAGTTAGTGACTTGAGATGGCTATTCCACCACGTCAGGGCTCTATCGCTGAAGGTGCATGCAACAAATTTGACTTTGCTTGCTTCAGTATAGGAACAGATCTCAAATATCGATTATGTCTTCTCGAACCATTGCGACAAAGCAATGATTCCACTGATTCCATTGAAGATTCGGGGTTTACAGTTGGTGAAGTCTTTATAAGAGCATTCTCACGAGCGCACGATGACGTCACCTGGTGTGGAATGAATGACTATTCCACCTCCGCTAGTACCCTGGTTGTTGTGGTAGTGTGCCATGGCCGTCGCAACAACCACAACTACCGCAACGTTAAGAGTTGCCGTGTTGAATTGTGAAGGAGGTGGTGGAGTTGAAGTAATCGGAGGATCACGCCTTGTTGACTTACGAGGAGGCATCCTTCAACTATAAGTTAAAAAGATGAGCACAAAGATAAGAATCCAATAGTGAAATTAATGAATGAGTCCCATGAACTAAATCGCCATAGTTCAACAACTAGATAAGAGTGTATGTTTGAAATAGAGACACAATGGTAGAGTAGGGAAAACACAAGAATAAAGATTTTCCAATAGAATAGATAACTGTCAATATTACTGGTATTATTGATGTAACAAGTTAGGGAAAAATGGCCTAAAAGTAGGTCTTACATCAAACCATAAGGTAAAATGTGAACAGTTTAGAAGTCTAGTTATAGTGCTTGTAAGATAGGAATATTTTATAGAACAGTGCTACTTAGTGCATAGATAAGAAAGGCTATTCCTTAAACCAAAAGAAAAGATGAGCCATACATCTTCTACTGGCGACGGGTATTCCTCGGGTGAACCCTCAGATCTGCCAGTTGATGAACTATGTCCTTAAGAAGTTGCTCATGAGCCCTCTGACGCACACGAAATTCTAAGACTTTAGCTCGGGATGCAGCTAGTTCCTGCCGCAAAGTCTCATCGACTCTCCTAGTCCTTTCCATATCTTCGTCAAGATGGATCATACGGACTGTGTTAACGCCCGAATTGGCATCAATTTATATGAATCGCTCGATAGCTGCCTGGCCTTGCTCACCATTCCGAGCAATCCTGCGAACCATGATGGGCAAGACTCGGTCAGCTGAGCCTCCCTCGCTTACATTGTAAAAGCTTCGGTCCCCATTTTAGGGTAAAGGTTGTCCCTGTTCATGGATCTATTGGTTCAAGTTTGTCACCCACAAGGGTGTGGGACCTTGAAATGCTGGTCTGGGGTTGAGATTTGGGACCTGAAGCCCTTGAGGTAGGTTGTTGACTTCAGGTTCGGAGTTAGAACCATCCGAAAAGCCTTCAGCATGGTGATCATCCAAAGGGATTGGATGATCATCTTCTGGCTCTTCTTTAAGCCATCTAGCATTGCCTTCGTTTGGGAAGTACGGGTCGTCATGAGGATGGAATCCAGCCATGATATCTACGCGAGAAAAGGGGTATAATAATCTAATATAAATAGACGTACTACTTAAGACAATTATAAGATGATCCTTACCAGTTACTTCATTGCATAGTGCATACCAGTTATATGAAATCAAAACAAGATAGACCTTCAAATAGGCAACCCTAAGTCTAAATCCACAACCAAACAAGGAACAGGAAGTAAAGCAAAGACCACAAATTCTAAGTCTATGACACCTTAATCTCATATAACCTTAGTGTATCTACTTAGCAGCTATTGACCTACTAGTAAAGACCTTTTTAGTTCTCAGATAAGTAATTATGGTAACACAAAATACTCCTATAGTATTTTAAGTTTATAATTTTGTTCTAATGTTCTCATTGTAGTAGTGTTGGTAAGTTTATAGACTTGTTGCCACATCACAACCATTCTTGGGCATATACTAATCACTTCTCAGACCAACATAGTTGATCAGGCTATATCATTCCTAGAACTAACCATTCATCCCCAAGCCTACCTGTGATGTTCAACAATCGTAATACTTTTGTTCTATCCTAGTGACAATGATTTTAGTATGAATGCAGGTATGTATACCTAGTTAAATATTTTATTATTTAAAAGTATAAACTCTTGGTCAGAGTATTTTAATCCCGTTGTGTTTATAGTTTGTATATCTATTATGGGTTGATATACTCGATTCACTATAAACAATGCTCTGATACCATTCTATCACACCCCAAAACCAGAACGGCGGAAACGTTCTGGGTGGAGGACGTCATGTATAGTATCATAACAATGCAAAGTAGTAAATAAGCAACAACATCATCCATTGCATTAATAGTATAATTTCATAAAAGTGTGTTCTTTAATAGTAATAAGACACCAAAAATGAATAATCAAAATAAAAGACAAGTCTTGACTGTGCTCCGTCTTCTCAAAACCTGCCATCGGTACCTGTCTACTGATGACCTCAGAATACAAGTTATTTTGAAAGCGTAGATCAACATTTAAGCTGGTGAGTTCATAAGAATTTAGTGTCAATGTTTTTATAAGTTCGATGAAAATGTTTGTAAATGTGTAATGTTAATGTTTGTATACGTTTTAAAACTCCTAGAAAATCCTATACTTTCTACTAGTATAAAAAGTAGTCTTCCAGCAAGACCCGATTGTTTTGTATATTTGTTTCTCTGTAAAAGTGAATGCTTTTCCTAAAGATGACTATCATTACCAAAATATAGTTTTATATTACCCTTTATGTGAGAAGATCACAATTTGATTATAATACGAAAATGTTTGTGTACTGAAGTATTGTTTGTATTAACTACTGAAGTAATAACTACCTTAAAACCAATGGTTTAATTAAGGCAAAATGTGATAAGATTGTTACCATACTAAACTAACTATAACACGGCGATGAAAGACGTCGGCAGAAATGACATTTGGCACCCGTAGACTTGCATATCCCACTATAGCGAACATCAAAAGTGTAGGATAGTCAATCCAATATAGATCTATATGCAAACTTATGCTCTCCTTCCAGGAGATTTTGGTTACAAAACATGACACAACGAAATGGTAGTTGTGTCATGAAGTAGTATCTCACATTATGTTATTTCTGAACCTTGTTATAGTATACTTGTTATAGGAATAGTATTCTATGTATAGTATTCTCTGTTGTAGTATTCTCTGTTATAGTATTCTCTATTATTGTATTTTTATATGATAGTATTCTCCTAAACTATACCTATTATAGTTTACTAGTGATTTCTGTAATTGAATAAATGACTGAATGTATACCTTTGCTACCCAAAGGTGCTGATCTGATTGATAGTACTTTTATATCTACATATGTATACATAATATTTATCTAAAATTTATACGATCTTCGGACAAATAACCAATACCCTAAGTCCACATCCAAACAAGGAAAAGGAAATAAAGCGAGTTAGCAGTCCTAAGTCCTTTAAACATTATTTATATAACTATACATATATAGACATGCTTTTGACAGTATATAAGTTTAAAAGAGGTTTTATAATATACTTAAAGAGTTTTGAACAATAAATAATAATGACTTGATGTCACTTTATAAAACGATTTAAAAATAGTTTGTTTGATAACACAGTTTAAAGTCAATGAAATCCTTTGTTTGAAACATAGTTTGAAGTATATGAAATCCTTTGTTTGAAACACAGTTATAAATCACATATGATTGATTATATAACTAACATGTTTTATACTTATATTCCCCCCATAAAAGCATTTAAAATCATTTAAAAGATAAGTAAAGGGGTATGAACTCACCTATATAAAGAGCGCTGAAATCCGAGTTATAACGAAGAAGTTATAACCCGTCGAAGTTTCGCGACGGAACCGACACGACACCGGGAAGACGTAAATAGTGAATTTATGATAGAGCGAATTTTAGCCTTAGTGATATAAATAAAAGTGATAGAATATGTTAAGCTGAGAGCGTCCATAAAAAGAACGCCCAAATCTGACTTCGTATGAGGAAGTTATGATTTTTCGAAATTTAAGCTTAGCAGTGCAAGACCCGAAACTCGAATTTTAGTTCGAGCGGTTTTTGGCTTACGCGACCTAAATGAGAGTTGAAGATCTCATTAATAGTAACTCAATGGTAAAAAGACAGATGAAAACAGAGTTCGTGTGAATGAGTTACGAATTCATCGCGGTCATTTAACAGCCTCAACTCCTCCTACTGTTAAATTTAAGATCGGTCAAGAATCAGCCGACGGAGTCAAAATGAAAGTTATAGATCTTATATTTTCCTACGCGTGGATATAAATAGCGTAAAAGACGGAGTTGATATCCGAAAGTTATGAATTTTTGAAAATCCGCTGATTTCCACCTTGTGTGCGATGCCACGTGTTAGCACCAGGTGGTGCATGGCTATACCCAGCTGGCCACGACGTGGGAATCAAATGGCGATGACGTGGGAGCCTCTTCAACCTCCTATAAAAAGAGACGTCCCTCTCCTTCATTCTTCACACCATAACCCTTCATTCCTCTCTCTATACTCTCTCTCTCTCTCTTGACCCTAAAACCCCCTTGAAAATACTAGGGAACTGTGACATCCCCATTTTCACGGCCAGAAAAGACCGATTTTGTTTATGCTTTATAAAAATCAGAGTACTTCATTTTATAAAAATGTTGCGGAATTTGTTCCCAGAAAAACATGGTAAATACGTTATTAAAACATTTTCGATGAAACGTATTTATTTCATTTTAAAACGTTTGGGATGTCATCGTTAATACAGAAACATAAGCATAAACAGAACTTAGAATTATTTACACTAGTGATCTACATCTCTTTAAATCTCTCAGTGTATTGTGACTTCATATCAACACCTGTGATAAAAATAAACTGAGTGGGTCAGGTTGGGAAACCTGGTGAGCACATAGGGTTTTCAACCCACAATAATATAATTATTATTTTTAAACATCAAACAATCAACCCAATTACCCATTCCCGTTATCCTCACATTACGTCCCTAAAACATCTAACACAAGGGACCTAGTCAAAGGACTATCATTGGGATGGAGTATATCTGGTGAGCACACAGTTCACACAATTCGAATAAACACACAGTTCGGTTAAACACAAAGTTCGAATAAACACCTACAGGTTGCGAGCCTGTTAGTGTTCCACTGGACTGTCTAGAATAGTCCGTGGTCGTCATCTATACTCCGCTAGATGACTAGATCATCAAGAACATCTATAACGAGGCATCTCATTATTTCATTTTATCACACAGCAACTAATACATCTACCCATGTTTTACCCAACACATTTTATAGATATAAAATACATATACAGTTTAAATCATTGAAAACATGTATAAAACGTTCATCCAGCATAGATAGCAAGTATACAGATAATATACACACACAGCACGTAATTTATATAAAATACTTCATATCTATGTGTAAGCTGAAAGTAACTATGCACTCACCTGAGAAGGTGGTGACTCAGTACTCGGACAGCGCTTCGTTTACTTTAAAATAATTTCCTTTGACGAAACCTAGTATTATCACCACTAGATTTTAGTCTAATATTACCGTGACTAATTATTAGTCTTATTATTATTATTATTATTATTATTATTATTATTATTATTATTATTATTATTATTATTATATAAGCGTTTAAACAATACTTTCCAACTACTATGTACAGACAGGGGCCAGACATAAAACACCGGAGGGCAGGACCATTTTGGCGTATAGCACTTCTGAAATCCAACAACCCTATGCGGCCCTTTAAACCAGATTCCCCGTACCGCGAGTAGTTAAAAGATATTATAATGACACTTATATAAGTCATAATAATAGCCCAAATATTTATTATAAATTTATAATAACAATACTAATTTTAAATATAAACTATATTTAAAATAGGGTAAACATAACTTACTTTCAAGGGGATTTTAGCTAGGAGTCGGGCTCTGCAGGGGCAGAACTTCGTCGCTGAATCTTTCTAAGAAAGATTCGTGCAGCGCTTCAGCGCTCACCTTACTATACTAAAACTACAGAAAGAGAAGTCGAATCACGAGGGACCGAAATGCTCGGGGGATAAGGAGAGAAAGACTCTTGAATCAAGAGAATGGTGCAAGAAATATGAGAGCCCAAGGCTCTTATTTATACTAATTGAATTTTCAAAAACTACCCTCCATAATTACTTAATGACCTTTTAGTTATATAAACAACTAAACACCCCTCTATAATACTATTTTAAATGGATTTAATGATCTTTGTACTAAACTAATGTCGAAAGAACTCAACATTAGTTTTATAATAACCGCATCGTCGATACCTTTCTAATGATATATACATATGTATATATATGTGTACGTATACATGATTTATACTTTATTTTAATATGTAAATATACTACTATAATTTGTAACTCGCTCATACGAACTCCGTTTTTGACGTTATTTATATCCACGCGTAGGTGGAGACATACTCTACAACTTTCGTTTAGACTCCGTTGGTTAATTTTGACTTTATTTTTAAAGTTATATTTTTAACAGGCCAGGACAGGATTGGTCCGTTAAAATCTCATAACTTCTTTATTCGATGTCTATTTTCGTCTGTATTTTTATCGTTACGCTACTAATAACGAGATCTTCGATTCTTGTTTAGGTTGTGTCGGCTAAAAATCAATCGATCTAAAATTCGAATTTCGGGCTGTACACCGCTAATCCGAAACTTCGAAAAATCATAACTTCTTCATACGAAGTCAGATTTGGACGTTCTTTTTATCGATGTTCTTAGTTTAACATATTCTACGACTTTTGTTTAGAGCGCTAAGGCTAAATCTCTATATATCATAAATTTACTATTTACGCTTCCCGGCGTCGTGCCGGTTCCGACGCGAAACTTTGACGGGTCATAACTTCTTCGTTATAACTCGGATTTCAGCGTTCTTTATATGTACGGAAACCTTGTGACATATTCTACAAACTGGTTAAGATTATTTATTCTAAATAATCTTTTTGTCAAAAAGTCGTTTTCGACCCCTATTGCCTCTAAATTGACTAGCCCGGATCTGCGGGCGTTACAGGAACCCCCTAGCATGAGGAAGAAGCCCCGAAGTGCCCAACAACCCCAAGAAGAAGTACCTTTCGGCTCGGGAACGCTGCTCCAGCAAAGCCCGGTTTTCAAGAAAACCCGCTATAACTGCTATGCCTACCCTACCTTTAGTATAACTTATGTTTCAATGTAGTAATGTTATCAGGACCTTATAATAATTATTTGTCCTATTATTATGAGTTATATAAGAGTGTTGTTTAACGCTTATATAATAGTAATAATAGCTAGACTATTAATTAGTCTCGGTGAATATTAGACGAAACTCTAGTGGTAATGATACTAGGTTTGGTCCGATGGAAATTGATTTAAGATAACGAAGTGTTCTCCGAGTGCCGAGCCACCACTTTCTCAGGTGAGTGCATAGTTACTCTCATCTTACACATAGATATGAAGTATTTAATATAAATTACGTGCTGTGAGTGCATAGTTACTTTCATCTTACACATAGATATGAAGTATTTAATATAAATTACGTGCTGTGAGTGCATAGTTACTTTCATCTTACACATAGATATGATGTATTTAATATAAATTATGTGCTGTGAGTGAATAGTTACTTTCATCTTACACATAGATATGAAGTATTTTATATAAACTACATGCTACGTGTGCATATTATCTGTATACTTGCTATCTATGCGGGATGAACGATTTTATACATGTTTTAAATGATTTAAAATGTATATGTATTTTATATCTACAATTATATTGGGTATGACATGGGTAGACGAATAATGAGAGATAAAAGATAATGTGAGTAAGCATTGGCAGCTATAGACTTAGTGTGTAAGAAATTACATCGGCAGCTATGGACTTAGTGCCTATTGAAAAAACACTGGTATCTATGGAATTTTTGCCTATTAGGTAAACACGGGTGGCTATGGAATTAGTACCTGTTAGGTGTTGGTAGCTATGGACTTAGTGTCTGGTAGCTATGGACCTAGTGTATGTTAGATAAACATTGGTAGCTATGAACTTAGTACCTACACTGGTAGCTATGGATTTAGTACCTGATAAATTAACTTTAGCAGCTATGCATTTAGTGCATTGGCAGCTATGGAATTAGTGCCTGTTTTATAAACCCTGGAAGCAATGGACATCGAAATGAACGAATGCAGGATAGATGACTCTTAGGGTAGACCCTTAAGAGTAAATCATTAGTGATAATGAATATAAGTTTTGTTTATGGTTATGTTTCTGTATTGACGATGACATCCCAATGGTTTTAAAATGAATAAAAATACTTTTCTTCGGATATGCTTTGATAACGTATTTATCATGTTTTACTGAGAATAAATTCTATAACATTTTTATTAAAAGAGGTACTCTGATTTTTATAAAGCATAAACAAAATCGGTATTTTCTGGCCGTGAAAATGGGGATGTCACAGACGATGATGAGTCAATAACAATCGCATCATAAAACTCATTAGAAACTTCTGAGTACTAAAATTTGGTAATGGATCTAAAATTAACAGAGCCTTTTGTTGGGCTGAAGATTATTTTGAAGTGTTGCGTTGTTGGGCTCGATAGTTTATTTATTTAGTTTGTATTCCGGTTTGGGCCTGTCCAACCGAGAGCCCTTTATATTTAATATATAAGTATATGCTTGCATGCATATTAGGTTACGATTTTAGAGAATAGCGATTCATCTAGAGCTTAACGATAGCATTACAGATTTCTTTAATCGTTCTTGTAACCTACCAATCCTCTACAACTGATGTTCTTAATCGAGCTCTTCTGAGGATTTTGTTTAATCATTCGACACGTTTGATTCAGCCTTGTCTCGTTCTTATTTTCATGTTCTTACAGTTTTATATTTAATTACTTGTTCAAGATCTATTCGATCTTCATAGATTAAAGATTATTAATCTCATCAATTGGTATCAGAGCAGGAGGCTATGTAATCGATACACATCTTTTCTGTGAAAAGGTTTCAATTAGGGTTTTTCCGCAATTACTAATATTTATTGAGCCGTCATCTCATTATTGACGTATCTTGATATTTATTGTTTTGCCCTAATCTGCTTTATTACAAGTCTGATCTTTGAACAGGTTTTTTCGATCATAATGGACGAGTCGCAATCAAATCCCATTAATATTTCCAACAGCATTGGTTCAACGACAAAGATTCCAATCCTATATACGCATGACTATGAAGTCTGGGCGCATCACTTCGAAGACTACGTGATAGGATCTGAGGATAATGGGTACCTCATATGGGAAGCCATCATTAATGGACCGTTTTCTCATTCTGCAACGTCCAGGATTATCAAAACTCAAAAGGAGTACAATGATCTGCTGAAGGATGTTAAAGATATTGCACAAGACGAGAAGGAAAAATTCCAGTGCAATATCAAGGCGTTAAGGTTAATCAGATTCGCCCTTCAGTCCGACACTTTTAGGTTGGTCAGCTCATGCACGACAGCAAAGGAAGTTTGGGATAGACTTCGCGAACTGTACTCTACAGACGAAGACCTTGAACATTCTATCCAAACCTTGCTCTTATCTGAGTTTGGAGAATTCAGGCAAGGAGCCGAAGAAACGGTGACCCAGACGTTCGATCGCTTCAATCATCTTCTCAGCAAGATGATCAAACATGACATTGAAAGGAAGCTTATCGAGCAGAAGGTTACTTTCTTAAATGGTCTGAGGTCTGAATGGAGAGCAGTGGTGTCTACAGTCAAAGCCCATGAACAGTTTAAATCATATTCTCTGGCGAAACTGGTGGGTATTCTCAAGTCCCAGGAGAAGATAGTACTGCAGGAAAAGAACGTTGTGTCAAGCCTTGGTTCGTTGGCCCTCCTATCAAAGAGTAAAGCTGTGATGGAGGATGAAGACCTTAACTTGGAGGAGTATGACCTCACGTCTGAGGATTATGCTATGATGGTGTCTAACCCCAAGAGGTTCATAAAGAAGAGATTCCCCAGCAATAAAAACCGAAACTGGCAGGGGAGTTACAGTTCAGAGAAAGTTAACAATGAATCGAAGGTTGAAGAGCCCAAGAAGGAACCGAAGGTGGATGGCGATTCCAGGAGTAAGCTGTTACTACTGTGGTGGGAAAAACCACTATGCTAATGACTGTGTGCTTAAGAAGATGGCTAAAAAGGATGATGAAAAGGATGAGGAAGCTATGCTGCAGAAACGGCTGGATGAGTTGAGAAAGAAGAAGTCTACCGCTAACCCTTCTATTAATGCTCTTATTGTGCAGGGTTCGATTGCTGATGATGAGTTCGGTAGCACGGAAGATTGGTCTACCGACTCAGAAGACGATGAAGTAAGGAAGCCTACTCATGGAAAGGCTTATGTGGCAAAGGACGAGAGCAGTGGAGGAAGATGCTTCATGGTGACTGACGTGTCTCAGATGAGGGGATACAACACCGATAGTGGAAGCAATGAACCGAAGGTGCAGGAGGACATGTGCTTTACGGCCAAACCACTCAGCCAGCAGTTCAATGAGCTTGATGAACTGATAAAGAAGGTATAATCGGTTTTTGTTTCATTTAAAGTACCACAATCATCATATGAGAAAGAACTTAAAAATGTTAATACAAGAATTTCTCATTTAGATAGTAGCCTAACTCAAACTCGAGTCACCAATTCTAACCTAACTGATCAATTAAGCAGGGTGGCGTCGAAGAGTGAGGAGCGGCGGATGTGGATCGAGTTCAAGGAGTCTGAAATAGTTAAAATTAAAGACGAAAACATTTATTTGCAAAGAGATAATTTAAAATTGTTAAAACAGCGGAATGTTTTCTGTTTAATTGCAAAACGTCTATATTCTAATATTACTCAGCTTCACTTGGACTGTGAAATAGGCCAAAAGATCCATCGCATGATTTTGCCCTTCCTTGAGTTTAAGGAGGATGAAATTGATGCTGAAGCTTATAACTGTGAGAGTGTGATATCGTCTGATGATGTTAATCCGACCTACATGTATGGACTGGAAAAAATTGAGTCCTTCATTAAATCCAAGGACCACAAGGACATGCTTAAAAATCTTTTGGATGAAAATGATAGACTTAAACTGAGAACCGAAACCATACAAAAATTTGACTCTTTAAACGCCAACGTAAGCTCAGAAAATAAAATTGATGTTGAAAATGCATCTGTGCTTAACGAGGACGACAACTTGAGTGAAATTTCTGTAGAGGACACGGTTGACTGCTCAGAATTTGTTAAAAGCGAACCTGAAAACCACAAGAATCTTATTTCTGAAAATTCAGTGGAGTTCGCTCGTTTGTCCCAACAAAAGTCCCCGATATTAGCAGAGAAAGCAGTTGTGTATCAAAAGGTCAGGACTACTCCGAATCAAGTATACAAGGTGACTGGAGTAACCGAACATCAGACGGCTGAACTCACAGCTATTGTAAACGAAGACAATGCTGATGGCTGTGATGAGTACTTCTGGTCAGCACCAATAGATAATGCAAACGAAACGGTGGGCTTATCAGAAAGAACCTCTTGGATGAGTAAAGGTAGATACATACTTGAACCCTTGAATAAGCCAGATAATTTCGATGAGCCAAGCACCAGTGGTACCAAAGACATTCCTAAGGAGGATGAAAGTTCGGCAAAAGAAGACGTTCCCTCTACTCCCTTAGCTAAAAGTGAAACTCCTTCAGTTCAAAAGGAACCAGCGAAGGAGAAACCGAAAACGAAAGCTAATGTTCATCATCAACCAAAGCAGATGAGGCATAAGAAGCGAGAAAGGAACCAAAGATACAGAAAGAATCTCTCTGAAAGGAGACAATTCTGGCAATCCCAGAATGCATACTTCTCACATCAAGACAAGAATCTGAAGTATGAAAACAATCCTGTTGGAAAGCCTGAGAGTCACAACAACCGAAAGCCAAGGTTCGGTTCACAAGAAAATACCAACCGAAAGCAAAGGTTCGGTTCTGAGAAAGACTTCAACCGAAAGCCAAGGTTCGGTTCACAAGACGATTCTAACCGAAAGCAAAGGTTCGGTTCTGAAGTCAAAAGAGATCAAAACTCTAAGGTCAGTCCCTCCAATGATCAAAAGCAAAAGGGTCACCTAGAGTCTCCAACCAAGATGCACTCTCAATCTAAACCCACTTCTTCTAGTTCTTCTAACTCTTCTTCTTCCACCAATTCATCTCCATCTTGCTTTAAAGCTAATTCTGTTTGTTCTCAAAAATCTCATTCATCCGCTGAACAAAAGGGCAAACAGAAGGTTAATGAATCCAAACCAGAGTCCAAACCAAACGCACCCAATCCTAATAAAATAAAAGTATTTACCATTAAAAAGAAAGATGAAACAACGCTTATAAAACGAACATATCTTGTTGATATCTCTCTTACTGTTCCTGTTCCCATGAAAAGCTCATGTGGACCCAAGAAACTTTGGGTTCCTAAATCTGCTTAATTTTTGCAGGTTATAAGTGACGAGCAGTTCGACGAAGAATGGTACATCGATAGTGGCTGCTCACGTCACATGACAGGGAGGAAAGAGGAGCTCAGGGAATACATATCTCTTGCAAATGGTGGTAACGTCAAGTTTGGAAATAATTCTTTCGACACCATAAAGGGATACGAGATGATAACAAATGGTGACTTTACTATAAGGAAGGTGGCTTATGTGAAAGGACTCCAACACAACCTCATCAGTGTATCTCAGCTTGTTGGAGGTACAGGTCTCAAAGTATCATTTGATGATGAAGGTTCTGAAATTATTGAGAAAGAGACAAAGAAAGTAATTCTCAAGTCGGAGCGAAAGGGTGAAATGTTTCCTCTAAATCTGAAACCCATCAAAGGAAACCCAGCTATATGCCTGTTATCAAAAGCTCAATCTGACGAAAGGTGGTTGTGGCACCGAAGACTCTCTCATCTCAACTTTAAAGACATCAACCGACTTGTCACTGGAGGTCATGTTAGGGGTCTTCCATTGCTCAAGTTCGACAGAGATCATTTGTGTGCTGCATGCGAAATGGGGAAGCAGAGTCGTCAAAGTCACCCATCTGTAATTAACACAAAAGTTGTTGAACCACTCGAATTACTTCATATCGATTTGTGTGGTCCTTCATCTATCGAAAGCATCGGTAGTAGCAAGTATATTCTTGTTATTGTTGATGACTTTTCACGATTTACATGGGTGTTCTTTTTAAAGCTCAAATCTGAAGCGATTCATAAGCTGAAAATATTCATCAAGCAAATTGAAGTACAGCTCAAGAAGGTCGTTCGAAACATCAGAAGCGACAATGGTCTTGAATTCAAGAACAGGGAGTTTGAAGAGTTTCTTGCAGATAAGGGAATAAGTCACAACTTCTCAGCTCCCTATACACCTCAACAGAACGGAATTGTCGAAAGACGAAACCGATCTTTGTGTGAAGCTGCCCGAACTATGCTAAGTTTCACTTCCTTACCTCTTTATTTTTGGGCTGATGCTATTTCTGCTGCTTGTTTTACACAGAACAGGTCTTATCTCAACAAGCGATTCAAGCTCACACCTTATGAGATACTAAACAATAGAAAGCCCAATGTGAAATTTTTCCATGTGTTCGGCTCACGGTGTTTCATCTTTAACTCTAAAGAACACCGCAACAAGTTCGATGTCAAAGCCGATGAGGGAATCTTTCTGGGCTACTCTCTCACATCCAAGGCGTACAGGGTCCTAAACAAGCGTTCGAGAAAAATCGAAGAGACATACTACGTGACCTTTGACGATGGCTATGTCAAAAAGCTTCAAGCCAAAGAAGATACCGCTGAGGAAATCTTTCCTCAAACTGGCCAAGTCACAGTCTCGATCGCTAACTTATACGATAAATTTCTGGAGCTCTTTGACGAACCAGAGAAAGCTTCTCTCTCAGAAGCAAGTGCAGCAGACAACAGGATCGACCACATGAAGCAGATTGTCGAAGAAGCTGCAAGGAGAATGCATGAAGGAGGATCGACTACTGATGACCCTCCATCTAACAATGGTTCAGTCGAGGGGGAGCCAAGCTCACAAGTCGAGGGGGAGCCAAGTTCTACAATTCCAACCGAAGGGGCTTCTCCAACCGAAGGTGCTTCAACGCCTGAAAGTCCAGCACCACAAGAAACCCCTGAACCTCAAGTTTCTCAAAGCTCATCAATTGAGGGGGAGCATGATGATATGACGCTTGATTACGATAGCCAATCTGAGCCAGAAGAAATGATTAATGCTGAACTAGACCCAGCCTTTGATCCAAATTACCCTCCTCTTACCAAATGGACCAGAGATCATCCTATCTCTCAAGTGGTTGGTGATGTCTCTAAAAAGGTTCTGACCCGATCTCAACTAAAGACAAAACAGACATCCCTATTTTCAAAAGTTGAGTTTTGTATGTTTAACTCATTCGTATCAAAAGTTGAACCGAAGACAGTTAACACTGCCCTCGATCACTCTGATTGGGTTCAAGCAATGCAAGACGAACTGAACGAATTTGAAAGGAACAAAGTCTGGCGCCTCATTCCAACTCCTCCAGATGCTTCGGTTGTTGGTCTCAAATGGTTCTTTAGGAACAAATTGGACAAGGAAGGTAATGTTATAAGGAACAAGGCTCGTCTAGTGGTAAAGGGATACTGTCAGGAGGAAGGGATAGATTATGAAGAGACTTTCGCTCCAGTAGCTAGGCTAGAATCTGTTCGAATATTTCTGGCTTATGCTGCTTACAAAAACTTTGAAGTTTTCCAAATGGACGTCAAGTGTGCATTTCTTAATGGAGAACTCGAAGAAACTGTGTATGTGGAGCAACCTCCTGGGTTCATGAACAAAAAGTATCCAAACCATTGCTATATTCTGGATAAAGCTGTGTACGGCCTCAAACAAGCTCCGAGAGCCTGGTATGAAACGCTAACTAAATTTTTAAAGATGTCTAAATTCAAACAAGGTTCGGTTGACCCAACCTTCTTTCGCAAAAAGGAAGGTAACCACCTTATGATAGTTCAAATTTATGTCGATGACATCATCTTTGGCTCCACTAATCCCAGCTTAACAGCTGAATTCAGAAAACTGATGGAGACTAAGTTTGAAATGAGCTCAATGGGTCCTATTAACTTTTTCCTTGGTTTAAATATTAGACAGGGATCCGAAGGCATCTTTATCAATCAGGAAGCTTACACGAAGACTCTCCTAGCAAAGTTTGGTATGATGTGAGACTCAAAAGTCAAAGTCCCAATGGCATTCGGCACCAAGCTAACTCCATCTCTTGACAAACCGGCTGTTGATATCACGCTCTATCGTCAAATGATAGGCTCACTAATGTATCTAACTGCTAGCAGGCCTGACATCATGTTTTCTGTGTGTTATTGTGCTCGATTTCAGGCAAACCCACGCGAACCTCACATGCTTCCAGTGAAGAACATCTTATGCTATCTCAAGCAAACCACTTCCTTAGGTCTATGGTATCCATCCAACTCAGGCTTCTTCGTTCAAGCCTATTCTGATGCTGACCTTGGAGGATGTGGACTCGACCGAAAAAGCACTACTGGTGGCTGTCAATTCCTTGATGGGAAGTTGGGCAGCTGGCAGTCCAAGAAACAAACGTGTGTGTCGTTGTCTACTGCCGAAGCGGAATACATTGCCGCTGCATCCTGCACATCACAAGTGATTTGGATCCAGAGTCAACTTCGAGACTATGGACTCAATATGAAGAAGATCCCACTATATTGTGACTCTGAAAGTGCAATTAGGATCTGTCATAACCCAGTGCAACACTCTAAAACTAAACACATAGCACTGAGGTATCACTTCATCAAAGATCATGTGGAAGATGGAAACGTCGAAGTTCACTTCGTAAGAACCACTGATCAACTGGCTGACGTCTTTACCAAAGCTCTTCCTGAAGCATCATTCCACAGAATACTGCAAGGGCTAGGTATGGTGGAATCAGAGTCAGTACCTCACACTACCTCTCAACCTCAAACATAAGAAGCGAAACCAACCGAACGTTTGGGTTCGGTTAAACCATGTGTCTCGCTCATCACTTCAAAGGTAGTTTTTCTCTGTTGTATATTTCTTGTACAATTTTGTTTTTCTTTGTGTTAAAAGTATTTTCCAATTGCATGTCTAAATTCCTTGGTTTCTTAAAATTTTCCAAAACCGAAACCTACCGAAGGTTCGGGTTCGGTTTTTCAAAATTTTGTTAAACCGAAACCAACCGAACGCTCGGGTTCGGTTTTTCAACTTTTTCCCAACCGAAACCAACCGAACGTTCGGGTTCGGTTTTTCATATTTTTTTTCCAAAGTTTTTTTTAAGTCTAATTTTTTTTTCCTACTTATTTTTTCTATTATTCCTTTTATTTTCTTTTATTTTTTATTTCTTTAATACACCTTAAAAAAAAAAAAAAAAAAAAACTCCAAAAATATTTTTTTTATTTTCTTGTGTGTTTGTTCGTTTATGGAGATATAATTGATGAATTACTTAAGTGTCCCTCGAAGCATGTTGTTGTATGTGTCCCAAGCCTCATAAGATTTTGAATAATAGCCTTCATGACCTGGTATACACAAACCCTGTCTACCCAATAAGGCTGACACATTAATTCTAATCGTGAGCTACCTCACTCTCTTCTCACATGAGTTAAGAGTTTCCTGCTTGGTCCTTATTTTCGCAGCAGAGGTATTATTATCTTCTTACACCATCTCCATTTTATTTCTCCATTCCATTCGTTTCATCCTCGTAACCCTTGAGATTCTCAGAAATTACCACTGAGGTTTATGGTTACACAACATCTGTGTTTATGATCTTAGCTTCGTGCAACTACGAGCTAAGTGAAACCCAAAATTCAATACCTAATGAATTGACGGTGAACAATTAATTTGCTCAAGTTTTCACCAAAGGATTGACGAATGTACCCTAATGAAATCTCAAATTTTCTTTTGTGTGATTCCTATGAAATTGTTAAACACCATAACATTTCTTCCCTTGGGATCCAATTTTAAATTTTTTATCTGAGATTTTATATTTTATACCAAGCCAATTTAAAATAAATTCCTACATACTTGTTCAACACGCTACACCGGTCTCACAAGTACTTTGTTCACTTTCTTTCTTATTTCAAGAATAGAATTGCTGAATCAAAGCGAAAGCCACCCTTATTTAACCTAATTAAAAGAAGCCTTTCAACATTTATTAATAAGTGTTTGATCGAAATTCAACGGGAATCCACACTAACACTTTAAGGTCTCTCTTGACCTTGAAGGAAGAGATTCGTGCCCGGGATCATCAGTTTCGTGTGATTATTGACATCACAGAAAATCCTTAAAAGAGTTGCTTTATTTCTTTTTCTTTTACACTCTTTGCACAAAAATCTTTGATTTTCCAAAATTCCGTTACTAATCTTTACAGGCTGTATTATTACTTGGCGGTTAACTATGCAGCTGTGGTAAAAAACAATCCACGTGGGCATTTAATTCAAAAGATGCTGTATAAAAGGATAAGACGAAAGGTTGCTGACTCGGCGGGAGTTAAAAGGATTGAAATTCAAACGACGGTAAAAAGGGGGCGCGTGTGAATTTGAAACGTCCATGCTTTTACTGACATTATGGACGTGTGTGCGAAATCCAAGAGCCATCCCTCTGGCATTTAAAGGCGCGTGAGGATTTGAACCGTTTTTCTTCTGAAACGGCGCTTGTTGGGTGGCGTGATCCTAGGATCTGACACTATCTCTCCTACGTGATCATCGCACAGATGATTTGAAACGATTTTTCTCTCTCCAATCTCTCACTATAAAAGGCAGTCTACAAAACCATTTACCTTTTTACTGCTTCCGGATTTTCTAGAGAGCAAAAACTCCCAAAAGCTTCACTGTTCATCTTCTTCTTCTACTACCTTCAACAATGGCAGAATCTTCTTCCGTCCATGCTACATCACAAATCCTTCCCATTCGTTCGCAACAATGCCTGGTGATCGATCTCAACCCTCTGGCGTACGACTCCTATATGTCGCCGATCATCGAGTGCCTGAAGTACTCCCAAATCGCCACCGCTCTCTCCAGGATCGAGTCTGTGCCCATGGTGGCCCTATCGCAGGTTTATGCGACTGCATATTACAACAAAGCAGTCGACCGGGTGTTCTTCGAGATTGCTTAACACAAGACATCTGTTTCTCAACAGTGTTTCTGCACAATGCTAGGGTTGGCTGTTGACCCATCGAGAATAAATCCGGAGACGATTCCGGTTGGGTATCTGTACAATATGTTTTACAACATGGGGTACACGGAGGTCCTCACCTCCGTCATTAAGTTCAAAAAGTCCTGCCTGCCGCCACAGTGGAACGGCATGTTCATAGTCCTCTTCAAGGTCTTGTCGGAACGGAGCTCAGGGTCCGACGGTGCTAGTCGACTTTTCTTGTCGATCATGTACGCAGTCTACAACGGGGTCAACTTGGACTTTGGGTTGGTCCTTTGGCAACAGCTCATCCAGAGCCTTTCTTCATCATCCCGACACTCTGAGGTGTCGTTGGCCCGGTTTTGGATTTTGATTACGAAGTGGGCGATGGACAAGTTCAACATTCCCATTGTTGCAGGTGTATCGATGTCTTCTATCGGTACGTTCCATACCAAGAAGATCATCGTCTCGGATGCATCTAAATTCTCATTCATTCGATCCATTCCGGAGACAATGTATGGCGACGTGCCCTCTGACAGCAGACTGATCAGGACGATCAAGGAATTCAGGGCAACTGGTCCTAGGGAACTTACACCGGATATGCTCAGGTCCATCCACGATGCTGACAAACCGGTGAACAGGGGTAAAAAGGCGGACAAAGGGAAGCAAGCGACCAAAGCTCCTACCGGTCCTTCTCCCAAGAAGAGAAAACCGACAAAGGCTGCACAGTCCCCACAACCGAAGAGAAGGAAGACTCAACCGAAGCGAAAGCTTGTTATTCCCTCTTCTTCGAGTGACTCAGGAAACGAGAGTTCGGGTTCGGACGGCTCTCAAGGAGGCGAAACCCCTCAATGAGGCAACACACCACCTCGCTCACCTACCCCGGAAATGGAACTTCATAATTCCCCAGTTCCTTCACCTCCTCCCACCATTCCTACTTCCATTCCGACCATAATCCCCACTACCACTATTCCACCAACATCTTTTCCTATACCACCACCCATTATTGTTGACGCCTTCTCCAGGGCTCAACATGATTCGGTAGCCTCAGCCACTGCTGCCATCGAAGCCTCTACCAAAGCCTGTGAGGCTGAGACCGAAAAAGTCGATAAACTATTCTCAGACGCCTCTTCTTTGCTGAAGTCATTGCAAGAGAGTGCGGATGCCACCAAGACAACTTTGGAACCGATTGTTCAGCAATTGGCCAAGTTCGTCTCAACGGAGTTGACTTCGTTCGCTGCTCTTCGCCAAAACATAAGCAACGACAACTCGGCCCTTCGTGCCTCCATCGATGAACGCCTTGCTAAGCTACAAGAGGATCTTGCGGCTGAAAATTCTTTGATGGACGTTCTCGCGAGCAAAACAACCGCCCTCAAGATCAAGAGCACGCAACTTTCAAACTCACAAAAACAACTTGAAGCTCTTCGATCCGAAAGGGAGGTTATCAAAACTTGTGTTTCGGATGTACACGCTGCCTTATCAAACATCCTAGAAGCACATGATCCGATTCTAAACCACTCAGTGAGGCGAACCCTTGCTGAAAAGCTCTCTCCGGCCATGGACCTTCTCAGCAAAATCAAAGGCCTTCCGAGTTTCGTGTCCATTCCGAAACAAGGGGAGATGAGAAGAAGAACGGATCGAAACCACCTCCTTCCTCCAAAGCTACTCACACAAACGAACCACCTCCGACTGGTCAAGCTTCGGGTTCGGGTGTGAAGGACAAAGGGAAAAACATAGCTGAAGATGAAGATGAAGATGAAGATGAAGACAGGGAGACCATTGCTGACATGTTGAAATGAAAGAATAGTCGCAATGTGGATGAAGATGTAAATCGTGTGGCGCGAGAGGCTGAAGAAGCCGAACGCAAGCAGAAGGAAGCCCACGATCTCCTCGAGAGCAGGAAGACTTTATTCCCTGCATGGACTCGGGAGAGAATGATCAAAGAGGCCATAGATACTCCCAACATATTATGGCTCGAGCCGGTTATCTCGTTCGACTACAATAATACTGTCGACTCGCAGTTCGACATACCGCTGACTCGAAAGGCGTTTATCTTCCACGCCTTCTCAATCATCTTTGAAGTCCCTCATCCGAACGCTGAGCTTGATAGGGAGCTCATTGACTTCTATCTGGCGGCTGCTCGTCCTCAATACCTTACTTGGAGCGCCCAGAAGATAGTGAACGTTTGGGTACTGAAGCCTTACACCGAAGGTCGTTTTATAAACGTTAAATTCAAGGTGATTCGGGGATCTGCAAAGACTGCTCATCACATCTCCCTGGCAGATCTACCGAACTTAAATCCACATGATTGGATTGTCCTGCATAATATCCTTTTGACTGATGAAGCCGAATATGGTCCCATTATAGACCATATCAAAAGGATGTTAGTCTGCTACATCATGGAGGTTGCCCTAATGGATCAGGAGGTCGCCACAGTCTTCAAGAAGAAACCGAAGATAGCTCCTGTGGGATCGGCCAGTGATCTCAACCAAATGCAAATGGGCAGAATCGACCCGAGACGCAACTCGGTTATGTTCACTAGAGCAGAAGGACAGAAATGTCTCTTTGCTTTAGCTGACAAACACCTTTACACTACCGCTTGTCTGGAGCATGTATTATCGATCATCAAGAGGTGTAAAGAGAATTCGGCTGATGATGTCAAGTACTTCAACGACATGATCCAATGGTACATCAGGTTTAGACAGACAATACTCTCGCTCACCAAATGTCTGTTTAACACTGTGAAGAAGAAGGTACCTGGCTCCGCTGCTGGCCCAAGTAACAAATGAAGGTCTCGCTCCAATTGACGCAAAGGGGGAGATTGTTGGGCTGAAGATTATTTTGAAGTGTTGCGTCGTTGGGCTCGATAGTTTATTTATTTAGTTTGTATTCCGGTTTGGGCCTGTCCAACCGAGAGCCCTTTATGTTTAATATATAAGTATATGCTTGCATGCATATTAGGTTAACGATTTTAGAGAATAGCGATTCATCTAGAGCTTAACGATAGCATTACAAATTTCTTTAATCGTTCTTGTAACCTACCAATCCTCTACAGAGTATGTTCTTAATCGAGCTCTTCTGAGGATTTTGTTTAATCATTCAACACGTTTGATTCAGCCTTGTCTCGTTCTTATTTTCATGTTCTTACAGTTTTATATTTAATTACTTGTTCAAGATCTATTCGATCTTCATAGATTAAAGATTATTAATCTCATCACCTTTGAATACACAAAGGTGGTTCAACGATGATATAAGTATTGCCTTCAAATATACAAAGGTGGTTCACCTATGATATAAGTAGAGCCTTCGAATATACAAAGGTGGTTCACCACTGATATAAATACTTGGCTTACCTACAACTCTTTCAGTCTAATTGTTTCCAGTATTTTTTTCAAAGAAAATTATGTTTATGCCCACAACCCAAGTAGAAGCATATATATATATATATATATATATATATATATATATATATATATATATATATATATATATATATATATATATATATATATATAGATCCATTATTTCCACCATGTGTGTTTTAGCCAAAACTTAAAACATAAAATTTTCCCCCAAAAAAAAAGACTTTTGTAGATATGAATTTATAACATCAAATTTCACCCTTAAAATATGATAACATCTTTTTTAAAACCAATGACATATTTTGGTTTAGAACGGTCATCATGTTTAATAATAAATTATAGCTTCTAGTGTCATTCGCAAAGCCTATAAAGTGCAAAGTAAACTTGTTTTAGCCAAAAATTTATCTATGAATATAGATCTACTAAGAATTAAATGAAAACATATGCTTCACCTTGCCAAAATGATTTTTTAGTATTATACCATAAAGGCTTTTTTTTTTTTGTAAATCTACATAGTTTCTTTTTTACTTTTGATTTAAATTGTCAGGCCTAATATCACAATCATAATATCAAATATGTGTAAAAAATATTGGTGTAGTCTTAGTTGAAGGACCATATAATACTTCTCAAATGAGAAAATAAATTACAGATGGGAAGATAAACGAAGATACTTATGTCTATGATGATACAACTGAGATGTCTCCCCTATCTTACTTTTCTGGTGTGATGAAAGAAGATCTATATTCTTGTGTTAAAGGCTTCAAGGTTGAACTAAAAGTTGGGGTCGCATGTTTTTGTGAGATGTTGAATGTGTCTAGGTCGTTCCAAGTGTCGAATGTATGTTTGTAAATTTATTATACGGGCAATTTAGTTTTGAAGCTATAGCGTCGAGTCCCTTATATTTTTTGATTGCTTTCTTTATCCCTATAAATATGGGATGGATACATGTCTTAGAGGTTAACTTTTGCTCTCTAATTGTACTGATTTTCTAACCTCTTGTATTCTCAGAAAGCAATATATTGAGCCAACCAGATTATATTTTGATTCGGTGTTCTAACTCTTTTCTTAACTCTGATTTCATATTCATACTCGATTCAATCAACACTTCACTAGATTATGAAAGACAAAGTTATCAGTCAGAAACAAGAATGGATATAAGTTGATTAAATGTCTATGATAAGTTCATGATGATGATTTCTAATTGAGCTCTTACGCTGGTTTACTTATAATGGTTGTTTGTAGGTAAAACTCAAATAATTTATAAGGCTAGTATCAACATTCTAGGGGTGTTTTATAGAAGAAACATGTCTGAAAAACATGCTTTGTGTTGCTTCATACTCAAAGAAAGTAAAGGAATAGTATACTCTTTTTTTATACATTCACATGAATTATAAGATAAAAATGTCAATGGTATTTTTGTCCGGATGACACAACCAAAAAGAACGAGATGCCATTTCTCTATATAGCGATTCTCAAAAATACACTCAAATGGGTGTTTCATACTACATGGAAAACCATCAAGAGGTTTGTTGGTTTATAGTTAAGTGAAGAAAGGAATACATAGCAGAAAAGGTAAAGTCGTCGTCAAGGATAATTTGGAGTTTTTCTTGTTTCTCTAAGAAAAAAATTAATGGTCATGTGATAAGATATTAAGATGCATGCCCCTATAAACAAAGTACATTTTTTCTACTTTGCTTGCCTTTCACAATAGAAAAGATATAAGGAACTAGAAAAGTCAAAACATGTCTGAAAAATTGCAGAAGAATCCAAGGATCAAACTATTACCCGATGGTTCTTGCCCTAGAAACTATCTTTACCCGATGGTTCACTATGTCTGTCTCATTGATACATTATGCTATTGGTGGCGAGGTAATGCTGGTGATGATGACTCAAGGTTAGACATTTCTTCGAACACTAGTGTGCTAGACAAGTGATTCCAGTTGTTTGTTCAAATATCAAATTAATGTACATGGTATAATCAATGTTCATCGATTATCCAGCAAGAAAACACATCTAAATGCAACAGCTGCTCACCTATGAGACTGATCAATCAGTGGCAACACTGAAAGTGCTAGTAGTGACTGATAATCGATCAGTTCTAGAAGAACCGCTAGGGTGTGACATGCCGAAATTTTCAAATGTATAAACTCCGCAATCAAGCACTTCAAAAATTAGCCAAATTTATCTCAAAACATTTTTGGCCAGATTTAAGCCCGTTTGAATATTTTAAATTATATTGGTCAAGCGAGCAAAAATAAGGAAGTATAATTTAGAGTTTATCGTGTATCACGTAAGTCGCGAAACTCCAAAAGTTGGAGTTTACGGACGTAAATGTTTCTAGCCTAGATTTGATCATATAATATTTTATCTAGTGTCTATACTCGATTTCATCCATGGAAATCTTCTTTTTCTTAGATCTTCAAGTGTTCATCAAGAACACCAAGAACACCAAGAACATACACTAGTGTTCTTGGCCAAAAATCGATCATTCAAGCTCCTAGATCATAAGTACACTCCTCCTATCAAGTTATTCACTTAGAATACATGTTAAACCCTTGAAGAACATCAAGATACCCATGAAAGCATGAGTTTACTGTTTGGGAAGGCCTCCCAAAAGCGTAAACACCTTCTAAGGGTGTTTAAGTGCCCTTAACACCTTCCATTAATGCTTTTATAAGTGGCTAGAACCTTGCATGCATAACCTAGAAACACCACAGCACGAAAGGAATGGACAAACATGAGTTTACGGACATAAACCCGTGTGTTTACGACCGTAAACTCCCAAGGGAGTGGTCCAAGGACCGTAAACACCAAAAAGTGCCATTTTGAGCCCTAGTCACTTCCCTAGCCCTTGATTCGAGTTTAGAAAAATTCTGTGAGTGATATAAGACCTTTGAACACTCCATGGCATCACTTCCATGAGTTTATGGCCGTAAACTCATGGGGGAAGTGGTCTAGAAACCGTAAACACCCATAAGGGCCACCATTTGAGGAGTAAACTTCAATGTGGGTCCATACTCTCCTTATATGCAACCCTTGCTACTCCTAGCACTTGTAGCAAAGTGTTTTCATGTATTAGGAGATCTTTACTTGCATAATTAATTGTTAAATGACTAATTAGATACTTAAATGTATCATTACATGTTAAATAGGATCTGAGTGTGTGTTCAAGTCCTCGCTTGACACCTAGCGTCCTATATCGTCCGTTCATCCGAATCGCCCACGTCTAGTGAGTTCATACCCCTGAATTAACCTTTTAAATGATTTTAACTGCTTTTATGGGGGAGAATACAAGTTGAACTATACAGTTATTAGATCAATCACATGTGATTGATAACTGTATAGCAAAATAGATTTTTGCATGTTAAACTGCTTTATCCAGCTAAAGGTTTTCAAATCATGTTTTCGAGTCTCGTTAAAGTATGAATATCCCTTTTTAGATTATTAAAGATTTTCCAAAGGTTTTCAAAGCTTGTTTTATAAAAGGACATCAAGTCATAAATTCTTATTTATAAGTTTTCCAAAGGATTTTAACAAATTTTCTTTTATGCTTTTATATTATAAAATGCATGCCCGTATATGTATAGTTATTGTTAGGTCATAATTATGTGGTTTGGGCTAGGCATCCATCTTGTATAGGTCTTGGTGGTTTTTTGGGATTTTTAATGGTGTTTGTAGCTGGTGTGCGGCTGTACACACGTGTGCGGCTGTACACACGTGTGTGGATGTACACACGTGTGCAGCTGAACACACGTGTGCGGCTGTACACACGTGTGCGGCTGTACACACGTGTGCGGCTGTACACACGTGTGCGGTTGTACACACGTGTACGGCTGGTGGTCCTATAAATAGAGTGTGTCTGTGTCAGTTGTATAGTGACGTATGTGTTTGTTTTCCCAAGGTGTACCTGACATTTATTCGTATTAGATGTGTGCATGCTTGGATTAATTCTTCTTCTACTCCTTCTACACTCTGTTTGATTGTTTGCCTTAATTGATCACTGATTTGGATCTATAGTTTTCGGGACTTACAATAGGTATCAGAGTCAATTCAGTGTCAATTTGTAGAATCATAAGAGTGTGCGTTTGAAGATAATTGTGGCTTTTGAGTATTTTTGGGTGTGCGGCTGGAACTTTGAAGGTGTGCGGTTGAGACTTTGAAGGTGTGCGGTTGGAGTGTTTGGAGTGTACAGTTGAGTGTGTACGGTTGGTGTGTACCGTTGTGATCCTATGTACGGTTGTACACAGGTGTACGGCCGTACACCCGTGTACAACCGTAATCAAGTGTACAGACGTAATCCCTTGTGCGGCCGTAAACCCTCTCAGTTGTTGGGACCCAGGCTTGTAATGACCTGGGTCCCTAAATCTAAATAATCCCGCTCATTTTGCAGGAACAGCTGCGGAGGAATGTCATCAAACCTTGGTACGTCGACAACGGTTGTTCCAGGCACATTAAGAGGAGACATCTCCCAACTGCGTGTCATTCAGACTTTTAATGGGGGCTATGTTTCCTTCACGGGAGGAGATGGAAGGAAGATCACTCAAAAAGGAATAGTTGTAAATGGAGTGCTGAGTTTTGAGAATGTCCTCTACGCTCCTGAGTTAAAGTGTAGCCTATTGAGTGTCTAACAAATCAGCTTATAGACTACGGATAATGATATAAGGTTAAGCAGTGAAGACCTCGATGCAATAGTGTTTACAGAGGGTTCCATCGAGTTTTACCTGACGTTTTTCTGATATAAACATGTGCAAGCTCGATTTCATTCCATCTTCTTATTCTATTACAATTGTTTGTTGCTTGATCATTGACAAAACGATTTAATGGTGTTCTCAAAGTGACGTCTCCAAGTTTTGATAAGATGGACGACACCTTTCAACCAATATGGATACAACTTGTTACAGCCCGGAATCTCAGGTATTGTTAAAATTATGTTTTGGGGGTGTTTTAAGAGGGGACTCGGCGAGTTGGAGCCTAGACTCGCCGAGTAGGATCGCAGACCTGGTCGCGGGTTCGCGACTGGACTCGACGAGTCCAGATATGGACTCGGCGAGTCTGCGCTGTTTAGCGAAAACCCTAATCGTTCAGGTTTGGGACGTATAAAAGGGACTTATTGGCCGTCATTGTTCATTTTAGCCTTCTGAGAGGAACCCTAAATCGTTTGTGTGCATCTGGAGCAAGGTTAAAGGCCATTGGTGATTTTGAAGGAGTTGTTGTGCAAGGAAGAGAAGGGCTTGGCTAAAGGAACAGCAAGGGAGTCACGTTCTGAGGATTGGGGACACAGAGAGTACATCATCCAGGTAAGAATTCGAGTATACTCTGTTATGTTGATGTGTTTATGGAATTAGGGTTTATGGAACCTTTTTTTGTGGCTAGATTGAATGTTACCCTAGTCCCCCAAACGATTGTAACCCTGTATTAGGACCTTTGGAGGTCCAGAATGTCCCATGCCTGTGCATTTCGGGAATTGATGAAGGTTTTGGATTGGAATCCTTATGCCTTAGGCCAATATGTAAATTATAAGTCTTGGGGTGTATCATGAGCACCGAAATGAGGACCTTACGTGATGGATCAGTCTAGGAAGGCCAGACCTATGAATGGTCGGAGCAGTTCTGACCTTATGAAGCAGTTTGAGCGGTTGCATGGCATGGACTCGCCGAGTCCGATGAACAGACTCAGCGAGTAGCTTGAAGAATAACTGGGACTCGTCGAGTTGTTCTTCAGACTCGGCGAGTTGAGTCTGGGTGGC
Organism: Lactuca serriola; assembly: GCF_051521515.1. Lineage (NCBI taxonomy): Eukaryota > Viridiplantae > Streptophyta > Magnoliopsida > Asterales > Asteraceae > Lactuca > Lactuca serriola. The sequence continues at coordinate 214,354,420 of NC_136408.1, read as the reverse complement.
CCCGCGATTCTTCCAGGAGTAACTCGTCGGGTCAAGGAGGATACTCGACGAGTAGAAGGGGAATCTTAGAGGATTGGAGGACGTCTAGACTCGCCGAGTCGCCATGGCACTCGCCGAGTCCGGTCGAGTTGACCGTTGACCGTTGACCGTTGACCGTCGACCAGAGTTGACCTATGTGTGACTTCTTAGGGTCAGTTAACTTAGAAGATAAAAGTGTTAATAAGAGATATATGATGTTATAGGGAGTTTGTAGCTCAGCGGATCGAGCACGAGTGATTTCAGGATTTGCTAGCTTTCAGTATTCACGAGGTGAGTCTTCTCACTATACTGTACCCGGAAGGGTTTGACTGTGTGACCGGAAGGTCAGGTATGTTATGTGATATGTATGCTATATGTGTTAAGCTATTTGTTATATGTGCTATGTATGTTATGGGCCGGAAGGCGATTATGTTATGGGCCGGAAGGCGATTATGGTATGGGCCGGAAGGCGTTGTGTTATGGACCGGAAGGTCGGCGTGGGTAGGACCGGAAGGTTTACCCAGCAGGGACGGAAGTCCCCTGAGACACATGGACCGGAAGGTCAGGGCCTGGAAAGGCGTATGTGCGTAAGTAGTATATTGGGGAACTCACTAAGCATTTATGCTTACAGTTGTTATGTATGTGTTTCAGGTACTAGCGAGGACCGTGGGAAGGCGCCGGCGTGATCTGTACACACTGAAGGATGTTTTTATGATCTTGGGATTTAGACAATATGTACTTGACATGACACTTAAATTATTTATGCCTTGCTTTGAATGGAAATACTTTATTTTTAAAATGAAAAATTTGTTTGAAAATTTGCGTTGTTACACAACTTCAAGGATTCCTCCCCTTAATTCTACTATTCCTACATCTGTGCCATCCACAAGTGATCCGAAACCGACATAAATCTCCCTACCTTCTGTAAAAATAAGTTGACTCGATCCGAGGCAAGGAGTGTTTATTCAAGATCAAGAACCACCAGTCCAACAAACCCTCCACAGCTGCTACACCAACTCAATCGACCCTAAAAGGACCAAGTAATGTTAGGTCTTCGTTTGAAGTCGGGAGTTCTTCTGCTCCTGGAGGTTCTTCTCCTCCACAACCTGTGCATGATGTTGCCTCTTTGAGGCTTGCCAGGTTTCCTGCTCAACAAGATTCAGATCCTTTACCTTGTGGCAAATGAATATCAATAGGTGAAGGAAGTTCACGGGGAGCAGGTCTTATTTATCTCTGAGCGCATGGAAGAGATCACTACTCTTAAACAGAAGATCATCGAGAAAGACATTCTGATCAGAGACCTCGACATTCGAGTTTCCGAGCTTGAAGAAGAAAACTTTCAGAAGTCTAAATAGATCTCCGATATCCAGCTTAATCTTGGTGCCCTATCAGCAGGCTACTCTGACTTGAAGAAAAAACTTATTGCAGAATTTGGTGACAAGTTCAAGACCATAGTCGAAGAGCCTTGCGCCACTGTAGTGATCAAGTTTCAAGATAGTGATCATTGATCAAGAGGACTTGAGTTCATGATAGCCACAAACCAAGGGGGAGATTTTTAGGTCATAATTATGTGGTTTGGGCTAGGCATCCATCTTGTATAGTTCTTGGTGGGTTTTCGGGATTTGTAATGGTGTTTGTAGCTGGTGTGCGGCTGTACACACGTGTACGACTGGTGGTCCTATAAATAGAGTGTGTCTGTGTCAGTTGTATAGTGACGTATGTGTGTGTTTTCCCAAGGTGTACCTGACATTTATTCGTAATAGATATGTGTATTCTTGGATTAATTTTTCTTCTACTCCTTCTACACTCTGTTTGATTGTTTGCCTTAATTGATCACTGATTTGGATCTATAGTTTTCGGGACTTATAGTTATATAAGTAATGTTTAAAGGACTTAGGAAGGCCAGCTCGCCCTACCTCCTTTTCCTTGTTTGGATGTGACTCTAGGGTATCGGTTATCCGTTGGAAGGTCGTTTAAATATTAGTTATATATCATGTATACATATATGGTCATAAAAGTTCCCTCAGCCAGTTCATCTCCTTTGGGTAGCAAAGGCATCCTTCCATTATTCATATTTCTAGAACACTAGTAACTATTACATGAATATTTAGGAGATTCTATTTACTCTCTCACTCTCTCACTCACTCTCTCTCTCTCTCTCTCTAGTACGACGAATTACTCAAGAGTCAGTTCATTCGTGAGTCTATACTATTATTATAATACTTTAAATGGAATGTCACGCACTATTTCCCGATACGATGCTTCATAGCGCCATCGCCGTGCAACCAGAGTCTCATGGAGGGAGAGCGGACATCATGTGTATAGATCTATACGGGATAGACACTCCCGCATCCTGACTGCTATCCATAGTCCGAGCCGGTAAGGCCCATGGGTGACATAATGTTACTAACTCTACGCGTGACCTGGAGGGTCGTCAAGGATTCGATCGTCAATTAGCATGGTTACATAAGATTTGACATTTAACCCTTTTATTTCCCTTTAGACTGAGCCAGACATATTGTTCATTCAACACCCTCCTAGAGTCTATGTTTTATTCACCTTTAGACTGAGCTGGGTGTATTGTTCATTCAATACCCTCCTGGAGTCTATCTTTTATATTCCCCTATTATTTTTACTTGTGATTTTCTCACAATCCCTTTAAAGTAAAAACTATATTTTGTTAATGATAGTATTTTTGGGGAAATTACTCCTTAAAACATAAAACTGTCGGGTCTTGGTAGAATACTGCTTTTGATAAAGATACTGCTTGGTTTAAACATAGAACGATTGGGTCTTGGTAGAAGACTGCTTTTAAATTAGAAAATATAGGATTTTCTGGAAAGAATTCTAACACTCTATAGATTCTAAACCAAGACCTTTTCTGAGTTTATTTTGAAGAAAAACATGTATTCATATCAATGTCATTAAATACTTATGAACTCACCAGCATTTAACAATGCTGATACTCGCTTTCAAAATAACTTATATTCTTAGGTCCTTGGTAGACAGGTACACTCCGGGAGCTTTTGCGAAGACAGCCTAGTACCGAGCTCCACTTTATGTTAATCTCTGTATTTTACTCTTGATGTTGTTGCTAAATGTAATCTATGTAAAATTATTACTATTAATGAAATGATTGATGTTCTTTGATTACTATACTACATATGTTGTGATACTTGACATGACGTCCTCCACCCCAGAACGTTTCCTCCGTTCCGGTTTTGGGGTGTGACAGATTGGTATAAAAGCATTGTTGATAGTGAGCTTAGTATATCTAATCATAAAAGATATACAACCTATAAATACATTGGGATAAAACACTCTGACCAAGAATTATACTTTAAAATATAACCATATTTTACCAAAGTATAAGAACATCCAGAATCTAAATACCCGAACAAAGCATCACAAGAAGAACAAGAATAAAAGTCTTTGGATGTTGACCATTACCGTCAAACCTGGGCAGTTATGTAATCGTAAGCTGGAATAAATGTAACCTGATCAAGTACATTTATTTGAGATGCGACTAACGTGTGCTTGGGAGTGATAGTGATGTTGCAACAAGTCTGAAACATACCAAATAGGAATGCTAGAGCCAAGCATAAAGTTTAAAATACTATGGGAGTATTTTATGATACTAAAAGATTTACAATAAACTCAGAATCATGTTCAGAAGTTAAGAATCCATCAAGCAATTAAAATACCATAGGGGTATTTTTTGGAATCATAAATAGCCTTGTGTGAAAACTAAAAAGATCCTTATTGATATACCTATGATTACAGAGTGTATACTCCCAAGGTTATATATAGTGAGGATCTAATAGGCTAAGAATGTGTGGTTTCGCTCTACTCCCTTTTCCTTGTTTGGATGTGTATATAGAGTAGTACCACATATTCAAAGGCCTATCAGATCTAAGTTATATATGATTTGTATACACCGTGGAATTGTAGCAGGACTCGATATGGATCACCCAGTGAAATGTTTTAATAATCTCTTAGGATTCTTTAGACACTTCCATTCTCGCACGAACCCCTTTAGAAAACCTTATTCACTTTAGTGATAGGCAGAAGAGTCGATTTAGACCTAGAAGAGGATCATTGAGAAGGTTTCCAATTTGGAAATAAATGAACAAGGTCGATACTATTGAAGCCCCCATGTGCCTATACCTTGTAGGGACATCGGTGGGGAATTCGCCTGAATATCCGAGATTCCAGTCATCCATCATGAAGTGATGGCACTCAGGATCAGGATCAGAAGTAAGGCAGAGATGACACTCAGGATCAGAATCAGAAGTAAGGCGGAGCAGAAATTCAATATGTTTACAGGAGCAGAGAACCCTATATAGGTACCCGAAGAGAACCAACGCCTGTTCCTGTTAAGGATAAGAGGTGGACAGAGGGAGCCAATGTGGGAACCCAAGGATTGTCTCTACCTATTTAACGTCACGTTAATAAATCCATAAAATAAAACAATTTAGTGAGTTAGTGTTTACACTACTCACATTATGTGCTAGGCAAACCGCCTTTCCCGTCGCAAGTAATACGAATAGATCGGATCCCAAACCCTCGATTTAGGGTGTTAATCCATAAGTTTTCATGAACCTTTTCTCCTATAATCTTCGTTCCGAGCTTCTCTCAGGTCTTTTCAAAACCAGGAGTGAACCTCTCCAGTATAAAGACAGCTTAGTGGGAACAACTCCCGTTTTATGGCTTTCCAATACACTTACTCCTACCCGATTACTCAGACTACATCATACGGATGTAAGTCGACGCTCAGATAAACATCAATCAAGGCGCAGGAAAATCTATGCCTATCATAGTAAGAAAGATACGTCTATGGTTAACTATCGGCTCTCATCAGCTTGTGTTCCTTTTCGTGTAGGAAAAACCATGCCTCCAAAGAAACGTAACTAGCCCGTTGACAAAACACCGACTCTCCTATTCGAGGAAGCTACATTTCAAGTTGTAGTTACAGAAGTTGTAGCAGCTGTCATGGCTCACCTGAATGCTAACAACACCGAGGTTAGCAGGAGCCCTATCGGGAATCCCGATCAAAGCAATTGACCGCCGCAACCAGCACCGGTGTGTAAAGCCACCCAAGAACCCCAAACAAATCCACTGCAGAGAAAGTTTAAGAACGAGGAGGGAAGTACCTCGACTCAAAGAACTTCCGAAGGGCAACGAGCTGAAGTGGTCAATGCCTCTGTCAACCCTTCCGCCTCGCCTCCAAGAAGACCATACCTAGGAAACATCCCCCGCTGCAACAAGTGTGACTACCATCATCATGGTATCTGTCGGGAACTCTTTTGCGTTAGGTGCAACATGAAGGGGCATATCGCTCGCTTCTGTAGAACCCCGGTTGAGTTCATTACATCAACCACCAATATGGGGACTAGTCAAGTATGCCACCTATGTGGTGAAATTGGGCACTTCAAGCGGAACTGCCCAACTGAAAGAAATGACAAAGGCGTAGGAGGAGTCTAACTCTAATGCCTAGGGGAAACATCAATGAACCCGGTAGAATTTCGGTATGTCTCTCAATCCTAAGTAACTAACCGAAAACATTAAATGATTAATCCTAATTGTAATTACTCTCTCGTTAAAAGTGAAAGTTGCAGCGCTGTTGTAAAATTCAAAAATCCATCAGGTAAAGCTATGATGACTTGGTATATTTATTAAGGCCATTTATAATTAAGATTGACAGACCTGGAGTGAGTGGTGCCGCCTCATCTCCTGTTCCTTATTTGGTTGTGGATTTAGGGCAGAGTCACTCAGTCAACAGTCCTTTTAATCTTAATTATACATGACTAGTGTATGCTAGGCGATTATAGAGAGGACTCATAAGAAAGCCGTTCATGAAAAGTACACTATTCCAAATCATCAGGACCCCCTATAGTCTGTGATAGAGATACCATGGACGAAACCCGAGATGCTAAGAACTTCATTCCATATCGTGTTGATGCCTGTTAAATTTCTAGTGCTGTGTAAAGAGAACTTTCACCATAGCCTCTGCGTAACATAAAGATTTTTCTGAGCCTAATAAGAAAACCTAATGAGAACCGTCAGTCGTCTCTCTTATTCAAGTCTTCCGAAGTACCCAGAAGAAGGGTAGCCCGCGCCGTTAACCAACCTCTCCTTTGACAGATAGACCCCGAAGTGAAAGGCACCTCGAGTATCCCAGAAGACAATAACCGCCCGAGGCGCACTCAATAGATCCCCCAGAAAGACCTTTAGCACCTCACCATCAGGTTCGTGAATCAAGAGAAGGAACTCATGGAATTAACTTACTACCACTAAGTATAGGCATTAGAGTGGTATATAATTTAGATCAATAAGATTTAAGATGTGTACTTCCTCCCTACTCCCTGTTCCTCGTTGGGTTGTGGGTCTAGGGTGGTGCCACACAACTGAACATCTCATGGATCTCAATCATATACAACCTGCATACACCGGGTATTAGTGATTAAGCCGAGTATGAGCTCTACCACGAACCTTATAATAAGACCCTTCATCCTTTCCCCCGTAGGAAAGGAGTTGGAGTCAAGAAAACCGTTGTGGGTTGAGCTACTAAAATAACCACAAATCCGAAATTTGTCGTCATCCCGGTTGCGCTAATATAGTAGCTAACACCCTCGGCTAGGAAAAGTAACTCAATTCGTAAGAGTCAAGCATTGAATACGACCATACATTCATGCTTAATCCCATAAATTAAGCATCTCAGTAGTGAGCCGAGAAACCTAAAAGTTGTGACAGGTTAAACTCTGAGGAGAGTGGATGAAGAAATTTGAGTTTCCATGTAGCAGAATCCACTTCTATCTAAAGTAAATCTAAATTGAGAAAACTCGGAAACACCGGAAGAGTAGTTGCAAGTAATACTCGCGCTACTCAGGCACTTCGTCCATCCAGTTACAGACGAGTAGTGCCTAGGACTCGCCGCCTCTTCACACGAGAGAAGTCACCATCGCCCTATAGATGATGGACGTCATTCTCCAAGGTTAATACTAGATTGTCCAGAACCACATAACCACCTCCGCAACCAAGAATACTTGAATAAAGTAGAATGGTATGTTGCATTAAGCCTTATAACCCAAATCATAAAGAGATTGTAGACTGGACACCAGTCTAGGTGTTAGTCGATGGGTTATACAAGAGCACACACTTCCTGTGATCTGGAGGGAGCGACACCTTAGAGAATAAGGGCATGTCGTAGAAATGTGTGGGGATACTAGGTGATCCAAAGAATACTATCTCAAATGAAATGGTAGAACCACCTCCTGAAATAGTCCAACACTTTAGAAAATCTCAAAGGGCTAAGTTAGCCCTGATCGGAGACTGCTATCGATGAAGCAACGAAGTGAGTAAAAGAATGATTCTTTCCGTCTAGAGATCGTGCCGTAAATTCACCTATTGGATGATTATGAAAATTTAATTTTTCTAAACATCGTTTGGTAAACCCCCCCTGTCTCACCGACCTCGAGAGTTTCTGTTAGAAACACCTCAAGAGTTAGAAAGTGCAGGTCTATTTTGCACTAGGTAGAGATAGATGTCACGTAACTAATAGAGGCCAGAACATAGTTGATACATCCGATGACCCAGAAAGCCTCCAAAGGCCAATCAGTAGGAAATACGAATAGGAAGACGACCTGAGCCTTCTAAACACCAAACTAGAGAATACACCCCCCCCCAGTGTGAAGGAACTTTTGGAACTTCAGAATGGCGATCACGTCGAGTGATGATCTAACCATGTAAGTACATTATGTTCTAAGTATTAAAAATCTCTATCGTCCCAAGTGTTTAGGGCCACCCGAGATTCTTGATAAGAATTGGCCCAACCCCCGTCAGACCTCGACTACTTTAGGAATTCCATAAATTCCACTCTAGTGTATTCACGTCTCCAGCATGGACAAAGTGCTTGTCCGACATGACTCGTATAACCCCACTCGTTGAGATAGAAATCATTAAAAGCCCCAACTTCGTAGAAGAACCTGCAGGGATCGTGAGCCGAGAGGTCAAGCTAACCAAACGAATCCGCTTCCCTTTAGTGGAGGTTCTCTGGAACGCCAAGTGTGGACCGAAGTTCACTTGGGAGCGCGAGGACCAACCGAATAGGAAGTACTCTCATCTCTTTACTCGAATGTTCATAACCTACTTCCTTTCCTAAACTCTAATTTCGGGACAAAATTCCGTCTAACGGGGGGATGATGTGACAACCTAGAAATTTCAAATGTATAAACTCTGCAACCAAGCACTTCAAAAATTAGCCAAATTTATCTCAAAACATTTTTGGCTGGATTTAAGCCCGTTTGAATATTTTAAATTATATTGGTCAAGCGAGAAAAAATAAGGAACTATAATTTAGAGTTTGTCGTGTATCACGTAAGTCGCAAAACTCCAAAAGTTGGAGTTTACGGACGTAAACATGGAGTTACGGCCGTAAACCCCAATGAGTATAAATATGACACTTAGTCATTTTTAACTCATTTTTCACTTTCAACTTCAAGAACACCCTAGATTTGTTCATATAACACTTTATCTAGTGTTTATACTCAATTTCATCCATGGAAATCTTCTTTTTCTTAGATCTTTAAGTGTTCATCAAGAACACCAAGAACACACACTACTGCTCTTGGCGAAAAATAGATCATTCAAGCACCTAGATCGTAAGGACACTCCTCATATCAAGTTATTCACTTAGAATACATGTTAAACCCTTGAAGAACATCAAGATACCCATGAAAACATGAGTTTACGGTTTGGGAAGGCCTCCCAAAACCGTAAACAACTTGTAAGGGTGTTTAAGTGCCCTTAACACCTTCCATTGCTTGTATAAGTGGCTAGAACGTTGCATGCATCACCTAGAAACACCAAAGCACGAAAGGAATGGAAAAACATGAGTTTACGGACGTAATCCCATGTGTTTACGACCGTAAACTCCCAAGGGAGTGGTCCAAGGACCGTAAACTCCAAAAGTGTCCATTTTGAGCCCTAGTCACTTCCCTAGCCCTTGATTCGAGTCTAAAAAAATTCCATGAGTGATATAAGACCTTTGAACACTCCATGGCATCACTTCCATGAGTTTACAGCCGTAAACTCATGGGGGAAGTGGTCCAGAAACCGTAAACACCCCTAAGGGCCATAATTTGACGAGTAAACTCCAATGTGGGTCCATACTCTCCTTATATGCAACCCTTGGTACTCCTAGCACTTGTAGCAAATTGTTTTCATGTATTAGGACATCATTACTTGCATAATTAATTGTTAAATGACTAATTAGATACTTAAATGTATCATTACATGTTAAATAGGATTCGAGTGTGTGTTCAAGTCCTCACTTGACACCTAGCGTCCTATACCGTCTGTTCATCCGAATCGCCCACGTCTGGTGAGTTCATACCCCTGAATTAACCTTTTAAATGATTTTAACTGCTTTTATAGGGGAGAGTACAAGTTGAACTATACAATTATTAGATCAATCGCATGTGATTGATAACTGTATAGCAAAATAGATTTTTGCATGTTAAATTGCTTTATCCAGCTAAAGGATTTCAAATCATGTTTTCGAGTCTCGTTAAAGTATGAAGATCCCTTTTTAGATTATTAAAGATTTTCCAAAGGTTTTCAAAGCTTGTTTTATAAAAGGACATCAACTCATAAATTCGTATTTATAAGTTTTCCAAAGGATTTTACCAAATTTTCTTTTATGCTTTTATATTATAAAATGCATGCTCGTATATGTATAGTTATATAAGTAATGTTTTAAAGGACTTAGGAAGGCCATGTCGCCCTACCTCCTTTTCCTTGTTTGGATGTGGCTTTAGGGTTTTGGTTATCCGTCCGAAGGTCGTTTAAATATTAGTTATATATCATGTATACATATATGGTCATAAAAGTTCCCTCAACCAGTTCATCTCCTTTGGGTAGCAAAGGCATCCTTCCATTATTCATATTTCTAGAACACTAGTAACTATTACAGGAATAGTTAGGAGATTCTATTTACTCTCTCACTCCCTCTCTCTCTCTCTCTAGTACGACAGATAGTTAGGAGATTCTATTTACTCTCTCACTCCCTCTCTCTCTCTAGTACGACGAATTACTCAGGAGTCAGTTCATTCGTGAGTCTATACTATTTTTATAATACTTTAAATGGAATGTGACACACTGTTTCCCGATACGACGCTTCATAGCGCCATCGCCGTGTAACCAGACTCTGCTGGAGGGAGAGCGGACATCATGTGTATAGATCTATATGAGACAGACACTCCCTCATCCTGACTGTTAGCTACAGTCCGAGCTGGTAAGGCCCATGGGTGACATAATGTTAGTAACTCTACGCGTGACCTGGAGGGTCATCAAGGATTCGATCGTCAATTAGCATGGTTACATAAGATTTCACATTCAACCCTTTTATTTCCCTTTAGACTGAGCCAGACATATTGTTCATTCAATACCCTCCTAGAGTCTATGTTTTATTCACCTTTAGACTGAGTCAGGTGTATTGTTCATTCAATACCCTCCTGGAGTCTATGTTTTCTTCACCTTTAGACTGAGCCAGGCGTATTATTCATACAATACCCTCCTGGAGTCTATGTTTCATTTACTTTAGCCATCAGTATTACTGCTGAGGTATAATATTATTTTCCCCTATTATTTTTACTTGTGATTTTCTCACAATCCCTTTAAAGTAAAAAATATATTTTGGTAATGAAAATATTTTTGGGGAAATTACTCCTGAAAACATAAAACTACCGGGTCTTGGTAGAAGACTGCTTTTGATAAAGATACTCCTTGGTTTAAACATAGAACGATTGGGTCTTGGTAGAAGATTGCTTTTAAATTAGAAAATATAGGATTTTCTGGAAAGAATTCTAACACTCTGTAGATTCTAAACCACCACCTTTTCTGAGTTTATTATGAAGAAAAACATGTATTCATATCAATGTCATTAAATACTTATGAACTCACCATCATTTAAAAATGTTGATACTCGCTTTCAAAAAAACTTGTATTCTCAGGTCCTCGGTAGACAGGTACACTCCGGGAGCTTTTGCGTAGACAGCCTTGTACCGAGCTCCACTTTATGTTATTCTTTGTATTTTACTCTTCATCTTGTTGCTAAGTGTAATCTATGTAAAATTATTACTATTAATGCAATGATTGTTGTACTTTGATTACTATACTGCATATGTTATGATAATTGGCATGACGTCCTCCACCCTAGAACGTTTCCGTCGTTCCGGTTTTGGGGTGTGTGACATAGGGTCAGTTTCAGCTTGAAGAATTCACTGGAGACGAAGGCCACGATATGAGAGAAAGCAATAGAGAATGGTGGTTACGGGGATACAGTCTCATGATGGGAAATAAGTTTACCCAACCAATGCTTTTCTCGAAATCCTGATGTCATCACAATATTGTATGTATGTATCACCAGATAACCCAACCAATGACCTCATAAGACTGATAAAACAATTGCAACTGGGTTTAGTGCAAGTAGCGTATAATGCAGCGACTACCAGAGATGATGAAAAAAAGGCATGCTGATAGGAATCGATACATACAGCTAGCGACAGAGGGAATTATGTGGCCTGTTGATCAACCAGGGCTAGGCAGTTGCATCCTCTAAACTAGGTCTCATTAGGCCCAGTCCATGTATCCTATTAAATATTAATTGGATATACATGTGTATATATATATATATATATATATATATATATATATATATATATATATATATATATATATATATATATATACTATTAAAACATAAACCTTATAACATCATCTTAAACAATCAGGACCCTTCATTATGTATTAGTCCTATGTTTTCCACCCGTAGATCAAGTTGCTGACATCATCTTCCCCAAATGGAATATATATAATTCCAATAAAAACTTTCCATATATTAAATCTTGAATTTCCGGTTACTAAGGTTTTAATATTGTTAACCAATTTTATAAAACGTAACTTATATTTAAATTTAGGAAATATAATAAAGACTATTAAAACTCACCAAAATTAAATTGAGTAAGACGGAAGTGCCCTACTTCTAATTCAATCTATGTTTTTTTCATCTTATCAATGTGCACACACACACATATCCTCCATCCCGATTTGTTGAAGCTTCCTTCTTCCCTACCATTGTCGTCGCCGACGTCTCTGCCTCCGGTCAAGGTCGACTATTGCACCTTTGACGACTTCTTCAGGTAATGTTTTTGATTTGTCTATTTCTTTGCTATGTAACCGGTCTTCCTCTTTCTCATGAATTCAAGGATTTGATATAAATTTGTTGTTCGTCAATATGCCACTATAATTTACGTTGTGGTTTGTTCAAAATCGTTGGTAATAATAATGATAAAATTGGTTATGTATGTTTTAATCGATTTGAAAATTGGTTATGTAACTTTAACGCACTTTTGATTTTCAGAATTAAAGATGAAACACTAAAGTTTCATAACTTAGCACTAATCAACGTCGGAATTCTACTACCATTAGGATATTAGAGAGTGAACAAAGGTTGAAACAGAAAATTGATTCTAGGTTGGTCTTTATTTTGTAACAATCCTACATTGTTATTATTTATGACATGGTCGTGACCTTTTTTATTTTTTAATATTTACTTCTTACTACATAATTGAATTTGAATTTGGGGGCGTGCTCATTTGCGGGATTCTGAGAAGGATTACTAAGAATCGGTCATTCCATTCATTTCCCCAATTCCATCGTATCAAGCTGTAGACATTCTTAATATTTCTTTTTGGCAGGAATCTAAGAGTTATCCAACGAAGCATCTTTTATTGTTATTTTCATCATTTGCTTAAATTAAAATCCTCATAAACAATGGGTGAGTTTTTTATAAACTGTTTTTTTACTAGTTAGTTCACGCAAAAAAAGATAGTTATCATGGGTTTCGTTGCTTATTGATTTGGTTTTATCTATCCCTCTTACCATAAACCAAACCGAAATCTAATAAAATTTATTTTTATTGCAGATTTGTTCATTTCGGGTTTTCAAGCATCATGAAATTACATAAGATTTTTCCGTATGAGCCCTAGGTATATACAACCCCATTCACCAAAAACTTATTTCAATTTCAGTTTTTCCGTCTTGATTTGATCCCATAAAACCAATACATCTCCTCTTCTCAGTAAACCTATCCCTTGGATTATTGAGTTTTTTCAAAAGTATTCCTCATATACGTATTTTGTTATAGTTTCAGTTCACGAATAAATGTCTTGAATCAAGAAGAAGAAACCACTACAACCACATTTTCCATGTTAAAACGGTTCAAATGTCAAAGAGCATATTTTTTAGCTATATCTATGTTCGTCTCTTTTCTTGGTTGCATAAGTATTTTAATTCTACAACTATAAAACTAGAAAAACTATAAATCTTACAATATATTTTTGATTTTTTTTAATTATGATAATTATTTTACTTATTATACATTATTTTTTAGCTAATTGTTATATTATTTTATTTATTTTATATTTATATTTATATTTATGATTTTTATCGAGGACTTTAGAATTAATTAACTTTGATTCAATAAGGTCCATGTTATACTTCAGAGAAAGTTTTAAAAGTCTTTTTTCGCTTTTTCTCATATTTACTAAAAATCGTAACTTGATTAGTATCAGTCCATGTCATAGGTTGTAATGATTTTGGGTTTCCCTTGATTCATGAAAGATTGTTTTGGCAGATTATAATTATTATCACTACTAGACAACTGATTTATGAAGCAATCGAAATAAATAGTAGTGATTCATCCCAAGTGAACATAAGTATACACAAGCAATCTGAACACTATTTCTTATAGTATTCTGTATTATAATAATTGTAACATTTTGATTATTATTATCAAACTAGACGAATTCCCGCGCATTGTGCGGCGAAGATTAAAAGTATATTGTTAAAATATTGAAAAATATATGTTTAAAATGGCTATGTTATTGATATTAACTTTGAGATGATATTTTTACACTTATATATATATATATATATATATATATATATATATATATATATATATATATATATATAATCTCTATTATTTTGAACAATAATATTAATTGACATCGACCCACATTCGTCATTAATAGGATTAAATATAATTATCTATTTAGTATTATCTTTAACAATTATTATTATTGATTAATTATATTTTTACTTATGCGATCATTTTCTAATTTCAATAATGATGTTCATTTAAAATACAATTTATTATAGCTAAATGTAATTTATAATTTGATGTTATTATCATTTAAAATTGTTATTCATTAATTTTAAACCACTTATTATTAATAATAAGTTAAAGAAGAAACATACACTAAATAATAAAGTGATAAATAGACAATTTGCATTTCAAAAGAGACTTGCATGGATAATATGACATATCCATGTAATTTGATTTTATTATTTATAATTATTGCTTATTATTTTTAAAACCACTTGTTATTATTAATAAGTAAAAAAAAACTTTTAAAAAATACTTATTATTATAATTAAAATGTTAAACATATACTAAAATATAAAGTGATAAGATAGACAATTTGCATTTTAAAAAATGCTTACATGGATAATATGGATAATATGACATATCCATGATTTTTAACTAATTATTGTTTTGAAGCAACATGAATATACAAACATGTATACAATAGTTAATTGAATATTATATATATCACCTTCCATAACATATGATCGATAACATGAATGTAATCTAATTTACATTTAAATTTCAACCACAACATACAATGATATTCTTAAAAGAATACTTAAATCAAGAAAATACAAAAAAGAATTAGTATATAACAAACTTACAAATTAAAAACTTCAACATAATAACATGGCTCGAAAAATTGTTCATAGCTCTCAAACCAACAAAAAAAAAAACTTTAAACTTGTTTTCTTTGTGAATTTTGTATGTGATTTGTATTTGTGTGTCTACTAAAAAAGATTGACCTTTTTATAGTAGAGTATCCATTAATTGTTTACTAAATAGATTATATAAGTTATAAAACCTTTGAATTGTTAATCATTATTAAGAGACTTTTGAGTGGTATTCAATAAAATAGAAGGTTTCAAATGCATGAGGTTCAAGGAAAAATGCTAGTTTTATAAGTATGTATGATAATCATTTTTCTATCTTTCTTTACCTTAATTAATGTATATGAATTGTTTTAAACACGTTGATATAAATGAATTTGCATCAACACTCACTATGGTAAAAAGAAAAAAAGGTGGTGGACCACTGGATGCTTAAATTCTTTCTAAATCATCTTAAAACAAACTTGTTGGAGCTACTGACATGCACAACTTAGAGGTATATCTAAAATAATTTAATTTATGTATATTAAATTTAGAAATAAATTCAAGAAATATCAACACACTTTCATTTATTTGTGTCGTATACCTTTTCTATTTTCATTTCTCTAATATACAAATCAATGAAGTACAACCATCTATGGTACTTATTTTTTCATAAAATGACTAAAAAGCCCATATATTTTTGTAGGAAGTTGATTATCCAACTACCCTTACATGTAATTTAAGACCATATGAAAACCATGTTGTTTATTGGATGATAGAACCAGAGAAATGTATGGATGTTGAAAAAACAGAATTAACACTTCGTCCATGTTGGGGTGCATATAATATATGTGATGAGTATGATACTTTTAATCTCAAATTTTAATTATATAAAGTAAATTTTCCTTTTATAATTAATCAAGTATTTACTTTAACAAAAGGGTCACTCAATTTATGTAAGTATATTCTTGGGGAAGCAACTACTAAATTACGAAAAGCAACAAAAACAACAATTAAAGGGGTATGTTTGTTTTTATTTAGAATTCATTAATTACAAGAAATATTAATGCACTTTTACTTCCATTGATTTATTTATTAAAGCTTCATGTTTTAATTTATTTTTGTTAAAACATTGTACTTTAAAAATCAGGTTAATCTCATAAAAAAAACTTATATTTTATTATTTTTTCTGAATTAAATCTCAACTTTATTTTTTTTCCTTAAAAAGACCACATATATTTTCAGTTTTTCCAAAACAAAAAAACTCATCAACCTTCTAACTGTTTCCGAACAAATCCTTAAATCTATTTTGTTTTTTCAAAAAACTTTCAAATTCTACAAGTTTTAAACAAAAAATAACTAAAAGGGTTTGATCAGAAAAAACAAAAAATACAAGGTTTTTTTTTAAGTTGAGGTTTAATCTGAAAAAACGTAAAATATAACGTCTGGCATGAGATTAAACCTTAAAAATCCAGAGACAAAGTGTAGATGTTTTAAAGTATAATATCTTAATAAAAAAAGATCGAAACTTTAATATTGTAATTGAGTAAATTCTTCCCAATAAATTTTATTAATAAGAAAAAAGTTAAAACTAAAATGTTTTTAAAGAAAAAAAAAAGAAAGTTACATGCTATGACACACAAATAAATGAAAGTATTTAGTTTGATAATAAACACACATAATAATGATTTTTTCTCTTTTTGTGATTTGATTAAAATTGTACAGATATTAGCCGATGCAATGGGACTTGGTAAATTTGTGATGACAATTTCTTTGATCCTTGCAAGAACAGGAAAAGGAACCCTAGATATTGAGGGAAAAAAAGATTTCATAAGGAGTAGAATAAAGCTTTTCAAAAAATACCAAGAGGTGGAATACTCATTGTTTGTCCTATGGCTTTGTTGAGTCAATGGAAGGTTTGACTTTTTCTTCTTTACATGTTACACTGACAATGACTTACTTGATTTTGTCTATGCAAAGACATAAGTCTAATTTTTATCCTCATCATTGAAAATAGCCGTAGAAAAAGTAATGTTAACTCTGAATCATGAAAAATCAACCACTTTTTCAGTTATTTTCTTTTGTATCAATGAAAGGTTTGACTTTTTAGTATCTATCTGTTACACTGACATGACATGACAAAACAAGTTGTGACAACGATTGCAACATATGCTGATAATTTACTTACATGATTGATGATGTTGTGTTTTGGATGATTTTTGGCTCCTTTGCTTCAGGTGCAATTAGAATTAGGATAATAGGAATTAGAAGTTAAAATAATTCAAGTGTAGATTCTGAGACCAATAAATTCACAGTACTGAATAGTGTTAAAAGAAACAATGTTACTTATACTTGGGACCTACATTTATCAAAGGTATAGCTAAAGATTAACTTAGTGACAAAATTAATTAATCTTTTTCTCTTATTTTTCGTAATGTTGTTTTGGCTACACTCTTGGATTTCTTCATGGTCTTTTTAGGTCATCAATATTCATTTTGTCATGCGTTTGGTTGCTGGTGCAGGTTGCCAGTCCCTTTCAACAAGGCTAGATCTTCTACTAAATTATTTATGGTCAATTATGTTTAGTGTAGACTTTATGGTTAATTCTAAGTTATCGAGTTGTTGTCTATTATAACCTTTCATGAATTATTTTGAATTAACATACTTTAGGGATCCTTGATGAAATCTTATAACACTATAATTCTATGTAATGCCTTATCGACATATTTACAAGATTAATAGACCTTGCATTGGGATATATGGACAAAGCAATCCAAACCAGAGGTAAAAGGCAACAAAATTTTGTTCATATTATAATTATTTTTTAATTCTAATTCCAGAGAAGTGGTTTTTATTTTGGGTCTTCCTCATGGCTGCTCGATGGTGGAATCAAAACTACCCTAAAAGATTTATTTTTGACTCAAACTTGATCAATGCCTTTGTTCATTAGATTTAGTAAGCTCTGAAATTTCCAATTTGCTATTTCATATTTGTAACACTTGTTTCCTGGTATGTATTTTATTTAATGTATTTTGCATTTTTGGCCTGGGACTCAGCGAGTTGAAGGCCCAACTCGAAGAGTAGGAGCGGGTTTGGACACGGGACTTAAGTGGCGGACTCGTCGAGTTGGCGACCAGACATGACGAGTAGGCTCTGACTGGACAAAAACCCTAATATGAGGGTTTGACCCTATTTAATTATCTCTTTCAGCCACCACTCATCCTTATTGCTCCCGAAGACCCTCTATAGCAAACCCTAAGTGTTTTGGTGCAAGAGCTAAGGCTTTTGAGTGATTTTGTGGGTTTTGACCTCAAGGAAGAAGGAAGAGCATAGAAGGATCAAGAGGAGACTGAATGATTCGAGTTTGGTTCATCATTTGCAGTCTTTGAAAGGTATAAAGTCTGTAGCTTGCTTGCTTGTTTGTTAGATCCCTTTTTGGGGAAGATTTAGGGCTTTTAAGCCATATGAGGTGACCAACCATGATTTGCAAACATGGTTGGGGGTCAAGACTTCAGATCTAGCACTTGGGAAGAGTCACAAGGCATATTGGAGTTGCTTTTGCACTCAAGGAAGGTCTCATGCATTATAAGAACCATTTTAGGGCCTTTTAGGCTCAAAAATCCACTGCATGCACGTAAAGTTCGTAACTTTATATGCTAGATCAAGCTTAGGGGCTTGGATCTATCATTTGGACAAGTATTGTACATCGTAAATCGAGGATTTTGGGTGTGGACGTTATCAACTCGGCGAGTTCGTTCTTGGGGCTCGACGAGTCCAAGGCATTAAGTCCCATATCTGGTGAGGATCAAAAGAACTCAGTTGGGTGTTAGAAGGGGTGTAGCAGGTCAGAAGGAGTGACCCAATGCATTGGACTTAGTTTCAGACCTGGAGTTCATGGGACTCGACGAGTGCTAGAACAGAATCGGCGAGTCCAACGGAATCTTCTTATGGTTGAAGATGAACTTGACGAGTTGTTCATACAACTCAGCTAGTCAACGTCAGGACTTGTTCATCAGATGAAGGTGAACTCAATGAGTTTTTCATACAACTCGCCGATTCGGATGAAGGTTCATTCGATGCTCATAAAGAAGAGGAACTCGTCGATTCATTTCCAAACTTGATGAGTTGAGTCGTGGATAAGGACAGGTAAAAGGCTAGGGACTCGACGAGTTGACGGCCCAACTCGGCGAGTCGGGTCAACTTGAAGTTGACTTTCATTATACTTGATCTACCCTGTTTAGGGTTGCACGTTCTGTGTGCTGACTTGAAGGTTGCCATGTAGGGATCGAGGAGCCGAAAGGAGTCGACTTGTACGCCGAGCATAGTTCAAACACTGCACGACATTGAGGTGAGTTACCTTCCAGTAGGGGTGGGTCTAAGGACACAATGCCGACCCACCAAAGAGGGGTATTTAGAATATGATTGTCTTTGTGATAATTATCTTGGTCTGGTTATGTGCTTTGTTCATGAGATTTATCTGTATGATATGTTGTGTGTATAGTAGGGATCAGTTTCCCTGACAACGGTCCTTAGGGCCGAAGGGTAGGTCAGTACCCGGATATGCCTGACTGTATGTTTATATCTTGATGTTGCGTGCTAGTGGTATGGGTGAAATAGTCCCCAGTTACCGGTTGTAAGATACCGATGACAGTTACTGGTTGAAAGATACCGATGAGGATTACCAGTTGAAAGATATCGAAGATGATTACCAGTTGAAAGATACCGACGGCGATTAGCGGTTGAAAGATAGCGATGATGATTAGCGGTTGAAAGATACCGATGGAAGTTACCGGTTGAAAGATACCGACGATATTGTACGGTATGTTGTATGATGGGGGAACTCACTAAGCTTTGTGCTTACGGTTTCAATTTTGGTTTCAGGTACCTCTTCATCTAAGGGGAAGGAGCTGGTGGTGTAGCATCGCGTCACACACACACACACATGATTCCACATCGGACTTTCTGGGATTGTACTCTGATTTTCATTACTTTTGATGTCATGGGTTGGGACACAACATTATGATTTTGTAATGTGTTGCTTTACTGACAATGTTATGGTAAAATGTTTTATAAATTATTAATTCAAAAATGAAAGTTTCGGGCTTGAAATTTGGGTATTATAAGTTGGTATCAGAGCCTTAGTTTGAGGGATTCGAACACACCCTCCGGGGTGTATGGAATCAAACCGAGGGACTAAAAGATTTTTACAAGGAAAATGGTTTTCTAAAATCTAAATGGAGGGATTTTAAGAAAGACGAAGTGTGTGACGCACATGACCGGCCGGGCTCAAGTAAGTTTTCCCCAAGATACCCATACTTGTTATGTTATGTTATATGGTTTTGATTCAGAAAACTGCATGCTAGAATAGGACTAAGGATCTAGGAGGATGCCTTGTGTGCCTGATATATGTTTATGAGAATTGCATGCTAGTTAGGGATAAAGGTCTAGGGAGGATGCCTTATATGCCTGTTGTATGAGCTATATGCTAGGATAGTTTAGTTAGCAGTAGGATGGCCTATGTAGGTTGTGCCTAGTTTGGTTAACCAATGCACAAATGCTGCTTGCTTTGTTCTATGGGGGTCCTGGCCATCTTCAACTAGATAAGGAACGGATATGTAACAGTATCTGCAAGCTAGTTAGGGGGTGGTGGGGACTCCTAGTGCAACTCATGGCGGAGGGTAGGTCGGAGAGTGCCCTAAGGAAGCCGAGGATGAGGTCAGTGGGAAGGGTATTAGTAAAAGGGACTTGGTGAAGTCGAAGCAATCCTTGAGGAAAGTACGGGTCGATGTGGAACGTAGTATGGGCCCATACTAATTAAAACAGAGGATCCATACTCGAATCAAGGAGGGCCTAGATGGAACCTGGAAACTTGGAAAGTGTGTGGGACCTCTAGAAAGTATATATGACCCTGACATTTGTATGTTTATTTTCAGAATGGTGGTCATGCGACATGGAGCGGGAGGTTCAGGATCTGGGTCAGGATCGGGCTCGGGTGCAGGATCGGAGCATGTGGATGATAGGTTACGTGAGTTCATCACGTCCGAGATCACGAGAGGTATCCATGATGTGACGTCGGTTATCTTCGGGTGGATCAAGGAAGGGATCATTGAGCTGATGAAGGATCGCCTCAGGGCGTTCAGGAGTGACTGTGCGACCAACCAGTCAGGATCACACACACTATCCTTTAAGGACTTCAGAGGGATTGGTGCACCCCATTTCCATGGGGTGAAAGACCCCATTGCTGGTAGGAGATGGATTGCAGACATCGAGTCTGCATAGCTGGCGAGCTTCTGCCCGGAAGGGTGGAAGGTCCATTTCGCTGCAGGGTGTTTGAGAAACAGGGCCATAGATTGGTGGGAGTCGGTTGGTGACTCTCTGGGAGCCTCAACTGTTGAGGATATGACCTGGTCAGACTTTGTGACCAGATTCAGGGCGGAGTTTGCGCCAACTGTGGAGCTTTAATAGTTGGATATGGAGTTCTTGGACATGAGACAGACTACAAAGACTGTGGCAGAGATCACCCCCACGTTCTGAGAGAGGGCATTGTTGGTGCCCCAGTATGCGGGTGATGAGGACATGAAGAGGACCCGCTACCATGACATGCTACGAGCTGACATCCGGGAGCATGTCAGTTTCTCAGCTTGCCCTACCCTGGATTCCATGATTGCCAGGGCTAGGGAGAGGGAGATTGATCTGGAGCACATCCGGAAAAGGAAGGCAGAGGAGGGGCTGATGATGGGGGCTTCAGGGAAAAAGCCCAATGGATCCGATGGTATGCTGAAAGGCCAGTCAGGACGGGGCCGCTGTAAGAAATACGGTCGGTCACATGAAGGAGCTTGTCGCACTAGGCTGGGTTCAGGCTCCTATAAATGTGGCAAGGTTGGGTATTTTGGCAGAGATTGTACTTCCCTTACTCCTGCGATTCAGACATCAAACCTGATTTGCTTTCATTGCAATAAGAGGGGCCATAAAAAGCCAATTGCCTTAGATTGACATCAGCAACGCCGCCGACTTCAGCGACATCACGAGTTATGGATGGCCGAAAGGCCAAGTTGGAGGCTCCAGTGGTTCGGAGCCGAGCATTTCAGCTGATAGCCGGGGAGGCACGCGCTGCACCCGATGTGGTGACGGGTATGATTTCTTATTTATGCATTTATATTATGTCGCTGTGATTTTGATATACTATGTGCCTTGCTTAGTTTTGTTCCATGTGAACGGTATCCCAGTTCAGGTGTTGTTTGATTCGGGTTCCACTCGATCATTTGTCTCTCTTGCGCTTAGCAAGAAGTTTCTGGAGTCTTCGGGCATGATGGATTGCCCTTTAGAGGTCGAGATTGCGGACGACCGGTCGGTACGAACGTCAGAGGTTTACCGAGATTGTGTTTTGAGGCTGTTCGAGGAACGCTACCTGGTGGACTTGGTTCCCATACCTTTGTGGGGGAACAAGGTTATTATTGGTATAGATTGGCTGAGCCCCAATGGGGGCTGTGATCGACTGCGCGCAGCAGTCAGTGCGGATTAGGACCCCTAGTGGGGGAGAGCTGGTGGTTTAGGGAGAAAGGCCACAGCGAGGACCAACTTTATGTTCGGCAGCGAGGGCTAGGCGCTACCTCTAGTAGGGTTGCACAGGTTATGTCGCCTATGTTATGGATACCCGGGAGGCGGGTAGGGCGACGGTGGGCGATGTGCCCGTAGTACGAAGTTTGAGGACGTATTCCCCGAGGAGTTGCCCGGGGTACTTCTGGAGAGACAGGTGGAATTCAGGATCGACCTAGTCCCTGGTGCGGATCTGATAGACAAGGCACCGTATCGGTTGGATCCTCTTAAGATGCAGGAGTTGTCTAGACAGCTGCAGGAGCTGTTAGACAAGGGGTTCATTAGACCGAGAAGTTCACCCTGGGGAGCCCCGATTCCGTTTGTAAAGAAGAAGGACGGATCACATCGGATGTGTATAGATTATCGGGAGGTGAATAAGGTGACGGTGAAGAACCGTTACCCACTCCCGAGGATCGATGTTCTCTTTGACCAGCTATAGGGACCATCTTGGTTCTCTAAGATTGATTTGCGTTCAAGGTATCACCAGATGAGGGTCAGAGAGGAGGTTGTGCAGAAGACTGTCTTTCGGACCCATTATGGTCACTATGAGTTTGTGGTGATGCCTTTTGGGCTCACCAATGCTCCTTTCGCGTTCATGGATCTCATGAACCGTGTGTGCAGGCCGATGCTGGATCGGTCTGTGATAGTTTTCGTCGATGACATCTTGGTCTATTCCAAGACGCAGGAGGAGCACGAGGAGCATCTGCGAGAGGTTCTGGAGATTTTGAGAAGGGAGAACTTGTATGCTAACTTCTCCAAGTGTGAGTTCTGGTTGCGCGAGGTGCAATTTCTTGGGCACCTTGTCAACCAGAACAGGATTTCGGTAGATTCGGCCAAAGTGGAGGCCGTGATGAGATGGGAGGTTCTGAGGTCTCCATCTGAGATTAGGAGTTTCCTAGGATTAGCCGGCTACTATCGGAGATTCATTCAGGATTTCTCCAAGATACCCGTACCCCTAACCAGGCTAACGAGGAAAGTCGTGATCTTTCATTGGGGGCCTGAGCAGCAGGCTGCATTCGACACACTGAGACAGATATTGTGGGAGGCACCAATCTTAGCCTTTCCAGAGGGCATGGAGGATTTCGTTGTGTACTGCGATGCGTCCATCTCGGCTTTGGGCGTAGTATTTATGCAGAGAGGGCATGTCATTGCTTACTCTTCGAGGCAGCTGAAGCTCACGAGGCGAGCTACCCGACGTATGATTTGGAGCTGGGGGTTGTCGTGTACGCCCACAAGATTTGGCGTCATTACTTCTATGGGGTTCATTGTACGATTTACACGGACCACAAGAGCCTGAGGTATCACATGGACCAACCAAATATGAATATGAGGCAGCGTCGGTGGCTTGATGTGGTAAAGGATTATGACTGTGACATCCTCTACCACCCGGGAAAGGCCAATGTGGTGGCCGACGCACTTAGCCGCAAGGCAGCACCGATCAGGGATATCTGTCTGAGGATGACAGTGGTGACTCTTCTATTGGAGTGGATCCGGGAGGCCTAGCAAGCGGCCATGAAGGAGGAACATCGGAAGAGCGAGCGGATTGTGGGGCAGGTTTCCTCCTTCGACTATGAAAGCCAAGGATTATTGACTCTACACCATAGGGTGTAGGTGTCGTACCATGGGGGTATGCGCCAGCAGGTTCTGATGGAGAAGACGCAAAAATCTCGATTCTCCATTCATCTCGGGACGATGAAGATGTATAGGGATCTTCGCCTTGACTATTGGTGGCCCTACATGAAGCGGGATGTAGCATCGTACGTGGAGCAGTGCTTGACCTGCAGGAAGGTCAAGGCCGAGCACCAGAGGCCACATGGCAAGATGCAGCCGTTGGATATTCCTTTGTGGAAATGGGAGGACATTACGATGGATTTTATCACAAAGCTTCCCAGGACCGCGCGGGGAGTGAATTCGATTTGGGTCATCGTCGATCGATTGACCAAGAGCACCCATTTTATTCCGATTTAGGAGAGCATCTCGGCCGAGAAGTTGGCCGACATCTATATCAGGGAGGTGGTGACGCGACACAGGGTGCCAGTTTCAGTGATTTCATACAGAGATTTTCGGTTCACTTCCAGGTTTTGGAAGATGTTTCATGACGAGCTGGGTACTCGTCTGCATTTTAGCACCGCCTTCCACCTACAAACAGATGGTCAGAATGAGCGAACCATCCAGACTTTGGAGGACATGTTGTGGGCGTGTGTCTTAGAGTTCGGAGGTAGTTGGGATACTTACCTTCCATTTGCTAAATTCTCATACAACAACAGCTATCACGCAAGTATCGATCGTCCTCTCTTCGAGATGTTGTACGGGAGGAAGTGCAAGACCTCGATATGCTGGGGCGAAGTTGTCCAGAGGGTCATGGGGAGCACTGAGGTGGTGCTCAAGACGACAGAGAGGATCCAGCAGGTTCCGAGCATGCTTCAGATTTCTCAAAGTTGACAGAAAAGTTATGCCGATAAGCGCCGATCAGACCTGGAATTCCAGGTCGGGTATATGGCTGGGCACCAGATACATTGGGCCTTTTAGAGTTATCGCGCGAGTGGGCAATGTGGCATACAAGTTGGATCTTCCAGCCAAACTCACTCAGATCCACAACACGTTCCACGTCTCCCAGCTGCGGAAGTGCCTGATGGACGACTCAGCGGTGGTACCCTTAGAGGATATTCAGGTCGATGACATCCTGAATTATATTGAGTGGCCAGTAGCAATCCTCGACCGGTAGTCGAAGGATCTGAGGAACAAGAGGCTGGAGCTAGTGAAGGTACAATGGAAGCACCAGAAGGGCTCAGAGTGGACTTGGGAGCCGGTAGATGAGATGATGGAGCATTACCCAGAACTTTTACAGGAACAACAAACAGACTTCAAGGACGAAGTCTGAAATAAGTGGGGGAGATTTGTAGCACCCGGTTCCCGGTTTGTATTTTATTTAATGTATTTTGCATTTTTGGCCTGGGAATCGGCGAGTTGATGGCCCAACTCGTCGACTAGGAGCGGGTTTGGACACGGGACTTAAGTGGCGGACTCGTCGAGTCGGCGGCCAGACTCGACGAGTGGGCTCTAACTAGACAAAAACCCTAATATGAGGGTTTGCAACCTATTTAATCATCTCTTTCAGCCACCACTCGTCCCTATTGCTCCCAAAGACCCTCCATAGCAAACCCTAAGTGTTTTGGTGCAAGAGCTAAGGCTTTTGAGTGATTTTTGTGGGTTTTGATTCGATTTTGGTTCATCATTTGCAGTCTTTGAAAGGTATAAAGTTTGTAGCTTGCTTGCTGGTTTGTTAGATCCCTTTTTGGGGAAGATTTAGGGCTTTTAAGCCATATGAGGTGACCAACCATGATTTGCAAACATGGTTGGGGGTCAAGACTTCGGATCTAGCACTTGGGAAGAGTCACAAGGCATATTGGAGTTCTTTTTTGCACTCAAGGAAGGTCATATGCATTATAAGAACCATTTTAGGGCCTTTTAGGCTCAAAAGTCCCATGCATGCACGTAAAGTTCGTAACTTTACGTGCTAGATTGAGCTTAGGGGCATGGATCTATCATTTGCACAGGTGTTGTACATCAGAAATCAAGGATTTACGGTGTGGACGTTATCAACTCGGCGAGTCCGTTCTTGAGGATCGACGAGTCCAAGGCATTAAGTCCCATATCTGGTGAGGGACAAAAGAACTCAGTTGGGTTTTAGAAGGGTTGTAGCAGGTCAAAAGGAGTAACCCAACGTATTGGACTTTGTTTCAAACCTGGAGTGCATGGGTCTCGACGAGTGCTAGAACAGACTTGCCGAGTCCAAGGCAATCTTCTTATGGTTGAAGATGAACTCGACGAGTTGTTCATATAACTCGGCGAGTCAAGATCAGGATTTGTTCATCAGATGAAGGTGAACTCGACGATTTGTTCATACAACTCGGCGAGTCGGATGAAGGTTCATTCGATGCTTGTAAAGAAGAGGAACTCGTCGAGTCGTTGCCAAACTCGACGAGTCGAGTCGTGGATAAGGATGGGTAAAAGGTTAGGGACTCGACGAGTTGACGGCCCAACTCGGCGAGTCGGGTCAACTTGAAGTTGACTTTGATTGGACTTGATCTACCCTGTTTAGGGTTGCACGTTCTGTGTGCTGACTTGAAGGTTGTCGTGTAGGGATCGAGGAGTTGAAGGGAGTCTACTTGTATGCCGAGGATAGTTCAAACACCGCACAACATTGAGGTGAGATACCTTCCAGTAGGTGTGGGTCTAAGGCCACAATGCCGGCCCACCAAAGAGGGGTATTTAGAAGATGATTGTCTTTGTGATAATTATCTTGGTCTGGTTATGTGCCTTGTTCATGAGATTTATATGTATGATATGTTATGTGTATAGTAGGGATCAGTTTCCCTAACAGCGGTCCTTAGGACCGAAGGGTAGGTGAGTACCCGGATATGCCTGTCTGTATGTTAATATCTTGATGTTGCATGCTAGTGGTAGGGGTGAAATAGTCCCCAGTTACCGGTTGAAATATACCGATGACAGTTACCGGTTGAAAGATACCGATGAGGATTACCGGTTTAAAGATACCGATGATGATTACCGGTTGAAAGATACCGACGATGATTACCAGTTGAAAGATACCGATGATGATTATAGTTTGAAAGATACTGGTGGAAGTTATCGGTTGAAAGATACCGATGATATTGTATGGTATATGGTATGATGGGGAAACTCACTAAGCTTTGTGCTTACGGTTTCAGTTTTAGTTTCAGGTACCTCTTCGTCTAAGGGGAAGGAGTCAGCGGCATAGCATTGTAGGACATACACACATGATTCCGCATCGGACTTTCTGGGATTGTACTTTGATTTTCATTACTTTTGATGTCATGGGTTGGGACACAACATTATGATTTTTTAATGTGTTGCTTTATTGACAATGTTATGGTAAAATGTTTTATAAATTATTAATTCAAAAATGAAATTTTCGGGCTTGAAATTTGGAATGTTACAACATTTTTTCTATAATTTACTAACCATGTTAGTATTGAAGAATTTTTGCTTAACTTTATTAATCAAACATACATTTTTTTTCTTTAATTTCCAATTTTACACGGTTTGCTCTTTTTTTGTGGCAGGGTGCAGTTTTGATGAAGTTGTTCTAAGCAAATACATATAATCATTGAAATGAGTAAATTACATTATAAGAGTTTTTTTCTATTTTTATGTTGATCAAGTGCAAGAAGCATCATCCAAATTCCATGCGACATTTATCTTTTTCTTTAAACTCCTAATATGTACCAGATGCCTTCCTAGAAGTCAAAAGATGCACAGTGTTTATAAATTTCTTGAATTTAGTACCCACTATGTGTTTGACAAAATTTTACAAAGAAACCTACATTTCCTTTATTTCTTTCATTAAATAGAGTAGAGTCAAAGATTTGATTTTTTAGGGGTTAGTTGAGATTTTAGTAATTCTTTTTAAGAATATTTCACTGAATTAAAATTCCATCAATTTGATATTAAATGAAAATTTGTTTGAGAACTCATCTTGTGAAACTTCTTTCATATGTATCATTAGGATGTCATTCTGATACGTAATGGTATGCCTACTTCCCTATTTCAGTGTCATTATTCTTCATTTTCAAAAATGAGTTTTGCTTTTTTGGTAAGCCTATTAATTATGACTTATATATAGAGGTTTTTTCATATTATTTCAAGAATTTTGTGGCTAATAACTCCAAATTTGATAGCATAAACACAAGGCGACCATTTAAAGTGTCATTGTATCTGACATAATCAAGATGCTACATAGATTAACTGAAGCTCTTTGTTGGTTTCAATTTGTTCTTACTTATCTTGATTTACATACCTTGATAGGATACAAGTTCCTATTCAAACAAACCCTAGAGAACTCATCAAATATGGTACATGAAAATCACATACCAATATTTCTTGTAATTAGTTTTTATATATTAGTTACTACCATTCTAAAAAATGAGTCGCTTTGGGTGTAATATTGTATTGTAAAAAGTTTAAACTGATAAAAAAAATTAAAAAAGAAATTATATGTGCAATTTATAAGTTGTATAAAGCATACACATATTTTATTATATCATTATTTCTTTTACATCTGTTTTTTTTTATTTGAGAGAAATAACAATTAACTTTCACTGGTTTGTTTACTAAGCATCTTACTAACAATTTTTTCCTAATTATAAAATTGTATTTTGAAAAGTCTATCAATTTATATCAATGTCATTCATATAAAAAGCAATTGCTATCTAGGTATAAAAAAAACAAAAATATGCTTTAATTTGGTTAGATTCTCTAAACTACATTGTCTTATGATGAAAAGAACTTAAATTACAATGTTGAAATGACATGCATTGTCATGAATTAACAACTAAGATTTCATTTGTGAGGAAGAAAGTCCTTTAACTAATAAAACAAAAAATACTGTCCAAAAAATATCCTTCAATGATTATAGATATTTACCAATTTTAGTGTATTTTATACATATTTCAATAACACCAATACCCATTATATATATATATATATATATATATATATATATATATATATATATATATATATATATATATATATATATATATATATATATTTGTTATAATTATTGTGCAATATCTATATACAATTCTACGTATTTTTTATGAGTTCCCCTGCGTTTAAAGCGGATGATAATGTAGTGTATATATATATATATATATATATATATATATATATATATATATATATATATATATATATATATATATATGAAAAAGTGAATATGTGGCTGTTATGTACCTAAGCTTAGGTATAGAACCTTTTAAACAACGTAGTTTTAAACAAAACAAATCTGATTTCATTTTCTCAAAGTTTTGTTTTAATGGAATACCATTGAATTATATTAAATTATGGAATGAAAAAGATCAATTCTATATATATATATATATATATATATATATATATATATATATATATATATATATATATATATATATATATATATATATTCTTGCAAATAATTATTGAAGTTTATAGAGAAAATAGAAAACCAATGTTTTTAACGAATATAACTCAAGCGTTTTGTCTTTCAATTGAAAACCTATATCCAATTATTTTTTGAAAAGCTTGATTGAGTTATGACATGTTCTTCTTTTATCTTTTATTCTATTAATTTTCATTTAGAATTTAGTAGGGTTGATTAAGTGGGCATAAGTTTTAATGCTTTATGTTCTTAAAAACAATGAAGAAAAAGAACATAAATTTTATCGATTTAGTAAGTCATATGATTAAGGAAGAATAGTAAAAAAGATATCATGATTAGTTTGGATATAAATGGATCAAAACTATATTGTTTGGAAGGTTCTATATATAAGCTTAGTTACATGACCGCCACATATTCACTAAGCCTATATATATATATATATATATATATATATATATATATATATATATATATATATATATATATATATATATATATATATATATATATATGTCGCACCCCCCAACCGAATTGGCGGAAACGTTCGGGGGTGGAGGACGTCATGTACAGTATCATAACAATGCAATATTGTAAATCAAGCACAACATCCATTGCGTTAAATAGTATATTTAATACAAGTGTGTCCTTCATAAAAGTTTCAATGACACCAAAAATGAATGTATGACAAAAGAATGAGACGGGTCTTGGATTCTTCTCCGTCTTCTCAAAAGGTGAACAAGTGTGTCTGTCTTATTGGTTTCCTGAGAACACAAGTTATTTTGAATAGAGGCCGTCAACATAAAGATATTAGTGAGATCATAAACCTTTTAGTGTCATTATGCTATATTTGTATCATAAAAGGTTTGTTTGTTTGTATCATAAAAAGGCTTATTTGTTTTCTCAGAAAATCCTATATTTTCTGCTTGTAATGAAATGTAGTCTTCTACCAAGACCGTACCACTTGTTTGTTCTCTTATAGTAATGTCAATGAAATTTTTGTACTAATGAATGATACTCAAATATTAGTTCTCCGCCTTATAACCGGGTTGGTTAATTTTAGGTTAAAATGTGATAACGCTATAATCATGCTTGATCGACCTAGTGTAAATACACGACATTCTTCAGACGTCGAAAAGGTATGACATTTGTTCACCCGTTGTGACATCCCCAATTTCACGGCCAGAAAAGACCGATTTAGATTATGCTTTTATAATAAAATCAGAGTAATCCTTTGATTCAAAGTGTTGCGGAATTTGTTCCCAAAATAAAATATGATAAAGATTTATCAACGCATTTCCGTAGAAATGTATTTCATTAAAAAGACTCAGGATGTCACGTTCGATACAGATCAAAAGCATAAACAGTATATTATCAGCCTTACAATAGTTATTTACTACTACTGGCCTATAATCCAAAAATCCCTCATCATCATCCAAATTATGTTGTGGGTCCATTACCTGTAAATCAGAAAGCTGAGTGGGTCAGGCTTGGAAGCCTAGTGAGCATATAGGGTTTTCAACCCACAAATAATAATAAATTTATTAATTACATTGATCAATAATAAATTTATTAATTTTATCAAACCAACAATAAACCTGATTACCCATTCCCGTTATCCTCACTTTACGTCCCTAAACACCTATACAAGGGACCTAGTCTAAGGATTTTATCATTGGGATGTACTTTACTTCTAAGGGGATTCCTCAGCCATATATGTCTGTAAGGCAACCATGAGGGGGGATGGAGAACACCGGTGAACATCAAGCCTACAAACACCTACAGGTTGCGAGCCTGCTAGCGTTCCACTAGACTATCTAGAAGAGTTCGTGATCGTCATCCATACTCCGCTAGATGACTGGAACAACAACAACATCGAGGCCTCACATCAATTTATCACACACCAACTATTTCATCTACCCATGTTATACCCAACGTATTTGTAGATAATATATATATATATATATATATATATATATATATATATATATATATATATATATATATATAAGTATATACAATTTAAATCATTTTAAAACTTGTATAAACATTCATTCAACAACCATCTCAAATAAACAATCAATATATATACATATAGCACGTATATATATAAAATACTATAAAATACTTCATATATATGTGTAAGTTGAAAGTGACTATACACTCACTTGATTTAATGATAATCGGGCAACACTTCGTTTCCTAAAATGATCATTTATGATAAAACCGGGGGCTTTAATGAAAAATCGGGCTCTACGAGGTTGGAGCTTCAAAACCGAAAAGATATTTTTTTCGGGGTCTTCGGGCACTTTGGGATGTGTTTCGGGTGTTGGAAATGACTCTGAGGCGGGAGAAGTCAAAATAGTCAAAATATAAGTTTAGGGGTGAAAAGTCGCAAATTTCTAATTCTAGCCGGATGATCTCGCAACCCCCCAATTTATAGGGTGCGAGACCGAGGATTAGTGGCCAAGAAGGATCCACGTAGTAGCTGCGAGGCTCGGATCTGAGGGGAGACGTGGCTCGTGCGAGCTTTGGACACGCGAAGGGCAGGTGGAGCGCATGCGGGGGGTCGGGTGCGAGGCTCGAAAGTGTGACACAGGGCGAGGCGCGTCGGTCTCCTATTGGACCTTGGCTTCGGACGAATCAGTGGCTTACACGAGGCGATGACTCACCAAGATCGAATACGTGGCGCGCCAGGAACAAGGGTGACGTGGCCATTTCCGAGCCACACATACGAAATTCCTCGAAAAATGTGTCCCGAACATCTAAAATCCATAACTTTCGCATACGGACTCCGTTTTTGACGTTCTTTATATGCACACGTAGGCGGGAATATATTCTACAACTTTTTTTTAAACTTCGTTGGCTAATTATGAATTTATTTTAATACTATTATTTTTAACAGACCGGGACAGGAAAATCAGTTAAAAATTCATAACTTCTTCATCCGACATCCGTTTTCGTCTGTCTTTTTACTGTTGTACCACTATTGACGAGACCTTTGATTCTCATTTAGGTTGTGTCAACTAAATGAAAGGCTATACTTTTGTGGTTTAGGCTAGGCATTCTTTTGTATAGAGCTTGGTAGGTTGATAGAGCAATAGTGTAGTGGTATGATGGTAGAACTGTCTGTGTGTTTGTGTGTGCAGCCACACACATTTGTGCGGCTACACATGTGTGTGCGGCCGCACATGCCATGTGCGGCCGTACATGTGTGTGCGGTTGCACTCATAGGTGTTGGTGTAGGGTGTATTTAAATGGCTGTGTCAGTCTTGTCAGGAACGTATGAACAGTGTGTGTGTGTGTGTGTGTGTGGCAGGGTGTACTTGACATTTATATGATATAAATGTGTGCATGCTTGCTTTGATTCTTCTTCTACTCCCTCTAACACTCTATTTGATTGCTGTTATCATATTGATTACTATTTTGGATCCATAGTTTGGGACTTACAATTGGTATGAGAGCCAATTCAGTATCAATTTGAAGCATTTTGGAGTGTGCGGTTGAGAAATTTTATCATTTCTATAGTAAAATTCATACTATTTAATCAAGGAACTGTTGTTAATCACTATTTTTGATAGTTTGAAATCAAAATTCATTCAAAAATCTGAGATTGTTGGGTGTGCGGTTGAGATTGTTGGGTGTATGGTTGAAACTGTTGGGTGTGCGGCTGTACTTTGAAGGTGTGCAGTTGTACTTTGAAAGTGTGCAGTTGGAATAGTTTGAAGGTGTGTGGTCAAGTGTGTGGTTAGGTGTGTGGTCAGGAGTGCGACCAATGTGTACGGTTGGAGTGTGCAGGGAGTGTGTGCGGTTGCAGTGTGCAGTTAGTGTGTGCGGTTAGGTGTGCTGTTGTAGTGTGCGGTTGCAGTATGTGTAGTTACAATCATTCAAATATTTAAACAAATGGATTCTCAAAGCATGTAGTTACAATCATTCAAGTCTTTAAACAAATGGGAACAACTTCTCGAATTCCCCAACTCTTAAATGCTGAAGGCTTTCTGGAATGGAAATACCGGATCAAGAAGTATATTAAAATGAAACACTTCAAGATTTGGTGTAGTATACTTAGGGGACCAATTCGAATTACTACTGTAGTGGATGACACAATTGTTGACAAACGGGTTGAAAATTATACTGATGAGGATTTCTAAAAGGTCAAGGAGCAAGAGAAAGCCCTTGCTACGCTTACAATGGCTTTATCTCCAGAAATCGCTCAAGGTTTCCGTGAGTATACATCTGCGAAAGCACTTTGGGAAGCATTAATAGAATTCTATGAGGGTAATGAGGATATGAAGTAGAGTCGTCAGGACATGCTTCGACAAAAGTTCAACATGTTCAACTGTGACAACCCGAAATTTCCATTTTGAACAAACCATATCAAGCCAATAGAGGTTAGAACAGTTTCAATGAAATTCTAGACATCGGGTATAAGTTTGGCAGTTTTTCAGGATTTACACTTAAGGAGATATCAGGAGAGTGGTTGCACTAGGGTTTTGTGCAACACTGTTATTCCAATACTCGGGGATATTAGAGTTCATTCCGAGAATAAAATATTTTCTGCCCAAAAATCTCAGGACTATATATAGAAATCTAAACCAAATAATTCATTAGTTACATTTCCAATTAGAGAAAAGCCAAATTCTCTCTCACGGATCTTCAGGTTTTATCCCAAATCGTGAGTACTTCAATCTATTTGTATTATATAGCTTAGATTGTAGTTAATAACATCAAAATAACGACAAAACAGCAAGATCTGTGAGTTTACTCCCCATGAACACCTTGGAGAGTAAACTCCTTTTCAAAAAGCCAAATGATGCCTAGTCCTTCCTTAAGCCATGAAACTAGTTTGGACTTGTACACTAACGAGTTTAGGGACAGAAAACAAACTCAAAGCAACAAGATTTGAGAGTTTACTCCCCAAGAACATCTTGGAGAGTAAACTCCATTTTAAGGGCCAAAAGTGTCCCAATGTCCCTCAAAGCCTTGGAAATGAACCTTGAGACTACCCATGACATGTTTAGACATCCAAAACAAATAGAATCAAGGGTTGAAAGTGAGTTCACGTCCAAGGAAGTTCTTGGGCCGTGAACTCCATTTTAGGGTGTCAAAATGCCCTAGATGCCACCCTTAAGCCAAGAGACTAGCATAGATTTTTACCTTGATGTGTCTAAGACCCAAAACAACCAAAATACCAACACCCACAAGTGTTTACGGCCGCAAACACATGACCAAATGGTCTATGGGCCGAAAACTCAAGTTAGGGGTGTTTTGGTGCCACAAACACTTCCTAAGGCTTAGGCATGAATTTAGAATGCTTCCTTATGACCTTTAAGACCCTCATAAAAATATTTGGACATGAGTTTATGGTTGTAAACTCATTTGGGCCGTGAACACCCCAAAAGTGCCAAAAGAAGTGGTCTTTCTCATCCTAAAATAAAGCTAATGTCCCTAAATCATTCCCTAGCTTTCATACTTGCACTAACCCATGAGTAACCATGAGTTTACGGCCGTAAACTCCCTTGGGTCGTGAACTCATGGTAGTAAACTCATGTGAGTGACTTTATACCTTCCTATGTTGAATCACATGTGATTCTAACACTTGGTCAAGGTATTACCTAGTCCCTGAAGGTGTTTCCTTTCATATAGATGTTATAAACACTATATTCATGTCAATATGTGTCATTATATGTCATTTAGGACTTATTGTGTCTCGGGACTTCATTCGTGGAACTTCTCATCCCTACACGCATACCCGCTAGAACCACTCACAACAGGTGAGTTCATACCCCTAATCAACGTTTTAAATGATTTTAAATGCTTTAATGGGGGGTGGGGGGGAATACAAGTAGAAAACAACATGTTATTAAATCATTTATATGTATTTTATAACTGTGTTTTAAATCAGCGGAGTTCACATACTACAAAATGTGATGCATGAAATGGTTTTAAATCTTAAAAATACTTTGTTATCAAATGTATTACTTTTGAAATGTTTATTAAATTGAAGCCAAGTCATTGTTAATTATTGTTCAAAACTCTTAGATGTCGTAAAAAACCATTTTTACCTTCTTGAACCAAACTATACTTATACGCATATGTTCATATATATGTTAGAGATTATAGTTTTCACCCTTCATTTAGTTTCCAACACTCTTGGGTAGTAAGAGTGTATAAACCTACTTGAACAACCAATTACCTTTCAGTTAACTATCATAGCGATAGTTAGAAGATATCAAACATTATTCCTATTACAAGGAATCACACAGGAGTCAGTTCATTCATGAGTCTATACCAGTACACTTACATATGCTTACATGATACATGAGTACATTTACCTAGGATTACATGATACATGAGTACGTTTACATAGATACATTTATCTGAATACGCTTACACGAATACCATACCTGAGTACTATTACATAGATACATTATCCTGTATTCACTTACCTGGATACTTGTACCTAGAGTTATTAGGAAGATTTATTCGCACCTTCTGTGTAAATTTTCCTGCCTATCCCTGTTCGATGGGCTGTCTAGACGAGACTAACCATTGCACAACCCAGTTGTTATCAACACTGGGTGATGAACATCTACGGATGTCTAAGGTTATCACTTATGTTAGGAATATTTATTCGTACCTTCTGTGTAAATTTTCCTGCCTATCCCTGTTCGATGGGATGTCTAGACGGGACTAACCATTCCGGAACCCAGTTGTTAGCAACACTGGGTGATGAACATCTACGGATGTCTAAGGTTATTACTTATAATAGGTGGATCGATATCGGAACTAACCATTCCTCCATCCTGCTGTTGCAACAAAGGATGAGATGAAAATCTTCGGATGATCATTAGGTTAACACTTGTATTAGGATTCGGCTACGGGACTAACCCTTCCTCCAACCTACTGCTGCTACAGAGGATAATTGGACAATCTTCGGATGTTCATTAGGTTATACATGTCGCTTACTGTGATGGCGTGTTAGTCCTGGTAACCAGGGATAACACTTACATGATTATATTTTTCCTATTTACTTTATTTTGTGATATATTCACATAAACGATGAGTTAGACTAAACACTTTTAGTACTAGTCAATAGAAAGGAAAAGCTATCATTTTACTTACAGAACATTTAAGTCTTGGTAAAAGACTATCATATCATTTTGCTATTTTACTTTATTTGGTGATACATTCACCTAAACAAAGAGTTAGACTAAGCACTTTTAGTACTAGTCAATAGAAAGGAAAAGCTATCATTTTACTTATAGAACATTTAAGTCTTGGTAGAAGACTATCATATCATTTTCCTATTTTACTTTATTTGGTGATACATTCACCTAAACAAAGAGTTAGACTAAGTACTTTTAGTACTAGTCAATAGAAAGGAAAAACTATCATTTTACTTACATTATCATAACAAAACATTCGGGTCTTGGTAGAAGACTACATTATCATAACAAAAAATTATGGTCTTGGTAGATGACTACATTTTCATAACAAAACATTCGGGTCTTGGTAGATGACTACATTTTCATAACAAAACATTCGGGTCTTGGTAGAAGACTACATCTCAAACTAATAGAAAATAAGGGATTTTCTAGGGCTTTTCATACTTACATCAACATTTTCATTTAAAGGTTTACATGACTTTTAAAATAGCTTTTAGTAAGGAAGACAATGACACTTAAATACTTATGAATTCACCAGCTTTAAAGCTAATACTCTCTTTCAAAATAACTTGTATTCTCAGGTCATCAGTAGACAGGTACGGTGGCCAGGTTTTGAGAAGACGGAGCAGACAAGTCTCGTCTTTTATTTTGATAGTATATTTTTGGTGTCTTATTACAATGAAAGAACACACATGTATTAAAACTTTACTTATAATGCAATGGATGGTGTTGTTGCTTGTTTACTATTTTACACTGTTGTGATACTGTACATGACATCCTCCACCCTGGAACGTTTCCGCCGTTCTTGGTTTTGGGGTGTGACATTAACTATGTCATGGGCGAAAATCTTGAAAACCAGCTCCAGAGGTTCATTACGCTCACCACAGAAATGATTTCTACAGGTGTTTCAGTAACACGATTAGAAATCAACAAGAAGTTATTAAACTCTCTTCCAAAATCCTGGGATATGAATGTCTCAGTGATCAAGAAAACAAAAGACTTAAACAGGCTGAGTCTGGCAAAGACTATGGCTATCATCAAGGCTTGTGATCTTGATGACAAGCAGAGGGAAATTAATCATGTTAATTCGTATTCCACTACAAATCTAGGGATACAAGCCACAAACAACAATTCTTTTTCAAGTTTCATTGTTGCGCAAGCTCCTCAAGTTACCCCAACTTTACAAGTTCCACAAGTTCAATCTTTCATGACTCATCAACCGATTCAACCTATATCCTATGTTCTTCCTTCCATGCAGCAAGTCCAAGTCCCTCAACCTCACATCACTTCTCAACAAGTTAATCCCAGTGTTGGCTCATCTAATGTTGTACCTCCTCAGTCTCATGGTTTCAGTTCTCAGATGTCAATCATGAAAGAAAAGGAAGAAAATATGGCTCTTGCCACGGGTTTGGTAAATTTCTACAACACTTTTGGCTGGAGAACTCTCTCCACAACTTTCGTTTGCCGACCTTGATCAGATTCATTCTGAAGATGTAGAAGAGATGGATATAATGTGGCAGATGGCCATGGTTGTGTTCAGGGCAAAGCAGTTTTCTATGAAAATTGGCAAAAATAACTTGAGTGTGAATTCCGACAAAAAGGTCGTATTCAACAAAGGCAAACTTCGCTGCTATAATTGCCATGAGCCAGGGCACTTTGCTAGGGAATGTCTAAAGCCGGACAGAAGGGAAAATGTTGATCGAACTGTGGTGCCACTTACCTATGTCCACAGCAACAACAAAGGATCTTCATCAACCAATCAATCTTGTAATCTTGCAATGGTGGCTCAATCATTTGATTGGGAAGATCAAATTCAGGACCTGAATATTTCAGGACCTGAAAATACCTATTTGGCCCAGATCGAGGATTGCAAAGAGAAAGAGGCAGAGATAGATCCCGAAGAAGATATGATCAACCTCCAGTTTGCTTTGATGGTGCAAACTACTTCTGAGCCATCTAAACCCGAGGTAAGTGAATCTGGTTGTTCTCCATCTTGTGCTAAAACTATAAAATTTTTGCGAGAATAAATAGAGTTAAACAAGAGAGAGAACGAGGACTTAAAATATGAGGGATACACACTTAGGAAAAACCAAAAGCCCTTAAAGACTCAACTAGAAAATAAAATAAAGGACTTTAGGAAATTATAAGAGGATTACAGCAACAAATGTGAGAACTATCACCATATCAAACGAAAATTTGAAGTTGTGACCACTAAACTTGATTCATTGAAAACACGTTTTGAAAATGCTAAATTTAATTTTAAAAAATTTGATGGGTCAAGTGAAACTTTTGCAAAAATGAATGAGGGACAAATGCACTGGAGATGATATTACTCATGGAAATCAGATAAAAGCTGGATTAGGATTTGAGAGTGTCCCCCCTCCCTTCAATCATAATTACACTGCTAATCCTTTGTCTCAAGAAGAAATTGACAGAGAACCTTACATGGTATATGGAAAGTCAGCTTCTGAGCAAATGATACAGTCAAATAATAAAATTCTGGATACTAACGTTTCAAATTTGAGTGCAAATAAGTCCATAGCTCAGGGGGAGCAAAGAGATGAAAAGTCTAATGTTCTTAAATCTAATAATGATGATGTGTCAAAGTTTGGTGTCAGTTTGTGTAATGAGTCTGCATTTTATTCAAATTTAAACAATTTTGTGTCTGGTGGTATTGTTTTTTCTGATGATAAGATTGCAACTGATAATGCGTTGTCTGAAAATGTATCTTTTTCTGATTCAAATGCTTCTACACCTTCCACATTTTCTTTAAAATCCTGTGATTGTTCTTGCAAATGTGAAAGTGTTAGAAATAACAACAAAAGAAAGAAATATGTCAAAAATAGTGTCAAAACCAATGATAATAAACAAATCTGTTTTAACTGTGGCACTGCTGGACACATTGCAAGAAACGGTTTAAACCAGATGTTTATATCTCACACATCAAAAAGAGGAGAGAATGAATTTCGGGGACTTGAACATAAATCAAAACGGTTTAAACCGGATGTTTATATCTCACACATCAAAAATCCCCCAGAATTCGTTCTCGGAATGGTGACTTGAACATAAATCCAAACAAGAAAATGGCAAATTTTCAAAAGAATAAAAAGGTTTTCATAAATATCCATAATCTTCCTGTCACATTCAATGACATCAGTCACGAAATTCCCTCTCGCATACAGCGTGATCATCCGATAGACAACATCATTGGCCAGCTGAACGACGGTGTTCGAACTAGAAGTCAAAGTGGAGACGTCAACACATGTATCTACTCTTGCTTTATTTCTCAAATAGAGCCCAAAAATGTCGACATGGCTTATAGTGAGCTCAGATGGGTTGATGCCATGCATGACGAGCTTAATCAATTCGAAAGGCTTGGGGTTTGGAAGTTGGTGGAGCACCCTAAAGGCAAGAAATCTCTCGACACTAGATGGGTGTTTCGGAACAAGAAAGATGATCCGGGTGTAATTGTTAGAAATAAGGTAAGATTGGTGGTTTGTGGGTTTAAACAAGTTGAGGGTCTTGATTATACAGAGGTTTTTGCTCCAGTTGCGCGCTTGGAGGCTATCCGTATCTTCCTCGCTTACGCTTATCACATGAACTTTACTGTATACAAAATGGACGTCAAGACAACTTTTTAATATGGCAAGGTGAAGGAGGAGATTTATGTTGACCAACCCCCTGGGTTTGTTAACTCCAAACTTCCTAATCAAGCTCCCAGATCATGGTATGCTACACTCACACAGCACTGCTCAACCATGGCTACTCACACAACACTATCGATCAAACCCTATTCATCAAGCATGTCGGTTCAGACCAGATTCTTGTCCAAATATACGTGGACGATATCATCTTCGGGTCGACAAGTACTCAACTTTGCAATGAATTCGAGGACGTCATGAAAAAGCGGTTCGAGATGAGTTCATTGGGGGAGATGACCACGTTTTTGGGGCTTCAGGTCAAACTGTGTTCAGCCGGGATCCCTATTCATCAAGCCAAATATATGGACGATATGCTCGAGAAGTTCGGGTTCAGAGACGCTAAAACTGCTTCGACGCCCATTGCGGAGAGACCTTTGCTAACTCCCAATCTTGAAGGCAAATCTGTAGATCACGCATACTATAGATCAATAATTGGATCGCTGATGTATCTGACTGCGAGTCGCCCAGACATTATGTTTGCGGTCTGTCAATGCGCGCGCTACCAGACTAATCCTAAACTGTCTCATCTTACTGTTGTTAAAAGAATTTTCCGGAATATCAAAGGAAGCCCAAAATTTGGTCTTTGGTATCCAAAAAATTCCGAATTTGACCTTTACGCTTTTGCAGACAGCAATTATGGTGGTTGCGAACTTGACAGGAAATTGACTTTAGGCGGATGTCAATTTCTTGGAGATAGGTTGGTGTCTTGGCAATGCAAGAAGCAGCATACTGTCTCGACCTCAACAGTAGAAGCAGAATATGTAGCTGTGTCTGCATGCTGTTCTCAATTCATATGGATCCAACATCAGCTGTTGGATTACGGTTTGAATTTTCATGAAACCCTTATATTCTGTGATTATGAGACTGCGATCCGAATTGCTAAAAATCCAGTCCAGCACTCAAAAACCAAGCACATCGACATCAAAATTCATTTTATTAGAGAATGTTATGAGCGCTCGCTCATTCAGCTAGAACAGGTTCACTCTGAAAATAATGTAGCAGATCTGTTCACCAAACCGTTTAACAAAGCTCGATTCGATGTGCTGGTCAATTTTTTAAAAATGATTCGCTTTGAGGATTAATTTTTGTTTAGGATAGTTTAAATTTGCGCATTTTATTTTTATTCTCTTCCATGCACAAATTTAGGGGGAGAAATAATCAAGAAATCCAAAAACATTAGAAAATTAAAAAAAAAAAAAACAAACAAAAATTAGAAAATAAAAAAAATCCAAAAAACATTAGAAAATAAAAAAAAAATCCAAAAACAATAGAAAATTAAAAATCCAAAAACAAAAATATTTTTGTGAAATGATGAGTTGGGAAGTGATATCAATAGGTGGTAACAGGCAATCTGGATCTGTGTAAAGTACCAAAGCTGAATTGTCTAGGCTTTGTGTTTGATGCGCTGGTAGGCACGAAGAATTTAATGGACTTGACTAGGCAAAGATGAACCTAAGAAATCAAATGACTTGACAAATCTTGACCTAGATAGATCCGTTTAGCCTGATAATATGACGCTCGGATAGGTTGAGCAGGGAGATATACATGAGAATCCACCAGTCACACTAAAGAACCCGTATCTAGAACTGTGGTTTTACTTTTCCTCGATGTACGAATTTTGTCCTTAATTCCGGTATTGACGGAGCGACTGGGGAATTCCGATAAAGTAGGTCTGTAGAAAATTATTTTCTTTCTTTCTTACTGTTAGTCATATGTTGTCTCCTTTACGTGATTGGAAGAGATCTGACCTGGTCTGCAACATATGCAAATCCATTTCTCTGCATATTATATCTATGAAAATCTTCTTATCTGTTAGCCATATGTTGTCTCCTTTGTGTGATTAAGAATCCGACCTGGTACACAGCATATGCAATCTTCTACTTCTCAATCCCTCTAAAAACTATAATTAATAATAATCTAAATCTATCCTCTCTATGAATAATAGTCTGCTCACCTAAAGTAAGGAGTATCTCAAAGGTTCTTGATTATTGGGGTATATCAGGAAGCGGGAAACATGATCTAGTACATCTAAAATTGAACAATTCTAGATTGTTTGTAGATCTCGCTGCTTAACTTAGGTGGACAACAATATCCTTGGTCATGGTCAGATGAATGGTCCTTAGGAAGTTTTATCAAGGAATATAGGATCAACTTGTCCTGTCACTTATAGCATGTCCAAAATTTGTCACAATTTTTCGTGTTTAAGTGGACCACAATACTGGCGATCGACCAGATTTATTCATGAACGGGAGGTACTGATAAATTGAAAAAGAATGCCTAACAACTTTGATCCCACATCACAAAAGGTTAATCAATTTTCAATTAGAGGATTAAAGTTAGTATTAGAATTGAATTTTTATTATTTTCCTTTATTTTGTGTCATCTTATTTTTATTTCAATGATGATCTCCCTTCAAGCATTGAACTCAATCTTGATAATGATGAATTAGGTCCATTTCTGGGGTTTGATAGCCGGTGCTTTTAAAAAGGTCAATGAAGTTTCTCCACCAGCAATAAAGACTGGGGAAGAAGTAAATGCTCTCAAAATTTTTCTCTCCTCTTCCAAGCCTATGGAGGTCTCTTCAGGTCAAAGAGATGTGATTTCATAGATTCCTTCCTCTGATTCAACTGTCTCTACTTCTGCTCCGCTTTTGAGTGAATCAACACAAAAACAAACCTCCCAATTCCCTTTGAAAGGAAGTCAATCTGATTCAAGACTGGGAGTTCCCTTTGTAAGCCAAGCACCACCAGTCTTATCCACTTCTACCACCACTACTCTCATTACTACCACTACTACAATCTCTATACCGCCTCTATAGTCAAAAGAAGGCCCAAGCATAATATTTGATGCCGATGGTTCATCCTTTATTCCAGAGTATTCTCCTACACGACCATCACTGGATGAAGCCTCGATCAGATTGGCCAGGAACCTTACTCAAAACAGTCTGACTTCTTCTTCCCGAGGTAAAGGGATATCTTTCGGGGAAAAACATTCAGGTGATGACAAGACTTCAGTGTCAATGCTTCGAGAATAAATTGGTATTCTCAAGCAAGAACTCATAGAGAAGAACATTCTACTGGAACAAAACACTTCTTATATAGAAGAACTCATAGAAAGAGATGAAATGAAGTCGAAACAGATTAAGGATCTACAAACAAATCTTGGTTCTATCATAGCTTTTTACTTCAGGTTGAAGAATATTCTGTATGATGCCTTCGGTGACAAGGTTAAAGCTTGGTTTCAACAGCCGCACGGAATTGAAGATCCTCTCATGGCTCCCACCCAATCTACTCATGATGACTTTCCAGTTGATCCACCTCCTCCTAGAACAACTACTGTTGTAAATCAGTATGAGAAAGAACCTGAAAACAGCAGAGCTCGCATCACAATCAACCAAGGGAAGAGAACCGTCACTGCCAACAAAAGTGAAGGATTACTATTTATGAAAAATTCAAATGAGAATCGCAAAGCTAAAGATCCTATGCTGAATGTGACAGATCTCAAAAAGCGAAAGTTTGGTGACGAGTATGGAGATCGATCCGGAATCCGAATGTGGGCTTTTGATCCTGAATCGAATATGTGGGTTGTAAAGAGGAATTATGGTGTTTCTGAGTACTACAAAAGTGTTCATGATTTTAACTCGTGGACTAAAGTGGATCTTGCTAAACTTTCAAGAGCCCTATTCCATAATCCTTCAGAAGATCCAAGCGCGTCAAACTTCAAAAGATTTCTTGACAGGCAGGTTAAGGACAACCTCTCTAGAATGAAAACTGCAAGAGCCTTTATATAGAAAAGATAAGGAAATTATGGATCCTGAATCAGGCGAATCTATGAAGATTATCCTATGGCCAGCAACGAAACAGCAGAAGGAAATTCCTATACCTCAACACTTTCGTGAGGGATACCTTGATAATATCGAATTCTGGGTGTACGATGATGAAACTTCCACTGCTGCCATAAAATTCAAGGATCGAGCACAAGTTTAAGGCTAATAAGTGCTAAGGATCTTCTAAGATTCAGAGAAAGAGATATCCCTACTCTGTCTCGTCACCAAATCATAGTTCGAAAGGATGTCATGGAGGCTGCTGCCAAAGAATATACTGGAATGGTCGCCACAATCATTAATGGGAGGCTTTGGATGGGATCCATGGGAAAGTCTGATCTAAAGCTGTTTGAAAAACCCTCTTATTGAATACCAAGTCAATGCTAGCCTCAAACCAAGGGGGAGATTGAAAGGCTATACTTTTGTGGTTTGGGCTAGGCATTCTTTTGTATAGAGCTTGGTAGGTTGATAGAGCAATAGTGTAGTGGTATGATGGTAGAACTGTCTG
Organism: Lactuca serriola; assembly: GCF_051521515.1. NCBI lineage: Eukaryota > Viridiplantae > Streptophyta > Magnoliopsida > Asterales > Asteraceae > Lactuca > Lactuca serriola. The sequence goes on along the minus strand of NC_136408.1, from coordinate 214,309,842 downwards.
TGTGTTTGTGTGTGCAGCCACACACGTGTGTGCGGCTACACACATGTGTGCGGCTGCACTCATAGGTGTTGGTGTGGGGTGTATTTAAATGGATGTGTCAGTCTTGTCTAGAACGTATGAACAGTGTATGTGTGTGACAGGGTGTACTTGACATTTATATGATATAAATGTGTGCATGCTTGCTTTGATTCTTCTTCTACTCCTTCTAACACTATATTTGATTGTTGTTATCTTATTGATTACTATTTTGGATCCATAGTTTGGGACTTACACCAAATATCGCTCGATCTTAAATTCAAGTTTTTAGCTGTCTACTGCTAAGCTAAAACTTAGAAAAATCATAACTTCCTCATACGAAGTCAGATTTGGGCGTTCTTTTAATGTACGCTCTCGGTTTAATGAACACTACGACTTTCATTTAGATTGCTAAGGCTAAAAAGAACTTTATCGTAAATTCACTTTTTACGCTTTCCGGTGCTGTGTCGGTTCTGTCGCGAAACTTCGACAGGTCATAACTTCTTCGTTATAACTCGGATTTCGGAGTTCTTTATATCTCCAGAATCCTTGTTTTGGCTACTACAACTTTCTTAAAAGATATCGGCTTTATATAATATTTATTTTCAATTCTTATTTTTATTATAAATTAATTAACTCGTAACAATTAAGCAAATAAGCAAATAATTCACATAATATTCACATAATTCCTCTTAATTACTTCAAAATGAGTTACAAAGGTTGACCTAGACTATTACATCGTTATTAATGCTTTAGCCCAGAAACACGGACGTTACACCCGTGAACTTGCAGATCCCACTGTAGCGCATACTACCCTAAGCCCACAACCAAACAAGGAACATGAGTCAAGGTCATTAACACTAGTCCTAAGTCCATTAAAGTATTTTTATACACAAATATTTATATGAACGTGATTTTGAAAGTACAAGAGTTTATAAGTAAATTGGTAAAAGAGTTTTGATATGAAGTTTAACAACATTTGGAAACCGTAAAAGTCATTTTTGTTTATAAGTAATCAATTGTATGAACAACGCAATTCTAATGTGTTACAACTTGTATTCTCCCACTAAAAAACATTTAAAACATGAAAAATGTTGATTGTCGGGGTATGAACTCACTTTTAGTGAGTCTTTCGAATGAGAGATCGATATAGGATGCTAAGTATGCCAAGTGAAACCTCGAGTACAAAGGGATCCTATTAAGCATATAATGGCACATATATATATATATATATATATATATATATATATATATATATATATATATATATATATATATATATGTAATTAGTATATATAACAACTAATCTTGTAAGGGACAACCTTATGTATTAGTAAACACTTAAAATAAAGTGTTGCAATCACATGTGACTGAATGGAGTTTACGACCACACAAGGATGTGTTCATGGTCAAGGGTGTTTACGAACATAGAAGAGTTTACGGCCAAGAACACATGATGTGTTCACGACCCAAACTTGATTCTATGAGGTGTTTGTGATCCTATCTGGGGATGTTTTCATGTGTTTCTAACGGGTTTGGATACTCACGAGGTCATAATAAAAGTCTTAAATTAAATGACCAAATCCAAAATGTTAACGGAAAAATTGAATTACAAATGGTATTACTGACAGAAATGGGTTACCGTGACGGAATAAATTACGGGTTGTCATAGATGTGTTCACGGTCAAGGGTGTTTACGACCATAGAAGAGTTTACGGCCAAGAACACATGATGTGTTCACGACCCAAACTTGATTCTATGAAGTGTTTGAGATCCTATATGGGGTTTAAGAAGGGTTTACGGCCAAGGAAGGAGGGTTCACGGCCGTATCAAGATCTTCTGAAGGGTTCACGGCCACAAGAAGGGTTTACGGCCGTGAACTCTTGAAGATCATGAAAAATATGCTTGATTCAAGGCTGTAAATTAAGTGATTCTAATGGGTAACAAGTATATGGAAAGGATACTTACTTAATGGGAGTCTTGAAGGTGTTTCGGCCCTAAGAACAAGTATGTGTTCTTGGTGAAAAGATGATGATTTGCAGGTCTACACCAAAAGTGTTGAATCCATGGATAAAATCAAATAGCATCCCATGAATAAGAAGATATCAAGTAATAATGGAAGAAATACTTACTTATAAGTTGTGTGTCATCTTATTCCAACTTATGGGCTTTGATAATGGATGCTGGGACAGGGTTTTCAAGCCAAGTTTATGAACTGTCTCCTTTCTTCTTACACAAGGTATAGACTATTGAGTGATAAATGATGTGTTTGAAAAAAAAGCACTTATTTGATAATATTGATGGATGTTACAAGAATGGATTATGGAACAATGGGAGAAGAACTACTGTATCAGTTCCATTGTTGGTGCTAACAATGGAAGCTCTCTGGTGGTTATGTCAAAAGGTATGTTGAGCTTTTATTCTAAGATTAGTATGCATAACGCAAGCATTGTGTATTGTGTATTATGTATTGTGTATTGTGTATTGTGTATTTTGTATTTTGTATTCTTATTTTATGAAGTTTTAGGGACACAGTACTCTCAACAGTGTTACAAACTTAACGACTCGTTCCCTTTCAAGTGGATAAACAAGAAATGGAGAGAAGGTTTTCATGTGACATCCATGGCAACTGCGGGTACCCGCTGAGGTGTTGTCATGTCCCGTAATGCTAGCTTTAGTGATCAGTTAGGTAGCATAACATATAAATAAGCCGATATTCAAAAATTCATAACTTTCTCATACGAACTCCGTTTTTGACGTTCTTTATATCATCGTGTAGGTAAAAACAAGGTCTAACACTTTCATTTAGACTCCATCGGCTAATTCTCTACCGATCTTAAATTTAACCGTAAGAGGAGTTTAGGTTGTTTAATGACCGCGAAGAATTCGTAACTCCTTCACATGGACGTCGTTTTCGTCTGTCTTTTTACCGTTGAGTTCCTATTAATGAGATCTTCAACTCTCATTTAGGTCATGTAAGCCAAAAACCGCTCAAACTAAAATTCGAGTTTTGGGTCGTACATTGCTAAGCCAAACCTTAGAAAAATCATAACTTCCTCATACGAAGTCAGATTTGGGCGTTCTTCTTATGGACACTCTCAGGTTAACATATTATACGACTTTCATTTAGATCACTAAGGCTGAAAGCCGCTCTATCATAAATTCACTATTTACATCTTCCCGGTGCTGCGCTAGTTCCGTCGCGAAACTTCGACGGGTCATAACTTCTTCGTTATAACTCGGATTTCGGCGCTCTTTATATGTACGGAACCCTTGAGACATATTCTACAACTTGGTTAACATTATTTATTCTAAATAATATTTTGTCGAAAATTCGTTTTCGACCCCTAATATCTCTAAATTGACTAGCCCGGATCTACGAGCGTTACAATTATCTCCCCCTTCGTATGATTACGTCCCAGAATCATCAACGAAATAGGACTCACATGATGACTCCATACGTTATCTCTTCATCCTAAGTAATAACTGTAACTTTCATGTTTCTTCGAACGAGTATTTAACTCTAAGACTTCCTGACTGCAGGCGGTGCCCGATCTTGGACCCGTTCTCTATCTCATGATAGACTTCCAAACATGATCTTCATGTCGCGATCTCGATCTTTATTGGAGACTCCTTCTTTAACAAACTTGAGATAAGTTTCTTCCTTCGATTATCATAATAGACCGATGGGTCATGTTCTAATGACCTCTCATTATATGATGCATCGCTTGGACTCATGTATTTTAGAGTCAGATTCCCGAACAGACTATACCTTCCATCATGGTCTAACCACATCTTAATAGGTAGCATTTCTAGCTACAAGCAACTTTTCGCAATACCTCTATTGATCGCTATTTATTTCAATCTTCCGTCTTAAGTCAGATGCTACATCGAACTTGATTGTCTGAAACCACATAACATACTCAACATAGTCAGACTCAATTTGATATGACCACTAGGGTCGGAATAACAATCATCTTCTTAGTCATTACCGAAACGATGGTAATGACATACTTGAATAAAACAGAATGAATTACTAGCTTCTTGGTAACCTTGCGACTTTCCCTAATCCAAGCGTGAGTCATGTGCTTCTGGTAGTATATGCATTTACTACCTTTCACACCTACTCATACTCGTCCCAAGTATTGTCTCGCAGTTTTCCAAGTCACCATTAAAGAAAATCACATAACAGTTTAACACACCCGATAACAAAACGAAGATTTTATTATTTCTTGAAAATATTACATAGGTGTTCATGTTCAACTTATAATATGCCTCTAATAGGCTATACCACGTGGTACTATCAACACGAATACTTCATAGATCCTTATTCATGATCCCTTTCATTGCCATCTGCTTCGTCAAGGATCATATGGAACACTCATGCCTTTGGTTTTGGTGGAATATTGGGCCTTGACGCCTCTTTCTTCTTTGGGAAATCCTTAGCAACATGCCCTTCTTCACGACATTCATAACACACCCTTTTGCTGGCGGTGCACTCGTTGGCATAATGCCCGGTCTTCCCACACTTGTAGCAGGTCACCTCCTCGTTACATTTCCCGAAGTGCTTATTCTTGCACTTCTCGCACCACTTTGCTTCATTTCCTACTCCGAACTTTGTTGAAACAGAATTGATCTTCTTATTGGGTTTAGCAGACCCTTCAAACTTCCTCTTCTCACCAACCTCAACCTTGCTGGCGGCTCTTCCCTTGATCATATCCTCCACAAATTTAGCAGACCAAATAGTTGCCTCCAGAGTAGGTGCCTGACGCACTGGCACCGCGTACTCCCATGGAAGTCCCTTTGCATATTTGTCGATTTTCGTCAGTTCATCTGGGACAAGATGCAAGGCAAAATCCATCTTCTCTGTGAATTTGTTGGTTTATTTATCAATTGACATGCTTCTTTTCTTCAAGGTCAGGAACTAGTTCTCTAGCTCGAGCAGGTTTTGGGCTGAGCAGTACTTGCATTTGAACTGCACCAAAAACTCTGCCTATGTCAGTTGCAGGGGCTCATCGGGGCTCAGAGCCTTCCCTATGGTATTCCACCAGTACACAACACCTCCTCTAAACTGACGTACTGCAAAAGGTGACCTGTAACTTACCTCTGCAACCATACGTCATGAAAGCTAACTCCATCTCCGAGATCCAATCCATAACTCCGATTGGATCTTCCTTTCCAGTGAAAGTCGATGGCTTGCAAGTCAGAAAATCCTTGTACTTGCATCCATTGCTCTAGACTCCGTCATCTTGATTGTTCCTCTTAATTACTAGTGGATCAGCTTGACCAACGATCTCATTGTAGTTACCTTTTTCTGACTGCCTGTCATTCAGCTCGGGCTCTACGATTGGTATCGTAGCTTCCTCGTGATTTTGTTGGAGTAAACGCCTGGTTTCCTCCATTTGGCGATCCAACCTCATCTAGATCACTGCATGCACTCCGACCATCGTCATTGGTGTTGGGTTTTGAGCATTCTAACACTACTAAGTGTACATCCAACCCTAAATACCTTGGATCTATGTTTTCTCTATTATACATGCAAATATGAACTTTCCAACGTATTCATCCTAACTAGCATAATAACATAGATTAAAATGAATATATCAAGTTAGAATTACATACCACTTTGATGTAGAATGTCTTCATGAAGCTTGAGTGCCTAGTGCCCCAAGTGTGACACCTCAAATGGTTTACACAACATCAAATACACATGGAATGACTTGAGAGAACTTCACACTTCATGAAATCGGTTAGCCCTTTCTATTATCCATAGTGGCCGATTTTCTCCAAGAATAAGATCGTTATATAGTTAGGGTTACACCATGTAAACCCTAATTGTCATGGCATTTCATTTCCATGATCCATGGGTATAAATACACCATGGAGCATCCATGGAGCATCTTAAGGGTTTTAGCCCAACTTGACAATCCATGGAGCATCAGCCCACTATATAAGTATCGATGATTTACACAATCAACCCATATATTTAATTAGTCTTCTTTTGATCACTTAATTAATCCTAGATTAATTCTTGATCAATACTAATTAAATAATCTTATTAATATATTAGAACTTATAATATATTCACCAACCTTAAGTGTTATTTCTCTCATTTTAGTCTATCCAAATGCATGATGCCATGCAACCCAAATGGACCATGCCGGGTCGGGTCAAGTCTCACCAATTATAGTTATGGACTTTGACATTAATCCAACAGTCTCCCACTTGGATAAGTCTAAAAATATTATTGCGTATGAATTCAAGAACCGACTGGCAATCGTAGCTCTCAAAAGCTTCTGTCGAACTCTGACCTTGCCGATGAACTCTGACCTTTGTCAATGACTTGTCCATTAGATAAGGGATCATATATTCCTTCATTCTAGATATCATATGGACTAAGACATGGATTATAATCATTCTCTCTGTCCATTTGTTGTTTCCCGATTTCCAATTTATGACGACTGACTAATTGAACAAATCAAATCAGTCGTGGCTCGGCTGAGCACTTCCATTTGTAGTCATCAAATCATTGACGGGGCCATAGATATCACTTTTATCCCGAAGGTAAAAGGAATGGATAAACTTCGACTCATATTGCTTGTTCTACTACTTGTTGAATCATACACAAAGGCACGTTTTATAACATCGAGTTACTGAATGCGTTTTCGTGCAATCAATGTTCAACCAACTCATAGTAACAACTCATATCTCTAGTTTTGAAGAATATAAGATATTATCGTCTCATGATCGCTCGTGATAAAATCCATGAAGTGATTCCAATGAGCGCGGGTTGAATCCAATACTCAGAACTTATGAGCACTCATGAGTGTTGTAGCCTTTTGTCCAACATCTTAGACCTCTACAAGCCAACCCATGACAGTCTTAATTCATATCTACTGCCAACATATGACAGACTGTGGATGGTTTGAATAACTTAGTCATCCAGAACAATGAGCTAGTTATTCTGGAAGTTAAAACATGCAATGTGAAACACAATAATAATTGAATCCAATATGGTATCAAAACCTATGAACATAAATAAAACACCTTTTATTTATCACCATATGATTACACATTATTCATTGTATACTGTTTCAGCTATCAACTTTATTCTTGAATTTAAAACAATAGTTGTCCCATACTCCAAGCATGTACACTATGTTTTCTAAACACTAGTCATGCCATACACCAAGTATGCATACTATGTTTGTCTATGATCTTTACTTTGTGAAATAGATCAATTGAACTTAACTCCAATGATCCTCTTTTCACAGTCCTAAATCCTTACTACAAATGCAAGAATTCCAAATTCATGCCCTTTACTGAAATCTGTTAGATTCAAAACTTATATGCATTGATCCTCTTGTAATGATTATGCACAAAGTCAGAAAGACTTGACAACAACCATTACAGAGCATTCCAAAGGAGATCAGCTCCTTGGAAACATCCTTCTTGCATTAAGTTTCCTAATCTTACATAGATTGAATAATTTCTAACTTTGAAACATTTCCATATTCCATTTTGACTATCACTTCTAAACAAGAGTTGCCTCCTTACAAATTATGTCAATATGGTCCATCCAGAATTAACACTATACTTCCAATTGTCCTTGAGCAACCAATATTTGGTAAACCTTAGATTGTCCTCAACAATTGCTTAATCATTTTAGTCATATGCAATTCTAGACCTTTTCCCTTCTTAATTCCCCAGGCATTTGGAAAATTTTAGAAAGGATGAATATAGCACATGTAATCGATCCTATATCTGAAGCATATGTGACACGATTCATGATGTCTCACATAAAGACTAAACCAGTCTTTTGCTATAACATTTCCATTTCTATTTGCCAAGTTCTCATAATTAAAATTATGAAAAGGGATTCTGTAATCATAATCGAATTTTAGAATGCAAATAATGGACCCATATACAGAATTTCCTTATGTTGAGCCATTCCAACATGAAATTCATATATATATATATATATATATATATATATATATATATATATATATATATATATATATATATATATATATATATATCCTTGACTAAATACGATTAAAACCTCAATCTAAGCTTTTAGATTTGAGATGAAGTATAATTTCCTCTCCCTTAATTATAGCAAAACAACTTTTTCCCAATTGAGACCTTTTGTTTTCTATAATTAACATTGTGAACTTGCAATACTTATCATAATTACCATGCTCCCACTAACATGATGATTACTAGCATAACACTTATGCTCCTACTAGCTTTGATATGTACTCAGAAATCAGCTGGACTTCTAGAAATCAATACTTTATTGACTTTCTTACCAAAGTTCAGATTTCTGATACTAGATTGCTTTGATAAAACTTTATCATCATCATACACCTTATCTTATATAGCTCACAGGTGTGTCTAAACAATTTTAAGAACTATGAAAAGGGATGCCGTAATCATAGTCTCGATTGTTTAGACATTTGCCACTTCTCACAAGTCCATGTTAGTGTGTCGGTTAACCACACACGCTCCACTAATGACTTTGAGAATGCAAATATCATACTTGCTATCTAGCTAAAATCTACTTAGTGAAAGTGTTTCCTCATCATCATTTTCATGAATCGGAGAGAAACCTTATGACACTTATATTTAATGGAGTATGTGTTCTTATCCATGTGAATTGTCAAAACCATAGTCACAAGACAAGGACAATGACAAATCCAAACTCATATGGACTAAACTCAATCTTAATTTATTGCCATCTGGTAGCTCAAGGGCCTGCCATTGCTTCCAAGTTGTTGTGCAACCAATTGAGAACTCTAAGAACTCATATGCAAAGCCAACTTTAATTAGAATGGGCACAGAATATGTCAACACGATGGGTTATAAACCTCAAGTCGTGTGCTAGTGAAGAACTTCAGGTTTTATTCTTTATTAGTTCTTGAGACTTTCAAGACCTTTAAGACTCCCACTGTCCTCTTGACATATAAGACTTTCTTGTCAAATAGTGTGGATTCTAGTCAAGACAAACACTTCACATAATTGACCTTAGTTAGTCTTTGTTTTATCCAAAACATCACAACTTATCAATTTCAAATGTACAAGAGTAGAAAACTTTTACTCTTACATTTGACATGTGTTTTAAACCTTCTTTAAGACATGTCACTCAAGTTACATTCTTACAGTATAACTCTAAGAATTGTTTTTGGAACGAAGTATGAATCATCTTCTTGATTTAACCACTTCAACAATCCATAGCTCCTCTTCTTAGCTATCAGAATGCACTTAGAGGTTGAATTGTGATAAGGTCTCTAAATCATTAAGATGATCATATAACACGATACTAAAGTGCTCTCCCATCTTTTTAGATTTGAGAAACTTTAATCCTTCTGCCTAATTTGATTCTTCTTATTCGCTCTGCCATACATTGGAACCTTTTCCAATGTCTTAGAATTACGCTTAAGCTTGTAAGTATAACCATATTTACTAAGCTTAAGTAAACTATGATGAATAATCTTATCGATCTTTTGTGGTGGACTTGACCAGTGCACAATAATGTGTACTCGATCCCTTAGTTCTTCACTTGACTCACACATCCATGTGAACAAGTAGTTAGTCTTAATTTTTCCAATGCTTGAAAGTTCTCATTCATCATGCTATACAAATTGCATGATTCCAAGTTCCGGTCCAATTGAAACTTGGGTGATGAGAATCTTTTCTTATTTGGTAAATTTAGACATTACCACAAATGAGAGAATCAAATTCACTTTCCAATATTGTTATAAGTGGAATATTATAAGCAACAATTTTCCATAAACGCCATTGTAAGGATACATAAAATAAATAAAATAAAAAATTTCCTTTTATTTTAAAACTTTGCGGAAAAACTTATCCTTACAATCCATATGAAAACTTGTTGTTATCTATTCCTAAGTAATATCTCATAACTCCTACGAAGTAGCTCAAGAATCCGGTCTTCAAACTATGCGATAGAAATCCATCTACGCGATCAGATTCAACATATTCTTTCTTTAACTTCCTTCACTTTTCTTTGATTCTTAAAACATCAACATGTGACCCAATCGCATCATGTATCAAGAATCTCAAAATAGAAACTGAGCAGAGTTAGATAGTTGACTTTACTTGAAGTAGAGTCAAACTTATTGACTTTAACATCCTTAGGTAAAATTTGTAGTTTCGCAACTAATGCCCTTTTCTTTGGCAATGGACCCTTGATAATGAGACTATCTCAGACTTAGCCTGTCTCTTTACCATTTGGTCAACCGAGTTGACTATGGCCGATCCCTTTCTATTGGGAAGAGAGAGCTTTACTGGATATCCAATGTCATCATTGTCAATGTCCATAAAGTTTTAGGAAGTCGATCTTAGCAAATAGATAAGATCATTAAGGGTCTTCTCATAGTTTGTTTCATAGGAGTCCCAAAGGAACTCACTATGTGACATAGAAAGTGATTTGAACCAGCAACTTTCTCAAGACTTTGACACCCAACTCTCCCGGCTTGTCAATATGTGACTACATCTCCAAGATGTGAACACATAGACCTTTACTTGCTAATAGGGCTTGCGTGACCTTAAATTTTTCAAGAACTTGTGGGTTATGGGGAATAATTGGAGGAGGTGAAAGAAGTATGATTTCCATGGGACATCATCTTCATTTAGGAAAGCTTGTTTCAAGAGATTTGGGAAGATCATAAATGTCTAAACAAAACATCTTTTTGGGAGATATTCAAGATAGTTAATTTAAAGTCCTTAATATAACACCCAATATGAAATATTAAGGCTAGGACCCAACACAATACTTTTATAACTTGGAAGAGGGATGTCGTAATCCAAGCTATAAGATATTTGAATGTAGGTGAATGATGATTCACCAATTTCCACCAAGATAAACGAAATGTATTATTAGGTTTTAATTGGATTTGAAACTCCTATATCTTTTGAGCTTCATTGAACTGTTCAATGGCATGTTTCAATCTCGAGTGTGCCCTTCAAGTTTTGTGACTGGGATGCCGAGGATCACAAAACAAGGTGTGAAGTAACCATGCAAATATACTGGGTACCCTTAATATTTACCCCTTAATCGATGTGCCGGTAAACCACACATGCTCCACCGATACAATGATAAATATTAAGTTACCCTTTGCCTACCTTGTTAAGTCCAGGTTAGTGTGCCGGTTAACCACACACGCTCCACTACCGACTTAAGCAAAGCGCAAAGTGTAATTTCTTGGATTAGCACCTTATTCACTTTTTCCTAAGTAACTAAGATTGGGTATTTATAAAAGGTTTAGTTACTTAGTATTTATCATTAATACTTTTAATGAAGGGAGAATTATAGTCCTTGTCCTATCCGTTCGGCTAATGACCCTCCACCAGTCAAGGAAGCGGTGGGTGAGAGTGGACACCCATTAAACTGCCATTCTATAGGCAGTAACCTTATACCCCCCTTATAGACCGGCTTCGTGAATGAGGCCTACTAATGGTAAGACTGACTTTACTCTTATACATATATATATATATATATATATATATATATATATATATATATATATATATATATTATTAACTTATAATATTATAAAGTATAAGGGTTGAATCTTAACTTTTAAAATTATAAGGGCTAACTTGGAATTAAAGTATTCATAAGTGAAAATTTTTAAAATTCCAAAACTTGAGGGTAAGTTTTGAAACTATTCAAAACTAATTAATCCATAACTTATGAGTTTAAAGTAGTTTTAATTAAAAGACTCTTCAAGTTCCATAACTTGAGGACAAGTTATGGAAGACTTTAAACTAATAAAAGAATGCAACTTTTCTTTATTTTGTAACTTATAAAACTAATTAAGGTTACACATTTTATTACTTAATGAAGTGTCTCTTAAACCTCCATAACTTGAGGACAAGACTGTTCATTTTTCGTAACCATTGCCAACTTTTATGAGTTTTATGAGACTTAAATGTGACCTTTCATGTAACTTGAGGACAAGTTACACAAACACATTTTAGAATCATCTCTTAGATTAAAATGAATTGAAAACCACATAATCAATTAACTTATCTATTAATCTAAGCAACTCATATGAACAAAGATAATTCACATCAAACTTTTTCATGTAATTAACATAACTTTTAAACTAATACAAAACATGAATCTATTGACAATTATCTTTGAAATTGGATTAGCATGAACATTACCACATCAAAAACAAGTTTATAAGGTCAAAAACAGCTTAGGGTAATGTTCCTAGTCCAAATCCAGCGAAAACAGCAAACAGCAAGCTGTCAGCACCCAAAACTCATCGAGTTCATGCCCAACATGAAGAACTCGTCGAGTTTTTGGCATAAACTCGTCGAGTTTTATGTTCTGGACAGATTCAACTTTGAAAAAACACATTTGCATCAAATATTAGAGAAAGCAAGCCTAGGCTCTAATACCACTATTGGGTTTTGAGCATTCTAACACTCCTAAGTGTACATGCAACCCTAAATACCTTGGATCTATGTTTTCTCTATTACACATGCAAATATGAACTTTCCAAGGTATTCATCCTAACTAGCATAATAACATTGATTCAAATGAATATATCAAGTTAGAATTACATACCTCTTTGATGTAGAATGTCTTCATGAAGCTTGAGTGCCTAGTGCCCCAAGTATGACACCTCAAATGGTTCACACAACATCAAATACACATGGAATGACTTGAGAGAACTTCACACTTCATGAAATCGGCTAGCACTTTCTATTATCCATAGTGGCGGATTTTCTCCAAGAATAATATAATTATATAGTTTGGGTTACACCATGTAAACCCTAATTGTCATGGCCTTTCATTTCCATGATCCATGAGTACAAATACACCATGGAGCATCCATGAAGCATCTTATGGGTTTTAGCCCAACTTGACAATCCATGGAGCATTAGCCCACTATATAAGTATGGATGATTTACACAATCAACCCATATATTTAATTAGTCTTCTTTTGATCACTTAATTAATCCTAGATTAATTCTTGATCAATACTAATTAAATAATCCTATTAATATATTAGAATTTATAATATATTAACAACCGTTAAGTGTTATTTCTCTCATTTTAGTCTATCCAAATGCATGATGCCGTGCAATCCAAATGGACCATGCCGGGTCGGGTCAAGTCTCACCAGTTATAGTTATGGACTTAGACATTAATCCAACAATTGGCTCAAGAGGGGCTACCACAACTGGTATTTGCTCAATTACTGGAGGTTGGTTTCTGTCTCCATTCACATTCCCGACTCCGCTGCGGGTTCTCGTCATTTTGATCTTTACACCGAATAGGGTGAATTTAGATCTTTACTTAGGATAGACGTTTAAATCATCATTATTCCTCCGAAACGTTTATATGCTAGTTCTAATATCGTAGTCTTACGTTTAGAATCCTAAACACGTAAGGTTTCTAGATCCGGTTGGCAATAGACCATAGATCCGAACAAATAACAGCATATAAGGCACAAAGCATTTAGCATATAAAAGCATTTTTCGGCATAATTCCTAAAATAAGCTAGTGCTCACATGTCACAATCATCGCTTAGCATTCTAAGTTTAAGTATAGAAATCCTACAAATTCCTAGTTCACGTAAATTAATGCTCTGATACCAACCGTGACATCCCCATTTTCACGGCTAGAAAAGACCGATTGTGTTTATGCTTTATAAAAGTCGGAGTACCTCTTTTAATAAAAATGTTGCGGAAGTTGTTCCCAGTAAAACATGATAAATACGTTATCAAGGCATTTCCAAAGAAAAATATTTTTATTCATTTTAAAACATTTGGGATGTCATCGTCAATACATAAACATAAACATAAACAGAACTTACATTTATTATCACTAGTAATTTATATCTCCTTAATCTCTTAGTGTAATGTGACTTCATATCAACACTGATGATATAAATAAACTGAGTGGGTTAGGTTAGGAAACCTGGTGAGTACATAGGGTTTTCAACCCTCAATAAATAAGTTTATTAACTTTATCAAACCAAACAAATTCGATTACACGTTCCCGTTATCCTTACTTTACGTCCCAAAAACATCTAACACAAGGGACCTAGTCTAAGGACTTTCATCGGGGTGACAACACATGCTTAAGGGGTTCTGCAACAATTCATGTCAAATAAGGCAACCATGTGGGGGATGGAGTACTGCTGGTAAACACACAGTTCAAATAAACACCTACATGTTGCGAGCCTGCTAGCGTTCCACTGGACTGTCTAGAATAGTCCGTGGTCGTCATCTATACTCCGCTTGATGACTGGATCATCAATAACATCTATAACAAGGCCTCTCATTATTTTATTTGGTCACACAACAACTATTACATCTACCCATGTTTTACCCAACACATTTTGTAGATATAAAATACATATACAGTTTAAATCATTTAAAACATGTATAAAATCGTTCATCCAACATAGATAGCAAGTATACAAATAATATGCACACAAAACATGTAATTTATAAAAAAAATACTTCATATCTATGTGTAAGATAAAAGTAACTATGCACTCACCTGATAAACTGCTGATTCTGAATTCAGACAGCGCTTCGTTACTTCTTAAAACAATTTCCTTCGACAAAAACATAGTATCATTACCACTAGGGTTTAGTTTAATATTTATTGAGACTAATTAATAGTCTATCTATTATTATTACTATTATATAAGCGTTAAAAAATACTTATATAACCCATAATAATAGCCCAAGTACTTATTATAAGTTCCTAATAACGTTACTATATTAAAACATAAGCTATACTAAAGATAGCGTAGGTATAGCTCACTTACAACGGGTTTTCTTGGAAACCGGGCTTCGCTGGAGCAGCGTTTCCGAGCCGAAAGGCTCTTCTTCTCAGGGCCATCGGGCACTCTGGGGCTTCTGCCTTGTGCTAGGGGGGGTTTCCTAAGCTTTTCGGGGGGTTTCGGGGCATAGAGAGAGAGAGTATAGAGAGAGGAATGAAGGGTTAAGGTGTGAAGAATGAAGGAGAGGGGGGTCTCTATTTATAGGAGGCTGAAGAGTCTCCCATGTCGTGGCCATTTGATGCCCACGTCGTGGCCAATTGCGTACAGCCACGCACAGTCTGGTGCTGACACGTGGCATCGCATATAGGGTGGAAATCAGTTGATTTTCAAAAATTCATAACTTTCGTATATGAACTTCGTTTTCGACGTTCATTATATCTACGCGTAGGTAAAAACAAGATCTACAACTTTTATTTAGACTCCGTCGGCTAATTCTCGACCGATTTTAAATTTAACAGTAGGAGGAGTTTAGGCTGTTAAATGACCGTGAAGATTTCGTAACTCCTTCACACGGACTCCGTTTTCATCTATCTTTTTACCGTTGTGTTCCTATTAATGAGATCTTCAACACTCATTTAGGTCGTGTAAGCAAAAAACCACTTGAACTAAAATTCGAGTTTCGGGTTGTATACTTCTAAGCCAAGTCTTAGAAAAATCATAACTTCCTTATACGACGTCAGATTTGGACGTTTTTTTTATGGACACTCTCAGGTTAACATATTATACGACATTCATTTAGATCACTAAGGTTAAAGGTCGCTCTATCATAAATTCACTATTTACGTCTTCCCGGTGCCGTGCCGGTTCCGTCCCGAAACTTCGACGGGTCATAACTTCTTCGTTATAACTCGGATTTCGACGTTTTTTATATGTACGGAACCCTTGAGAAATATTCTATAACTTGGTAAAGATTATTTATTCTAAATAATCTTTTGTAGAAAATTCGTTTTCGACCTATATTATCTCTAAATTGACTAGCCCGAATCTACGGGAGTTACATTAATCATATAGAATTTACATACATTGTTGAAAGTGATATCCCACTCAATATTGGTCGTCCAATCATATAAGTCGATTTTGACACGTCTTTTAGACATATTGATTATGCTTTGGATGCACCTACTACTACAATTCCTTCAACTACAATTTTCACCGATGCTCCATCCTTATTTTTTGAGGGATTGCATATGAGTCTTAGTCATGGAACATAACAGTTGAGTGAGAGCTACATCATCGTTTCGAGGGAGATCATGTTCTTGAAGAAGTTTTTCTAACATTCCAAAACGAAATCACATATCCTTTTATTCTAACTACAAATCCAGACATGGATGATAACAAGAATTTAGATCCAAAAATCACCAGTTCACAGAAAGAGTCATTTGCAGACTGTTCACATGCCGATCCGCAACCACTAGAAGACATCTCTAGAATTCATCAAAATCAAACAACTGACGAACCTTTAAAATAAAAATTGAAAGAGATTTTCCAAAACTTCATATTTGGATAAAACATAATCCACACAACCAAATCATTAGTAATCCAGATATTGGTTTATAAAATCGATCCGGAAAAGGTATCTAACAATAATGCCATGCAACCTTAGCTCACAAAAGGTCACACAACTCCCAACTTCCATGTGTTGAGGACAAAAAAGGCTCATCATGTTTTATTTGGATACAAATATATTGTTTTAGGATAAAAATCATTATCTATTAAACATCTAACATTCTCTCAGTTAAAAAAAATATACTAAAACACTAAAATTTCATTTTTTTCTCTATAAATAAAGTATGATATTGATATACTTCATATCTCATCTCAACTTTTAATTTCTAAGCCATTTTGATTTCTTCAATAAGATGGATCCAAATTTCGTTTTAAATCTTGATGATTCTCAAGATTATCAGAACTTTCAAAGCTATGAAACCTCATAGTTTTTGCATATCCAAATCAATTCCCTATCACTGAAAATTTTCAAACCTTGCAAAACACTAGAGAAAACCCAAGAGGTGATAAACAGGATGCTGATGAAGATATCGTTGTAATGTCAGCATATTGTATCGTTAGTAAAGATCAGCATCATGGAAAAAAAAACATCAATATGGGCATGATTGAATGAGCTATATGATGCAAATCTAACGGAAAACCTATGAAATCTTGGTAACATGAACATAGCTCAAATGAAAGGTCGTTGTAAACTACATAATGAAAGTGCCAAAAAATGGTTTGGTGTTTACCAAGAAACATATAAAGAAAAAAGAAATTACTACCTAAACTTTTTTTATTTAGTCCAACTCCGCAAAGCGGGGTTCTTCCCTAGTATGGTAAGAAATTAGAAATTCACCTATGGTTATAGGTACGCTTGAACATTGTGTTATGACAAGAGTTCTCCCTTTCAAGAGTTCCCCCTTTCAAAAATCAAAATACTTTATTTTTTGCTATTATTATGTTGTTCACAATTAAGAAGTTATTAATTTCTGTCAAACGTATTAATATTTTAAACAGATAGTAAATAAATTTATTTTGAAATTTACGTGATAAAATTTCATTTATTTATTGTTTATGTATAATAACAAACATTTTTTAAATTGGTTCAAGTCAAGAAAATTTAAATATTATTATTTTTTTTAGTTATCATTTAAATATTACAAAAGAATATTAATTTCGAACGGTTAAAAGAATTTAAAACCCACGAATATCATTATGAGTACTACTAAAATGATATTCTTACAACTAAAAGCAAACTGTGAATAAAAAACAAAATAAATTAAATGTAATGCACATAAAATTTTATATTTTCACCATATTAAATGAAAAGAATTATTGTTTAATATATATATATATATATATATATATATATATATATATATATATATATATATATATATATATATATATATATATAAGGTTCTGCATAATATTTTTTTCCATTTAAAAAATGTAATATTTAAAATTAATCTATAGAAAACATTATAAGTAACTTAATTTGTGTTATCGTAATTAATTTATGAAAGTCTAAAATATGTTTTTTCATGTTACTTCTATAGAAACCATTATTCGATGAATTCATGTTTGATGCATTTTCAATCATTAGTAGTTCATTCTCAATATTTGTTCGTACTAAATATGCTGCCGGCTTTTATTTACTTTATTTTATACAATTTTAATTTTCTTTTAAACCGCATAATACAACATATATTTTCTAATAAAACTTGAATCCATGTAATTTGATAATGTCACTAGCTATGGTTAGTATTATTTATGACTTTTATGTTTCAGTTTCAACTTTTTACAAGATATATATTCATGTTTAGTTTTTCATTGAAAATTATATTTTAAATAAATTATCATAGTAATGTAATTGTAATTTTAGTTTAAAACATATGCTTCTTTTTAATCCAAAGTAGCAATGTTTTTATTTAAATGGAAAGAAAACATTTTTTTTAAACCCCGATCAACTAAAGGTTAAAATATGTGAGACTCGAGCATAAAAACATTTTATTTTTATTTTAACGCAAAATATAAAATATGAGAACTTAACACGTAAAAGCAGTTCAATACACAAAACAGTAAAAAGTTCATAGTGTCAAATAATAAATTGTTTTCGTAGTCATTTCTAATAATAAATTGTTTTCGTAGTCATTTCCAATTTCTACTTTTTTTTTTCTTTTTAAACTAACAACATTTTGTTACTAATTAACCCAAATAATACGTTAAAACTAACAAATCATCTGTTGAAACTTTTTTACCGAATTAACTATTTGACGTTGTTGATCGTATGCATACCCTATTAGTGGTATCCGTGTTTTTATATAATAATAATAATAATAATAATAATAATAACAAGGGTCGGTTCTGAGGATTTTAGAGCCCGGGACAAGCTGAGAAAAAAAAAGGCCAGTAGACCCTAACGTGTAAAGAATTATTTCAATCCAAAGATGATCCTCAAAACTTAATTTGCTCAACCTTAGATGAAATCAAATTAATATACATAACAAAAAGGACAAGCTGAACTTGAAATTATAAAAAGTTAATAATTTGATGCCAAATTTTTGATAAACCTTCTTTGATCTTTTTTAAAGAAGCTAATAACACTGCAACCACTGCATCCAACAAATCTTACAAATCATTCAAATTTTCAACAAAAAATTAAAAAATGGGAAAAACTCAAAAAGAAGAATGTTAGTGTAAATATTTTTATATCTCTTAAAAGAGAAGACATACTTTTTCATTCCATTAATGTAGTAAATGTGCATATAGATGGCTTATTGGTGTTTTTGTAAATAAAAGAAGAATGTTAGTATAAATATCTTTTATGCTTGACATGCTTTTCTGTTTTCTTGTTTATTGTTCATTATGAACTGTGATTTTCAGATAACATCAACAGAACCTTCAAAGCAATTCATATATTAAGAGTTTTTAATGAGCAATTAGTATAACACCTTTTCATGTAGATCTGTCGAGAGGCTTGAACAAAAGAGATAAAAGCTTCTGGACTTTTGAGATGTTGAGCTTTGAAATCGAACAAGATGGATCTATGTGGAGAAATTAGGGTTTAAAGGAACAAGAGCAAATGTAATTCCCGCTGGATAATGAATATACCTTAAAAAAGTTGGCACCCTTAAAAAAATGGGCCCTGTGCATATTCCCATCTGGCCCTCCCTTATAACCGGCCATGACAAGTAAAGAGGCCTCAGCTACGCCGCTTTTAGGGTATTACGGGAAAAATTGGCAAACTTTAAAAAATATGTGCTGAAATTGTAAATCACCATAAATAAGGGAGAAAGTCGACAGCCCCTAAAATTAGATGTCAAAATGTACAACAAAAAGAATGGACATTGCTGGAGAAAATTCAAAAATATTGTGACAATAATGTTAAAGTTGCCAAAGTTGGGAAAATATGGTGACAAAATTCAAAAAAATGTTTTTTTTTTCTTTTTTATATCAAAATGTAAAAGTTTTTAGTTCAATGACAAAAAGTGTCAAATTCATAAAAGATTTGTGGCAAAAACATCAAAAATGTAAAATTTTTTACTGTAAGGACTAAAAGTGTCAAACTCACTAAATATTTGTGGCAAAAAAGGAGAAAAATTCAATCAAAACACAAAAATATAAAAGTTTTGAATTTAAGGGCAAAAAATGTTAAATACACAAAAGATTTATGGTAAAAACCTAAAGCCCAAAACCAATGCTATTCCTAACTTTCATTTCTTTATTATATAATAATAATAATAACAATAATAATAATTAATGGTAAGGTTTATCAAAATTATTTGATATAATTTTCATCTTCCTTCTTTTATACAACCAAACCTCCCAACACAAACCCCACCATACCAACTTTTGATAAATCATTCCCTAAATCCAATATGGCATTGCCCTTTAAAGTGAAGTAAAAGATTTCCTACGACACCTGCTCATTATTTCAGGTTGTTAAGATTTCGTTCTTTTTGACAGGAGATTTTAAAGCTTCTCATTTAAATCAAGATCGACTCTGATATAAAGCCCACTAATTTGAATAGCTTAATTCTCTGAAGATCACGTTTAAGAAATAGAACAGTTCCAATGAATACGAGTACAAATATTATTAGATTTATCAAATGTGTCACAGTCGGAGATGGAGCAGTAGGAAAAACTTGCTTGCTTGTTTCTTATACCAGCAACACCTTTCCATCGGTAGGCTTTATCTCTATTTTCATCATTCTAGTACTATATGTTGTTTAAATGTTTTTTTTTTTTTAATAAATGCAACATATGAAATTTTTGTTCAACAACTTAACTACATTTCTTTTAAAAGTTAAATCCGAAACAATTTATCAAACAAATAACATGAAATGCAATGGGCTTGCTCCGTTGCTGCTAATACCGGATTCTCTAATGTGGTCGGGTTAGTATTAGTTTATAAAATATAAATTAAATGCAGTTTATGTATTCCATACTTGCTTTTTTGATTGTTGGTTACCATGTTATTTCATTTGGAAAAAGAAATTAATTCTATTTGTTTGTGTCTTTTTTTTTTTTCTTTTTTTTTTCTTTATGATCAAAGGATTATGTTCCTACGATCTTTGACAACTTCAGTGCTAATGTGGTGGTTAATGGAAGTACGGTAAACCTTGCCTTGTGGGATACTGCTGGTAATACGATCAAACTTCCAAAATTCTTTCTCATTGTATTTATTTTAAATAAAATCTTTAATATTTGAAAAAAAAAACATAAGCAAAATGTAAGAGGATATTTTAATTTCTCTATAAGAAATATCAATCACCAAAATAGCCAATCAAATCGCATATGACATTTTCACCTGCGATTTTGCACGCTCGGATTGGCTATCAACATCATTAACTAAATTTTTGGCTAATTTTTAGAAAGGGATTAATGATTTTCGTCTGAATTTATATTATTCTCTTAATATTAATATTATCAATCTTAAAAAGAGTAAATTACATGAATGGTCCCTGTGGTTTACGGTAATTTATACGTTTGGTTCATAACTTCTTTTTTTAACTCAGCTGGTCCCTACTATTTATTTTTGTTACGCGTTTGGTCCATGTTTTACTTAAAAAGACTATTTTTCCCTTAATTTGTTAATTTATTTAAATAAACACACCTCCAATCCCAGCTGTCACCTTATCTTACCTACCCCACCATTTTTCTCTATTTAAATAATATTCTTTTTAGTTAAGACAAGGATCAAGTGCGTAACATAAACAAACAGTAGGGACCAAACACAAAACATAAACAAATAGTAGGGACCTTCTGAGTTAAAAAAATAAGTTAGGGACCAAACATGCAAATTAACTCAAACCATAGGGACCATTCGTGTAATTTACTCTTTTTTAAATAAGTCGTTCCTCCCATTCACATAAAAGTAGAAAAAATTACATATACAAATGGATTATTTCTAATTTCATGCATTGCAAGATTGAATCAAACAGGACAAGAGGATTACAACAGATTAAGGCCACTTAGTTACAGAGGAGCAGATGTTTTTCTCTTGGCATTCTCTCTTATTAACAAAGCAAGTTATGACAACATCTACAGGAAGGTTCATCGCATTTGCATCTTTTTAAATTTCTAAAAATGAAAATTCAATAACCCATTTATTTTCTAATTCTTTTACATTGTATTTTGTTACTATATCGATCAGTGGATCTTGGAGCTCAGGCATTATGCTCCATCTGTGCCTGTAGTCCTTGTGGGAACTAAGCTTGGTAAGTTACATTCATCGAGATTCACCCATGTAGAATTGTTCGCATGATCCTTTCTAATCATTTCATGTAGTTCTCTATTTTTCTAGCATGCATATCAATCTACAAACTCTTATAAAATTATGAGTAAATTACTGAAATCGTCCCTATGGTCAGATTAAAATTGCATGTTTGGTTCCTAACTTTTATTTTACAATCGGATTGTCCTTATGGTTTGATTTTGTTGTGTTTTTCGTCCATATGATTTGGTCAAAATTGCACATTTGGTCCCCAACTTTATGTATGCAAGAGACGAAAAACGCAACAAAATCAAACCATAGGGACGATCTGAGTGCAAAAAAAAAGTTAAGGACTAAACGTGAAATCTTGACCAAACCATAGAGACGATTTCATTAATTTACTCTAAAATTATACTGCAGACTTACGAGAAGATATGGACTACTTGAGAAATCACCCTAATGCAACTCCAGTTACAATATCTGAGGTACAAAAACCTTAATTTATTATACTGCAAAGAAATAAATGTTAAACTAATGTCTTGCAATACTGGGGATCTATATGAATTGTGCGATTCTTAAAGTTGTTAAATACTTCAGGGAGAAGAACTCAAAAATATGATTGGTGCAGTTGCTTATGTTGAATGTAGTTCCAAGACCCAAAAGGTATAAGTGAATTTCACTTTCATGTTTTAACAACCTTTTTGATTTCATTTTTCCATAAAGGGAGAAGAACTCAAACGGTTTGTTCATGGAGTAATATATTAGTGTAAAAGAGTAGGGTTATTATGCATTTTATTGATTATGCCATGATTTTCAAAATTGTTTTTTTTTATCACTAATTTCATCACCAACTTGAGATATCAATTTTACGTAAAAAAGTATATATTTATAAAGGGCATAATTGTGATGTTGGTGGCATAATGTTTGGGTTCTACTATGCCACAACTCTATGGCCTTGTTCTGACTTCTATATTGCATTTGCTTCAGAACGTAAAGGCTGTGTTTGACACAGCGATTAGGGTTGGGTTGAGGCCACCAAAAAAGATAAAGAGAAGGCAACAGAAGCGAAGGCAATGCATATTTCTATAAGCAGTGTTGCTAGTTACAGCATCTAGTTTATTTTTAAACATTGTTGTATCTTCTACTAAAAGTTAATAAGATCTTACAAATATTCTTAAGATACTAAACGTTCATGTTGTTGGAGTTTTTGATCAAAATGTTGTTTTTTATAAAAAAAAAATTACAATATAGGTATAGTTTTAAAAGTATTTACCAAATAGATGTAGTTTTAAAATTTATATTTATAAAAAAATATAGTTTTTTTTAACTATTGTTACTGTTTTTTAATAACTTTCTTTTTTATTTATTTTTAGCTTTTTGCTAATAATGTTTATCAATTTATTTTTACAATCAACAATTTATTTTAGGAATAATGATTTGAAAGGGTAACATATTTTAGTTTTTTGTCACATTTGGTTAATAAATTAATTTTCGTTCTTTGTTAACCTTTGAACTTATCAAAACGTATATATTAAACCAGTATAACCAGTAATAGTGAATTTTGTCAGTTTCCGACGTTGCTTTTGGCCAAACATGAGTTTTCCGTTCTTCTCAGGTCGAACTTGATTTTGCAGCATTATTTCCTCCGGATGCGATTTCACTACTAGAAAACTAAGTAATTGTGACAACCGTCAACTTCCGGTCAAGTCAAAGTCAAATAAAGTCAACAAGTCAAACCGGTTAACTCAATTAACCCTGATATATTAGGGTTTACATTATGTTTACTATTACACAACACCCTATCTTAATGCAAAGTATCACTTTGAGTCTTCACGCGTTTAGAAAATCTAAACCCTAATCAGGGTAAGTGATGGAACTACTCGATAAAACATTATTACATACCCTTTGGGGACGTATAACACTAATAACGAGGCTTAATGGGGTTTACAAACCAAGCATTACGAAGCTAAACACTCGTAAAGGTCACAAACAAAGTCTCTCTCAATCTCTCTCGCCCTATCTCTCTCTCCCAAATCTCTCTCAAATCTTTTTTTAATCTCTCTCACAACCTCTCTCAACTTTTTATAATTACTCAGGGCATCCCGACCCTTACTTTAGTCAAAAACCGCTCGATACTAAAAGTTTATTTGAAAAACAGCCCTTAAGGACCGAAGCCTCTTATGGACCGAAACCTCGCCTGCGAGACTTCTCGGACCGAGACTACTATCAGTTCTCATGGACCCAAACCATGCCTCTGGCCTTGGATTTTCGCAGAATTGCTTCTTTCTTCCCGGTTTTCGAGTACTTTCGCGTTTTAAGCCCGTTTTTTATTATTTTAACGTAGGATTTTCACCCAAACTCATATTTTCACATATAAGACCCTATAGATTCATATTTTAATCATATTTTGGGGGAAATCTTTATCTAAGAATAATATCTATTGTGTAAGATATTAATTTGGAGTGTTGACTTTTCCATAAAGTAATGACACAAGCTATCTCCCATACCCACTCTATGACAACCCCCAGTCACTATTCATCTGTAGCTAGTCAACTATTTGTCCTCTCACAATCTTCTCCAGCAAGTTATCTTGATCAAAGGCTGGAAAATCCTTATATCTCCTCCCACCTTCTTCACTCTTTCACCAATAAGCAAACACATCACACTCTCATTTTCACTCTCTCAAACTCGAGATTTCAAGGACTAATCTCAAGATATTCATCTACTTTTGGTAAGTATCTTCATCCTACTCTTAGGTATTCTACACTCCTTCACTTAAATCGTGGATCTCTCATACAAATATCATACCCCCACATTTTCTTTTTTTCTTCAAGTTTTAGGGGGGAATACAAGTTAAAAAACCAAAAACCTAACTAAACTCAAACATCAGCTTTCAACAGGAAAGTTTAGTTCCATTCACGGACTGTTTTGACCAACTTAAACTTGAATTCTTTCAAAATTGTTTTATATGCAAATTTTCAAGTTCATACCTTTAAAATGACTACTTGAACATGTTCATACGATGTTTCTACAATATATGGTGATTTTTACAAAACTGTCTATCACTGTAGCTATGAATTAAGACCAGTCTGTGAATATGAACATTTTCACACAATTTAAGACTTCTAAGAATCATAATAAAAATTATGAACAAACTAGACGCATTTACCAAACTCTCAGAATTTACGGATTCAGTTGTTGACTTCGTATGCTTTTTATGTGATTTTTCTAAAACAGTACATAAAAGTTAAAAAACTAGTTAAACAGCTTACAACTTTTATAACACTTTGTAACATGTTGAGCAAAATGTTTATCCTTGATGACTTCATATTTTACATGTGTTTCCTGTTGGGTTACATTTAAATAACCGAAATTACTCACTGAATTGTAAGAGTCCTTTTTCATTACAAACATACAAGATGAAAAATAAGAAGTATAGTTATGTTTTGCTAAACTACTACTTACACAGAAAAGGTTTTACTCTCAATACAAACGGGTTTTCATTTACCACATGATAAACTATAATAGGTATAGTTTATGGATTTCACAATTACAAACTTATTACAAAAAAGGGAATTTCAATTCCACCACATAAATGGTTTTACATGCAAAGTACACGTAAACTCGTTATCGTAAATTGTGAGACTAGTCTTCATTGTACTCTTAGAGTACGAGTTAAAATGTCTGTTAGTTATAACCAGAGTCTCTTGTAGGGAGAGCGTGATAATTGTGTATAGATCTATATTGTGATTGACAACCCACACCCATTGCTGATTATAACAGCCCGACCAGCCAGTCGGGGTGACAAATGTCATATCTATTTCGATGCCTGAAGAATGTCACGTGAAGGTCATCTCTGTCATAGTATGGTTATAGCGACTCAGATAAGGAGATAACGACACACATATAGTTTACGGGAATTTCTGCTTTAAAAAGGGGTTTTATCTATTTACAACTGTATACATCGTTACAAGTACTAAAATAACATGCATATGTTCGGTCTTGGGATTTAAGACTACATAAAATTTTATAAGGAAAATATTGGATTTTTCTTGGGTATACATTACATTTACAAAAAAGGATTTTCAAACTTGGTGGTAACTAGGCTTTTTAAACAGAACATACAATTCATGCTGGTAGAAACCAGAATTTTCAAACAGAACATACAATTCATCCTGGTAGAAACCAGGGTTTTCAAACACTTCATTCAAAAGCTTATCAACTCATCAGCTTAATTGTTGACACTTTTTCGAAACTACTTGTATTCTCAAGAAATCAGTAAAACAAGTAACCCACACCTTTTGAGGATGGGATGCTAAGGCGTCAAACATTTCATTTTGTCATCATAGTGTAATTGATTTTGAAATATGTAAACTCATACTATGGTGTAACTTTTTCAATTATATTTATGATGGTTGTATTTACTTTGCGTACTATTATACTTGTTGTTATGATACTACACATGAAGTCCTCCACCCCCGGACGTTTCCGGCATCCTTGGTTCGGGAGTGTGACAGATTGGTATCAGAGCATTGTTTATAATGAACTAAGTATATCGAACCACATAAGATATACAAACTATGAATGCATTGGGACCAAAAGTCTCTAATTAAACATTTTCGAGTAACTATACTTTTAGAATTGAAATAGTAACTTGTTAAAAAGTGTGAGTACATGCATACATGCTAGTATAGTGTTATATCTAGGACAATACAAAATTAAAATGTGGAGTTGGACATTACGAGTAGACCTTGGGATATGTAATCTGGCTTGGGAAAAATATAACATGATCAACTATATTTAATCCGAGGTATGATTAGTTTATGTCGGGGAATGGTCGTAGTGAGCAACAAACCTAAAAGCTTCCCATATAAGAAAACCATTTAGAACCAAACGTAAAATTTAAAATACTGTAGGAGTATTTTCTGGTACTATAACTTATGTGAGAACGAAACAGAACCTTACTAGTAGATTTATAATTACCGAGTATATACCTTAAGGTTATACATAATTGATATTTTATAGACCTAGAAATGGGTGATATTCACTCTACTTCCTTTTCCTTGTTTGGATGTGGTCTTAGAGTAGGATCACTCATTCAGAGGCCTATTCAATCTTAAGATATATGCGACCTGTATATACTGTGTGATTATAGGAAGACTCGGTAAGGGTCACCCACAAGATAAAAATTTGTTTTAGTTAATCCCATAGATTTTTTAGCCACCCCCCATTCTCGCAAAGAAAACATAGATAGGCATAGCCACTCCACCACAACAACCAATAGAGGGGTCAAGAAAGAACGAGAAGAGATTCGTGAAGAGGATTATGGGAAGGGATCATCTTTAGTGTAAGACACCGGAGTAAATGTTACTGAGCCTTACCATAGCAAGATCAGACATAAGAAACTCGCTCGGACATTCGGGGTCCGACCCTCCATGGCGAAATAATGGAGAAAAGTAACAAAGTCTAAAGCAGGATATAGCAAAGATTCAACACATCTACAAAGGACATGAACACCTTAGGAATGGGCGAAGAAAACAAATCTCTACAGTTGAACCTAGGATAATCACATCATGAACGTAAAACAGGTAGACCAACTCCCTGGATACGCGAAGAGATCGAGCACTGTATGCATCACACTAATAATTAATAAACTAATACAACCTAGTGAGTTAGTAACTGCACTACTCACACTATGTGTTAGACTTATATTGTCTTTCATGACAAATAGTAACAAATCCTTCAATTCACAGATGTTCATAAGAAGGTAACTACTACAAATTCATAAGTATGTTTTTCATAGACCTCTGTTATGAATCATTTTCAGAATACTATAAAAGTCGGAACATGATACGCTCAGAACTAAGATAACTTAGTTAGAAAACTCACGATGGATAAGCCCTTATTAAAGACTCATTATCATCTCACCTTTTTAATCATCATGGTTGAAAGGTGCCTTTTTCGTGGACATATAAGGTGCGATCATACCAACACTAATGCACCAGATCCCATCAGAACTACACAGTTAAGCGTGAATGGACAAGAATAGTACTAAGATGGACAAACTTAACAGTCGTACGAAACCTACTTCTACCTACTACTATAACTCCATCTCAAGAATGATAGCAGAAATAGTGAGAATAGCACAACAAAGTGACAAATTTATATATGTGTATATATATGGTAAGAATATCACTAATAATGACCATCATTACTCATGAGATCATTTCTCGCCATACGACAGGATTATTTCATCACCAGGAGGTAACCAACCAACAAGCAAGGCACCAATCCTACAGATAGACTATGCTACTTTTCAAGTTGCGGTCACGGCAGCCGTGTCAGCAGTCATGGTGCAACTCAATGCTAATAACACCAGCGGAGAAGGAGGCAGTGCCGACAATACTAACCGCAGTAACAATCAAGGACACCAGTGGGTATCTACCAATGAAGACGCCTCAGACCATAAACCTAAGAGCAAGAAACAAAAGTTTTGTGACAAAACAAAGTGCATTCTATCTCAAAATCTCGCTAAAAGACAACAATATGTGGCTGCCCCTACAATTACAACAACAATCACGACACGTGCTTCGGCCTCTGCCACTACACCTGTCACTCAAGCACTAGCCAAATGATATATTGGAACACTTCGAAAGTGTAACAAGTGTAACTACCAACACAATGGGGTTTTTCGGGTGTTGCACTATAAAAACTGCAACAAGAATGGGCATACTACCCATTTCTGCAAAACCCAGACCTATCACATCGCTTCAATCACCAATACCGGTGTAAGAACAACATGCTACCTATGCGGTGAAATGGGACACCTCAAGAGGGACTGTCTAACTGAGAGAAATGACGGAGAAGCAGGAGGAGTGTGACAACTGGACCAGCAGAGGCTACAGGGAACCTTATTAGGACTTTTAGGATCGTTTCAAAAATAAGAATAATTATGTACTATACGTTCGTATGATTATGGTATGTTTGCTAAAAATTACCGTCTTTCAAAAAGTAGTTAAAAATACTCTCTTGTTCAATCAAATTGAAACACTTATATATGAACTTAGAATCTTTACAGGTGAGCTGTGATGACTTGGTGTATATATCTGGGTTAATTATAATTAAAATACTATAGACTTAAAGCGAATAATTCCATCCTAATTCCTGTTCCATGTCTAGTAGTGGGGTTAGGGTAGAGCCACTCACTCGACGATTTCATCAATGCCAAGTTACATACGACTTGCATATATCGAGCGATCTTAGAGAGATCTGTCGGGGATCATAATATAAAGTATCAGTACTAGGTATCAGAACACACTTATTACTAGTACTAGATGTTGTGGTATGAATCATTTGCAGTAACAATAAAGTCAATCAAAACGGAACACACTGACAAGAAACATAGGATGCACTATCACTCTAACGAATATCTCTTAGAAATACAACTTAACACATGTGTGATCAAGAAAATTCGATGTCGTCATTCGATATGGATTGGTTTGGGTCATCACCTTATCAATTGCATATGTTACGAGAAGACCCTCTACCTAACAAGCTGAATATTGAAACCCTCATCTCTTATAACCACAAATCTGACTCTGACCCTCGGGTCATCCTTAGATATGAAACCCCGAAGCACTCACTGGAGGTGTATTATACCTTCCGAAACCTTTTCAAAGTACTCCCAGTAGACCCTTTGAGAGCATCATTCATATAGTAGGCCAGGATCAAGCACGGAGACTTGGAACGAATATGGTTAGCCTATCACTACTATGTGTATACACGAGAACTGTATATTATTAAGATTCTATGAACATTGGATTAGTGTTCCTGCCCTATTTCCTGTTCCTACTCTGGTTGTGGACTCGGGGAAGTGTCACCATCCAACTAGCTTACCAATCTTAATTATGTACGACCTGTATGTACGATGTAATGACAAATGGACCAGGTATGAATCCTACCCGAACTTCGAGAAAAAGCTACCTGGTAAAGACCCACCCGAACGACAATCGAGGACGAAAAATTCACTTAAGGGAGAAGAAAGAAACCGTATTCTGAAGACAAAGACAGACCCTGTGTAGAGCTCTGATTTTATCATTACCAAGAAAGAACTGAAGACTTTGTAGCCTACAGCGACTCATGCAACCAGGGCCTGGGATACAGGTTAATGCAACGAGGAAAGGTTATCGTCTACACTTCAAGATGGCTAAGGACGTACAGGGTCGACTAGGTCACTCATGACCTTGAATTTGGAGCAATAGTAGTCACCCTAGAGACCTTGAGGCACAATCTCTACGTCATGAAATGTAAAATCGTCACCGATCATAAGAACCTAGAAGGCAAGAGCGACAGGGCACGTTATCCCATGAACCGGATCTAGACACCAAAGTTGGTAGATCCAGAGACGTTGTCACAAACAAAGCACGCAAAACTCTCTACTTCGTTCATCCAGGCTCAGACAAGAGGTATCTGGACCTCAAAGGATGATATCGGCGGCTGAATAGGAAAGTTGAAATCGCTACATATATGGGCAAGTACCTGACTTGTGCCAAGATCAAGGTAGAACAAAAGAAGCCTTCAAGTATTCTACAACAATCTGTGACACCCGAAAAGAAGTGTGAGTGGACAATCATGGACTTCATAACCAAGTTACCGCACACTTCCTACCAGTCAAAGAAATCAACAAGATGGAGAAATTGACTAGAACATACATCAAAGAGATTGTACAACTGCAAGGTGTGTTAATATTCAATATCTCTGATGGAGATAGTAGATTCATTTCGCGATTCTGGCAGTCCTTACAGGGACTAGGCTAGACAAGAGTACAGACTACCACCTACGAACCGACGGGTAAAGTGAAAGAACTGTTCAAACCTTGGAAGATATGCCAAGATCTTGTGTGATTGACAGTAAAAGTGTGTGATGCCCACTTACCAATCATTGAATTTTCATACAACATAAGTTACCGCCATGACATCAAGGTTGCTCCATTTGAAGCTCTCTATAGCTACAAGTGCAGACCACCTCTGTGCTAGGCTGAATTGGGTGACATGCAGCTAACTAAGGGACAAGTCCCTAACAGCACCCCCACTGGCCCAGAGATCATAAGAGAAACCATGGAGAAGATTATCCAAATCCGAGGGCAACTAAAGACTTCCAGAGATAGACAAAAGTGTTATGCGGACAACCAACGAAAGCCTTTGAGATTCCAGGTTGGAGATCGAGTGCTTTTAAAAGTATCGCCCTGGAAAGGCATGATACGTTTCGGTAAATGTAAGAAATTGAATACAAGATATATCGGGCCGTACAAGATCCTCGATAGGATGGGCCCGGTAGCATACAAATTTCGATTTCCGCAAGAACTCAAAAATGTACACCCTACCTTCCATGTGCCCAACTTAAAGAACTGTTTTTCCAACAAGACACTTATTATCCTTCTTGACGAGATTGAAATCAAAGAGAGTCTCCATTTCGTGGAAGAACCCGTAGAAATCATGGACCGAGAAATCAAATGAACGAAACAAAGTCGCAATCCCATTGTAAAGGTTCAATGGAACGCCAACCAAGGACCCGAGTTCACCTGGGAACGCAAAGATCAGATGAAACAAAAAAAATACGTGCATCATTTCCCTAACTCTTGAAGTCCCGGTCAAAGTGCTAATTTCGGGACGAAATTCCTTCTAACGGGGGGATGATGTGACAACCGTCTACTTCTAGTCAAATAAAGTCAACAAGTCAAACCGGTTAACTCAATTAACCCTTGTATATTAGGGTTTAAATTATGTTTGCTATTGCACAACACCTTATCTTAATGCAAATTATCACTTTGAGTCTTCACGTGTTCATAAAATCTAAACCCTAATTAGGGTAAGTGACGGAACTACTTGATAAAACGTTATTACATACCCTCCGGGGACGTATAACACTCATAACGAGGCTTAATAGGGTTTAAAAACCATGCATTACGAAGCTAAACACTCGCAAAGGTCACAAACAAAGTCTCTCTCAATCTCTCTCACCCTATCTCTCTCTCTCTCCCAAATCTCTCCTAAATCTCTCTCAAATCTCTCCCAAATCTATCACACCCAAAAACCGGAACAACAGAAATGTTCGGGGGTGGAGGACGTCATGTATAATATCACAACACAACATAATAGTAAACAAGCAAACAACATAATCCATTGCATTAATAATATAATTTAATACAAGTGATTTATGTATAGTTTATAAGACACCAAAAATGTAAATCAAAATAAAAGATGAGTCTTGAACACACTCCATCTTCTCAAAGGCTGGCATCGGTACCTTTCTACTAATGACCTGAGAATACAAGTTATTTTGAAAGAGTTTATTAGCTTTAAAGCTAGTGAGTTCATAAGTATTTTAGTGTCATTGTTTGAATTAAATGTTTGTAACAGTGTTTGAAGTATGACTTTGTAAATGTTGTAGTAAAAGTTTGTAAATGTTGTAGTAAAAGTATATGAATGTTTGTAAATCTTTGTAAATGTTTGTAACCCCTAGATATTCCTATATTTTCTACTAAAAGTAGCCTTCTACCAAGGCCCGACTGTTTTTTATGTTTCGTTTCTTGTAAAAGTGTGTAATTTTCCCAAGTGTAACTATCATTAACAAAATATAGTTTATACATTATCATTTATGTGAAGTGATCACAAAGTGAATGCAAAAGGGAAAATAATGTAGTACTGTAGTGTTGTATTATAGTAACTACTACTGTACTAACTACCTTAAACCGGATTTTTATCAAGGTATAATGTGATTTGATTGTACCATACTATTGACTATAAACACGACGATAAAAGACGTCGAAAGTAATGACATTTGGCACCCGAAGACCTGCAGGTCGTACTGTAGCTATCAGCAAGGTGTAGGATAGTCAATCCAGTATAGATCTATATGCAAATTCACGCTCTCCCTCCAGGAGATTCTGGCTACAAATTGGGTCATGGCAGTGATGACATGCCCCGAAACAGTGGTGCACATTTATGTTATAGTATACTTGTATATGTATTGTCTGTACAAGATGTATTGTATGTTCTCTTTATCTAGTATCTAGTATATGTAATGTTTCTGATAATAGTAAGTTCTCTTAGTTTCTCATCATAGTATAGTTGTATAGTTTCTCATAATAGTAAGTTCTCTTGGTTTCTCATCATAGTATAGTTGTATAGTTTCTCATAATAGTAAGTTCTCTTAGTTTTTCATCATAGTATAGTTGTATAGTTTCTCATAATAGTAAGTATTAACTCATGAATGAACTGACTCTTTGTATGCTTCATTGAACTAGAAGAAATGAATAGTATCTTCCTAAACTATACCAGTTATAGTTTACTAGTAGAATTCTTTGTATGACTGGATGTATTGAACTGAGATAAAAGCCTTTATATCTATAAATATATACGTAATATATAACTAAGGATCCAACGACACTCGGACAAACGACGGCGTACTCTAAGTCCACAACCAAACGAGGAACAGGAAAATAAAGTGAGTTGTCAGTCCTAAGTCCTCCAATCCTTACTTATATAACTATATATGTATTAGACATCGTTTTGACAATATATAAGTTCGAAAGCTGTAAAAGACAAGGTTTGATATATAAAAGTGAGTTTAGTAAAGAGTTTAACATGTAAAAAGAGCTTGATAAGTAGTTTGAAGTAGTTTGCTTGATAAAATAGTTAAAAGCATAGTAAATCCATTTGTTTGATAGTTATTAATCACATGTGATTGATATAATAACTATAAATTTCAACTTGTATTCCCCCCCCCCCATAAAAGCATTTAAAATCATTTAAAAGGTTGATTAAGGGGTATGAACTCACATGTAGTGGGTAGGTTGGATGAACAAGTGGTGTAAGTTGCTAGGTGTCAAGTGAAGACTTGAGCACACACAAGGATCCTAGTTAGCACATAAAGACACATATATGTATCTAATTATTGATTATAACACTAATTAAACAAGTAAAGACAGCCTAGAACATGGAAAACACTTTGATTCAAATGTTATAATTACTAAAGGGTGCATCTAAGGGAAGTATGGCCTATCATCGGAGTTTACGGCCAATCATGTATGTACCACATGAGTTTACGACCTAGGCACAAAACCCCCATGAGTTTACGGCCGTAAATTCATGGTATTTTGTACCAAAAGTTGTTTTAAGGTCTAACAAGTCACAATGAAGTGTTCTATACTTGTTTCTAAGGCTTAGGAAGAGATTAGGGCTCATTTGTACCACTAAATAGTGTTTACAGCCCAAGGTGATTTCCTTGGCCATAAACACCATGTGTTCTTGAGTTTCTTGACGTTTTCTAAGGGTAAAATAAGTGCTTTAGCCATATAATAAGCTAGGGTAAGATTACTTATAGTATAGAAGCTTGTAAGAGTGTTTAAAGTCGATGAACACTAGTGTGTGTTCTTGGTGAAATGAAGAACACTTGAAGATCAATGAAAATGAAAGGATTTCATGGATGAAATCATGTGTAACCACTAGATAAGTAGTTTTAACAACAAATCACAAGAAGAAATGCTTACATTTTTGGAAGGTTGGAATGAAGATCTTATGATACTTGAGAGGGAATTGGGAGTTCTTGAACTTGAAAGGAAAGAATGGTGGAAAAGTGATGTAAACTCATGCATATAGCATGAGTTCACAACCATGGTGGAGTTTACATCCCAAACTCATGATGTTTGGCGGTAAACACCATTTAAAGGGGTTAATGCTTTGATTGTAGCTCAATAAACCTAGAGGATACTTCCTTTCACTTATTCCATTGATGTATTTAAGAGTAAAACACCTAAACAGACTCCAAAAGTGATAAAAGTTAGCAGAAACAAGTTTAACTAGATTGAAATGTTGGGTTTGTAAAAGATAGAAATTTCGGGTTGTCACATCATCCCCCCGTTAAAGAGAATTTCATCCTGAAATTAGAGTTTAAGCAATAACTAGTTACAAATAACTAAGCAAAAAGATGAGGATATTTCATTTTCATCTGATCCTCGTTCTCCCAAGTGAATTATGGTCCTTTCTTGGCGTTATATTGAACCTTCACTATCGGGATATGACTTTGCTTCGTTTTCTTGACCTCTCGGTCCATGATCTCTAAAGGTTCTTCCATGAAGTTAAGACTCTCGTTGATCTCGATCTCATTGAGTGGGATTACAAGAGTCTCGTCGGATAGACACTTTTTCAAGTTCGAGACGTGGAAAGTAGAATGTACGTTACTAAGTTCGCGGGGTAGGTTGAGTTTGTAGGCTACAGGGCTGATTCTAGAGAGAATCTCAAAAGGCCCTATGTATCTTGGATTTGAGCTGCCCAGGCTTTGCGAAGCGTATCAAGCGCTTCTAGGGTGAGACTTTCAAAAGAACGTGGTCTCCCACCTAGAATTCTAAAGGTTTCCTTCATTTGCCTGGGTATCTCTAGAGGCTTTCAATCGTTCACGAATCTGAACGATTTTCTCTGTCATTTCTCGAATGATCTCCAGACCTTCAGAGCAATTCCACTGCCCCTATCTCCAGATCGTGTATTGTATAGTTGGCTTCGAGTGTCTTAAGTTGACGGGAGGTATAGGCAATGAGCTTACCTCGTTGCATCAGAACAAAACCGAGCCCTTGATTAGATGCATCGCAATAGGCTACATAGTCTTCTATTCCTTTAAGGAGGGATAGTATCGGTGCAGTGCATAAGACTCGTTTCAGCGTTTGGAACGCTTTTTCTTGCTTCTCTTCTTAGTCAAAGGTCACGCCCTTCTGGGTCAAAGTCGTAAGAGGTTTCGCAATTCGAGAGAAGTTCTGAATGAACCTACGATAGTAGCCAGCGAGACCTAGAAATTGGAGAATTTATGTAGATGTCTTCAGTGCTGACCTGTTCTCAATGGCTTTGATTTTGGAGGGGTCTACATGAATTCCCTTTTCACTAACCTCGTGACCCAGAAATTCGACTACTTGAATCCAAAACTCGCATTTAGAGAACTCCGCATAGAGCTTCTCCGATCAGAAGGTTCCTAGAAATTGTCGCAGATGATCGCTATATTCCTCCTTACATCGAGAGTAGATCAGTATGCCATCAATGAAGACGATGAAAAACTGATCCAAGTAAGGACGACATACCCTATTCATTAAGTCCATAAATATTGTGGGTGCATTGGTCAATCCGAATGACATCACTACAAAATCATAGTGTTAGTAACGAGTTCGGAAGGCTATTTTCGGGACATCCTCCTCTAGCACTCGTAACTGGTGATACCTAGATTTCGGATCTATCTTTTCACAGTAACTCGCCCCTTGAAGTTGGTCGAACAAATCATCTATGCGAGGGAGAGGGTAACGATTCTTAATGGTAAGCTTGTTGAGCTCCCTGTAGTCGATGCATATACGAAATGATCCGTCTTTCTTCTTGACGAACAAGACCGGTGCTCCCCAAGGTTAGAAACTTGGTTTAATAAAGTCCTTGCTGAGCAGTTCGTTAAGTTAACCAGACAGTTCTTGCATCTTAACAGGTGCTAGATGGTAGGCCAATTTGGCTACTGGGGTCTCCCCTTCAACTAAGTCGATTCTGAACTCAACTTTGACGTTGTGGAGGTAATCCTGGGAGTTCTTCTGGATAGATGTTGGGGATATCTAAAAGAAAGTACAATTACTCATGAATTAGAGAAATGATAGGCACTTCTGTTCTATCCGTATCTCTTGTCCCGATCTGCGGGAAAGACATTTGTTTGGATCCAAAGTTTAATCTCAAGGCAGCGCGATCACTCGTAGTCTTGGGCAGTCTCTGTCCTGAAGTTCATATTAGAAGTCATAATTGGTTCACCAATCACAGCTTCATGTATACCAGTCGTATTTAATTAAGACTGAAAAGGAAGTCGAATAAATAATTCTTCTGTCATCTCACATCCAAACAAGGAAAAGAAGTTAAAGCGGAGTAATCAATTCTTAGCATGTAGAACCTTGTATACCACCCTTAAGTATACATTCCTCGGCGATAGATTAACCGCATGGGTCTTCGGATTGAACTTGACGTACTGTACGAGTCGTATTCTGGGGAGGTTTCTTTGGGAAGGATACGAACTATAAGATACTCTACGCATGAGTATCTCGGAGTTCTAGAATGACGGTTTCGTTAGAAAGACGATTACGGGGAAAAGAATTTTCACACGAGACTGGCATTGAGAGGATCGAATTAAATCGAGTTACATGATAATGTCGGATTACACGGAATAAAAGGCGTTAGACTAATTTTGAAAGATGTTACAAAAGATAACGGTACAACTTTGACAGAGTTTTAGTACTTTAGTTTATCTATAAGACTA
Source organism: Lactuca serriola (assembly GCF_051521515.1). Lineage (NCBI taxonomy): Eukaryota > Viridiplantae > Streptophyta > Magnoliopsida > Asterales > Asteraceae > Lactuca > Lactuca serriola. The sequence goes on along the minus strand of NC_136408.1, from coordinate 214,272,453 downwards.
CTGTTGCGAACAAGGTATACTACAAAAAGCAAGTATACGCAGCACGAGAGTCCCTTGACTAACGGGATCTCGCAAAAAAGATAATACTCGAGTTGCACTAGTTTTTAACAATTTATAAGTCTGCTATAACGAAACACCCTAGTATTTCAACGTGGGTCCGGAGTAGTCTCTCCTATAGCAGTGATCCTTAGTATCTTCCCGTCTGCGCCATATTTCTTTGTTATTGGACAATCCTTAATGAGATGTCCTATCTCACCGCATAAATGACATATCAGGCTTATACCAGCGTCAGTGGTGGAAGTGATGTGTCGGGTAGGAGTGATGTGGGCACAAGTGTTTTTGTTGTCCTCCCCTTTTGGACAATTCCTTTTATAGTGTCCGGTTTCACCACAACCATAACAAGCCGGACTGACCCTGATGCTAGTGGATTGAGAGATGGTTCGTGTCGACGCTCTACAGACACGAGTAGTGTGCCCTAGCTGGTTGCAATTGTTTCATTGCAAATCACGGCAAACTCCGTGATGATGAAAATTACACTTGTCACACTTTGGGAGTGTTCCCTCATATGGTTTGATCGGTGTTGAAGTGGTAGGGGTCACCACTTATTGCTGTTGAATGGCAAGTCTTCGAAATCGCTTGCGCTCCTTTTGGGCTTGACGCTTTCGTTTCTTATACTCAGATTTGTGACTTTGGGTGCTTGTAACAATTATCATTTGTTGATTTCCCGGATTGTTACAACAATTTGAACTGGCCACTCCTTTCATAGCCTCGATTGCGTTACCGGATTTGAAGTGTGCAAGGAGAGCTGCCACGGCAACAGTTACCACGGCTTGGAAGGTGGCGACGTCTATGTGAAGGATCGGGTTTTCGTCGTTTGGATGACTATTTCTGGAGGACGACATGATTCTGTTATACGAAAGAAAAGGATTTCATGAGTGATTATGGTTGGCACTAGATGTATTCTACTCATTTACGTAAATGTAAATTTTTCATTTTGTTAAACTGTTCTCGATTGTTGGACCTACATCCCTATGATGCAGTACTGGTAAAGAGTTTAAGTAAGTTCATAGAATGGTAACTATCCGATTGATATTTCAAACTAGGCTATCAATGGTTGGTGGATAACATGATCCAACCTTCGCCAAGAATTGGAAATGATCCTTGAGCTATATTACCACAACTCAATAATTCAACGAAAGTGAACTTTAGGTAGAATTCTATTGATAGCAGAATGAAAGTGTTTGAACAAGGATTGTCACAGGAATTAGTCGACTGCCAATATCATTGATATTTAAGATGTAATAAGTTCGGGAAAAATTGACCTTGGAGTAGGTCTTACATCATATCCAAAGGGAAAATGTTGACAGCTTAGAAGTCTAGTTAAAGTACTTGAAAGGTAGAAATATTTTACAAACAAGTAAGAAAGGCTATTCCTTAAACCAAAAGAAAAGATGAGCTAGACATCTTCTACAGGTGGCGGGTACCCCTCGGGTGAACCCTCAAGTTTGCCAGTTGACACTCCATGTCCAGAAGGTTTCGTTCATCAACTCTTTGGCGAACCCAGAGTTTTATGACTTTAGCTTGAGTCACAGCAAGTTCTTGCTGCAGGGCCTCGTGGTCTGTTGCAGACCTCTCCCGAGCATTTTCAAGATGAATGGTGTGAATGGTATGCATTCTCACATTGACATTAACTTCCGTGATTTGATGGAGAGCCGTCCTGCCCTGAATTTCGTTTCGTGCAACTCTACAGAACAGGATTGGCAAGACTCTGTCTGTTGAGCCTCCTTCACTCAGGTCATAAAAGCTTCGGTCTCCATTGAATGGCATGGGCTAATTCTGCTCTTAGCTCCATGTTTCCAAGCTTTCCACCCAAGGAGGAGTCGGGCCCTAAAAAGTCAGACGAGGGTTAGCATTTGGGACAGGAGCCACCGGGGATAGGTTATTGACCTCAGGCTCGGAGTCTGAACCATCAGAAAAGCCTTCAACATGGTGATCATCCAAAGGGATTTGGTGGTCATATTCTGGCTCTTCTTCATGCCATCCTGCATTGCCTTGGTTAGGGAAGTATGGGTTGTTGTGAGGATGGAATCCAGCCATGTTATCTACACAGAATAGGGATAAAGAAATAATTAATAGACGTACTAACTAGATCATTATAAAATGATCTTTATCAGTTACTTCAATATTTTTATAGTGCATACGAGTTATATGTAATCAAAGTAGGATAGACCTTCGAATAAGTGACCCTAACTCCAAATCCACAAGGAACAGGGAGTTAAGCAAAGATTCACAGATTCTAAGTCTATGACATCCTAGTTACGTATAACCTTAGTGCATCCACTTAGATTCTAAGTCTATGACATCCTAGTTACGTATAACCTTAGTGCATCCACTTAGCAATTGTTCACCTACTAATGAAGAACTTTAGCTCTCTGATAAGTTATTATGGTAATACAAAATACTCCTATAGTATTTTATGTTTATTTTTTTGTTCTAATGTTATCATTGTAGTAGTGTTGGTCAGTTTTTAGACTTTTTGCCATATCACAACTATTCTCAGGCATATGCTAATCACTTCTCGGACCAACATAGTTGATCAGGCTATGTCACTCCCAGAACTGAACATACATCCCCCAGCCTACTTGTGACATTCAACAATCGTAATACTTTTGTTCTGTCCTAGTGACACTGATTTTAGTATGAATGCAGGTATGTATACTTAGTTAAATATTTTAGTATTTCAAAGTATAAACTCTTGGTCAGAGTATTTTAATCCTATTGTGTTTATAGTTTGTATATCCTTTATGGGTTGATATACTCAATTCACTATAAACGATGCTCTGATACCAATCTGTCACACCCCAAAACCGGAACGACGAAAATGTTCGGGGGTGGAGGACGTCATGTATAGTATCACAACACAACATAATAGTAAACAAGCAAACAACGTCATCCATTGCATTAATAATATAATTTAATACAAGTGAGTTATGTATAGTTTATAAGACACCAAAAATGTAAATCAAAATAAAAGATGAGTCTTGAACACACTCCATCTTCTCAAAGGCTGGCATCGGTACCTGTCTACTGATGACCTGAGAATACAAGTTATTTTGAAAGAGTTTATTAGCTTTAAAGCTAGTGAGTTCATAAGTATTTTAGTTTCATTGTTTGAAGCAAAATGTTTGTAACAGTGTTTGAAGTATGACTTTGTAAATGTTGTAGTAAAAGTTTGTAAATGTTGTACTAAAAGTATTTGAATGTTTGTAAATGTTTGTAACTCCTAGAAAATCCTATATTTTCTACTAAAAAAAAGCCTTCTACCAAGGCCCGACTGTTTTGTATGTTCGTTTCTTGTAAAAGTGTGTAATTTTCCCAAGTGTACCTATCATTAACAAAATATAGTTTATACATTATCGTTTATGTGAAATGATCACAAAGTGAATGCAAAAGGGAATATAATTCATTACTATAGTGTTGTATTATAGTAACTACTGTTGTACTAACTACCTTAAACCAGATTTTTATCAATGTATAATGTGATGTGATTGTACCATACTATCGACTATAAACACGACGATGAAAGACATCGGAAGTAATCACATTTGGCACTCGAAGACCTGTAGGTCCTACTGTAGCTAGCAGCAAGGTGTAGGATAGTGAATCCAGTATAGATCTATACGCAAATTCACGCTCTCCCTCCAGGAGACTCTGGCTACAAATCGGTCCATGTCAGTGATGACATGCCCCGGAACAGTGGTTCACATTTATGTTATAGTATACTTGTATATGTATTGTATATACTAGATGTATTGTATGTTCTGTCTGTTTAGTATGTAGTATATGTAATGTTTCTCATAATAGTAAGTTCTCTTGGTTTCTCATCATAGTATAGTTGTATAGTTTCTCATAATAGTAAGTTCTCGTAGTTTCTCATCATAGTATAGTTGTATAGTTTCTCATAATAGTAAGTATTGACTCATGAATGAACTGACTCTTTGTATGTTTCATTGAACTAGAAGAAATGAATAGTATATTCGTAAACTATACCTGTTATAGTTTACTAGTAGAATTGTTTGTATGAATGAATGTATTGAACTGAGATAAAAGCCTTTATATCTATACATATATACATATTATATAACTAAGGATCCAACAACACTCGGATAAACAACATCGTACTCTAAGTCCACAACCAAATGAGGAACAGGAAAATAAAGTGAGTTGCCAGTCCTAAGTCCTTCAATCCTTACTTATGAACTATATATGTATTAGACATGGTTTTGACAATATATAAGTTTGAAAGTTGTAAAAGAAAAGGTTTGATATATAAAAGTGAGTTTAGTAAGGAGTTTAACATGTAAAAAGAGTTTGATAAGCAGTTTGAATTAGTTTGCGTGATAAAATAGTTAAAAGCATAGTAAATCCATTTGTTTGATAGTTATTAATCACATGTGATTGATATAATAACTATAAGTTTCAACTTGTATCCTCCCCCCCCCCCCCCGCACCCCATAAAAGCATTCAAAGGTTGATTAAGGGGTATGAACTCACATGTAGTGAGTAGATTGGATGAACAAGTGGTGTAAGTTGCTAGGCGTCAAGTGAAGACTTGAGCACACACAAGGATCCTAGTTAGCACATAAAGACACACATACATATCTAATTAGTGATTATAACACTAATTAAGCAAGTAAAGACACCCTAGAACATGGAAAACACTTTGATTTAAGTGTTATATGTACTAAAGAGTGCATCTAAGGGAAGTATGGCCTCACATTAGAGTTTATGGCCAATCATGTATTTACCACATGAGTTTACGACCCAGGCACAAATCCCCCATGAGAGTCCAGCCGTAAACTCATGGTATTTTGTACCAAAAGTTGTTTTAAGGTCTAATAAGTCACAATGAAGTGTTCTATACTTGTTTCTAAGGCTTAGGAAGAGATTAGAGCTCATTTGCACCACTAAATAGTGTTTAAGGCCCAAGGTAATTCCCTTGGCTATAAACACCATGTGTTCTTGAGTTTCTTGATGTTTTCTAAGAGTATACTAAGTGCTTTAGCCATATAACATGCTAGGGTAAGAGTACTTACTAGTGTGTGTTCTTGGTGTTCTTGGTGTAATGAAGAACACTTGAAGATCAATGAAAATGAAAGGATTTCATGGAGGAAATCATGTGTAACCACTAGATAAGTAGTTGTAACAACAAATCAAGAGAATAAATGCTTACATTTTTGGAAGGTTGGAATGAAGATCATATGATACTTGAGAGGGAATTGGGAGTTCTTGAACTTGAAAGGAAAGAATGGTGGAAAAGTGATGTAAACTCATGCATATAGCATGAGTTTACGACCCAAACTCATGAAGTTGGCCGTAAACACCATTTAAAGGGGTTAATGCTTTGATTGTTGCTCAATAAACCTAGAGTATACTTCCTTTCACTTATTCCATTGATGTAATTAAGATTAAAACAACCAAACGGACTCCAAAAGTGCTAAAAGTTACCAGAAACAAGTTTGACTAGATTGAAATGTAGGGTTTGTACAAGATAGAAATTTCGGGTTGTCACAAAATCTCTCTCACAACCTTTTTCAACTTTTTATAATCACTAGGGGCATCCCGACCCTTACCTTAGTCAAAAACCACTCGAAACGAGAAGTTTATTTGAAAAACAACCCTTAAGGACCAAAGCCTCTTATAGAACCAAAACCCCTCCATTAGAGCCGAACTTATTCCTAAGACCGAAGCCACCTTCGGTTTCGCCTCTTTGCAATTCAGTTCGGATCCAAGCACACTCGGTCCATATCGCCATCGGTTCCTTTTTGCCTTCGGCTCGCTCATCGACCAACTTCGCCTACGAGACTTGTCAAACCGAGCCTACTCTCGGTTCTCATGGACTGAAACCTCGCCTCTGACCTCAGATTTTCACAGAATTGCTTCTTTCTTCCTGGTTTTCGAGTACTTTCGCGTTTTAAGCCTGTTTTTCATTATTTTAACGTAGGATTTTCACCCAAACTCATATTTTGACATATAAGACCCTATATATATTCATATTTTAATCACATTTTAGGGGAAATCTTTATCTAAGAATAATATCTATTGTGTAAGATATTGATTTGGAGTGTTGACTTTTCCATACAGTAATGACACAAGCTATCTCCCATACCCACTCTATGACAACCTCCAATCACTATTAATCTCTAGTTAGTCAACTATTTGTCATCTCACACTCTTCTCCAACAAGTTATCTTGATCAAAGGCTGGAAAATCATTGTCTCTCATCTTACCTTCTTCACTCTTTCATCAAAAATCAAACACATCACTCTCTCATTTTCACTCTCTCAAACTCGAGATTTCAAGAGCTAATCTCACGATTTTCATCTACTTTTGGTAAGTACCTTCATTCTACTCTTAGGTATTCTACACTCCTTCACTCAAATCATGGATCTCTTATACAAATATAATCGTATTTTTTCTTAGGATCTTCAAATGTTCAAGCATCTTCCAAGTGTTATTGACTTGGAAACCTCTTTCCTTCAACATTCATCTCAGGGGATCACTCAAGGTGAGTTCATACCCCCACATTTTCATGTTTTCTTCAAGTGTTAGCGGGGGGGGGGGGGGGGGGGGGGGGGAAATACAAGTTAAAACACCAAAAACCTAACTAAACTCAAATACCAGCTTTCAACAGGAAAGTTTAGTTCCACTCATGGACTATTTTGACCAACTTAAACTTAAATTCTTTCAAAACTGTTTAATATGCAAATATTTAAGGTTCATAACTTTAAAATTACTACTTGCACATGTTCATACGATTTTTCTATAATTTATGGTGATTTTTACAAAACTGTCTATCCCTATAGCTTCGAATTCAGACCAGTCTGTGAATATGAACATTTTCGCACAAGTTAGAGACTTCTAAGAATAATAATAAAAATTATTAACAAACTAGACACATTTTCCAAACTCTCTGAGTTTATGGATTCAGTTTTTGACTTCGTATGATTTTTCTGTGATTTTTCTAAAACATGTGTTTTCTGTTGAGTTACATTTAAATAACAGAAATTACCCATTAAATTGTAGGAGTCCTTTGTCATTACAAACGTATAAGATGAGATATAAGAAGTATAGTTATGTTTTGCTAAACTACTGCTTACACAGAAAAGGTTTTACTCTCAATACAAACGGGTTTTCATTTACCACATGATAAACTATAATAGATATAGTTTATGGATTTCATAATTAGAAACTTATTACACAAAGGGGAATTTCAATTCCACACAGAAAAGGTTTTACACACAAGCTACACATAAACTCGTTATCGTAAATTATGAAACTAGTCTTCATTGTGCTCTTAGAGTACAGGTTAAATGTCTGTTACTTATAACCAGAGTCTCTTGTAAGGAGAGCGTGATAATTGTGTATAGATCTATATTAGGAGTGATAACCCACACCCATTGCTGATTATAACAGACCGACTGGCCAGTCGGGGGTGACAAATGTCATATCTATTTCGACGCCTGAAGAACGTCTCGTGCAGGTCATTTCTGTCATAGTATGGTTATAGCAACTCATATAAGGAGATAACGAAACACATATAGTTTACAGGATTTTCTACTTTAAAAAGGGGTTTTATCTTTTTAAAACTGCATACATCATTACAAGTATGAAATAACATGCATACGCTCGGTCTTGGGATTTAAGATTACATAACATTTTATAAGGAAAATATTGGATCTTTCGTGGGTATACATTACATTTACAAACACGGGTTTTCAAACTTGCGATACAGTACTCGGTTTTATTTCAAATAATAAAACTCCTATACATACTGGTATAACCAGGGTTTTCAAACAGAACATACAATTCATGCTTCTAGAAACCAAGGTTTTTAAACAGAACATACAATTCATGGTTGTAGAAACCAGGGTTTTCAAACTGTTCATTCAAAACCTTATGAACTCACCAACTGAATTGTTGACACCTTTTTGAAACTACTTGTATTCTCAGGAAATCAGTAAAACAAGTAACCCGCAACTTTTGAGGATGGGATGCTATGGCGTCAAACAATTCATTTTGTCATCATTGTGTAAGTGATTTTTAAATATGTAAACTCATAATATGGTGTATGTTTTTCAATTATATTTATGACAGTTGTATTTACTTTGCACACTATTATACTCGTTGTTATGATACTACACATGAAGTCCTCCACCCCTAGGCGTTTCCGCCATCCTTTTTTCGGGGGTGTGATAGTAATTACCTACAGCAGAATTGGTAGGAAATCCATAGGAACAAGGCGGTACCTATAGATTACCTACAAAAAAAGGGTTGTAGGAAAAACCCTCATGGGTAACTTTTTCCTACAAATTAGCTACAAACCTTCCTATGCATTTCCTACGGAATTTTCGGTTACAAATTTAAGTACGGAATACCTATGGAACACGATAACTACGAAATACATATAGATTACCTACGGGTTATTTACCTACGAAACACCTACAAAATACATACAAATTATTTTCCTATAGAATACCTACAAACTGATTTTCCTACAGAATACCTACCAACTACTTTTCCTACAGAATACCTACCAACATCTTTTCCTACGGAATACCTACCAGCAACATTTGCTACAGATTGCCTACAGACTTTATTGAATTTTATTTCCTATAGAATACCAACATAATATTTATTTTCTATGATTTTAATACCATTTTTATTGGTATATTAAATTTATAATTCCTACAGATTATTTATTTCCTATAATTTTGTCAAATACCTATTGCTCTATTAAATTTTTAATTTAAAAAATATCCAAATTTTCTGCTAAAAAAACCAAATAAAGAATTAAAATAATAGTCAAATACCATTACATTCATTAACATTAAAATAGTTAATAACATAACATTCATACATTCAAATACTCAAAATACCTTTACAGTACCATAACAAAAGATAAGAACTAGTCAATAACATAACATTCATTAAGTGTTTTAAAACAAAAACTAAGAACTACTTGGTGGATTACCGAACGGATTGATTTGTTTCATAAAGGCCACAAATTGTCGTTGCACTTGCAATTCCATTTCATTTTGCATTTGTTGCATTTGCAAATTCATTTCACTTTGCTTTTCATCCATGGCGTGTTGCATGTTTGACACTTGTTGTCGCAACTCATTTACCTAAATATAGCAAGACAAACACATGTAGTTAGTAAATGTAATTCAACTTTAAACCATGATAGCAATGTACTTTACTTTTAATTCAATATAAAAACACACTAATCATAATAACAATGCACATTGTGTTTAATATCCATAATAATAACTTTTAGTATGCATAATAATTACATACTATATTTTTATCCATTAAACCATTGTACTTTACATTTCCAATCCATAATATCAATGTACTTAAATTATTATCAATAACAACAATTTAAGTTACCTAATATCAATAATAGCAACGTACTATAATTTTCACCCATTATAGCATTATGTTTTACCTAATTTAATAATAGAAACATAGTGTCATTTTCAACCATAATAACAATGCACTTTACCTAATACTAATAATGACAACATATTTCAATTTTCACCCATAACAACAATGTACCTTACCAATATCAACATATTTTTTTTCATCCATATTAGGTACCTCATTACTTGATTTTTTCTGTATAATATATTAAGCAAATAATTGTACCTCCTGTTGTGACTTTGCAAAGTCAGCAGAAGCTGTAGTTGACTCATAAGAATATCCACCCGTCATCAGAAAGTGAAGAGCCGAGTATACTGTCCCATAGATAGGACCTTTTTGTTTCCCTCCTTTCTTAGGCAACTGTGTTTGGGTCTACAATTCAGGATCATTCACATTTTGTTGAGTCGGATCATCACCGTATTTTTGAGATAGGGCTTTGTTATATGATTCCTACAATATATCAAAAGAACGCTTTTTTCATTGTACTAAAAAGTAAAAACTAATATTAGTAAATATATAAAAAGATAAAAACAACTTACGATCGCCACCCTAGATGTCTCATTCTCAAAATCCACTCACACCTCTTTATCTCCCTAAAATATATTTTCCTTAATTTGGCGGTAAGATGTGTCTTATAATAAAGATCAATGAAAGAGGGGTCTTCACTCGTCAAATCATTCTATATAAACGACACAACATAATTGATGGAATTAGTGTTGAAAGAAAAATCTATCATTAAAATCAGTAATTATGATTACTTAACAATTTAAGATGGTGCTCCTCAAATCCAATGCTACCACCCGTATGTCTGGTTGGCCCCCAGAATCAGTGCTACAGTTATTTTTTCCACTATTGGACAACTTTTTCCACTCATTCGTGTCCCATTTCTGTAGTGTGTGTGTGTGTATATATATATATATATATATATATATATATATATATATATATATAATTATAATACAAAATAAAAAACAACAAAATAAGCAATAATGTATTAGATTGTGTACTCTGCACAAACGTCGCCAAACATCTCTATGTATTTCAGCAGGATTGTAATTTGCAAGAATCTCAAAGTTCTAATTAATCTCTGCGATAACGTGCGCAACTTTTCTTGCAGAATTTATTGATGCTTCCCTGGCATCCTTCATTCTACCTCAGTAGCGATCTTTCAGCGTATTCTCAAAACCTTCGCGAATTCTCCTTTCTTCATTTGGATCCCACCGATATTGATTTTGTAAAAAAAAAAATAAAGAGTAAAGTTTGAAATGCAAAATAAGAATGAATGAGAAATAGATATTAAAAATAAATAATTAATATATTACCCTGAAACGCTCAAACATTTGAGTGACACCTTCCCTCAGAATTTTTCTATAAGTAATCAAAGGTTCATTTATAGACTACCAAAATATCTTTAAGATCTCCCGATGAATAATTTGTCTCCCAAAAATAAAATATTGAAATAACCATATAAGGATAATTATAACATCAACAATCATAATTTTTAAAAAAAGTCTTACTTGTACCCCTTTTGTGTGATAACTGGCCTATGAGAGCCATTCGAATCTGCATCATTTGATCCAGCATGTGTACTCGAATAATGGGCCGTCTGAACCATTGATGACTCAGGATCATGCATAGACTCATTCCCATGCTCAGGCTCATGTTCATGGTCGGGCCCATTATAGAAAAAATCACTAGCAGGATCTTCATTGTTGCATGTCATCTCATAACCATATGCAATACCATTCTCAATATTTTGTACCACCCCTGTATCTTCTATAGCATCAGTCAAGCCCATGGGGGTATTTATGGAACCCATGCTACTACTCCCTGAGAATAACGACATTGTCGTCCTAACTAAAGTGCGTGAAAGGCCACCCATCAAAGGGATATGTAGAAGGCCATTAGGGTCGAGCGATGACCTGGCTCTCGGTGCTAAACAAACCAAAAAGGGTTATGTTGAAGGCCACTAAGGTCAGGAGATGACCTGCCTCCCAATACATAATCTCCCATAAAAATGTTATGTGCAAGGCAAATAGGATTGGGCAAAGGCGATGACCTGGCTCCTTATACAAAACCACTGCATTGAAGACCACTAGGGTCAGACACAGGTGATGACCTGGCTCTTGGTACAGAACCACTTGTAAGAGGGATGTGTTAGGGTCAGTATAGTGTTGCGTCTATTGGGCTCGTTAGGTATGGGCCTGTCCATCCATGAGTTTTGTAGGGTTTAATATAAATAGATGCTTGCATGCATTCTAGAATGAGATGATTCGAGAATTGATTAGAAAAGTATTGTTCAGCAATATCATCGTTCTTATGTTGTAACCCTAGAATCCTCTACATTGGAAGTTCTTAGTCGAGCTCTGCTGAGGATCGAGTAATCTAATCATTCGACACATTTTAATTCATACTTGTGTTTTGTTTACTATTTTACGTTCATCACTTACCTGTTACAAAGATCTAATCGATCAAAGAGTTAATTCATAACTCATCAATTGGTATCAGAGCAGGAGGCTGTGTAATTCATACACATCTTTTCTGTGAAAGAGTTTGCAATTAGGGTTATTCCACATTAACTAATATTTATTGAGCCGTCATTCCATTATTGACGTAACTCAGCATTTATTTGTTTTGCCCTAATATTAAATATTACAAGTCTGATCTTTCAAACAGGTTAAAATGATCAAGCATGGATGAGTCACAATCTAATCCCATCAACATCTCTAACAACATTGGATCGACGACGAAGATTCCTATTCTTTACACCCAGGATTACGAAGTCTGGGCACATCACTTTGAAGATTATGTCATCGGATCGGAAGACAATGGATACCTTATTTGGGAAGCAATCGTTTCTGGACCATTTGCTCATTCAGGAACATCAAAAATCATTAAAACTCAGAAAGAGTATAATGATCTGTTAAAGGACGTAAAGGATGTTGCTCAAGACGAAAAGGAAAGGTTTCAATGCAACATTAAAGCATTGAGACTGATTCAAATCGCTCTGCAATCAGATACATTCAGGCTAGTGAGTTCATGCAGCACCGCTAAAGAAATCTGGGATAGGCTGCGAGAGTTATACTCCACTGATGAGGATTTGGAGCATTCTATTCAGACCTTGCTTTTGTCTGAGTTTGGTGAATTTAAATAGAATTTTGATGAAACTGTTACTCAGACGTTCGATCGCTTCAATCATCTTCTTAGCAAGATGATCAAACACGATATAGAAAGGAAGCTGATTGAACAAAAAGTAACCTTTTTGAATGGCCTTAGATCCGAGTGGAGAGCGGTTATGTCCACTGTTAAAGCTCATGAGAAATTTAAATCTTATTCGTTGGCAAAGCTGGTGGGGATTTTGAAATCCCAAGAAAAGATTGTTTTGCAAGAGAAAAATGTAGTCTCTAGTTTAGGGTCCTTGGCCCTCCTGTCCAAAAGCAAAAGTGTGGTAGAAGATGAAGATCTCAACTTAGAAGACTATGATCTTACTTCTGAAGACTGCAATGATGGTGTCGAATCCAAAGAGGTACATTAAGAAAAGGTTCCCTACCAATAAGAACCGAAATTGGCAGGGAAGCTATAGTTCTGAAAAGGTTAGGGAGGAACCGAAGACAGAGGAACCAAAGAAAGAGGCGAAAGTTGAAGGTGATTCTGGTGTGAACTACTACTACTGTGGAGGAAAGAACCACTATGCCAAAGACTGTGTCCTAAAGAAAATGGTAGAGAAGGATGAGGAAAAGGATGAAGAGGCGGTGTTGATGAAAAAGCTGGAAGAGATCAAGAGAAAGAAAGTTGCTACTAACCCTTCGATGAATGCTTTAATTGTGCAGGGTTCGGCAGCGGATGATGAGTTCGGTGGCATGCAGGTCTGGTCAACCGACTCAGAGGATGATGAGGTCAGGAAGCCATATCATGGAAAGGCATACGTTGCAAGAGGTGAAGAAAGCGGTGGGAAGTGTCTGATGGTGACAGATGTATCTCAAATGAAGGGATACAATACGGATGGTGGGAATGAAGACACCAAGGAGCGACAGGACCTATGCTTCACAGCAAAACCTCTCAGTGTGCAGATCAATGAGCTTGATGAATTGATCAAGAAGGTACAATCCGTTTTTGTTTCATTCAAAGTCCCACAAAATTCGTATGAAAAAGAATTAAAAAGCTTAAATTTAAGAATCTCAAATCTAGATAGTAGTTTAACTCAAACACGGGTCACCAATTCTAACCTAACTAACCAAATAAGTAGGGTGTCATCCAAGAGTGAGGAACGGAGGATGTGGATAGAGCTAAAGGAGTCAGAGCTGATTAAATCTAAGGACGAAAACATTTATTTACAAAGAGACAATTTAAAACTTCTGAAACAGAGAAATGTTTTTTGTTTAATTGTTAAACGTCTTTATGCTAACATCACTCAACTTCATCTGAACTGTGAAATAGGGCAAAAAATTCATCGCATGATTTTGCCCTTCCTTGAGTTTACGGAGGATGAAATCGATGTTGAAGCATATATTTGCGAAAGTGTAGTTTCGTCTGATGATGTGAATCTGACTTATATGTATGGTCTGGACAAAATTGAATCTTTTATAAAGTCCAAGGACCATAAGGACATGCTAAAAAACCTTTTGGATGAAAACGATAAACTGAAACTAAGGACCAAAACCATACAAAAATTTGACTCATTGAATGCCAACTTGAGCTCAGAAAATAAAATTTATGTTGAAAACGCGTCTGAGCTTAATGAGGATGATGATATGAGCGTAAAGTTGACTGTTCTGAATTTGTCAAGAGCGAACCCGAAAACCACAAAAATCTTATTTCTGAAAATTCTGTGGAGTTTGCTCGATTGTCCCAAAATAAGTCCTCGATTCTTGAAGAAAAGGATGTAGTATAGCAAAAGGTGAGAACAACACCAAATCAGGTGTATAAGGTCACAGGAGTAACCGAACATCAGACAGCCGAACTCACCGCCATAGTAAACGAAGATAATGCAGACGGCTGTGATGAATTTTTCTGGTCTGCTCCTACAGATAATGCTGATGAAACCATTGGTCTGTCAGAGCGGACGTCATGGAAAACCAAAGGCAGATATGTGCCAGAGCCACTAAACAAGCCTGACAACTTCGATGTGCCAAGTACTAGTGGTACAAAAGAAGTTCCTGTAGAAAAAGTCACTCCTTCAAGCAAAACATCATCAGTTCGAAGTGAACCGGCGACAGGAAGCAAAAACAAAAAGCCAACATCCACAAGCAGCCGAAGCAAGTGAAGGATCAAAAACAACAAAGAAATCTGAGATACAAAAAGAATCTCTCAGAACGAAAATAGTTTTGGCGATCTCAAAACGCCCATTTCTCTTATCATGACAAAAATTCAAAGTCAGAGAAAAGTGTTGTAAGACCGCAAGAAAACAACCGAAGGGAAAGGTTGGGTTCATAGAACATTAGCTACCAAAAGCATAGGTTCGGTTCCGAGAGAAAAAGCTACCAAGGTTCTAGGTTCGGTCCCACTAATAACCAAAAACAAAAGAGACACTTAGAACCTCAAGTCAAGAAAACTTCTCAGTCGAAATTCTCTCATTTTAATTCTTCTCAACCCCATTCTAAATCCAATTCTGTTCAAACTCAAAATCCAAAATCTTCAACAGATTTGAAAGGAAAATCAAAGGTTTCCTCAGTCAATAATGATCAAAATCATTCCAAGGCCCAAACGCCTGAACCTGAATCCAAACCGACTGTAACAAATCCCAACAAAATTAAAGTTTTCACTATTAAGAAGAAAGATGAAACAACTTTAATTAAAAGAACATATCTTGTTGACATTTCTCTTACTATTCCTGTTCCTGTGAAAGGCTCACGTGGACCCAAGAAACTTTGGGTTCCTAAATCTGCTTGATTTTTGCAGGTTATCAGTGACGAGCAGTTCGAAGAAGAATGGTATATTGACAGTGGCTGCTCACGTCACATGATAGGAAGGAAGGAAGAGCTGAGGGAATTTCGATCTCTTCCAAACGGTGGGAATGTCAAGTTCGGGAACAACTCATATGGCACGATTAAAGGTTATGGGATGATAACAAATGCAGACTTCACGATTAGAAAGGTTGCATACGTTGAAGGACTACAGCATAACCTCATCAGTGTATCTCAGCTTGTTGGAGGTACCGGTCTTAAAGTTTCGTTTGATGATGACGGTTCGGAAATAATAGAGAAGAAAACAAAAGGGTAATTCTCAAATCGGAGCGCAAAGGCGAAATGTTTCCTCTCAATCTCAAACCCATCAAAGGAAATCCAGCTATCTGTATATTATCCAAAGCAAATTCTGACGAAAGCTGGCTATGGCACCGAAGGCTCTCTCATCTCAACTTCAAGGATATCAACAAACTTGTCACCGGAGGTCATGTTCGGGGTCTTCCATTACTCAAGTTTGATCGAGAACATTTGTGTGCTGCGTGCGAAATGGGGAAGTAGAGTCGTCAAAGTTACCCATCCATCATAAACACTAAAGTCGTTGAACCACTTGAGTTAATTCACATTGACTTGTGTGGTCCATCTTCTATCGAAAGCATTGGCGGTAGCAAGTATATTCTTGTTATTGTTGATGACTTTTCACATTTTACATGGGTGTTCTTTCTGAAGCACAAATCTGAGGCAACTCTCAAGCTAAAGATGTTTATTAAGCAGGTTGAAGTGCAACTGAGGAAAGTCGTTCGTAACATCAGAAGCGACAATGGGATGGAGTTCAAAAATAAAGAATTTGTAGACTTTTTGGCAGAAAAGGAACCAGTCACAACTTCTCATCCCCTACACCCCTTAACAAAACGTGATTGTCGAAAGACGAAATCGATCTTTGCGTGAGGCTGCCCGAACCATGCTATGTTTCGCTTCTCTACCTCTATATTTCTGGGCTGATGCTATTGCTGCAGCTTGTTTTTCGCAGAACAGGTCCTATCTCAATAAGCGTTTCACTCTTACTCCTTATGAGATCATCAACAACAGGAAGCCAAACGTCAAATTCTTCCATGTATTCGGCTCACGATGCTTTATCTTCAATTCTAAAGAACATCGTAACAAGTTCGATGTTAAAGCCGATGAAGGGATTTTTCTGGGATACTCTCTTACTTCAAAAGCATACCGGGTTTTAAACAAGCGTTCGAGGAAGATTAAAGAAATGTATTATGTGACTTTCGACGACTGCTACGTCAAGAAGCTAAAGGCCACGGAAGAAACAGTTGGAGAAATTTTCTCTCAAACAGGCCAAGTCACAGCCTCAATTGCAAATTTGTTTGAGCAGTTTGTGGAGTTATTCGATGAACCAGAGAAGGCTACTCTCTCAGAAGCCAATCCAGCAAACAACAAAGTTGACCATCTGAAGCAAATCGTCGATGACGCTGCCAAACGACTGGGTGAAGAAGAATCAGTTCCAAATGAACTTTCTCAGCATGGTGCTTCAGTTGAGGGGGAGAATCCATCTTCTTCAAAACTGCCAAGTTCACAAGTTGAGGGGGAGAACTCTTCTCCAGCTGCACCCGAAGGGTCTGTAGCTCCCGAAAGCTCAAATGCACCCGAAACTCCCGAAAGCTCATCAGTCGAGGGGGAGAATGCCGATATGTTTTATGACTAAGACAGTCAATATGAATTAGAAGAGATGGTAAATGATGAATTGGATCCATCCTATGATCCAAATTACCCTCCTCTTGTCGAATGGACTAGAGATCATCCTGTTTCACAGTTTGTGGGTAATGTCTCTGAAAAGGTCTTGACCCGATCTCAACTGAAGGCAAAACAAACTTCTTTATTCTCAAAAGTAGAGTTCTACATGTTTAACTCTTTCGTCTCAAAAGTTGAACCGAAGACAGTAAATACTGCTCTTGATCACTCTGATTGGGTTCAAGCTATGCAAGACGAACTTAATGAGTTCGAAAGAAATAAGGTTTGGTGCCTCATTCCAACTCCAAAAGATGCCTTGGTTATTGGTCTCAAATGGGTCTTCAGAAATAAAATGGACAAGGAAGGCAATGTGATAAGAAACAAAGCTCGTCTAGTAGTGAAAGGATACTGCCAGGAGGAAGGAATCGATTATGAGGAAACTTTTGCTCCTGTAGCTAGGCTGGAATCTGTTCGAATATTTCTTGCCTATGCTGCACACAAGAACTTTGAGGTCTACCAAATGGACATAAAGTGCGCATTTCTAAATGGAGAACTTGAAGAAACGGTGTATGTGGAGCAACCTCCGGGATTCGTAAATGAAAAGTACCCAAATCACTGCTATATTCCGGACAAAGCGGTTTATGGGCTGAAACAAGCACCTAGGGCCTGGTATGAAACACTAACCAAGTTTTTAAAGATGTCCAAATTCAAACAAGGTTCGGTTGACCCAACCTTCTTTCGTAAGAAGGAAGGTAACCACCTTATGATTGTTCAAATCTATGTCGATGATATCATCTTTGGCTCAACGAATCCTAGCTTAACAGCTGATTTCAGAAAGCTGATGGAGACTAAATTTGAAATGAGCTCAATGGGTCCGATTAAATTTTTCCTTGGTTTAAACATTAGACAGGGACCCGAAGGCATCTTTATTAACCAGGAATCCTACACCAAGACTCTCCTTGCTAAATTCGGCATGATGGGAGACTCAAAGGTTAAAGTTCCAATGGCGTTCGGCACCAAGCTCACTCCCTCCTTGGATAAGCCAGCAGTCGATATTACGCTATATCGCCAGATGATCGGTTCTTTAATGTACCTTACTGCTAGCAGGCCTGATATAATGTTTTTTGTTTGTTACTGTGCTAGATTTCAGGCGAATCCTCGTGAACCTCATATGATTGCAGTGAAGAACATACTCCGGTATCTAAAACGAACTACCTCTCTCGGCTTATGGTATCCATCAAACTCAGGTTTCTTCGTTCAAGCCTACTCAGATGCAGACCTTGGAGGTTGTGGACTAGACAGGAAAAGCACCACTGGAGGCTGCCAATTCCTTGACGGGAAGTTGGTTAGCTGGCAATCAAAGAAACAGACTTGTGTATCTCTGTCTACAGCTGAAGCAGAATACATCGCAGCTGCCTCCTGTACATCTCAAGTGATTTAGATCCAAAGCCAACTCAGGGACTATGGACTCAATATGAAAAAGATCCCACTATATTTCGACTCTGAGAGTGAAATTAGGATCTGTCATAACCCAGTGCAACACTCCAAGACCAAGCACATAGCACTGAGGTATCACTTCATTAAGGATCATGTGGAAGATGGGAACGTCGAAATTCATTTTGTTCGAACCACTGATCAACTGGCTGACATCTTCACCGAAGCTCTTCCTGAAGCTTCTTTCAACAAAATTCTACAAGGGCTAGGAATGATGGAATTGGAGTCAGTACCAAAAAATACCTCTCAAGATCACAAGTAAGAAGCGAAATAAACCGAACGTTTGGGTTCGGGTGTCTTGTATGCCGAAATGGACCGAACACTCGGGTTCGGGTCTTGCTCTGGTGTGTACTGAAATAGATCGAACGCTAGGGTTCGGTTGTATCATCTGATCTTCGCTTATCACTCAAAGGTAGTTTCCTTGGTTGTAAATCTTTTGTATTATTTTTCCAAATTCATTTATCTTATTGTCAAAGTTCTTTTCTTTTTCAAACTTATTTTTTTGGCAACCGAAATAGACAGAATGTTCGGGTTGGGCTCCAAAATTTTTCTCACCCGAAATAGACCGAACGCTCGGGTTCGGTTCCAAAATTTTCTCAACCGAAATAGACCGAACGCTCGGGTTCGGTTCCAACTTCTTTTTGTATTCATTTTTTTTATTTATTTCGATCAAAAATTCCAAAAATTTTTTCTTTCGTAAATTCAAAAACTCCAAAAATATTTTTTATTTTTTTAATTTTTGTTTTTATCTTTTTGTATGTCTTTTTGTGGGTAAATTATTTCACTAGCTAAGTATCCCTAGAAGCATGCTGCTGTATGTGTCCAAAGCCTCATCTAATTCTGAATAAAAGCCTTACTGACTTGGTACAAACAAACCTTGTCTTCCCAATTAGGCTCTCACATTTATTCTAATCATGAGCTACCTAACTCTCTTCTCACATGAGATAAGAGTTTTCTGATTAGCCCTTATTTTTCATAGCAGAGGTACTTTGGGTTTCTTTACACCATCTACATTACTATCCTCCATCTCATTCGCTTCACAAATGTAACCTTTGAGACTCTCAGACATTACCACTGAGGTTTATGGTTACACAATTTCTGTGTTCATGATCTTAGCTTCGTGTCACTATGTGCTAAGTGAAACCCACAATTCAATACCTACTATGCATTGTCGGTGAACAATTAACTTGCTCTACCTTTCAATAATGAATTGACGACCTTATCCATGGGGGTACCACATGAAATCTCTATTTTTCTTTTGAGTGATTCCTATGAAATTGTTAAATCCAATAACATTTCTTCCCTTGGGATCCAGTTTTAATTTTTTTTTGAGATTTCACATATCTAAGTTTACCTTGCTACTTCAGTTATCTCCAACCTACTTGTTCAACAGACTACACTGGTCTCACAAGTACTTCATTCGATTTCTATCTTATATCAAGATCAGGAACTATGAATCGAAGCGAAAGCCACCCTCATAAGCCTAATTAAAAGAAACCTTTCAACACTTCTTAATAAGTGTCTGATCGTTATTCAACGGGAAACCACACAAACACTTTAAGGTATCTCTTGACTTTGAAGGAAGAGATTCGTGCCCGGGATCAATTATTTCGTGTCTTTATTGACATCACATAATCCCTCAAACGTGTTGCTTTATTTCTTTTTCTTTTACACACTTAGCACGAAAATCTTTTAGATTTTTCAAAATTCTGGTTTCATTAATTCCAAGGCATTTTAATTGGATTTGTTGTTATAAAAAGGTTGTGGTTAAAATTGATCCACGTGAGGATTTGACATTAAAGATGTCGTTAAACTCTAAAGGAAAAAGATGATGACATGATGACTCAGGCGGGAGTCCAATCGATTTGATTTCAAATGGCGCCTGATGGGAAGGTGTGTGATTAGGGACTGACACTCTCTCTCCTGCGTGATCATCGACAACCCCAACTGTCACGCGTCAGTCGCCTCCGAAAAACCCTTCGGTTTTTAATCGAAGATTTGGGAAAGATTCTTCTCTCTCCTTTACCCACAGTATAAAAGGTAATGTAAACCACCGTTTACCTCTTTACTGCACCTACATTTCTAGAGAGCAAGAAAATTCTCCAACCTCTATTGTTCATCATCTCTCCCATCTTCATCTCAACAATGGCGGATTCTTCATCAGTTCACGCGACCTCTCACATCCTGCCTATTCGTCCCCAGCAGAGTTTGATCATTGATCTTACTCCTCAGGCATATGACACTTTCATGTTTCCCATCATTGAATGCCTGAAGTTCTCGCCAATCGCTCCTGCTCTTACCAGGGCTGAAGTTGTTCCAATGGAGTTCCTGTCACAGATTTTTGCCACGACTCACTACGACAAGGTCGTCGACAGGATTTTCTTCGATGTCTTCAAGCACAAGGCGTCGATCTCCAAGCACAGGTTTTGTACACTGTTAGGGTTTGAACCTGATTCTTCGAGGGTTAATCCTGAAACCATTCTGATGGGTCATCTGTTCAACATGTTCTACAACATGGGGTACACTGAGGTGCTCACCACGGTCACGAAATTCTAGAAATCGTGCCTACCCCCTCAGTGGAATGGGATGTTCACTGTGCTTTTCAAGGGCTTATCTGAAAAAAGTGCTGGATCCGATGGGGCAAGTCGTCTGTTCCTATCAATCATGTACGGGATCTGCAATGGCATCAACATGGACTATGGGTCGGTCCTATGGCAACAACTCATTCAGAGTCTCTCTTCCACCTCTCGACACTCAGAGATTTCTTATGCCAGGTTCTGGACTATTGTCACGAAATGGGTGATGGACAAGTACCACGTCCCCATTGTCGCTGGTGCTCCAATGTCTTCGATTGGTACTTTCCATACCACGAAGATCATTGTGTCGGATGCATCAAAATTTCCCTTCAACGGGTCTATCCCTGAAACGATATATGTTGATGTTCCTGCTGACAGCTGGATTATTAGAACGTACAAGGAGTTCAAACGTTCTGGTCCGAGAGACCTTACTCCAGAGATGCTCAAGTCGATTCATGACGCTAACAAGCCTGCTCCTAGAGGAAAGAAGGATGATAAGGGAAAACAGGTGGCAAAGGGAGCAAAAGGTCCATCTCCCAAGAAAAGGAAAACCACTAAGGCTACTCAATCTCCACCACAGAATAGGAGAAAAACCCAACCGAGGCGAAAACTAATTATCGCTTCATCCTCAAGCGAATCTGAGGAAGAGAGTTCTGCTTTTCAAGGCTCTCCTCGTGGTAATACTCCACCAAGATCTCCAACCCCCTGAAGTTCACTTCTCTACTTCTCCTATCTCCACTCCACCAGTTACCACTCCTATTTCTATTCCCCCCATTACCTCCACCACTCAAATACCACCTACCTCCATCCCAATACCACCACCTATATTTACCGAAGCAACCACCACCACCACTGCAGATGTTAGAACCAACGTATCTGATACGTGGGTTCATACTGACGCACCAACATCCACCTCAGCACCCGAACCCACACCAACAACCGAACACACCACCCAACCTGAAACTACTACTACTACCGAGCCTCCAGCTTCACCACCACCATCTTCTCCTGCTCATGCATCAGAGGATGAAGAACCACTCCTTGGCGGGGAGGACATGACCTTTGACTCGGTCTATTACAGTCCTTTTCAAGTTCAGAGTGATGATGATGACGATGCTCCTGTCACAAAGAGGCATCTCAAGGAGCTACATGACAAAATCAATTCGCTCATCGCCTCATCTTCCACATCTCAGTCCTTCATTTCTGAAGCTACTATTCAGAAAATTGTTGAGGCTTTCTCCAAAGCTGATCAAGTTTCTATCGATTCCGCCACTGCAGCCATAGACACCTCAACCAAAGCATGTGAGGCAGCGACCGAAAAAGTCGATAAACTATTCACTGATGCTTCTTCCTTGTTAAAATCTTTACAGGAAACCGCTGAAGCCACCTCAACAAAGCTGGAACCCATTTTCAACCAGCTGGCTAACTCAGTCGCATCAGAGTTGAAGTCGTTCGCTTCACTTCGTCAAACAATTTCTGACGACAACTCAACTTTCAGAACAACCATTGAGGAGCGTCTCTCCAAGCTTCAAGAAGACTTAGCTGCTGAGAACTCTCTCATGGATGCTCTCGCAAGGAAGACTACCGCTCTGAAGGTCAAGAATACTCAACTCTCCAACTCTCAACAGGAGATTGACTCTTTTCGATCTGAAAGAGAGGTTGTTAAATAGTGTGTTTCGGATGTCCACTCTGCAATCTCAAACATCCTTGAAGCACGTGACCCCATCCTTAATTATTTTGTGAGACGTGACCTTGCAGAGAAGCTCGCTCCCGCCCTTTCTCTACTCAGCAAAATTGAGGGGCTACTTGATTTCGTGTCCATTCCGAAACAAGGGGGAGAAAAAGTGAATATGTCTCAACCACCTCCTACATCAACAACAACACATACAACCGAACCTCCTCCAGTAGGCCAAGCCTCCGGTTCTGGTGTGAAAGATAAGGGCAAGAATATTGCTGAGGAGAGCGATGAAGATGATAAGGAGACTATTGCCGACCTTTTGAAGCGACAAGGTCGAAATAAAGAAGCTGACATCAGTGCTCGTGTGGCTAGAGAGGTTGAAGAAGCCGAAAGAAGACAGAAAGAAGACCACGACCTTCTCGAGAGCAGGAAAACTCTTTTTCCTCCTAGGACTCTTGAGAAGCTAATTAAAGAAGCCATCGAAACACCAAGTATCTTGTGGCTAGAACCTGTGATCTCTTTAGATTGTTCTAACACTGTCGACTCTCAGTTCGATATGCCACTGACCCGAAAGGCGTTTGTTTTTCATGCCTTTGACAACATTGCTGAGTTCCCCCATCCTCATCCACAGGTTGATCGGGACTTAGTTGAATTTTATCTGAGGGTAGCTCAACCTCAATACCAAACCTGGAGCGCTCAGAAAATCATCAATGTTCGGGTCCTAAAGTCGTTTAGGGAAGGCAACTTCACCAACGTTTGGTTCAAGGTACTACGGGGATCTGCCAAGGCCGAACATGCCATCTCACTTGCAGATCTGCCCTACCTTAATCCCCATGACTGGATTATCTTGCACAACATTCTTCTTACAAACGAAGCTGAATATGGTCCGATCATTGACCACTTTAAGAGGATGCTTGTATGCTATGTCATGGAAGTTGCTCTGATGGATCAGGAGATAGCGAGCGTATTCAAGAAGAAGCCTACCATATCTCCTGTTGGCTCTGCCAGTGATCTCAACATGATGCAGATGGGGAAGATTGACCCAAAGAGAAACTCCGTCATGTTTACCAGGAATGAAGGGCAGAAATGTCTTTTCGCCTTGGCAGACAAACATCTCTACACCACTACCTGTTTGGAACATGTTTTAGGGATCATCCATCGATGCAAACAGAACACAGCGGATGATATCAAGTACTTTGATGATATGATTCAATGGTACATTCGCTTCAGACAGACAATCCTTGCACTTATCACACGTCTGTTTGATACAGTATAGAAGGCTCCCGCTGCTGGCCCAAGCAAGAAGAAAAAGTAGTGTCGCTCCAAATAGACGCAAAGGGGGAGATTGTTAGGGTCAGTATAGTGTTGCGTCTATTGGGCTCGTTAGCTAGTCCATGTTTATCGCCAGTATGGGCCTGTCCATCCGTGAGTTTTGTAGGGTTTAATATAAATAGATGCTTGCATGCATTCTAGAACGAGATGATTAGAGAATTGATTAGAAAAGTATTGTTCAGCAATATCATCGTTCTAATTTTGTAACCCTAGAATCCTCTATAGTGGAAGTTCTTAGTCGAGCTCTGCTGAGGATCGAGTAATCTAATCATTCGACACATTTTGATTTATACTTGTGTTTTGTTTACTGTTTTACTTTCATCACTTACCTGTTACAAAGATCTAATCGATCAAAGAGTTAATTCATAACTCATCAGGATGTGTGAAAGGTCACTAGGGTCATGCAAAAGTGATGACTTGGTTCCTGGTACAGATCCACCTGTAAGAGGGATATGTGGAAGGCCACTAGGGTCAGGCAAAGAGGATGGCCTACTACCCGACGGAGGACCACCCAGAAAAAGGTTACGTGCTAGGCCTTTATCTGACATGTTGCGTTTATAGAAGAAAAATAGTCATATGTGTTAGATGATAATGAAAAATAACAAATAGACTAGCGTATATAAACCATATTATAAATAAAAAATAAAATGTGATAACAAAAATATTAAAGTGTATACACCATGTAACATAAAAAAACTAATATTCGTCCTCATCTGGATCAGAGTAGTCAAAATAAACTGGTTCGTCTCTATCCTCTTCATTTGTATCATCTTCTTGGTTTTCCGCGTCAGAACCCTCACTCTCATCGGAAGATATTTCCTCAAAGTTAGTTCTATTTGAGGCTAGGTTCAAACTTTCACTAACATTTACTTCATTCGATAACTCAAACCGCTCATCAAGATGAAAGAATCCATTTGCTTCTACGCTTCCATCAAGCGCAACTTCTGTTTCAGATTCGGTGACTTCATATACCCCTCTTGGTTTTGTCTTGAAAACCGCACAAAGATGTTTTGTTTCCTTTGTCACTGTAGGATATGGTGTATAAAATACTTGTTCCGCTTGTGATGCCAAACAAAACGGTTCATTGGTTTGAATAGGAGACTTTGGTTTAACACCAACCAATTTATTATTGTTAACTACTACACCACAAATATGATCAAACCAAGTGCATTTGAATACTACAACAGTCGAGTGCCCAATGCCATGATATTCAATCTCTAAGATCTCATCAAATAAGTCGGTTAGGTTGATGAGAGTTGCGTTATTGGGCCTAATTCTTTTGTCTATATTGTATACCCGGTTTGGGCCTGTCCAAACATGGATTATTATTAGGGTTAGCTTATATATAGTGAATGCATGTATAGCCTTAGAAGAAGAACACTTTTCATTAATTGTTGCATTGTAACCCTTGACACCTCTATAGTCGAAGTTCTTAAACGAGCCCTTCTGAGGTGTTGAATATTAATCATTCGACATCGTTTGATCCATTATTGTGTTCTTTGCTTCATTATTATTTATTATCTGTTTAGAATCTATCGATCTTATTAGCATATTATTTCCATCAATTGGTATCAGAGCAGGAGACTACATAATTATTACACATCTCTTCTGTTAGAAGAATCCTTTAAGGTTTCCGCTTTTATCGAATATATAGAAGTCATATTCTTCTAGTAGACGGTGTCTCTTGTGTTTGATAAAACCCTAAGTTCATCTTTACAAGTCTGATTCTAGTAGATATTACAAGAACCTTATCATGTCTCACGACAACTCTCAATCCAATCCCATCAACATCTCCAATAGAATTGGATCCACTACTAGGATTCCCATTCTTTATACTCAAGATTATAAAGTGTGGATGCACCACTTCGAAGACTATGTTGTTGGATCTGAAGATAATGACTATCTTATCTAGGAGGCGATAACATTGGGTCTCTTTGTTCACTCTGGAACGAATAGAACATTCAAGACTCAAAAGGAGTACAATCAACTCTTGATAGACGTAGAAAAGATCCGTCAAGATGAGAAAGGCAAGGTGCTATGTAATTTTAAATCCATGAGAATGATCAGATTCGCTTTGCAAGATGACACCTTTCGTCTAGTAATCCCTTGCACCACTGCGAAAGAAATCAGGGATAGGCTAAAAGAATTATATTTTACTGATCATGATCTAGAGAACTCTATTCAAACGTTGTTGCTCTCTGAGTTCGGTGCTTTTGAACAAAAACCTGAGGAGAAACTCATTCAAGCATTCGATCGATTCAACCACTTGCTAGCAAGATGATCAAACATGTAATTGGAAGGGAAGTGATCAAACAAAAAGTTACATTCATGAATGGATTAAGACCCGAATGGATGGCTGTGGTCTCAACTGTAACGCCTGTGTTTCTGGGCCTGTCATTAATGTTGATATAATAGTCTAGGTTAACCTTTGTAACGCGTTTTGAAATAATAGAAGTGTATTATTTGATTATTATGTGTTTTGTGCTTAATTGCTTAATTATGTGGTTGGATTAATTAAGAATAAAAATAAGCGTCAAAATTTAAGTGTAAAATAAACTTGATATCTTTGGATAATGTTGTAGCAGTTGAAACGAGATTTCCGAATATATAAAGAACGCCCAAATCTAACTTCGTATGAGGAAGTTACGATTTTCTGAAGTTTCGACTTGCGGTATGCAGCCTGAAATACTCGATTTGAGATCGAGCGGTTTTTAGCCGAAACAATCTAAACAAGAATCGAATATCTCGTTGTTGGTATCGAAGCGATGCAAAAGTTAGGTGAGAACGGATGTCAAACGAAGAAGTTATGAATTTATAACGAAGTTTTTCTGTCCAGGCCTACTAAAAATAAATAATAAAAATAAAATCAAAATTAGCCGACGGAGTCTAAGCGAAAGTTGTAGAGCGTAGTCTCACCTTCGCGTGGATATAAAGAACGTCGAAAACGGAGTTCGTATGAAGAAGATATGAATTTCCGAAGTTTATTAAATAATTTGTATTTAAATTTAATTGGAAAATCCGGCATTATCCGAAAAGGAGTCATCGGACTCATCCGAAGTACGCCCCGAATACACCAAGGAATGTCGACACTCGCACTCGAGCACTTCGGATACGTAAGCAATGATGATTCTGAGGCAGTACGCCCCGCATACTCCGAGGCTCCAGCCTCCTATAAATAGGATGCAAGGGCAGCCGACTCCCTTGCTATTTTTCTCTCTTCTCTCTCCCATCTTGCATCAATTTGCGTGCCAAAAATACCCTGAAGCCCCGGTATTATTCTCAAGCCCCGAAGCCAGTCCCGAGATCCCTAAGATCCCGAGAAGTGCGATTCCCGAGCCGAAGCTCTGCCCGTGAGAAGTGGTATTTTTGTTGAGATGTTCCAGATCTGCTGAGGATTACTACTACTACAAGCCGTAGTGCTGTCTGATCGTCTTCTGATCAAGTGAGTGTATACTACCTTTCATAAACACGATAATAATACAAGTATGGTTTGAGTGTATTAAGTATATTGTGGTTTATACGTGTGAGTGTGTAGTCACTTTCTTCTAACGCATAATTATGAAGTATTTTATACGAAATACGTGTTATGTGTATAATTTTGTTGTTATGTGCGTGAATGTATATTCATTCTCTTCTATCTCATAGATCTGATTTACTTTCTATGAAATACGTGTTGTGTGCGTGTGCCTCATCTGTTATGTGGAATATGTATTGAATGAAAATGATATACAGGTTTTAAACTATGTATGAAAATATATATTTTTATCTACTAATATGTTGGTTAGAACATGGGTAGATAGTTGATGTGTAATAAATAGATGAGAGGCCTCGATGTTGTTGTTGTTGTTGATATAGTTATTCAGCGGAGTATGGATAACGACCACAGACTCTTTCTAGACAGTCCCGTGGAACGCTAGCAGGTTCATAACCTGTAGGTGTTGTGAACGATGTATTCACCGGTGTACTCTATCCCCCTCATGGTTGCTTTTAGGATATCTATTGTTGAGGAAACCCCTTAGCAGTAATGTCCGTCCCGATGAAAATCCTAGATTAGGTCCCTTGAGATAGATGATATTTTCGGGACGTAAAGTGAGGATAACGGGAATGGGTAATCGGGATAGTGATTGGTTGGTGAAATTAAATATAATTTATTTATTGTGGGTTGAAAACCCTATATGCTCACCAGGCTCCCAAGCCTGACCCAGTTAGTTTTATTTGTATTATAGGAAGTGGCGCAAGGGAGTAAGATGGATGAATCATCGAGTTGTTTTGTTTACAAGTCTGTATATGTATATACTTGTTGAATGACTTGTAATGTTATCGTTTATGCTTTATGGTCTGTATCGGAACATGACATCCCGAGTTTTGATTATATAATGAAAATGCATCTCTTGATGAAATGCTTTGATAAATATTATTTTATCATGTTTTGTTTTGGGAACAAATTCCGAAACAATTTTAAATCAAAAGGATTTACTCTGAAATTATTTTAAAAAGCATAAATGAAATCGGTCTTTTCTGGCCGAGATTTTGGGGATGTCACAGTTGGTATCAGAGCATTAGTTTATGCGAACTAGGAATTTGTAGGATTTCTAGACATAAACTTAGAATGCTAAGTGAAGTTTTGAGATGTGTGTCTGTTATGTTTTAGACATGAGCACTAGTTTATTTTAGGAAAGTTGCCTAAAATGCTTTTATGTGCTAAATGTTATATGTTGCCATATATGATATTAATTGTTCGGATCTACGGTCTGTTGCCGACCGGATCTAGAAACCTTATGTGTGTAGGATTCTAAGTGTATGCCTACGTTATTAGAACTAGCATGTAAACGTTTCGGAGTAATAAGGATGATTTGAATATCTATCGTGAATGAAGATCTGAATTTCACCTAATTCGGTGTGTAGATCAAAAATGGTGAGAACAAGGAGTGGCGTTGGAAACGCAGATGAAAACAGGAATCAACCGCCAGTGATTGAGCAAATACATGTTGTAGCAGCAGCACCAGAACCAATAACAATGGCTGGGGTGCAAGCCATGATTCGGGCTATGTTAGCCGAAGAAAGGGATGAGATGCGACATATGTTGCATAATAATAGGGACGAACCTATTATACCTATTGAGGAACCCGAATTGATTCCCGAGCAATCGGAGGAAGGGAACAATAGTCGCATTATGAGTCAAGTTGGGACTCAAGGAGAATGAAGGAACGATCCGGAAAGGAGAAACAACAAGGATGGGCGAATGTACAAGAACTTCTTGGGCGCCAAGCCGCCAAGTCTTTCTGGGAGCCCAAAGCCTGTTGAGATAATGGATTGGATCTCCGAAATGGAGATGGTATTTGAAAGTTGCGACTGTAGCAACAAACAGAAGACTGTCTTTGCAGTTAGACAACCGAAGACTGGAGTCTTGAGTTGGTGGAAGTTGTTGGCAGATACTATGCCACGAGGGCAAGCCCTGAAAATGTCATGGGAGGAGTTCTTGGGACAACTAAGGGTGCAGTATTGTTCGAAGATAGACCTGATTGATCTGAACAATGATTTCCAAAACTTGAAGAAGGGGAGGATGAGCATATATGACTATGCTACTGCATTAACTGAGAAAATGAAGTTATTTCCGTACCTAGTGCCAACGGAACTCTCGAAGATTAAGAGGTTTGCTAATGGACTGCCTGCCGACTTTAGTCCAACAGTCAAAATGGCAACTACTCTGAAAACGGCTGTTCGTGCAGCTAAGAATGTGGAGGCCTAGCAGAAGGAAAAGGGTTTGGAAAGGATAGATGTTGGTGAAAAGAGGAAGTTCGATGGAACTTCAGGGTCCAATAAGAAAAACAAGTTCTCGAAGTCTGGTTCGAGAGGAGGAGGAGGTGAAGCGAAATGGTGCGAAAAATGTAAGAAGAAGCATCATGGGAAATGTGAGGTAGTGGCCACGTGCTATAAATGTGGAAAGCCAGGGCACTATGCCAATGAATGTACCATCTCTAAGAAGGTTTGCTATGGTTGTGGTGAGGAGGGACACATGTCGAGGGACTGCCCGAAGAAGAAGGAGGCAGCTAGACCCAACATTCCGCCAAAGCCGAAGGCGAGAGCATTCCAGATGACACTGGAAGCTGCTAAAGATGACGCTGATGTTGCTTCAGGTACCTTTCTCGTTAACAATTTGCCTGCCCAAATTTTATTTGATTCTGGAGCCAACTACTCCTTTATATCGCATGAATTTGGTAGAAAGCTAGCTTTGCCTGTTGTTAGACTAGATAATGCCTTATTAGTCTAAGTTGCTAGTGGCAAGTTTGTACCTGTTAGCCATTGTATGAAAAACATCTTAATTGATATGAATGGGAATAAGTTCCACGAGGAATTATTGCCTATAGAACTTAACGGTTTCGACATCGTTCTGGGAATGGATTGACTTAGCGCCAATTATGCCGAAATTTTATGCAAGAAGAAAATAGTCAAAGTAAACCCTCCTGGGAAAGAGTCGTTTATGGTGTATGGAGATAAACGCAGAGTAAATTCTGGAATCATTTCATTGATGAAAGCCAGAAAGTGTTTGGCTAAAGGATGTACGTCGTATCTAGCATTCGTGATAGATGCTAAGAAGGAGAAAAAGGCGATGCAGAGCATTCCGGTTGTGTGTGATTATCCGGAAGTATTTCCCGAAGATCTTCCTGGATTACCACCTGATAGACAAGTGGAGTTCAGAATAGACTTGTTACCAGGAACAACGCCAATTACAAAAGCACCTTATCGATTAGCACCGACGGAGATGAAGGAGCTCATGATGCAACTTCAGGAGTTATTGGACAAGGGTTTTATTAGACCTAGTTCATCACCCTGGGGAGCTCTGGTGTTATTTGTGAAGAAGAAAGATGGAAGTATGAGAATGTGCATTGATTACCGAGAGCTTAATAAGGCAATAATAAAGAATAGATATTCGTTGCCGAGGATTGATGACTTGTTCGATCAACTACAAGGTTCAAGTTATTTTTCAAAGATCGACCTAACGTCAGGATATCATCAGCTGAAAGTAAGAGAGCAGGATATAGAGAAGACTGCATTCAGAACCCGATATAGACACTACGAGTTTTTGGTTATGTCGTTTGGACTAACCAATGCTCAGGCAGCATTCATGGATTTAATGAACAGAGTTTGTAATCCGTTCCTAGATAAATCTGTGATAGTGTTCATAGATGACATTCTGATTTATTCAAAAAGCCAAGAGGAGCATGGCAGACACTTGCAAGAAGTGTTAGAAGTCTTGAAGAAGGAGAAGTTGTATGCTAAGTTCTCCAAATGTGATTTTTGGATTCGTGAAGTCCAATTCTTGGGTCACGTGGTCAACTAAGAAGGGATAATGGTTAATCCAGCGAAGATCGAAGCTGTGATGAAGTGGGAACAACCGAAAAGTCCCACGGAGATCCGAAGCTTTTTGGGATTAGCCGGATATTACCAAAGGTTTATCCAAGGTTTTTCTTCGATTGCTAGTCCATTAACAGCTTTGACCCACAAAGGAGCTACTTATGCTTGGAGTTATAAGCATAAAGAAGCATTCGAGAAGCTAAAGAAGAAGCTATGCGAGGCACTAATGCTTTCTCTACCTGATGGAGTTGAAGACTTCGCTGTTTATAGCGATGCGTCTGGGGTTGGATTGGGTTGTGTTTTGACCCAAAGAGAAAAGGTGATAGCATATGTGTCTCGACAGCTGAAGGAGCATGAAAAGAACTACCCGACTCATGATTTGGAGTTAGCAGTGGTAGTTTTCGCTCTGAAGATATGGAGGCATTACCTCTATGGCACGAAGTGCAAAATTTTCACTGATCATAAGAGTCTCCAATATCTCTTTAATAAAAAAGAATTGAATATGAGGCAACGACGCTGGCTAGAATTACTCAAGGACTACGACTGTGCGATACTTTACCATCCCGGTAAAGCTAATGTTGTTGCTGATGCTCTTAGTCGGAAAGTCAATCTTGAAAGGAAAAGGCCAAGAGCGTTGAGAATTGAAGTTGTCTCGACTATTTTGGAAAGTATAAAGAAAGCTCAAAGCGAAGCTTCTGAGAAGAATGACCAAAAGGAGGAACGTTTGGGAAAAACGTTGGTGTTCGGTGTAAACAGTCATGGACTGAAGGTGTTCCAAGATCGGATTTAGATACCTAAGACAGGAGGAGTCAGAGATCTTCTGATGGAAGAAGCTCACAAAACCATGTACTCGATTCATCCCGGTAGCACTAAAATGTATAGGGACCTGAAACCCTACTACTGGTGGCCGACGATGAAGCTTGATGTTGCAAAGTATGTGGCTGAGTGGGTGACTTGTGCGAGAGTCAAGACATAACATCAGAAACCATACGGGAGTTTAGAACCTTTGCTTGTGCCTATGGGTAAGTGGGAAGACATTGCTATGGATTTTGTCACTAAACTGCCATGAACAAAAAATGGTCACGACATGATTTGGGTGGTCATTGATCGATTCACTAAGAGTGCGCATTTCATAGCCGCCAAGGAGAAATGGTCTATGGAGAAGCTTGGAAATTCTTACGTGAAGGAAATTGTGAGGCTTCACGGTGTTCCGCTAACGATTGTGTCGGATCGTGATAGCCGTTTCACCTCGAGGTTTTGGAAAAGTCTACAAGAGGAATTGAGTACCAAGTTGTATTTAAGTACAGCTTACCATCTGCAGACTGATGGTCAGAGTGAAAGAACGATACAAACACTTGAAGATATGCTGAGAGCATGTACCTTGGAATTCCTAGGTAATAGGGATGAACACTTACCTTTGGTAGAATTTTCCTACAATAATAGTTTCCACTCGAGCATTAAGATGGCACATTACCAAGCTTTGTATGGACAGAAGTGTCGTACGCCGTCTTGTTGGCTTGAGGCTGGGGAAAAGCAGTTTATGGGACCGGAGATAGTCCATCAAACTAATGAAAAGTTGAAAATAATTAGGGAAAGAATGTTAGCAGCTCAGGATCGTCAAAAGAGCTATGTTGACAAAAAGCGAAGACCGATGACTTTTGAAGTTGGAGATTCGATTTTACTTAAAGTCTCGCCGTGGAAGGGACTTATAAGATTTGGTAAAAGGGGAAAGTTGAGTCCAAGGTTTATTGGACCGTTTAAAGTTCTTTAGAGGATTGGGAACCAAGCTTACAAGCTCGAACTACCAGAAGAACTGAATGGAATTCATAACACTTTTCATGTGTGTTATTTAAGGAAGTTCACGGGGGAAGTTCCCGACATGATTCCACTTTCAGAGTTGAGAATCGATGAGAACAAAAGGTTGATTGAAGAACCAGAGGCAATCGTTGACCGAAAGACTAAGAAGTTGCGACGCAAGATGGTCGAGTTAGTGCTTGTCCGATGGAAACACACGAATGGGCCGAATCTCACCTGGGAGACGGAGAGTGACATGATGGGTCGCTATCCGCAGTTGTTTGTTGATGTATGATTCTGGGGACGGAATCATTCTAAGGTGGAGAGAATTGTAACGCTGTGTTTCTGGGTCTGTCGTTAATGTTGATATAATAGTCTAGGTTAACCTTTGTAACGCGTTTTGAAATAATAGAAGTGTATTATTTGAGTATTATGTGTTTTGTGCTTAATTGATTAATTATGTGGTTGGATTAATTAAGAATAAAAATAAGCGTCAAAATTTAAGTGTAAAATAAACTTGATATAT
The DNA here is from genome assembly GCF_051521515.1 of Lactuca serriola. Lineage (NCBI taxonomy): Eukaryota > Viridiplantae > Streptophyta > Magnoliopsida > Asterales > Asteraceae > Lactuca > Lactuca serriola. The sequence continues at coordinate 214,238,571 of NC_136408.1, read as the reverse complement.
TTGGATAATGTCGTAGTAGTTGAAACGAGGTTTCCGAATATATAAAGAACGCCCAAATCTAACTTCGTATGAGGAAGTTACGATTTTCTGAAGTTTCGACTTAGCAGTATGCAGCCTGAAATACTCGATTTGAGATCGAGCGGTTTTTAGCCGAAACAATCTAAACGAGAATCGAAGATCTCGTTGTTGGTATCGAAGTGATGAAAAGTTAGGCGAGAACGGACGTCAAACGAAGAAGTTATGAATTTATAACGAAGTTTTTCTGTCCCGGCCTATCAAAAATAAATAATAAAAATAAATTCAAAATTAGCCGACGGAGTCTAAACTAAAGTTGTAGAGCGTAGTCTCACCTTCGCGTGGATATAAAGAACGTCGAAAACGGAGTTCGTATGAAGAAAATATGAATTTCCGAAGTTTATTAAATAATTTGTATTTAAATTTAATTAGAAAATCCGGCATTATCCGAAGAGGAGTCATCGGACTCATCCGAAGTACGCCCCGCGTACACCGAGGAATGTCGACACTCGCACTCGAGCACTTCGGATATGTAAGCAATGACGATTCTGAGGCAGTACGCCCCGCGTACTCCGAGGCTCCAGCCTCCTATAAATAGGATGTGAGGGCAGCTGACTCCTTTGCTATTTTTCTCTCTTCTCTCTCCCATTTTGCATCGATTTGCGTGCCAGAAATACCCCGAAGCCCCGGTATTATTCTCAAGCCCCGAAGCAATTCCCGAGATCCCTAAGATCCCGAGAAGTGCGATTCCCGAGCCGAAGCTCTGTCCGCGAGAAGTTCTATTTTTGTAGAGATCTTCCAGATCTGCTGAGGATTACTACTTCTACAAGTCGTAGTGCTGTTTGATCGTCTTCTGATAAAGTGAGTGTATACTACCTTTCATAAACACGATAATAATACAAGTATGGTTTGAGTGTATTGAGTATATTGTGGTTTATACGTGTGAGTGTGTAGTTACTTTCTTCTAACGCATAATTATGACGTATTTTATACGAAATACGTGTTATGTGTATAATTTTGTTGTTATGTGCGTGAATGTATATTCATTCTCTTTTATCTCATAGATATGATTTACTTTCTATGAAATACGTGTTGTGTGAGTGTGCCTCATCTGTTATGTGGAATATGTATTGAATGAAAATGATATACAGGTTTTTAACTATGTATGAAAATATATATTTTTATCTACTAATATGTTGGGTAGAACATGGGTAGATAGTTGATGTGTAATAAACAGATGAGAGGCCTCGATGTTGTTGTTGTTGTTGATCTAGTTATTCAGCGGAGTATGGATAACGACCACGGACTCTTTCTAGACAGTCCTATGGAACGCTAGCAGGTTCATAACCTGTAGGTGTTGTGAACGATGTGTTCACCGGTGTACTCTATCCCCCTCATGGTTGCTTTTAGGATATCTATTGTTGAGGAAACCCCTTAGCAGTAATGTCCGTCCCGATGAAAATCATAGATTAGGTCCCTTGAGATAGATGTTATTTTAGGGACGTAAAGTGAGGATAACGGGAATGGGTAATCGGGATAGTGATTGGTTGGTGAAATTAAATATAATTTATTTATTGTGGGTTGACCCAGTCAGTTTTATTTGTATTACAGGAAGTGGCGCAAGGGCGTAAGACGGATGAATCATCGAGTTGTTTTGTTTACAAGTCTGTATATGTATATACTTGTTGAATGACTTGTAGTGTTATCGTTTATGCTTTATGGTCTGTATCGGAACATGACATCCCGAGTTTTGATTATATAATGAAAATGCATCTCTTGATGAAATGCTTTGATAAATATTATTTTATCATGTTTTGTTTTGGGAACAAATTCCGCAACACTTTTAAATCAAAAGGATTTACTCTGAAATTATTTTAAAAAGCATAAATGAAATCGATCTTTTCTGGCCGAGATTTTGGGTATGTCACATCAACTGTGAAGGCACACGAGCAATTTATAAACTATTCACTGGCGAAGCTGGTTGGACTCCTCAAATCGCATGAAAATATGGTGTCAAAGGAAGTGAAGGTAGTTTTGGGTGTGGGATCCTTGGCTCTTCTCTCTAAGGGAAAGAGCATCACAGGTGAAGAAGAGGAATCAGATATGTCAGAATGTGATTTAACTACTGAAGAATATGCAATGATGGTTATAAACCCAAAGAAGTTTGCTCGTAAAAAGTTCCCAGTCAATAAGAACCGAAACTGGCGAGGGAGCTACAGCTCATAGAAAGCGAAAGAGGAAACCAATAACACTTCTCAAAAGTACAACGAAAAAAAGGAGAGAAAACTTGCAGGAGACTCTGGGTACGATTACAACTACTGTCACGGAAAGAACCATTTTGCCAAGGATTGCATGCTAAGAAAAATGGCTAAGAAGAAGGATGGTGAAGATGACGAAGCGTACTACATGCGTAAGCTGGAGGAGATAAAGAAGACGAAAGCAACTAACAGTCCTATGAATGCTTTGATTGTGCAGGAGAACGTTGATGATGATGATGGTGACAACTAGAGTGTCAAGGATGAGGGGATATACAACCGTAGGTGAGAACGATGATGTGAGGCTGATGGAAGAAAAATGCTTCGCTGCCAAGCTAGTGAGTGAAAGGATCAATGACTACGATCAGTTGATCAAGAAGGTACAATCCATCCTTGAATTGCATAAAATACCAATTACAAACTATGAAAAATAATTAAACGAATTAAAATTCAAGTTTTCTAAATTAAGTGGAAGTCTAATGCAAACACGTCTAGCGAATACTAACCTAACTGATCAACTCAGCAAGGTGACTTCCAAAAGTGAGGAGAGAAGGATGTGGATAGAGCTGAAGGAAACAGAGTTAGTTAGGGCTAGGGATGAACTTATTTATTTACAACGTGACAATTTGAAGTTTTTGAAACAAAGGAATGTTTTTTTTTAATAGTTAAATGTCTATACACAAGCATCACTCAGATGCATTTAGATTATGATATTGGTAGGAAGATTAATAAAATGATTTTGCCCTTCCTTGAATTTAAGGAAGACGAAGTCACAGCTGAATGTGAATCAATTGTGTCATCAGATGAGGTTTCAGAAACCTACAGATATGGAATAGACAAAATTGAGACCTTTATTGAATCTAAAGAACATAAATGCATGCTTAGGAATTTACTGGACGAAAATGAAAAATTAAAAATCAAGACCGAAACCATACAAAAGTTTGACTCATCAAATGCTAAAATAAATTCAGAACATAAAATGAATGTAGAAACCACTTCTGAATTTGATGATGACAGTGGGATGAGCGAAATTTCAGTAGGAGACGAGGTCGATTGTTCAGAATTTCTTAAGAGCGAACCTGAGTTAGCGAAACCACTCATTTCTGAAAATTCTGTTGAGTTCACTCACATATCTAAGGACAAGTCCAAGGTCCTCAGAGAAAAGGCGGTTGTTTATCAAAAGGTGAAAACACTGCCGAACCAAGTGTATGTCGTTGAAGGAGTATCTAAGATACAAACAGCAGAATTGGTATCCATGGTATATAAAGATAATGTTGAAGGTTGCAAAATCTTCTTCTGGTCTGCTCCAATTGACAATGCTGACGAAACGGTTGGTCTATCGGAGCGAACCTCATGGAGGGTCAAAGGAAGATACGTGGCTGAACCCATCAATAATCCTTCAAGTTTCGATAAACCAAGCTCAAGCGGTACGAAAGAGATACCAAACGAACCAATGAAAGCATCCAGTGTATCTTCAACTACAACCGAAGCTTACGAGGAGAGACGGAAACCTAGAGCGAATATTCACCAGTCTCAAGAGCAACTCGCTAAATAGAAAAGGCAGAGGAACAAGAGATACAAGAAGAATCTCAATGAGAGAAAACATTTTTGGCAATCCTAAAACCCAAATTATGTTCACTCTAAAAAGGCGACCAATTTCAAGGAAAACGAGAAATCAAGAGCCAAATCTCCTTTTTGCAACTACTGCAAGTCATGCAGTCATAAGGGCCGAAACTCTAAAAGGTAGATTCGGTCCTAACTCTACCAGTGATCAAAACCGAAAGGTTTTGGTCCTAAATTCCATATAAGGTGCCATCTTGATGCTCAAGTGAAAACTATTGTTGTAGGAGAATTCTACCAGAGGTAAGTGCTCGTCACAATTCCCTTGGAATTCAAGGGTACATGCTCTCGGCATATCTTCCAATGTCTGAATCGTTCTTTCGCTCTGACCATCAGTTTACGAATGATAAGCAGTACTCAAACACAACCTTGTACCCAACTCCTCTTGTAGACTCCTCCAAAACCTTGAAGTGAAACGACTATCACGATCTGATACGATCGTAAGAGGAACACCGTGAAGTCTTACAATTTCCTTCACGTAAGCATATGCGAGCTTATCCATAGACCACTTCTCGTTGGCTGATATGAAGCGTGCAGTCTTGGTGAAACGATCCACGACTACCCAAATCATGTCGTGTCCGTTCTTCGTCCTGGGCAAGTTAGTCACAAAATCCATGGTGATGTCTTCTCATTTACCCATGGGCATAGGTAAGGGTTCTAAACTCCCATATGGTTTCTAATGTTGTGCCTTAACTCTCGCACGTGTCAAACACTCGGCCACATACTTTGCAACATCAAGCTTCATCGTCGGCCACCAATAGTAGGGTTTTAGGTCCCTATACATTTTAGTGCTACCGGGATGAATTAAGTACATGGTCTTGTGTGCTTCTTCCATCAGAAGGTCTCTTACTCCTCCCGTCTTAGGTACCCAAATCCAATCTTGGAATACCTTCAGTCCTCGACTGTTTGTTCCGAATACTAACGTTTTGCCCAAACGTTCTTCCTTTCGGTCATTCTTCCTTAAAGCTTCTTCCTGAGCCTTCCTGATACTTTCCACAATCGTCGAGACGACTTCAATTTTCAACGCTCTTGGCCTTTTCCTTTCAATTTTGACTTTCCGACTGAGAGCATCAACAACAACATTCGCTTTACCTGGGTGGTAAAGTATCTCATAGTCGTAGTCCTTGAGTAGTTCTAGCCAGCGTCGTTGCCTCATGTTCAACTCCTTCTGATTAAAGAGGTACTGGAGACTCTTATGATCAGTGAAGAGCTTGCACTTCGTGCCGTAGAGGTAATGCCTCCATATCTGTAAGGCAAATACTACTGCTGCCAACTTCAGATCATGAGTGGGGTAGTTCTTTTCGTGCTCTTTCAATTGTCGAGATGCGTATGCTATCACCTTTTCTCTTTGGGTCAGAACACAACCCAACCCGACTCTAGATGCATCACTATAAACCACAAAGTCTTCAACTCCATTGGGTAGAGAAAGTATCGGTGCTTCACATAACTTCTTCTTTAGCTTCTCGAATGCCTCATCGTGCCTCTCACTCCACGTATACGTAGCTCCTTTGTGGGTCAACACTGTTAATGGAGCAACTATCGAAGAAAAGCCTTGGATAAATCGTCGATAATATCCAGCTATTCCTAGAAAGCTTCGGATCTCCGTGGGACTCTTTGGACGTTCCCACTTCATTATAGCCTCGATCTTTGCGGGGTCAACCATTATCCCTTCCTAGTTAACCACGTGACCCAAGAACTGGACCTCTCGTATCCAAAAGTCGCATTTTGAGAACTTAGCGTAAAGCTTCTCCTTCTTTAATACTTCCAACACTTCTCGTAGATGCTTGCCATGCTCCTCCTGACTTTTCGAGTAGATGAGAATGTCGTCGATGAACACTATCACAAGTTTATCGAGGAATGGTTTACAAACCGTATTCATCAAATCCATGAATGCTGCTGGAGCATTGGTTAGTCCAAACGACATGACCAAGAACTCGTAGTGTCCATATCTCATTCTGAATGTAGTCTTCTCGATATCCTGATCTCTCACTTTCAGCTGATGATATGTTGACCTAAGATCGATCTTTGAGAAGTAGTTCGAACCTTGCAGCTGATCGAATAGGTCGTCAATCCTCGGCAATGGATACTTGTTCTTTACCATTGCCTTGTTCAGCTCTCGGTAGTCTATACACATTATCATGCTTCCGTCCTTCTTCTTCACGAATAACACCAGAGCTCCCCAGGGTGATGAACTAGGTCGAATGAAACCGTTGTCCAACAGCTCCTGAAGTTGCATCATAAGCTCCTTCATCTCCGTCGGTGCTAATCGGTATGTGCTTTTGCTATCGGTGTTGTTCCTAGTAACAAGTCTATACGAAACTCCACTTGCCTATCAGGTGGTAATCCAGGAAGATCTTCGGGAAAGACTTCCGGATAATCACATACAACCGGTACATTCTGCACCTCTTTCTTTTCTTTCTTAGCATCGATTATGAATGCCAAGTATGTTGCACATCCCTTAGACAAACATTTCCTGGCTTTCATCAGGGAGATGATTCCAGAATTCACTCTGATTTTGTCCCCATACACCATAAATGATTCCTTTCCGGGTGGGTTCACCCTTACTATCTTCTTTCGGCATTGAATCTCAGCATCGTTGGCGCTAAGCCAATCCATACCCAAAACGATGTCAAAACCGTTTAACTCTATGTGTAATAGCTCTTCGTGGAATTCGTTTCCGTTTAGGTCAATGACGATGTTGCTAATACGATTACTAACAGGTACGAATTTGCCACTGGCAACTTCTACAATCAGGGCATTATCAAGTTTTTCTATAGGCAATGCTAATTTCCCACCAAATTTATGCGACACAAAAGAGTAGCTGGCTCCGGAATCAAATAGTATATTTGCAGGAAAACCATTTACTAGATCATCAATAACATCTATAACGAGGCCTCTCATTATTTTATTTTGTCACACAACAACTATTACATCTACCCATGTTTTACCCAACACATTTTGTAGATATAAAATACATATACAGTTTAAATCATTGAAAACATGTATAAAACGTTTATCCAGCATAGATAGCAAGTATTCAGATAATATGCACACATAGCACGTAATTTATATAAAATACTTCATATCTATGTGTAAGCTGAAAGTAACTATGAACTCACCTGAGTAGGTGGTGACTCGGCACTTGGACAACACTTCGTTACTCTTAACACACTTTTCCTTCGGCAAAACCTAGTATCATTGCCACTAGGGTTTAGTCTAATATTCACCGCGACTAATTAGTAGTCTAGCTATTATTACTATTATATAAGCGTTAAACGATACTTATATAACCCATAATAATAGCCCAAGTACTTATTATAAGGTCCTAATAACATTACTATATTAAAACATAAGCTAAACTAAAGATAGGTTAGGCGTAGCTCACTTACAGCGGGTTTTCTCGAAAACCAGGCTTCGCTAGAGCAGCGTTCCCGAGTCGAAAGGCTCTCTTCTCCGGACTCCGGGAGCCTCGGGGCTTCCTTCTGGTGCTAGGGGGTTTACCTAGGCTTTTAGGGGGGCTAGGGAGGCTAGAGAGAGAAACTAGAGAGAGAAAGTGAGTTTGGGAGGTGTGAAGAGAAGGCTAGACCCGACACCTCTATTTATAGTGAAAATATATGATGGAATCGCTGAGTAGGGGGACCTAGTCGCCGAGTTGGTCCGTGTGGTGGCCTTCTAGTGGTGCCACGTGTCCAATTCTGGTGGTGCCACGACACCCCCTATCGCGTATTAGCCTTCGAACATAGAAAAATCATAACTCTCACATACGAGCTCCGTTTTTGACATTCTTTATATCCACGAGTATGTAAAATCAATATCTACAACTTTCATTTAGACTCCGTTGGCTAATTCTCCACCGATCTCAAATTTAACATTAGTAGGCGTTTAGACTGTTAAATGACCATGAAGAATTCATAACTCCTTCATACGAACTCCGTTTTCGTCCATCTTTTTACCGTTGAGTTCCTATTAATGAGGTCTTCAACTCTCATTTAGGTCGCGTAAGCCAAAAACCGCTCGAACTAAAATTCGAGTTTCGAGCCGTGCACTGCTAAACCGAATCTTAGAAAAATCATAACTTCCTCATACGAAGTCAGATTTGGGTGTTCTTTTTATCGACGCTCTTAGTTTAACATATTCTACAACTTTTGTTTAGATTGATAAGGCTAAATCTCGCTCTATCATAAATTTACTATTTATGCTTCCCGGTGCCATGCCGGTTTTGCCGTAAAACTTCGACGGGCCATAACTTCTTCGTTATAACTCGGATTTCGGCGTTCTTTATATGTACGGAAACCTTGAGACATATTCTAAAACTTTATGTAGAGATATCGGGCTTATCTCACACTTTAATTTTGACTCTTATTTTTGTTCTTTATTTATAATTAAATTGTAAGCACATAAATACACATAATTCACATAATACTCAAATGTTTCATCTTTATTACTTCAAAAAGAGTTACAATAGTTGACCTAGACTATTACATTGACAAATATGCTTAGCCCTGAAACCCGGGCGTTACATTATGACACTTAGATTTTATGGTGTATATGTTCTTATCCATGTGAATTTGACAAATCCAAACTCAAATGAACCAAACTTGTGCAACCTTAACTTCTTGCCACCTGGAAACACAAGGGTCTGCCATTGCTTCCAAGTAGTTATGCAAACAACAAAGAACTTTCAGAACTTATATGCAAAGCCAACTTTAACTGGAATGGGCACAGAAAAAGGAATATGTCAACACGATAGGTTATAAACCTCAAGTCGTGCGCTCGTGATAAGCTACATGTTTTTTTTATTCTTGATAGGTTCTTGAAACTCTTTCAGGATCTTTTAGACTCCCACTATCCTCTTGATATATAAGACTCTCTTGCCAAGACCTATTCCTTAACAAACAAATATTCAAGAGATAGTGCGGATTCTTATCAAGACAAACACTTCACACTATTGGCCTTAGTTGGTCTTTGTTTTATCCAAAGCATCACAGCTTACCAATTTCAAATGTACAATAGTAGAAAAAATTTTAGTCTTACATCTAACAAGTGTTATAAACCTTCTTTAAGATGTGTCAATAAAATTACAATCTTGGAGTATGACTCTAAGACTTGTTTTGGAACGAAGTATGACTCATCTTCTTGATTTAACCGCTTCAACAATTCGTGAATCCTCTTCTTAACCATAAGAATGCACCAAGATGTCCTTAGAGGATGAATTGTGATGTGGTCTCATAATCATTAAGATGATCATAAAACATGATACTAAAGTACTCTCCCATCTTTCAAATTTGAGAAACTTTTATCTTTCTGCCAAATTTTATTCTTCTGATTCGTTTTGCCATACATCGAAACTTTTCCAATGTTTCATAATTATACTTAAACTTGTAAGCATAACCATATTTATTACACTTTAGTAAATCAAGATGAATAGTTTTATCGATATTTTGTGGTGGACTTGACGAGCGCACAAGAATGTGTAATCGATCCCTTGGTCCTTTACTTGACTCACATATACATATGAACAAGGAATTAGTCTTAATTTTCCAAAGAAGAAAATTCTCATTCATCATACTATACAACTTGCATGATTCCTAGTTTGGGTCCGATAGAAACTTGGGTGATGAGAATCTTTCCTTATTTGGTAAATTTAGACACTACCACACACGAAAGAATCAAATTCATATTTTCGTTATTGCTAGAAACATTCAAACATCAATTTTCCATAAAAGTCACTGCAAGGAGATATAAAATAAAACCAAAATTTAATTTATTTATAAAATGTGGAAAAAATTTCCTTACAATGCATCTTTAAATGAAAACTATGCTATTACATATTTCCTAGCAATCTATCATAACTCCTAAGCAGTAGCTCAAGAATCCGATCTTCAAACCATGCGATTAAAATCCATCTTCGCGATCAGATTCGACATACTCTTCTTTCAAGCTTCCTTCCCTTTGCTTGATCCTGTCACATCATGTACCAAGAATCAACAATTTAGGAACTTAACAGAGTTAGATAGTGGATTTTACCCGAAGTAGAGTCAAACTTTTTGATTTTTCCATCCTTATGATCCTTCAAGTAAATTTGGCAGTTTCGCAACCAATTCCCTTTCCTTTGGCAATAGAAACATATGTACCCTTTGGGAATGGTACACGGGACAGTCTCAGACTTAGCCTTTCTATTTACCATTTGGTCAACCGAGTTGACTATGGTTGATCCGTTTCCATTGGGAAGAGAAAGCTTTTATGGATTTCCAATGTTACCATTGTCAATGTCCATAGAAGTTTGGAAAGTCGATCTTCCAACCAAATTTGCTTTACCAGTGCTCCTAATCATTTCTGATTCATCAGCATCAAGCAAATAGGTAAGATCATTAAGATTCATGTCATAGTATGTTACATAGTAGTCCATAAGGAACTCACTATGTGACTTAGAAAGTGATTGAAGAACCTGGTCAACAACCAACTTCCTCAAGACTATTACACCCATCTCTCTCGGTTTGTCAATATGTGATTTCATCTTCAAGATGTGAGTACACGTAGACTTTGCTTGGCAATAGGGCTTGAGTGACCTTGAACTATTCAAGAACTTGTGGGTTAAGGAGAATAATTGGAGGAGGTGGATGAAGAGAAGTATGATTTCCATGAACCAATCGCGGGAAGTCATCTTCATTAGGAAAGTTTGTTCCAAGAGATTTGGGAAGATCATAGTTTTCTGAACCATACATCTACAATGTGAGATATTCAAGTTAGTTGATTTAAGGTCCTTAGTATAACACTCAATATGAAATATTAAGGCTAGGACGCAACATAATATTTTATAACTTGGAAAAGGGATGCTGTAATCTAAGCTATAAAATATTTGAAGGTAGGTGAATGATGATTCACTAGATTCCACCAAGAAAAACAAAACAATTTATTAGGTTTTAATCAGATTCAATTCGTATATCTTTAGAGATTCATAGAACTTTTCAATGGCATGTTTCAAACTTGATTGTGCCCTCTCAAGTTTTGTGATTGGGATGCCGGCGATCACAAAACAAGGTGTGAACAACCATGCAAATATACTTGGTACCCTTAATATTTCTCACTTAATCGATGTGTCGGTTTACTATACGCACTCCACCAATCCTATGATAAATATTAAGCCACCCATTGCCTACCTTGTTAAATCAAGTTAGTGTACTGGTTAACCATACGCGCTCCACTAATCGACTTAAGCAAAGTGCAAACTATAATTTCATGGGTTAGCACCAAATTCATATTTTCCTAAAGTAACTAAGATTGGGAATTCATAAGTGTTTAGTCACTTAGTATTTATCATTAATACTTTTAATGAAGGGAGAATTATAGTCCTGTCAAACCCATTCGGCTAATGACCCTCCATCAGTCTAGGAAGTGGTGGGTGAGAGTGGACACCCACTAAACTCCATTTTATAGGCAGTAACCTTATACCCCCTTATAGACCGGCTTCGTGAATGAGGCCTACTAACGGTAAGGCCGACTTGGTCTTATATATATATATATATATATATATATATATATATATATATATATATATATATATATATATATATATATATATTATTATTAACTTATAATACTATAAAGTATAAGGGTTGAATTTGAACTTTTAAAATTCTAAGTGTTTCACTTGGAATTAAAGTATTAATGAGGGGAAACATTACGAATTCCAAAAGTTGAGTGAAAGTTTTGAACTATTCAAAATCTTTTCAATTCCATAACTTATGAGTTTCTAGTAGATTTAATGAAAAAAACACTTCAAGTTCCATAACTTGAGGACAAGTTATGGAAGACTTCAAAGTTTTTTTTTTAAATGAGACTCTTCATTTTTATAACTTATGGAATGAATTCAAAAAACTTCATATTTTCGTAACTTATGAGTTTAATCAAGGTTTTAAAAACTTTAGTGAAGAGACTCTCGAACATCCATAAGTTGAGGACAAGTTATGGGGTCCATAAAACTATTTTATGAGAAAGGCTATTCAAATTATGTAACATATGAATTTTTAATGGACCTTTAAAAGAAATGACTTTCAGAAATCCATAACTTGAGGAAAAATTATGGAATCCATAAAAAACATTTAGATCTAGAATTAACTAACAAACTATTTGCAAATAATTCCTATGATCTACCAAAACCCATAAGTGTATGAACAATCATATCAACAATTTCAAGAGATTCATAAACACATATACAACTTGAAATTTTGATAATAACTTTGAAATTGGTTTACCATAATCATTACCACATCAAAAACATGTTTTATTAGTCCAGAATAGTTTAAGGTAATGATTCTAGACCAATTCCAACCTTAAAACTCGAAGATATGCTGTCGGGGTCCAACTCGTCGAGTGCATGAACCAACTTGACGAGTTGGATGATCTTACACATGGACTCGTTGAGTCCCTTAATGGACTCATCGAGTCCACTTCCCAGACAACAAAAAAACTTCGATTTTCAGCCTTAAAGAGCAAGTAGCATCAAGTATAGTTGAAAACAGCCCTATGCTTTGATACCACTGATGGGTTTTGAGCATTCTAACACTCCAATGGTGTACATGCAATCCTATAAACCTTGGATCTATGTTTTATCTATTATGCATGCAAATATTTGATATTCCAAGGTTTTAATCCTAACTACCATAGTATGAATCAACTATCCTACAATTCCTAGTTCGATGACATACCTTTTGATGAGCTTAACGTCTTGAACTTTAAGAGCTTAGCCCCAATAGTGTGGAAGCCTCAAGTGGAATCACAAATCACCAAAAATATCTTGGAAACTTGAGAGAATAGTAAGCATACTAGAAATGACCCAGTCTTGTTTACACACACACTAGTGTAATTTCATGTGCCAAGGACTCCTTTATATAGTGTGGTGGATTAGGGTTACATTCATGTAAACCCTAATATGCATGACCTTTCATTTCAATAGGATCCATGGGTTAAAAACTCCATGGACTATCCATGCAAGCTTAGCCCAACCTAAATGAATTGGCCCACCCTATATAAATATAAGAGTCCATATTTAATTAGTTACCTTTTGATCACTAAATTAATTCTAAATTTATTCTTGATCAATACTAATTAAATAATATGATTCCATATTAATATATTAGAACTTATAATATATTAATATAAATCATAAACATACTATTCTCAAATGGCTATCCATATAAATTGTTCTGGTGAAGTGAAACCCAAATGGGCCATGCTATTCTCGAGTCGAATACATACCAATAATAGTTATGGGCTTATACATCTAATCCAACACTTCAACACCTACACGTATTTACCTCAATGGATCATCACAAAATACCATAAAACAAATCGAAAACTAGGATACAGATTCATCCTATATTCATGGAACACCCCATTTATTAAATAAATAAATAGAAGCCCTAAAATAAATAATTATATATCAAGGGTTCGTCTCGAAGAGTTAACTGTCACAGTTTCAGAAGTTGGGGGTTAAAAGTATAAATTCTACGATTTATTTCATAAAGATTTTTAGAAGACAGAGGGTGCTTGGTATCATTTGGACCTAATATGAAAGTATTTATTGAAGTAAGGGCTAAAGGTTAACTTCTAGACCTAAGCTGAAAAGGTTCTATAGAGGGAGGGGTTGCATGGTAAAATGTTGGACTTAATTTGAAGGGATTTTAGATGGTTGGTATTAAAAAGGTTAAATATTGATTCATTTTGAAAGAAAAAGGTAAGGGAGGGACCAAAGATGTTATTATGGAAATAATTTAATGGGGCTCGGGGTATATAAACCCGTCTCCCCGGTGAAACCCTAATCCTAGGAACTATGTTGCAGCCGCGACCACTTTATACCCCCTTCGTCTTCGGCGTCGTTACCACCCAACTCCAACCTATTTCCGATCAGCAAACAATGGCAAGCAACTACGGGTTGGCCGCCACCCTCACTTCCTCAACTTCTAACGCACACCACCATCGTTGTTGAGCTCGTCGCCGCCTCCTAGCCGTTGTCTAAGTTGCAAACCACCGACTGCGCCACCTCAGTGCTACTGATGATGGAAGGATTGATGAACCGGTGGTTGGACATCGGGGCATAAGAGGTTGAAGAGACGACACGATGTTGCTGCCAGCAAATACATTTATGGCTATGGTTTCATTGACACCGAACCACTGAAGCCACTCGATGATTCTGCTGAGGATCGAACACCGTGAACATGTTCAGCCATTCCATTGAAGACCAAGATAGTCGTTGCTGCTGTGACCACCTTCCAGCTCCATCCGTCGCCGATAACATTGATTGTGGGTGCTGCTATAGCTGTCGGTCTGCCGTACGCCACCATGAGGTAGGTAGTCATGTTAATTCTCGATCAAGAGGCATGTTTTGTGTGTGTGTTGTATGTGGTTTCGTTTGGCCAGAAAACTGATAAAAGGCTACCACCACCACCGTGAGGTGGTGGTTGCCACCATGTGCCACCACTGGCCACCACAAGGGTGGTTGTATGTGTGTTTAGCTTAGTGTGTGTGTGTGTAATTGGGATTTTGCTTTGTATGTTGTAATTTGTAACGGAATAATCAAAGAAAAACTCAAACCACCACAGTGAGGTGCTGGCTGTCGCCTCCTGCCGCCACCGGCCGCCGTGTCGAGTACCAATGTGATTTGCAAGTGTTTAGATTAGTTTTGGGATACCTGGACTCGATTGGAGTAGAACCCTAACAACCACCGTGAGGTGATGGGCGCCGTCGTGATCCGCCATTGACCACCACTACACGAGGTGGTAGTAGGTCGTGCCTGACTTATAAAACCCAAATGGATCTAAGGGCTTAGTTTTAGGCCTAAAAGGCTAGTATTGGGTTGAAAACCCTAATTAGGGTTTAGAAAAACCCTAATTTTGGATATTTGGATTATGGGTTATGGGGATCCACATTTTTGGATGATCGGATTGAGATTACGTATCAAGACCGACCACACTACATGATTGACCCAATTGATTGATGGACTTAATGCATTAAGTCCTTAATGGGTCAAGTAAGAAACACCTAACCCTAATCGTCATTTTATGTGAAAATCCTAATTTCACTTGGGCCTTAAGTTAGGCCTCTCTATTGGGCTTTCGTAGTTGGGTTATTAATGGGCCATCCAAAAACAAGCATATGGAGTAGAATAATTTAATAGGCTTTAGGGTAAGGCCTATGTAAGAGGGTTGGGCCCAATTTTCATAGGTGGGTCATAATTGGGCCTTCATGATTATGAGTTATTGGGATATTAGAAATGTCAAATGTTTCGACTGGACTAAATGGTAGGGCCACAAAATAAGTCCATGTAAAGGTTTGCGCCTAATTTGGAAAATTGGGCCATATGTTGGGCTTTGACTCCTAGTTGAATTTTGGGCCTTGGGCTTGAATCAAGCTAAGATAGAGGTAAAGCAGTCTTTTACCCCAAGCATGGACTTATGGATATATTTTGGGACCCAACTGCTGATTGGCTGTTATTTTGATGATTGACTGTTCAAGAACCTGTCAACCATCAACAAGAGTTTTGCCTACGGGTCTTCAGTGTGAGGTGAGCTATCTTCCAGTAGAAGTGGGTCGAAGACACCAATACCGGCCCACTAGTAGTTGATTATAGTTGAGATGATTTTCGTTGTGATAATTGTCTAGTATGACACAATGTGTTATGTGCTAGTATGCTATGTTTTATGTGATAGTGTTATTAGGAGGGGAATAGTCCCCGTGTTATGGTCGTAAGAACCGAAGGGTAGGTCAGGGACCCTTGATATGCCTGACAGTATGTTTATGATATATTGTTATGTGATAGTGGTAGTAGGAGGGGAATAGTCCCTGTGTTACGGTCGTAAGGACCGAAGGGTAGGTCAGGCACCCTAGATATAGCTGAAAATATGTTTATGCTATGTTATTATGTGGTAGTAGTAGGGGTGAAATAGTCACCGTAGCTAGTTGAGATAAACCGGAGGGTAGGTAGGCACCCCAAAATTGCCAGAAAGGGTAGGTCGTCCACCCCAGAATGGGCTAACATGGTAGGTCGAGCACCCCAGAAATGCTTGACATGGGTAGGTCGGGCACCCTAGAATTGCCTGGCACCGTAGGTCGGGCACCCCAGAATTTCCTGGCAGTATGTGTTAGGTATAGTGTGTGGTATGATGGGGAAACTCACTAAGTTTAATGCTTGCGGTTTTCAGTTTTGGTTTCAGGTACTTCGTTTTCAAAGGAAAAGTATTGGCTCGATCACAATTCCTCACGCTATGTTTTCCGGGATGGGATTTTTGGTATTACACTCTAATATTATTTTATGACAACGCGTTTTAAAGCCATGAGGGCAGCAGATCCCATAAGAACTCTATAGTTAAGCATTCTCAGGCGGGAGTAGTACCGGGATGGGTGACCACCTGGGAAGTCCTCGTGCCAAGTGGCCCAAAGCGAACAATATTGTGATATGTGCCAGAATGGGGATGTTACAAATGGTATCAGAGCCTTGGTTTCAGGGATTTGGACATACTTTCGGGTGTGTCTGGACTCAAAATAAGGACTTGGTATGAAAATTTTTCAAAAGTAAAATCATTTTATAAAATAAGTTTGAAAATAGTAAAGAATTTGAAAAGAACAAGGTGTGTGATGTGTGCAATCAGTTGAGCTCAAGTAAGTTTTCCCCAAGATACCCATAGATGTCATGATATGAAATGTTATGCTATGATTAGGAGTAGTGCATGCTAGATTAGGGCTAAGGATCTAGGAAGGATGCCTTATATACCTATTGTATGTGCTTGTAGACTTGCATGCTAGTACTAATCAGTTAGTGATAGGAGGGCCTGTTTAGGTTATGCCTAATTGTATGAGCCTTTGAATTGCATATATAGATTCCGAATTAGAAGATAGAACACTTTTATTGGATTATGATGGTTAAATTTTCCATTGTTTGAATGATGTTTGCTTTGTGCTTTGTGGGATTCTTAGTGATATGAGTTAGCTACTAAGTGAAATAGGTTTTATAGAAGGAGGGGCTGCTTGGTAAAATGTTGGACTTAATTTGAAGGGATTTTAGATGGAATGGGTAAAAAAGGTAAAATATAGATTCATTTTGAAAGAAAAAGGGAAGCGAGGGACCAAAGATGTTGTTATGGAGAGAAGTTTATCGGGCTCGGGGTATATAAATATGTCACCCCGGTGAAGCCCTAACCCTAGGAACTATGTTGTAGCAGCCACCACCTTATACCCCCCCTCCTTCATCTCTGGCACTATTACCACCCAACTCCAACCCGTTTCGGATCAGAAAACGATGACAAGCAACCACGAGATGGACGCTACCCTCACTTCCTCAACTTCCAGCGCACACCACCATCGTTGTTAAGTTCGTCGCCGCCTCCTATCCATTGTCTAACCTGCGAACCACTGACTGCGCCACCTCAGTTCCACTGATGATGGAAGGATTGATGAAATGGTGGTTCGACGACAGGGCAGAAGAGGCTGAAGAGACGATGCTATGTTGCTGTCGGCGAAGACGTTTCTGGCTATCCTTTCTTTGACACCGAACCGCTGAATCCACTCGACGATTCTACTGGGGATCAAACACCGTGAAAATGTGTTTGCCATTCCATTGAAGACCAATATAGTCGCCGTTGTTGTGACCGCCTTCCAGCTCCATCCGCCGCCGATAACATTTATTATGGGCACTGCTGTAGCTGTCGGTTCACCGTACGCCACCATGAGGTAGGTAGTCGTGTTAATTCTTGAGCAAGAGGCGTGTTTTGTGTGTTGTTGTATGTGGTTTTCGTTTCGCCAAAAAATTGACAAAAGGACACCACCACCACCATGAGGTGGTGGCTGCCACCATGTGCCATTGTCGGCCACCACAAGGGTGGTTGTATGTGTGTTTAGCTTAGTGTGTGTGTGTGTGTAATTGGGATTTTGCTTTGTATGTCGTAATCTATAACGGAATTTTCAAAGAAAAACTCAAACCACCACCGTGAGATGTTGGCATCCGCCACCGGCCGCCATGTCGGGTGGCGGTGTGCTTTGCATGTTTTTGGATTACTTTTCGGATGCTTGGACTCGATTAAACTAAAACCCTAACCACCACTTTGAGGTGGTATCTGCCGCCATGATCCGCCATTGACCACCACTACCCGAGGTGGTAGTGGGTGGTGCCTAACTTATGAAACCCTAATGGGCCCAATGAAACCCTTATGGATCTAAGGGCTTAGTTTTGGTCCTAAAGGGCTAGTATTGGTTTGAAAACCCTAATTAAGGTTTAGAAAACCCTAATTTTTGATATATGGATTATGGGTTTTCGGGACCCGCATTTTTGGATGACCGGATTGAGATTACGTATTAAGCCCGACCACGCTACATGATTGACCCAATAGATTGATGGACTTAATGGATTAAGTCCTTAATTGGTTAAGTAAAGAACACCTAACCCCATTCGTCATTTTATGTGAAAACCCTAATTTCACTTGGGCCTTATGTTGGGCCTCTCTATTGGGCTTTGGTGATTGGGCTATTAATGGGCCATTCAAAAAAAAAAGCATATGGACTAGAATAATTTAATAGGCTTTAGGGTAAGACCCATGTAAGGGGTTTGGGCCCAATTTGGAAAATTGGGCCATATATGTAGGGCATACTTAGGCCTTCATGATTATGAGATATTGGGCCATTAGAAATGTCAAATGTTTGGATTGGACTAAATGGTTGGGCCATAGAATAAGTCCATGTAAGGGTTTGGGCCCAATTTGGAAAATTGGGCCATATATTGGGCTTTGACTCATAGTTTACCTTTAGGCCTTTGGATTGGGCCTTGGGCTCTAATCAAGCAAAGATAGGGGTAAATCAGTCTTTTACCCCAAGCATGGACTTATGGGTATATGTTGGGACCCAATTACTGAATTGAGTGTTATTTTAATGATTGACAGTTCGAGAACCTGAAATCCAACAACTAGAGTCTTGTCTACGGGACTTCAGCAGTGTGAGGTGAGTTACCTTCCAGTAGAAGTGGGTCGAAGGCACCAATGTCGGCCCATTATTAGTTGATTATAGTTGAGATGATTGTCTTTGTGATAATTGTCTGGTATATGATTTGTGCTAGTATGTTATGTTTTATGTGATAGTGGTAATAGGAGGGGAATTGTCCCCGTGTTACGGCCGTAAGGAACGAAGGGTAGGTCAGGCACCCCAGGTATGCCTGAAAGTATGTTTATGATATGTTGTTATGTGATAGTGGTAGTAGGAGGGGAACAGTCCATGTGTCATGGTCGTAAGGACCGAATGATAGGTCAGGCTCCCTAGATATGCCTGACAGTATGTTTATGCTATGTTATTATGTGGTAGTAGTAGGGGTGAAATAGTCCCCGTAGCCAGTTGAGATAAATCAGAGGGTACGTCGGGTACTCCAGAATGGCCTGACAGGTAGGTCGGGCACACCAGAATTGCCTGGCAGTGTAAGTCAGGCACCCCATAATTGTCTGGCAGTATGTGTTCGGTATAGTGTTTGGTATGATGAAAGAACTCACTAAGCTTCTGAAGGGTTTTGAGCATTCTAACACTCCTATGGTGTAAATGCAACCCTAGAAGCCTTGGATCTATGTTTTCTCTATTATACATGCAAATTTGATTTTTCCAAGGTTCTCATCCTAACTAGCATATCATGGGGTACTTATAATATAAAAACTAGTAGAATGACTTACCTTTTCTTGTTGTTGATTGCTTGGAGATTTAAGAGCCTTGCACCAATAATGTTGATGCCTCAAGTGGAATAACAAATCACCAAGTCAACTTGGATGACTTTAGAGAATATGAAGCACTTCTAGAAATCGGCTCACTCTTGTTCTCACAAACTAGTGCGATTTCATGCGCCAAAGACCTCTCTATATAGTATGGTGGATTAAGGTTACCTCCATGTAATCCCTAATACCCATGACCCTTCATTTCCATAGGATCCATGGGTTAAAAACTCCATGGACTATCCATGTAAGGTTAGCCCATCCTAAATGAACATTGGCCCATTCTCTCTCTCTCTCTCTCTCTCTCTCTCTCTATATATATATATATATATATATATATATATATATATATATATATATATATATAAGAGTCCATATTTAATTAGTCTCTTTTGATCAATAAATCAATTCCAAATTAATTCTTGATCAATACTAATTAAATAATATGATTTCATATTAATATATTATAACTTATAATATATGAACAAATCATAAACATACTATTCTCACAAGATTATCCATACATATTTTTTCGGTGAAGTGCAACCAAAATGTACCATGCCGGGTTGGGTTAAGTACATACCATTTACACTTACGAACTTAGACACCTTATCCTAAAGTCTCCCACTTGCATAAGTCTGATAAATATAGCTGCAAGTATGACGTTAGGAACCGTTCAGCAATCATAGCTCTTAAAACTCTGTTTAATCCAATACTCAGAACTTATGAGCACTCATGAATGTTGTAGCAACTCTTGCTATGTCTAACACCTTAGACATCTAAAAGTCGAATTCATGACAGTCTTGAATAAAGTAATTATTCTGGAAGTTAAAACATGAAAAGTTGAAACAATAGTAAACGAGTGACACAAGATAGCAACACCTTACTTATAAATAAACAACAACTTTTATTTAATCATCAAATGTCAGTTACATTTTACAAGTTTTAGAGCTATCTAATCTTTAAAACTATTATCGTCCTTCAACCCGATGCGCATCGCATGCTCTAATGCCTAACCCTAGTCAGTCCCTTCGTGAGGAGATCTGTTGGGTTCTCTTCTAACGATATATGCTTTGCCACGAGGAGTCCTTCTTCTATCTTATGTCTTATGATGTGATATTTTTTGTCGATGTGTCTGGATCTGCCATGATCTCTCGGTTCCTTGGCTAAGGAAACTGCATTATTGTTGTCACTGAAAATCTCCATAGGCTCCTTTATAGTTGGTACAACTCCAAGGTCTTCGATGAAGTTCCTCAGCCATATCGCATCCTTTGCCACTTCACTCACTGCTATGCACTCTGATTCACATGTTGAATCAGCTACCATCTCCTGCTTGGAACTTTTCCAAGTAATCGCTCTTCCGTTCATGCTAAAGACACAGCCCGACTAAGAGCGGAAATTATCCCTATCTTTCTGGAAGCTAGCATCACTATACCCCACTACTCTCAAGTCATCTCTCTCACCAATGGTAAGAATCCAATGCTTAGTCCTTCACAGGTACTTGAGAATGTTTTTTACCATAGTCGAGTGAGCCTTGCCAAGGTTCCCCTAATATCTGATGACCATGCTCAAAGAAAATGCCACATCAGGGAGGGTACAAGTCATAGCATACATGATCGAGCTAACAGCGGAAGCATATGGTAATCGACTCATCTCACCTATCTCAGCCTCTGTACTTGGAAACTAAGCCTTGCTCAATCTAGTGTTATGTTGGATCGGTAAGTCACCTTTCTTGGAATTATGCATGTTGAACCTTTTCAACACTTTGTCCACATAGGTGCTCTGACTAAGTCCAATTAGTATTTTACTCCTTTCTCTCAATATCCTTATCCCTATGATATAGGCAGCTTCTCTAAGGTCCTTCATAGCGAAACACTTCCTAAGCCAGGATTTAATCTCCTGCAAAGTTGGGATGTCATTTCCTATGAGTAGTATGTCATCCACGTATCTCGAAAAACCAAACTCTTTGACTTTCTCATCAAAACAAAGATTCCAGCTGTGAGATGCTTGTTTCAATCCATAAATGGATTTCTCAAGCTTTCACACTCTATCAGGGTACTTTGCATTGACAAAACCCTCTGGCTGACACATGTAAACATCCTCAGCCAACTTTCCATTAAGGTAAGCGGTTTTGACATCCATTTGCCATATTTCATAATCATGAAATGCAGAAATGGCTTGCATAACCCTAATAGCATTAATCTTCGCTACTGGTGAGAAGGTTTCATCATAGTCAACTCCCTGAGTTTGAGTGAAGCCCTTTGCAACCAAATGTGCCTGATAATTGTCCACTTTCCCATCCATGTCGATCTTTTTCTTGAACATCAATTTGCTCCCGACCGTCTTACGACCCGGTACACTATCAAAAAAGTTACAAACTTGATTGTCATACATAGACTAAATCTCGCTGTCCATAGCCTCTTTCCATTTAGCAGACTCAGGGCCTGCCATGGCTTCCCTATAGTTGTTAGGTTCATCTAAATTTACCAGTGTAGTATCACTAATTATTGTATCACCTTCCACAATAATATGGAAACCATTGATAGGTTTTGAGCATTCTAACACTTCCTAAGTGTACATGCAACCCTAATAACCTTGGATCTATGTTTGTCTAATTATCATGCAAAGTTGATTTCCAAGGTTATGATCCTATCTAGCATACATGGGGAACAATTTTAACTTGAATGAAAGATAGAACTACATACCTTGTTGTTGATTTTGATCCTTGAAACCTTGTGAGCTTAGCACCCTAAGTGTGATGCCTCAAATGCTTCAAAGAACACCAAATTCTATGTAGTAAACTTGGAGAGAACGTATCACACTCTAAAAATCAGCTCTAGCCCTCAAGCAGGCATGTGTAGCCGATTTTGAGAGAAACATGAGCTTTATATAGTGTTGACACATCTAGGGTTACACCATGTAAACCCTAATGTGTCATGACTCTTCATTTCCATGACCCATGGGTTTGTAACACCCATGGAGCCTCCATGGAGCATCCAATGGGTTTAACCCAACTTGATTATCCATGGAGCCTCTTAGCCCACTATACAAGTTATGGATCATTTACATAATCAACCCATATATTTAATTAGTTATCTTTTGATCACTTAATTAATTCTAAGTTAATTCTTGATCAAACTAATTAAATAATATTGTTAATATATTAGAACTTATAATATATTAATAAACCACAAGTGTTATTTCTCTCATTTAGTCTATCCAATTGCATGGTGCCATGCAACCCAAATGGACCATGTCGGGTCGGGTCAAGTACATACCATAAATAGTTATGGACTTACACACCTTATCCAACAGTCTCCCACTTGGATAAGTCTAATAACTATAACTGCAAGTATAACTTCAGGAACCGATCGACAATCGTAGCTCTTTTCAAGGTTTCTCGGAACTGAGAAGATGATGGTACGCCATTTTAGATAAGTGATCATATAATCCTCTATTCTAGATATCAGTCGGACAAATACATGGAACAATGTCTTACTTTTGTCCAGCAGTTTGTTTCCCGATTTCCGATTTGTTTGACATAGAACTTGATTGAACACATCAACTTAGTTCTGACCGGGCCCGGTACATGGGTCAAAACAAAATCATCAAGGGGCCCATATATCAGCTTCTAATCCAAGAAGGAACAGATAAACTTCGACTTATATGATCATTCTACTACTTGTTAAATTACACACAAATGCACGTTTTATAACATCGAGTTACCAATGCGGTTTCGCACAATCAATGCATAACTAACTCATAGTTAACAAGTCATATCTCTACGTTTGAAGACTTATATGATATTACCGTCTCGCGATCACTCGAGATAAATTCCATGAAGTGATACCAGCGAGCATGGGTTGAATCCAATACTCAGACCTTATGAGCACTCATGAGTGTTGAGGCCATGTCCAACATCTTAGACCTCTACAACCAACTCATGACAGTCTTACTTCATATCTACTTCCAACATATGACTGACTGTGGATAATTTGAATAATATGTAAAACAACATAAATATTCTGGAAGTCAAAACATGCAAACGAAATAACAGTAAACGATTGACAAGGGATAGCAACACTTTACTCATAAATAAACACAGCTTTTATTCATCATCAAATGTCAATTACATTTTACAAATTTCAAAATTATCTAACTACTAAAACTAATATCATCCTTCAGCCCTATGCTCCTAGCATGATGGAGATGCTTAACCCTACCCAGTCCCTTCGTGAGGGGATCTGCCGGGTTCTCATCCCATGATACCCTCTTTGCCACGAGGAGTCCTTCTTCTATTTGTTGTCTGATGAAATGGTATTTTCTGTCAATGTGACTGGATCTACCATGATCCCTTGGTTCCTTTGCTAAGGCAACTGCACTCTCACTATCACATAAAAGCTCTATGGGCTCCGTTATAGCTGGTACAACTCCAAGGTCTCCAATGAAGTTCTTTAGCCATATAGCCTCCTTTGCTGCCTCGCTTGCCGCTATATACTCTGATTAGCAAGTTAAATCAGCCACTGTCTCCTGCTTGGAACTTTTCCAAGAGATTGCTCCTCCGTTTAAGGTAAAGACCCAACCCGATTGAGAGCGGAAATTATCTCTATCAGTCTGGAAGCTAGCATCAATATACCCTACAACTCTCAAGTCATCACTCCCACCAAGGATAAGGACCTTGTCCTTAGTCCTCCGCAGGTACTTGAGAATATTCTTTACCGCTGTCCAGTGAGCCTTACTAGGGTTCCCCTGATACCTGCTACCCATGCTTAAAGCAAAGGCTACATCAGGTCGAGTGCAGGTCATAGCATACATGATCAAGCCTACTGCAGAAGCATAAGGTATTCGACTTATTTATGCTATCTCAACCGCAGTACTCGGACTCTAAGTATTACTCAGTCTAGCATTACTCTGGATGGGTAACTCTCCTTTCTTGGAATCTTGCATGCTGAATTTCTTCAGCACCTTCTCCAAGTATGTACTCTGACTAAGTCCAATTAGTCTTTTACTCCGGTCTCTCAAAATCCTTATCCCTAGAATATAGGCAGCCTCTCCAAGGTCCTTCATAGCGAAACACTTCCCAATCCAGGACTTAACTTCCTTCAAGGTTGGGATGTCATTTCCTATGAGTAGTATGTCATCCACATACAGTACCAAAAAGCTAACTATACTCCCACTAGCCTTGACATACACACAAGATTCATCTTCACTCCTTGAAAACCCAAACTCTTTGACTTTCTCATCAAAGCGAAGATTCCATCTGCGAGGTGCTTGCTTTAATCCATAGATGGATTTCTCAAGCTTACACACTCTATTAGGGTACTCTATGCTGACAAAACCCTCTGGCTGATTCATGTAAACATCCTCAGTCAACTTTTCATTAAGGAAAGCGGTTTTGACATCCATTTGCCATATTTCATAGTCATGAAATGCCGCTATGGCTAACAATACCCTAATAAACTTAATCTTGGCTACTGGTGAAAAGGTCTCATCATAATAAACTCCTGGAGTTTGAGAAAAGCCCTTTGCAACTAGTCGTGCCTTATAAGTGTGTACATTACCATCCATGTCGGTCTTCTTCTTGAAGATCCATTTGCACCCAACTGTCTTACGACCTGGCACATTGTCAACTAAGTTTCAGACCTGATTGTCATACATGGATTGTATCTCGCTATCCATTGCCTCTTTCCATTTAGCAGACTCGGGGCCTGCCATGGCTTCCGCATAGCTATTAGGTTCATCCAGACTTATCAGTGTCCCATCACTGATAAGTGTCTCACCTTCCGCAGTAATATGGAAACCATAGTAATGCTCAGGTACATTCCTAACCCTTGTGGAATGCCTCAGAGGTACAATTGGAGGTACAATAGGAGTTGCCTCCTCACGTTGGCTGCTAGGGTTTGAGGTTCCTTCACCACTTGACTCTTGAAGTTCTTCAAGGTCAATTAGCCTCCCACTGTCTACTTGGCTTATGAATTCTCTCTCTCGAAATACAACCATCCTTGCTACAAAGACCACATTCTCACTAGGTCTGTAGAAGAGGTAACCAAATGATTTTTGTGGGTAGCCGATGAAAATACACCTCTCACTTCGAGGTTCGAGCTTGTCATGAGTCTCGCGTCTCACGAAAGCCTCGCAACCCCAAACCTTGATGTGGGCTAGACTAGGAATTTTTCTACTCTACATCTCATGAGGTGTTTTGGAAACCTTCTTTGTAGGAACCAGATTAAGGATATGGGTGGCAGTCTCTAAGGCATACCCCCAAAATGAGATTGGTAGCGTAGCTCGACTCATCATGGAACGAACCATGTCCAACAAGGTTCGATTACACCTATTAGCTACACCATTCAACTGTGGTGTCCTGGGAAGTGTCAATTGTGAGACAACCCCACATTCCCTTTCATATTCGAGGAACTCAGTATTATGATACTCACCACCACAATCAGATCGAAGCATCTTAAAGTTCCTGCCCAATTGATTCTCGACTTCCTGTTTAAAGTCTTTAAACCTTTCAAAATTCTCTGACTTATGCTTGATTAAGTAGACATATCCATATCTACTATAATCATCTGTAAAAGTCACATAATAACGATTAGCATCCCTTGTGGAAGTTTTGAAGGGTCCACACACATCCGTGTGTACAAGATCCAACAAACCTTCACCCCTAGCACAAGAACCTGTGAAGGGTGACTTTTTCATTTTTCCAAGTAAGCAAGATTCACAACTATCATCTGACTCTAGGTCAAATGATTCCAAGACTCCATCCTTTTGGAGTTGGCCTATGCGTTTCTTGCTTATATGTCCAAGATGACAATGCCATAATGATGCTTTATCCAAGTTATTATCATTAGTAGAATCAATACACAACACATTATTTCCTAAATTATCTACAACATACACAGTTTCATACACACGATCACAAGGTAATGCTTTAAAGTAAAACACATTATTAAAGAAAGCATTTATTCCACCAATTTCATTATCAAAGGAAAAAGGTAAAACCTTGTTTATACAAAGCATGAAAGGAAATAACATTTCTTGCCATTTCTGGCGAATAACAACATTTATTCAAATCTAAAGTAAATCCACTACTAAGAAACAAAGTATAAACTCCAATCTTGGTGACAAGTGAAACTTTCATATTCCCCATGATCAAGTTTATCTTTCCATGCTCCACATTCTCACTTCTTCTTAGTCACTGCAATTCAGAAAAAATATGAATACCGCAAATGGTATCAAGGACCCAGGAGTTAGAATAGAGTGAATTATTAGATGAGATAGTGTAAATACCTGCATGGTTGGGTTTCACTTTCCAA
The DNA here is from genome assembly GCF_051521515.1 of Lactuca serriola. Lineage (NCBI taxonomy): Eukaryota > Viridiplantae > Streptophyta > Magnoliopsida > Asterales > Asteraceae > Lactuca > Lactuca serriola. Next base: position 214,211,631 of record NC_136408.1, on the reverse strand, counting down.
TCCTTCAAATCTTGCTGGTACTTTGGACAGTTATGCTTCCAGTGCGCCTTTTCGTGGCAGTAGAAGCATTCAGCCTCTTTGGGATCAAAAGAAGGTGTAACGAAACCTTTCTTTGTTCCGCTAGAAGAGGAGCCATCAAGGGTCTTACCCTTGGTACCCTTCGAAGGGTTCTTTCTCTTCTTCCGTCTACCTTTCCCGATTGCCAGGACAGGTGCCGAGTTTGGAGTAGTAGTAGGAGTGGTCACAACCGACTTACCTTTAAGACCTGATTATGCGGTCTTTAGGAGTCCCTGAAGTTTGCTAAGTGTAACTTCCTCCTTATTCATATGGTATGTCATGTGGAATTGATCATAACAGAAAGGTAAGGAGTGAAAAATAATATCTATTGCTAACTCCTCAGGGAAGTTCACATTCAACTTCATCAATCGATCCACATACCTTTTCATTTTCTGCATGTGGCTTGTAATGGGTTCACCATCTTTCATTCGGGTTGTGATCATAGAGGAGAAGATTTCATATCGCTCTTGACGAGCACTCTGATGATAGCGGTCCATCAAATCATGGTGCATCTCAAAAGGATAGTAGTCCTCATAAGACTTTTGGAGCTCAGCTAACATGGTGCCCATCATGATGCATGCCACTTTGGTGGAATCTCTTTCATGAACCTCATATTCAGCAAGCTCCTCAGGAGTAGCAATTGGCTCAGGCACCTTGAGCTCCTTGTCAATAACATATTCCTTGTTCTCGTAACGAGTGACCATCCTGATGTTTCTGATCCAGACAGTAAAGTTGGATCCATCCAAGATGACTCTCCCACAAACGTTAATGAGAGAGAAGGAGCCAGTAGGGTTGGAGCCAGGAGTAGCATTGTTGGAAGACATCTGAAAAGTGGAAAATAAGTTTAGTTTAGATATAGAGATAGTCCTTAATAAAACACCCAAATGTAATGTTAAGGCTAGGATCCAATCACAATATATTATAACCTAGAAGAGGGATCCCGTAATCCAAGTTATAACATATTTGAAAGGTAGGTGAATGACGATTCACCAATTTCCACCATGAAAGCGAAATATAAATTATTAGGTTTTATTTGGTTTTTTATAAATTCCTAGATTCTTTGAGATTCATTGCACTTTTCAATGGCATGTATCAATCTCGAGTGTGCCCTTCATGTTTTGTGACTGGGATACCGAGGATCACAAAACAAGGTGTGAAGTAACCATGCAAATTACTTGGTACCCTTAATGTTTTTCACTTAATCGTTGTGCCGGTAAACCACACGCTCTCCTTCCGACCTCATGAAAAACCTTAAGTCACCCTTTGCCTCCCTTGTTAAGTCCAAGTTAGTTTGCCGGTAAACCACACACGCTTCACCAACGACTTAAACAAGGTGCAAAGTGTAATTTCATGGATTAGCACCTTATTCACATTTTTCCTAAAGTAACTAAGATTCGGAATTTATAAAACATTTAGTTACTTTATAATAATCATTATACTTTTAATGAGAATTTTTAAGTCACTGTCCTACCCGTTCGGCTAACGACCCTCCACCAGTCAAGGAAGCGGTGGGTGAGAGTGGACACCCATTAAGCTGCCATTTTATAGGCAACAACCTTATACCCCCCCCCCCCTTATAGACCAGCTTCGTGAATGAGGCCTACTTGCAGTAAAACGAATTGATCTTATACATATATATATATATATATATATATATATATATATATATATATATATATATATATTATGAAACTTATAACATTATAAAGTATAAGGGTTGGATTTTAAAATTCTAAGGGTTAGAACTAAAGTTTTAATATGACTTGTTCCAAAACTTGAGGGCAAGTTTTGTAAACTTTCAAAACTTTTCATTTCTCATAACTTATGAATTTAATTGAGTATTAAAATTAAAGACACTTCAATGTTATAACTCTTGTGTTCTTTTAATGGCTTTAATAAAAGTGTGACTTTGGGTTTTCCATAACTAGAGGACAAGTTATGGACTCCATTAAAACACATTATGATAAAGAATTAAACTACCAAGTAGGTTACAAATAATTCCTATGATCATCTAATCTTCATAAGTTCATGAACATGAATATGAACAATTTCAAGAATCATAAATAACAATTAAAAACTTGTAATTTTGATAATTGTCATTGTAAATGGATTAGCATAAACATTACACCAAATAAAACAAGTTTTAAAACACCAAAACAGTTTAGGGTAATGTTTCTAGTCCATTTGCAGCAACAAAAGTCGAAAATTTGCATTCTGAGGCTCCTACTCGTCGAGTGCATGAACCTACTCGGCAAGTAGTATGAATTTACACATGAACTCGACGAGTCCTCCCATGGACTCGGCGAGTTCAGCAGGCAGATTGCACAATATCGAGTTTTTCCAACAATTTTGCACAAATAACAAACAAACAAGCAAGCCTAGGCTCTAATACCACTGGTGGGTTTTGAGCATTCTAACACCTCCTAAGTGTACATGCAACCCTAATAACCTTGGATCTATGTTTGTCTAATTATCATGCAAAGTTGATTTCCAAGGTTATGATCCTATCTAGCATACATGGGGAACAATTTTAACTTGAATGAAAGATAAAACTACATACCTTGTTGATTTTGATCTTTGAAACCTTGTGAGCCTAACACCCCATGTTTGATGCCTCAAATGCTTCACAAAACACCAAATGCTATGTAGTAAGCTTGGAGAGAAAGTATAACACTCTAAAAATCGGCTCTAGCCCTCAAGCATGCATGTGTAGCCGATTTTGGGAGAAACATGAGCTTTATATAGTGTTGACACATCTAGGGTTACACCATGTAAACCCTAATGTGTCATGACTCTTCATTTCCATAACCCATGGGTTTGTAACTCACATGGAGCCTCTATGGATCATCTAATGGGTTTAACCCAACTTGATTATCCATGGAGCCTGTTAGCCCACTATACAAGTTATGGATGATTTACATAATCAACCCATATATTTAAATAGTTATCTTTTGATCACTTAATTAATTCTAAATTAATTCTTGATCAAAATAATTAAATAATATTATTAATATATTAGAACTTATAATATATTAATAAACCACAAGTGTTATTTCTCTCATTTAGTCTATCCAATTGCATGGTGCCATGCAACCTAAATGGACCATGTCGGGTCGGGTCAAGTACATACCAAATAGTTATGGACTTAAACACCTTATCCAACAACCATAGTAATGCTCAGGTGGATTCCAAACTCTAGTGGAACGCCTCAGAGGTACAGACTCGTTAGTTGGTTCAACAACAGTTTCCTCCTCAAGTTGATTGCTAGGGTTTGAGGTTCCTTCACCACTTGACTCTTGATTCTCTTCAAGGTCAATTTTCCTCCCACTGTTTCCTTGGCTTTATAAATTCTCTCTTGTGAAAGACTCCTCTGCTTGCCACAAAGACCACATTCTCACCGGGTTTGTAGAAGAGGTAACCAAAAGATTTTTGTTGGTAGCCGATGAAAATAGACCGCACACTATGAGGTTCGAGCTTTCCTGAGTCTCACATCTCACGAAAGCCTCGTAACCCCAAATATTGATGTGGTCTAAATTGGGAACTTTCCAAGTCCACATCTTGTGAGGTGTTTTGGCAACCTTCTTGGTAGGGACTAGATTAATGATATGGGCGGAAGTCTCTAAGGCATACCCCCAAAATGAGATTGGTAACGAAGCTCGACTCATCAAGGAACGAACCATGTCCAACAAGGTTCGATTGCACCTCTCAGCAATACCATTAAGTTGTGGTGTTCTGGGAGGTGTCACTTGTTAAAAAATTCCACATTACTTAAGATAGTCAAGGAACTCTGTACTAAGATACTCTCCTCCTCGATCGGATCGGAGCATCTTAATGTTCATGTCCAATTGATTCTCCACTTCCTGTTTAAACTCTTTGAAGTTTTCAAAGGTTTCTAACTTATGCTGGATTAAGTAGACATACCCATATCTACTGTAATCATCAGTAAAAGTCACATAGAAGCAATTAACATCCCTTGTGGCGGTTCTGAAGGGTCCACACACATCTATGTATACGAGGTCCAACAAACCCTCACCCTTAGGACAAGTACCAGTGATTGGTGACTTTTTCATTTCCCCAACAAAATAAGACTCACAACAATCATCGGACCTTAAGTCAAATGACTCCAAGACTCCATCCTTTTGGAGTTGGCCTATGCGCTTCTTGTTAACATGTCCAAGACGGCAATGCCACAAGGATGCCTTATCCAAACTAGTGGAAGAATCAATATGCAAAATATTATTTCCTAAGTTGTCTACAACCGACACAGTTTCATATACACCATCACAAGGTAATGCTTTAAAATAAAGAACATTTTTATAAAAAGCATTAATACCACCACATGCATTATCAAATGAAAAATTAAATCCTTGTTTGTACAAAACGTGAAAAGAAATAATATTTCACTCCATTTCAGACGAGTAACAACATTTATTCAAATCTAACATTAACCCACTACTTAGCAATAAAGAATAAACTCCAATCTTGATGACATGTGAAGCTTTCCTATTCCCCATGATCAAGTTTATCTTTACGTGCTTCACATCCTCACTTCTTCTTAAGCCCTGCAAATCAAAACATATATGAATACCGCAACCTGTATCAAGAACCCAAGAAGTAGTATGTGGTGAGTTTTTAGACAATATAGTGTAAATACCTGCATGGGTAGGTTTAACCTTCCCATCACTAACATCTTGCAGGTACATGGGGCAGTTTTTTTTTCTAGTGCCCCTTATCATGACAATAGAAGTATTCAGCTTCCTTTGGGTTAGAAGAAGGATTAACAGAACCACCTTTGGTTCCACTCGAAGAGGAGCCATCAAGAGACTTTCCCTTGGTACCCTTTGAAGGGGTCTTCCTATTTTTCCCTCTACTATGCCCGATTGCTAGAACAGGGGCGGTGTTAGGAGTAGGAGTATTAGCAACCAATTTACTTTTGAGACCACATTCGGTGGTCTTCAAAAGTCCTTGAAGCTTGCTGAGTGTAACCTCCTCCTTGTTCATATGATAGGTCATTCAGAACTGATCAAAACAAGTAGGTAAGGATGGCAGTATGATGTCAATAGCTAACTCCTCAGGGAAGTTCACATTCAACTTCAGCAAACGGTCCACAAACCATTGCATTTCTACAAGTGTCCCATGATGGATTCACCATCCTTCATTTGGGTTGTTATCATGGAAGAGATGATTTCATACCTCCCTTGACAAGCACTCCGATGGTATCTTTCCATCAGGTCCATGTGCATCTCAAAAGGGTAAAAGTCCTCTAGGACTTCTAGAGTTCAGCTGTCATTGTGGCCAACATGATACATGCCACCTTGGTGGCATCTCTATCATGTGCCCTAAAGGCAGCGATCTCATGTGGAGAACTAGTAGACTCGTCAATTTACTTCAGCTCCTTGTCGAGGAAATATTCCTTTTCCTCATAACGTGTGACCATCCTGATGTTCCTGGTCCAAACATTAAAGTTGGAGCCATCAAAGATAACTCTCCTGTTGGATTAGTGTCTAAGTCCACAACTATTTTGGTATGTACTTGACCCGATGGTGCATGGTCCTTTTGGGTTGCCTTCACCAAAGCAACTTGATAGGATGAATTATGGAGAGAAAAGTTTAATTATGATTTATTAATATATTATGAGAATAATATATTAAAGGAGAAATCATATTGTTTAATTAATATTAGTCAAGAATTAATTGATAATTGATTTTGTGGCTAAAAGAGATTAATTAAAATTAAGGGACTGGAACTATAATTATAAGATAATTGCATTTGGGCTATGGATCACCTTGGAATAATAGGTTGGACGAATTCTATGGGGAAACCCATTAGAAATCGTCCAAGGGATATTCTAAAATGGTCTATGGGCTGCTTAGGGCTTAAGCAGTCAAATTAGGGTTTCCTAGTTGAAAACCCTAATAGCCTACATGTATATATAGTACCCTTAAGCACCAAAAACGAGGATAAGAGTTCCACTAGGGTTTCTACACGTTTTGGGTAGCCTCCTCTCTCCTTATTCTTCATCCTCTTTCTCTTGGTGTTTGTGAAGCATTAGAGGAGTGACACTTGTGACTCTAAGCTTTCTAAAGTCATTACAAGGAGCATTTGAGATTGTTATTGCTACATAAAAATCATGGTAAGATCTAAAAACCCTTTCACATGTTAATGTGATTAATTGTATGATAGAACTCGGGTTTAAAGTCTTGGATGAATTGCATGTACAATAGAGAAACCTAGATCCAAGCATTAGGGTTGCATGAGCACATAGGATGTTCTTATGGCTAAAACCCATCAGTGGTATCAGAGCCTTGATTGGTTTCTATTGTATTGATGTCTTGGTTATTTTTTCAAGCTTCAAAATCCATTTTTTGGCTCCCTGACTAATGAACTCGACGAGTTCCAATGTGGACTCGGCGAGTTGCTCTAACTCGGCGAGTCCATAGAGCAACTAGGCAAGTTCGAGCGTCAGAAAGAGCAGATTTCGGGATTTCTTGCTGTTTTGCTTGAGGATACTTCCCTTAATTGTTTTGGGTCTTTAATATTCGAATTTTATCTTATATTTGAGTATATCATTGATTAAACAAAAGATAATTACCAATTGATTAGATAATAACTTCCTTATATGATTAAAGGTTGATTATTTGTATTAATTGGGTAACTTATCTTGCAAGAAATTGAAATTAGGTCAAATATAGATAATGACAAAATTAATTGTTTAATTTCTATTATTTGTTATTTGATCCTTGTGTTGTGAAAAAGTTTCATTTGTGCCCATGTAAGTTTTATGGTTTAAATTTGAACTTAAAGGTTTTGTTTTGAAATTTAAATAGTTGAAACCCTAATGTTTTGAAATGTTTCAAAATTTGCCCTCAAGTTTTGGAATTTAAAAGTTGATTAAAAGTTTAATTTAGAAATGTCAAATTCTAAAACCCTAGTATTGTTTTGAAAAGTTCAAATCACGCCCTTATGGTTTTATTAATTAATTAAGGTGTATAATTAAAAGAGACTTAATAAACCCATAAAGTTTTGGTTTACATTTAATTAAATTAAAAGTATAATTATTAAATTTGACCACCTAGTATTTTAAAAGTGTAAAATACACCCTATAATATATATATATATATATATATATATATATATATATATATATATATACATATATATAAATCATTAAAAGTCTAATATTATATATGTATGAGTAAACAGTCAGTCTTACTGTTAGTAGGCCTCATTCACGAAGCTGCTCTATAAGGGGTGTTTAAGGAAATTGCCTATAAAATGACGATTGAATGGGTATCCACTCTTACCCAACGCACTCTTGACTAGTGGAGGGTCGTTAGCCGAACGGGTAGGATAGGACAGAAACCTTCCATTATATGTATAATGAAGTACAAAAGTAACCAAATGCTTTTACAAATTCCCAATCTTAGTTACTTTAGGCAAAAGTGAATTGATGTAATTCCATGAAATTACACTTTGTTCCCTTGCGAAGACGTTAGTGGAGCGTGCGTGGTTAACCAGCATACTAAATGGTTCTAAGCAAAGGTAGCAAAGGGTGACTCAATGTTTGTCATAGTTCGGTGGAGCGTGTGTGGTTAACCGGCACATCCAATAGGTGACTGTAACATGTGGGGGCACCATGTAAGTCTGCATGGTTATTCATACCCGCTTTGTGATCCTCAGTATCCCAGTCACAAACTAGAAGGGCATATCGAGATTTAAACATGCCATTGAAAAGTTCAATGAATCGCAAAAGATATAAAAAATTTAATTAGATTTAAAACTTAAATTTCTTTTTCGTTTTTCATGGAGGAAATTAGTGAATCATCATTCACTTACCTTCAAATATTCTGCAACTAGATTACGGCATCCGTTTTCTAGGTTGTAGAGTATTGTGTTGGGTCCTAGCCTTAATATCTCATTTGGGTGATTTATTAAGGACTCAATCAATCAACTAACTTGAATTTAATTTTTCTCCCGTTTTGTAGATGTCAAAGTATGACAACTATGGTCTTCCCAAATCCCGTGGAACAAGCTTTTCACATGAAGATGATATTCCACGATTCGATCGAGGAACACGAGATCATGCTTCACTTCCTCCACTTCCTCCTATTATTCTCCCTAACCCACAAGTTCAAAAGATTGAAAAGTTCAAAGTCACTCAAGCCCTTTTGGCAAGTAAACATGAAGAAGGAAAGTCAGTGTGTGCACACATCCTAGAGATGAAGTCACACATTGATAGATTAAGAATGTTGGGATCTGTTGTCTGTGAGGAGCTGGCTGTTGACTGGGTTCTTTAGTCACTTCCTGACTCATATAGTGAGTTCGTAAGAGAGTACTATATGATGAACCACGACGTAACCCTCATTGATCTCACCTATACGCTTATTGCTGCTGAATCAGCAATGATTTGGCGCACTGGAAAAGCAAAGTTGATTGGTGGATCTGCCTTCCAAACCTCTATGGATATAGGCAATGGCAACGAAAGACATGCCATGATCGAAAAGTTTGATCATAAGAGAAAGGCAAAGTCTGAAGTAGTTCCATGCGTTGTTCCAAAAGAGTCAATTCACTTTTATTGCCAAGAGAAGGGGCATTGGAGACGAAGCTGCCCTATTTACCTAAGAGATCTAAGAGATGGGAGAGTCAAAACGTATGGCTCTACTTTAGGTAAATTCCATTAACTAACTTTTTTAAGTTCCTATTCTAGATTCTTAATACATGATGTGATATGATTGCATTTCGATGTTTTGTAGGATCAAAGAAAAGAAAGGAAACTTAAGGGAAGAAGTGAGCAGAATCTAATCGTGAAGAAATGGATTTCGATCGCATTGCTTGAAGATTGGATTCTTGAGTTACTACTTAGAGTTAGAATAGATTGCTAAGAAATATGTATTAACATAGTTTTTGATTGAATTGCATTCTAAGGACAAATTTTTCCGCAGTAAAATAGATTTTGATTTTATATTTATCCTTGCAATGGCATGTACGAAAAATTGATGTTTGAATGTTTCTTTTATTAGCAATAATGGATTTGTTTCTGAATTATGTTATTTGTGGAAATGTCAAGAATTTACCAAATAGGGAAAGTTTCTCATCGCCCAAGTTTCAATTGGACAGAAACATGGAATCATACAACTTGGTTGCATGATGAATGAGAAATGTTATATTTGGAAATTAGACTAATTCGTTGACAAAGTGTCAAGTGAAGGACTAGGAGATCGAGTACACAAGGTTGTGTGTTGATCAAGTCCACCATAAGAGTAACAAAGATATTCGTCATGATTTACTAAGGTTAAGTAAAAATGATTATACTTATGAGATTAAGTGTAATTCTCAGTTGATTGAAAGAGTTTCAATAAATAGCAGAACGAAAAAAGAAGAATCAAGTAGGCAGAAAGATAAAAGTTTCTCTATTCTAAGAAGAAGGGAGAGTACCTTTTATTATGTTTTATGATAGGTACTAATGATTAAGAACCATATCTCAATTGATCCTCTAAGTGAGTCTTAGTGCAATTGTATGTATGAGAAGAGGAATCAAGAATTGGAGAAATGGTTAAATCAAGAAGTCAATCATACTTCGTTCCAAAACCAAGTCTTAGAGTTAAGATTGTGACATTGAGTGACAAGTCTTAAGAAGGTTTATAACATTCATCAAATGTGGAAAGTTGTGATGTCTTGGATAAGACAAAGACCAACTAGGACCAATTTTGTGAAGTGTTTTGATAAAAGCTACATTAACTCTTGAATATTTGATTGTCAATAAATGTTTGTTGACAAGAGATTCTTATATGTCAAGGAGTCAGTGGGAGTCTTAATGGTCTTGAAAGGTTTCAAGAACTAATCAAGAATAAACCTCATCGATCATCACTAGCACATAAGTTGAGGTTTACAACCTATCGTGTTGACACTATCTTGTTTCTGTGCGGTTCCAATTGAGTTAATTATGCATGTGAGCTCAATGAGTTCTCATTTGAACGCATAAAAGGCAAGCACTTTGATCAATGAAAAGTACATTGAAAGGAAAGGGTGAGCTACTTAACTACTTGGAAGACATGGTGGGCAGCCGTGTTACCATAAGGCAAGAGATCAAGATTGAGAAGGTTCGGTCCATATGAGTTTGGATTTGTCAGAAACTTTGGTTTTGGGCAAATTCGCATGGATAGGAACACATACACCACTAAAATCTAAGTGTCATAAGATTTTGTAGTGACAAAGAACATGGTTTGGCATGCGGAATTAAAGCTTGCACAATTGAACATGGTGATTTGGGTGTTTAAGAGATATATTGAATGTATATGGTGTTACACAATAAAGATCTAGATCTAGACTACATAATTAACACACACTTACACACTCACTTCTACATCTCTCAAGCACACCTCTACAAGTGGTATGAACCCACTATTTATAGAGGTGTTTACATGTCTCTCTCTCACTCTTTAACAAATGGGTCTAAAGGCTAAAGCACCACATGCAAGTGGGTTTTACAAAAGTCAAACATTTACAAAGTCATGAATGAATAACTTTACACCCCAAAATTCTCCCCCTCAAAGTTAGGAATGAATGACCCACTTCAAATCTTCCAAAATCAAGCACTATGCGGTTCGAGCCTCAAAGGTGACACATGTCGACACAAACTTCATTCTTCAATTCTTCCATGATTCTTCAATTTGGGCTCTAGGATGTGAGACCATACAATCCGAGCAGCAACGAATGATCAAGAGTATTCCAAACTCCAAATAATCACCCAAAGTTGCGCATAAAAACACACCCCAAAAATCTTCAATAATTCCAAACCCATTTCGAATACATCACTTCCGAACTTCCAATTGCATCATCTCGTAATCTTCAAAACTTCAAGATCACTTCAGTCTTCAACTCCGCGTAATATGAAAAATTCAAGTTCGAATTTCCATATTAAACTTCTCCCCCTTTTTATAATCGAAATTTGATTATAAAACTCCAAAGGAAAAAGAACGTGCTCTATTCGGAATTTTTCGTATCAAAACTCCCCCTTAACAAGTGGCATAAACATTGTGCTTCAATCCGAAAAATCCAAAAAATATTGAATTTTTATCTTCGTTCACGGATCGCCTTTGACAAAATATCTCAAAAATGGGTAGAAATTGTCAATTTCAAAATTCCACAGTGACGATTTGCGCCAAAAACAGTCAAATATGCGAAACACACCCCCATTTGCGAAACTGGGTAGAATGTGTAAATTCGCACAAACTGTAGGGACCAGATTTGAAAATATTCCCATTTCTCATAATTTTTACCCCAAATGCGAAACTGGGTAAAATTTATCATCTTGCGAAGACTGCAGGGATGCAAAATGGAAATTCTGCATAATTGTCATTTTATAACCCCATTTGCGAAGTTGGACCAATTGTGTCATTTCGTAAAAATATAAGGGGCCAAATTCGAACCTATTTGTTTTCTTCCCCAATTCACGTTATACTGTGAAATACTTCGCATCTTAGACTCTTCGCACGTGAAACATGAATGTGAATCATGGATAAGAAGACTTCGCATCTTAACCCAATTTAACCAAATATGCGAAATTGATATTGAGACCCAAATGCGAACTCAATTTTGATTTCTATAACCAAATGCGAAGTAATATTGGAAACCCAAATGCGAACCACAAAATTTCATATGCGAATCCAATTCAACATCAGAATCGATCCATAGATGCGAACTCGATTTTTATATTTTCACAATCGACATCAACGACTCCAAAATCTTTCCAGTTCATTCCAAAATTATCGCAGATCCATCGACTCCAAGCTTGCGAAATTAGCTTACAATCCTTCATTATCAAACTCTCAGCTATTTGATTATACATCGATTTCAAAATCATCAATTTCTTCAAACATCTATCCTTGATAATCGATCACAAAACAACAAACCCAGACTCAAACTTTCGCAATCGATTTCATCAGCCTTCCAAGTTCGTTTTTCATCAACAGCGAGTCGACATCACAAATTGGCCATCGATTCCAACTCTTCAATCAAAATCAATTATCAATTTCATCTTGACTTCGCATCGACAATTTGTTCATCAATCGATTCTAATTATTATCGATTCTAATCAAAATCATATTCGATTTCCAAAAATTGTTCAAGAAGCAAATATAAGCTATGCTTGACATCAAGAACCGATTTCGAAATTAACCTCCAAATTGAATATGATTTCAACATCCAAATCTTCAAAACAGCTTGTATCTATCGATTTCTTCTAACAATTCCATGAATCAGCCCTTAGAAATCATCTTTGACTTTTTCTGAGATTGACTTTTCTAAGTCAAGAATCAATAAACAAGAAATTGTTGATTCAAGTGTGTAGTTTCAGATCAAAACATCATTATCCAACTATTCTTCACATGTTCTTGAGTGTTCTTCACAACAATTTCAAATTTCTTGACCAATTTTATCCAAATCAAGGAAGAAATTGGCGATTTCTTAACTTCAACTTGATCACAATCGATTTGCAATAGAACAAAACTAATTAAATCGATTCACAAGTTTTGAATCACAAGCAGAAATCGAATATTAGGAATGAAGAAACACAAACAAAATGTTTGATCATTAGAATCGGATAGATTTATGAACCTTTGTACGTTCGTGAGAGCTGATGACGAATAGATTTATTCAAACGAAACTTTTAATGATTTTGGGCTTCAATCATATTGATATCGCATCGATTGATTTATGAGCTCAAAAATGTTCATAACAGTAACAGATTCAAGAAGTTTGGGCGTGGAATTTGTTGAACAGTACACAAAATTTTTGTTCGGGCTCGTGATGAACAGTAATATATTGAAATTTGGGCTGAATCAAAAATAAATGGATCACAATTAATTTTGGTTTTAAATCTTGATTCAAACGAATAATTGAAACTTTAGAATCAAATCAACAAACAAATTTTAGATTGGATCGGGACTTGATCAACAAAAAATTATTGGATCACAACAAATGGGTTTTTCAAAGAAAATTTTGATCCAACGAATCAAACGATCAAAAATAAAAAATGCAACGCACGAATCAAATGAAATTAAGAGAGATCATAGAGAGAGACTCACCAAAATTCTTCAAATTGCGACAAAAATTGCCAAATCGAGAATCGTTCTTCAAAAGTCACGTTGATCGATGAAAACCAAGCTCTGATACCAATTGTAGTGACAAAGAACATGGTTTGGCATGCGGAATTAAAGCTTGCACAATTGAACATGGTGATTTGGGTGTTTAAGAGATATATTGAATGTATATGGTGTTACACAAAAAAGATCTAGATCTAGACTACATAATTAAGACACACTTACACACTCACTTCTACATCTCTCAAGCACACCTCTACAAGTGGTATGAACCCACTATTTATAGAGGTGTTTACATGTCTCTCTCTCACTCTCTAACAAATGGGTCTAAAGGCTAAAGCACCACATGCAAGTGGGTTTTACAAACGTCAAACATTTACAAAGTCATGAATGAATAACTTTGCACCCCAACAGATTCCCTCCTTCATAAGAATGAATGTGAGGAAATGCTTTCGCTAAGAGAGATTTTAAGAAGATAGTGATTGTGAAAATTGTATTCTCGAATTCGATTATGGTTACGGTATCCCTTTCCATAATTCGAATTGTGAGATTTGGCAATTAGTCTAAATTGTTTAGACACACATATGAGCTATCTAAGGCAAAGGTGTATAAGTTTAAGAAACTTAGATAAAGGATTATCATGTCAAAGCTAGTGGAAGCATAAGTGTTATGCTTATATGATAATAATCATCATGATAGTGGGAGCATAAATGTTGTGCTTGTATGATTATTAAGGAAAGTATTGCAAGTTAGCAATATTAATTATAGAAAACAAGAGTTATACTTTGCAAAGTCGTAAGGATTGAATAATTGTTTTGCTATAATTAAGGGAGAGAATATTATGCTTCATTTCAAATCTAAAGGCTTAGGTTGTGGAATGTTAATAAATTTAGTCAAGGATACATAGTGTGTTCTCAAAATTTCGATTATGATTATGGCATCCCTCTTCATAGTTTGAATTATGAGAACATGACACATAAAATATTATGGCAAAAGATTGATAAATTATCAGATCGTTATGTAAGACATTATGCATCGTGTCTCATACGCTTCGGGTAAAGGATCAATTGCAAGTGCTATAATATTTGACCATTCTAAAATTTTCCAAATGTCTAGCACATTAAGAGGGAAAAAGGACAAGAATCGGTTTTGACTAAGATAATTAAACAACTATCAAAGGACAATCCAAAGCTCGCTGAGGATTGGTCGCTTGTGAGTAGTTGGAAGTATGGTACTGGATGGACCATATCGACATTATTATGAATAGATAAGATTCTATTAAGAATGCATTGTCATATGGAAAATATGGAAATGTTTCCATATTGGGAGTTGGATACTGAGAATCTCTATCTAGATTCGAAACTATTATGCAAGAAGGATGTTCAAAGGAATGTACTTTGAGTGAGAGATATCATATCTATAGAATTGTTTCTGATAGAGGTTAGCCAAGTCTTGATGATTTTGAGCTATGACTTTACGAAAGAATCATTTCATAAAATGTTAGAATCTAGCATGTTCTATAAGTGGCAAGAATTTGATATTCTTATACTTATGATAAGGATTGGGAGTTGTGAAATGAGTATGATTGGAAATGTGTTCATTTGATCTATTCACAAAGTAAGGACCGTAGGTAAACATTGTGTGCATACTACGAGCATGGGACAATTGGTGTTATAATTCAAGTAAGAAGTTGATTGCCCGAAACAACAAATAATGAGTAATCAATATGGTGATTAAATAAAATGTTTTATTTATACCCAGAGTTTGGGGCCATATGGGATTAGTATTATTCTTGTGTTTCACTTTGCATGTTTTGACTTCCTGAATAATTAAATTTGTTCAGAAAAATTAAATTATTCGAACGGACCACAGTCGTTCATATGTTGGAAGTAGGTATGAATGAAGAATGTCGTGAATTGGTGTGTAGATTGTTTAAAGTGTATTAGACATAAGCAAATGTTTGCTGCAACGTTCATGAGTGCTTATGAATATGATTTGATCATTAGATTAAACCCACACTCACTTAAATCACTTCATGGATTTTATCACGAGTGATTGGTGAGACGATAACAACTTATATTCTTGAAACCGAGATGTGTGAGTTCTATCTTGCGAGTCGGTTACACATTGATAATATGTAAACGCACCAGTAACTTGGTGTCATAAAACATATTGTTGTGTGTGATTCGGTGAGTGAGTACAAGAAAGCATTGAATCAAAGTTTATCCGTTCCTTTAATCCAAAGTAGGATGAAAGCGATATCTTTGGGCCCCTCGATGATTTAGTGATGACACCCTAAGCGCTTGGCTAAGCCGGGACTAATTTGATGTGTTCAATTGTAGTCTGTTGTCAGTCATCGGAAATCGGGAAACAACATATAGACTAAGAGAATGATTTCAATCCATGTCTCACGTCTGTACGATATCTAGAATGGAGGAATATATGATCCCTTATCTAAAGGACGTGTATCTGATAAGATCAGAGTTGACAGCGGCTTTGAAAGCTACGATTGCAGATCAGGATCTGAAGTCATACGCATAATAGTTATTAGACTTATCGAAGTGGGAGATTGTTGGATTAGTGTCTAAGTCCACAACTATTTTGGTATGTACTTGACCCGATGGTGCATGGTCCTTTTGGGTTGCCTTCACCAAAGCAACTTGATAGGATGAATTATGGAGAGAAAAGTTTAATTATGATTTATTAATATATTATGAGAATAATATATTAAAGGATAAATCATATTGTTTAATTAATATTAGTCAAGAATTAATTGATAATTGATTTTGTGGCTAAAAGAGATTAATTAAACTTAAGGGACTGGAACTGTAATTATAAGATAATTGCATTTGGGCTATAGATCACCTTGGAATAATAGGTTGGACGAATTCTATGGGGAAACCCATTAGAAATCGTCCAAGGGATATTCTAAAAGGGTCCATGGTCTGCTTAGGGCTTAAGCAGTCAAATTAGGGTTTCCTAGTTGAAAACCCTAATAGCCTACATGTATATATAGTACCCTTACCCCAAAAACTAGGATAATAGTTCCACTAGGTTTTCTAGACATTTTGGGCAGCCTCCTCTCTCCTTATTCTTCATCCTCTTGCTCTTGGTGTTTGTGAACCATTAGAGGAGTGACACTTGTGACTCTAATATTTCTAAAGTCATTACAAGGAGGATTTGAGATTGTTATTGCTACATAAAAATCAAGGTAAGATCTAAAAACCCTTTCACATGTTAATATGATTAATTATATGTTAGAACTAGGGTTTAAAGTCTTGGATGAATTGCATGTAGAATAGAGAAACCTAGATCTAAGCATTAGGGTTTCATGAGCACATAGGATGTTCTTATGGCTAAAACCCATCATCTCCCAGAGAGGTTCATGAGAGAGAAGGATCCGGTTGGATTTGATCTTGAAGCATTGTTGGAAGACATTTGAAAAGAAGAAAGACAATTTTGGATTAGATAAAGAATCCTTAATAAGACACCCAAATGTAATTTTAAGGCTAGGACCCAACTCAATACTTCATAACTTGGAAGAGGGATGCCGTAATCCAAGCTGTGAAATATTTGATGGTAGGTGAATGATGATTCAACAATTTCCACCATGAAAAACAAAATAAATATTAGGTTTTAATTGGATTGAAACTCCTAGATCATTTGAGATTCATTGAACTTTTCAATGGCATGTTTAAATCTCAATTGTACCCTCTCAAGTTTGTGACTGAGATGCCGAGGATCACAAACAATGCATGGATAACCATGCAAATTAACTTGGTACACTTAATCTTTATCACCTAATCGATGTGCCAGTTACCTACACGTGCTCCACCGATCTATGATAAACATTAAGTCACCCTTTTCCACTCTTACTAGTCCATGTTAGTGTGTCGGTTACCCAGACACACTCCCCCAACGACTTGGTAATGTACAAAGTGTAATTTCATGGGTTAGCACCAAATTCACATTTTTCTAAAGTGACTCGGATTGGGAATTTATAAAAGGTTTAGTTACTTTATATTCATCATTATACTTTTAATGATAATTATAGTCCTTGTCCTACCCGTTCGGGTAACGACCCTCCACCAGTCAAGGAAGCGGTAGGTGAGAGTGGACACCCATTAAGCTGCCATTTTATAGGCAACAACCTTATACCCCCCTTATAGACTGGCTTCGTGAATGAGGCCTACTAATGGTAAGACTGACTTGCTCTTATACATATATATTATTAACTTATAATACTATAAAGTATAATGGTTGGATTTTAACTTTTAAAACTCTATGGTTTGGAATTAAAGTGTGTGTTAGACTTTACAATTTCCAAGACTTGAGGGCAAGTTTTGAAACTATTCAAGACTCTTCATTTCTATAACTTATGAGTCTTAATGGTTTTAAAGAAGAGACTTTTGGAATTCCATAACTTGAGGACAAACTATGGAGTCCATTAATTGACATTTAGATCAAGAATTACACTAACAAACAATTTGAAAATAATTCCTATGATCTACCAAAACTCATAATCATTAAACTTTGATAATAACCTTTGAAAATGGATTAGCATAATCATTGCCACATCAAAAACAGATTTTACAAGTCCAAAACAGTTTAGGGTAATGATTCTAGTCCGCTTCCAGCAACAAAACTCGAAAAATTGCACACTAGGCCTCCAACTCGCCGAGTGCATGAACCTACTTAACGAGTAGGATGAAGTTTCACTTAGACTCGTCAAGTCCCCCCATAGACTCAATGAGTTCACTGGACAGCAAGTAGAATTTCGACTTTTTCAACCAGTTTGCATCAAGTAGCCTAGGCTTCGATACCACTGAAGGGTTTTGAGCATTCTCAAACTCCTATGGTGTACATGCAACCCTAGAAACCTTGGATCTATGTTTTCTCTATAACATACATGCAAATATAATTTTTCCAAGGTTCTCATCCTAACTAGCATATCATGGGGTACTTGTAATATAAAAACTAGTAGAATGACATACCTTTTCTTGTGGTTGATTGCTTGGAGCTTCAAGAGCCTAGCACCAATAATGTGGATGCCTCAAATGGAGTCGCAAATCACCAAATCAACTTGGAAGACTTGAGAGAATATGAAGCACATCTATAGGATCCATGGGTTAAAACCTACATGGACTATCCATGAAAGATTAGCCCATCGTAAATGAACATTAGCCCATTCTATATATATATATATATATATATATATATATATATATATATATATATATATATATATATATATATATATATAAGAGTCCATATTTAATTAGTCTCTTTTGATCACTAAATTAATTCTTGATCAATGCAAATTAAATAATATGATTTAATATTAATATATTATAACTTATAATATATTAATCAATCATAAACATACTATTCTCACAAGATTATCCATACAAATTGTTTCGGTGAAGTGCAGCCCAAATGGACCTTGCATGGTCGGATCAAGTACATGTCAATTATAGTTATGGACTTAGACACCTTATCCAACAACTTTGTACTTACGGTTTTCAGTTTTGGTTTTAGGTACTTCGTTTTCAATGAAAAGGAGTCGGCTCGATCGTAACGCATCACACTATGTTTTCTGCACATGGGATATTTGGGATTACATTCTGATATTATTTTATCACAACGCGTTTTAAAGCCGAGAGGGCAGCAGATCCCATAAGAACTCTGCAGTTAAGCGTGCTCGGGCGAGAGTAGTACCGGGATGGGTGACCCCTTGGGAAGTCCTCGTTCCGAGCAGCCCAAAGAAGAAAATATTGTGATACGTGTCAGAAGGGGGATGTTACAATTCACTCTCTCGATAGTGGATAACCATTCCTCAAATGTCCTGCTACACCCATACTTACTCATTAAACTTCCACCAACCCTACAACTGCTCGTGCATGGTAATCATAGATATTGTTGGATCCCATAGAAAGTCGAATACTTGCTTCTACCCCACGACCACAACCAAAGAAGCAACAGGAAATAATGATAAACCAAACATTCTTAAGCTATAGAATCTTAGTTATGTACAAATATGATACATATACTAAGAAACTATAGTAATGATGTCAATTTCATCTAACATATAAGAAGTTCTCCTAGGCTATCAGGCATCATACATCAAGAAATTCTATAATGCAATTCTTGAAAATTCCTAGCTTATCACTAGCATGTAGTTCTATCATAAACATGATAAGCAAATAACAATATGGGTAACTTGGGGTAAACTTTCTTGCTCCGACTGATCGTACACACCTCGTCCTTCCTTGGTTACTTTTGAAAACATTTTCTTAAAACTCTTACAGATCTTAGTTTGAGTCTGGATTCAAATGAATTATCATCCAATTCTCTCAAATCCTGGCTCTGATACCAACTTGTAACATCTTAAAATCACAATAAAATTTTTCATTTTTAACTAAAGATAAATCACTGTTTTCAATCAAACCCAAGTCATAAGAACCCATGATCAAGTACAAATGTTCCAAAATCAATGTATCAAAACGTCTCCGAAACATATCAACAAAGGATGTGTACGATCACACCTTTTCTTTCCCTCGATCATCTGAAGTACCTGAAAACATAAAACTTAAACTGCAAGCCAAAGCTTAGTGAGTTCCCCCAAAGTAACATACACAACCAATACATATCATAACATGCACATATGAGCCTTCAGCCTGACTGGACCGCCTCACAGAGCCTACAACCTATATGGATTACTCTCCGTGCCTTCAGCCTAATTGGACCACGTACAGGCCTTCAGTCTATCCAGACTGCCCCGGATATCTTGGTCTTCAGCATAAAGCATGACCGCCTCAACCCAATGCCCATGTAGAGGCTGCCTTCACAAGCCATGGGTTTGAACCCCGGTACACACTACGTACCATAGCTAAACCCTAGCTTTTCCATTAATTTCTTATTTTGTTAAGCCAAAACACTAAATATTCAAATCCAAGTTAAAAGGGACATCCTAAAGGATGAAGTCTATGACTTTATCCATTTGAATGCATACAAGAGGGTAAAAACTCAAACCCTTGGTCCAAAAGTCATCTAAAGTCCCAACACTCATGCACGAATTAATGAGGATGTCAAAGGTAACATTTTTATTAATCTATGAGTTCAAAACTATAGATAACTACTTTTGAAGGACATATAATTGCTCATATTCGACTAGACTAAACTATGAGACCAAAAATGCACACAAACTCTAGACTACCAAGATCTAAGCAATTAACACATCAACATCCAAGCTTTATACCTTCAAATGATTCTTGAGAGCAAGATACTTTTGGATCCAAGATGCCTTGAGCTTCCTAGTTGATTCCACTTCTTTTGTCTTCATTCAAGATCACCAAAAGCACACTTTCAAGCACAAAATGCGCACGCTATAAATTAGGGTTAACAAGGGATGATTTGGGAGTTGTAAGTTAATGAGGCAAGAGGTCCTTAAGAGACAATAATATTTAACTAGGGCTCAAACCTTAAAAATTATGGTTTGACACTCAACTACTTACACCCGACATAAGTTGAGTACGCCCAACGTACTAGAAAAAAACATGTGATCTCACTTAATGAGCCAAGGGACCAATTTTGCAAATAAATTTCTTTCTAAAGGTATAAATGGAAAATACATGGATCAAGGTGTTACAGTCAAGGACCCCAAAGATGTTTCAGAAAACTAGTAATATTTATATATCTCCTGATTTGATGATCACTCGTATGAAAGTTTTTTGGCCACTAATCTTTCACATGGGTGATCATCAACCAAGAGGTAGAAATTCATTTCTTTATTTTTAATAAATATATATTTGTACAAAATTCTATTATGTATGAAACTGTCTTTATTAAATACAATTTTGAGATTATTTAATTTAGTGCTATTGGTAGTTATATGTAATGTAACTTGTATGGTATTTGTATTAATTTAAATTTAAAGATTGTTAATATATTAGAAATGTCTATCACCAACATCGAAAACATTTCTAATATAAGAAGAAAACTAAGTCACATGAAGACCATTTAGGTTATCATGGACGGTGAAAAAGGAACAAATGATGGTATTGGTGTGGATTTTGTGATATGACATAACATAGGTGGTAGCCTCATGGTGTGGATCAGGGGAGGTGACAATTGTGTAGATCTAGGGGAGGTCAACATCACCAAAGAGAATAGAGGCATTAATGTTGGAATCAAGTGGAGTTTTGGGGTATGTTGCCAAAGAGAATAGATACACCTACAATGTTGCAAAACGGAGTTGTAGAGGAGGTCAATGAGAATCAGGGTGGAGGAGGATAGAAAAGAGAGATGCAAGGAGAAAGTAGGTGAATATGTGAGTTTTTGTTGCATTTTTTTTCATAATTTATATTTATGATCCCTATAATATATATATATATATATATATATATATATATATATATATATATATATATAGAGAGAGAGAGAGAGAGAGAGAGAGAGAGAGACTTGAGTCATGGACAAAATAGTCATTTTACCAATGATTCTTGGGAAGATCCAACCACCAAAGGAACCAATCGTGATGGATTTTGAAATCATGAGGACTATCCATATTAATTTTGCAAAACTTGGACTAAACATGTGGACGAGTGTCAACCACAGGGACCAAGAGTAAATTATAGAAATGATCATTATATATATTTAGAGTTTCACTCTAACTTTTGAAATGTTGATATATCAAATCTATATGGTTTCCAAAACTTTCGGTTTTGGTTCTTGGTCCATCTCAAAAGACTATTTCATCACTCTCACCCCCACCACCATATGCATTCCTCTCCTTTGTATCTCTTTCATTCTTGACACTAACAACATTGATCCGACTTTACGGCTCATCATGTCATGAGCCATGTAGTAGTCTTAACCAACATTTCAACCATTATAACTTTAGGTCACCAACATTTGTTTTGGAGCACCATGTAAATGCTTTTCTTTTTCATCCTAATATAGTCTCAACCGCATCCATTTTGCCTCATCCATTTTTCCGATATATAGTTCCTTTCTTTTCATTTTTTTTTATCTTAGTTATAATGTAAATTCTACAAATTCTTATCTTCCTTATTAGTAACATCTATATCAACCCCATTCATACCAAATCATCATAACAACAATAAGTTTGAGTTCTTCATTAACAAGCAAAACCTGTAACTTGCTAACTCATGTGCTTATTGGTGCCTTCAATTATTGTCGATTTTCGCATCGATACTTAATCATATATATAATACACGAACATATTTGAAACCATCTGAACTCAAATAAAAATAACCCACTGAAATATGTTATTTTGGAAACAGATTGTTTGCTTAATTGTCGTAGATCCAGAGATCGATATTTTTAGTGGAAAATCGAGAAAGTAAAGATAGACGACGCTATGGACAAGGTGATGGTGGTGGGTGGGGGTATTGTTAAACGCAACTACGGGGAGGTGTTTAGAGACGGTTAAAAAAAGAAGTAAACTCTTAATGCAAAGAGGGAAGAAGAAAAAATAAAAAATAAAAAAGTAGGGTTGAAGTGGTGGGGTGCAACATATTATAATGATAGTTTTTAGTTAAATAGATAATAAAAGACTAAACTGCACAAATAGTCCCTATGGTTTGCTCAAAATTGCCACTTTGGTCCAAAAAAGTTTGGACTAGCACCACAGGTCCAAATTTTTCATTTTGTTGCGAGTTTAGTCCAAAGCACTTTAAAAATTCTTCAAATGACGGATTTGCCCTTTCTATTTGTTTTTTCCTTTTCTTTTTTTTCCTTTACTATTATTTTATTATTTAATTAAAAAGGGTCTCTCTCTCTCATGATGTCGTATGAGAATTACCCCCTTTCATCATAGAAAACACTCATTTCCCTTCATCTTTCCAGTCACGAAGCCTACCAGAAAACCCAATCTCGTCCTTTCCCTGCCACAAAACACCAACGTTGTTGTCGCCCCATCTTGATTTCTCGCCACTCCAATGTCGGCAGGAATACGCCTCACATGAATTTTTTCTTGTTGAATCGATTGAGTCTTATTGTTGAAGAGTTGAAATCATCTCAGATAAAATTTAGTCTTTTAGCCAAGGCCACTTGCTGAAGTTTAATCTGCTCTCTAAACTTGGCTATAGATTCATTGACTTTCATATTAACCTCACCAGAATACGGTAGAGTGCAGTTGTGTTTCTTTGTTTATGGTTTGCTGTTAAGATGAAGAATGATGAATTGTAGGTAAGATGAAGAAGGTTCTTCAGGTAAATCGCACTTTCACTCCACCTGTTGCTACCACCACTTGTTGTGATGCAAATTTGGTAAATCGGAGACCAAATCTGCAGAAATTGGCACTCTACCTATGTGTCTAGGGTTTTTTATTAGGGGTGCCAGAAGGGTGGTGAAGGAAGATTATGATGCCAAACCAACTTTAGAACTGCTCGAAGCAATCCCGCTGTTGGTCGCCATGCTTGATTCCGACGATCTCGATTCTCAAATCGCTACTCTCTACAGCCTTTTAAATCTTTGAATCGGCAATGACTCGTAAGCACTTGCCTTTCATATTCATACCAATCGATTTTCAAGAACCAATTGATACTTACATGAAATCGATTCATGAAAAACGTTAATCAATGTTGTTCTCCTTACCCTAACGTCGTCATTTCCCACAGCAAGTGGTCATCTTTGATTGTCTTCCTCTTCTCCCTTTGGCATTTGTCGAATGCTTTTTCAGTGATGAAACTGATGAAATTAGTTCCTTTTTTTGCTTATACCCATTTCAAGGAAGAGGGCAAAACGGTGAAATTCTTTGAGACAAAAGGCAAGAGAGAGAGAGAGAGAGAGAGAGACCCTTTGTAATTAAATAATAAAAATAGTAAAGGAAAAAAAAGAAAGGGAAAAAACAAATAGAAAGGGCAAATCCATCATTTGAAGAACTTTTAAAGTGCTTTGGACTGAACTCGCAACAAAATGAAAACTTTGGACCTGTGGTGCTAGTCGAAACTGTTTTGGACTAAAGTGGCAATTTTGAGCAAACCACAGAGACCATTTGTGCAGTTTAGTCATAATAAAATAAAATTATAACAAAACAAATAGTCTTTTTATTTCGGGATTTTTTACATTAACTAGATACCAAAAATACAATTTCATAAATCACTTGGAATTGGACCAATCCACATAAGCTAGCTAAGTAAACACATTCAAATACTATGAAAAATTACTTATCTTATTACAGTTACCTCTAACTCTTATGGTTTAGGTGTTGTTTGTTGATTATATATTGTTGAATTCTTGTTTCACCTTGTATTTTATTTTTTTCTGATTGATTTTTTCAATTATTTATATTGAATAATGATAATTTCTTATGAATAATGATAATTTCTTCCTAAAATATCATTATTTTTTTGTTCAAATATCATTATTTTTTTACTAGAAATATCATAAATTCTTATTGAAATGTCATATATTATTAATTTTTCGGTATTAAAAACTATTTTCGTTATATAAAATCAGTTTATTTTATTTTTTTAATATATGGAGCAACATGCAAATATTAAAAAACAAACACAGTTTTTATTATAGCCTGTAACCATTTGGTCCAGCTATTCTACTGGAAAGGATTGCAGAGATGGTCCGTAGACTTCATTAATTTTTGCTTAAAGAAAAATACAAATAACACCTTAATTAATATGATAACGGGTTATCCTTATAGAAGTAACTATTAGTGAGTAAACGTAGAATTCTTTTAGAAATGTATTTCCATAATACATTATTATATTTTTCCAAAATAAGAAAATGATTATTTTTACTAATATAAATCGTTTTCTGCTTTACCGGACTTGAGCATGTCAGCATACACGTTGACTTGGCATGCGAAATCCACTCATAGGATTTTATAGTAAATGATAAAATAAAAATAAAAAGAAAAAGAAAAGTAGAGAAACCACTGCAACGTTTTTCACAGATGTGGAGAATTGTGTGTGACCTTTCAGGATTCTCAATAGATGTACACCAAGGTACAACTTTTTGATATTCCTGTACAACTTGCTGTATTCGGTTATTGAAATTGAAATGTAGTTAGTAGTAAATATTTATATAAATAAATTTGTTTTAGTTTATATAGATATAAACAATCAATTTTACTCACTAAAATTAAGGTCAATCAATAAACGATAATTTAAAATTATCTGTATATAATTTCTAAACTAATTTGGGAATGTTTTTTTCACCTAAAAAGTATTTTTTTTTTCTATAAGGATGTTACTTTGTTATATCTATTTAGGTAAATTTCACAGAATAACAATAAACTATCGTATTTTTATTTATATGGTCGCTAATCATTTTTTTTCTTGTAAAGTACACTTTAAACTTTATTTTTTTGGTATCAAATGGACCATTTCACACAAGTTTTTTCGTGTACAGTACACTTTTAAACTTTATTATTTTGTATAAAATAGATAAATTTACACAAAGTTAAGCGACAAACCGATATGCCTGTCAACATAACATCTTAAGTCAAAACATGGCACATGTAATATCCTACATGAAATACTGTTATTTTTAAAACGCGTGAAATTTTTGAATCTATCAAGAAACTATAAAAGAAGAAACACACAATTGCAACAAAAAAAAAATGTTCACAATACAAGCTGTATGGAACTTAAATAAGGTTGTAACTATGATTGAATATGTATTTAATGGAATGTGGATGATGTATGAAATGAAATGAAGTTGAATAGAAGAGTTGAGTGAGCATTCAATGGTTTAGTAAAATGATGATTTGATTGAATAGAAGTTAATGAGTTGTGGATGTTAAAAGTAAAGTTGTATAAATATTTAGCGGATGATATGACAGTCGATTAAGTCTATTAATTTTTGCATTCAAGTCGATTAGGCTTAAGTTTGGCATTTCTATACACTAACCAATCAAACGAATACATTCCCTAGTATGAAAAATAGAGCTCTTGTGTTGCTTACGATGATAAAAAGAACATCAAAATCTTGAAACGTCATATCAACCAACAAGTATTTAAATACACCACTTTCAAACATGATTTTTGATTCATTACTAACAATCAATTCACTCATTCTATCCAAAAATCTTTGTAAATATTTTGCACACGGTTTCATGTTATAGTTCATCATCTTTCCAATCTTTATCATAGACAAAATTGCAAAAATGGTCCCTGTGGTTGGCAAAATTATGCGACTTTGGTCCAAAACGATACATTGGTGCACCATTAGTGTAAAATTGGATTTTTCTATTGTTTTTGGTCCATCACGCTAACTTCCGTCCATATCTTCCGTTACCTGCAATATAGACAATGGTATTTTCGTCCTTCCACCTCTATGTCATCAATTACTGCCATATTGAAGGATATATACATTTAATGACCCTTCACTCTCTACCTACTAAACCCACTTTGTTGATTAAAAACCCTAATCGATCCTTGAAATCATGCATTTGATCATTAACTTCAATCGTAAGTTTGAATCCACGAGTATGGTCCAAATGTAGGAAATCAGGCTAAGAAATCAGTGTTTTGATATACTCCGGATTTACGGTAACGTACTCTGTTTCTTACATATTTCTTTGAAACAAAAAAAGCTTTTACAATCCGTATAAAGTAATGTTTTATTTTGGTTTGGTTCATGATTTTTACAGAAGGATATCTGTAACGCCGTAAAATTTCCAACAAATTTTCACATTTTAATAACGATTCAATTCACATTATTATAAAACACATTGTTCTTATATTCCACATAAGTCAAAATCCCAAGATCATAACATATCAATAAAACTTTGCGTGTGTGTGTGTACTGATCATGCCGACACCTTCCCGCGATCCTCACTAGTACCTGAAACACATAACACAAAACACTGTAAGCACGAAGCTTAACGAGTTCCCCAAAATACCACACATAACACATACTAGCCACTCGAGGCTATAACTATGCGGGCCCTTTGGTCCTAACTCTGTGGACCCTCTGGTCCTAGCTCTGTGAACCTTCCAGTTCTAACTCTAATATACTCTAATATACACACGGCATAAATCACATAGAAATAATGCAGTGCAACACATCACATAAATAGCATACAATAACTCTGTCACATAACTCTAATTACCACTCAAGGTAAAGTATAGTGAGAAGACTCACCTCGGATGTCTCGGTAATATCTCGCTCACGTAACACTGATCTAGCCTCTTCCTAAACACATAAACGATCATCTCAATTAATAATGGCTCTCTAGGCTAGACTAAATCCTCACTCATCCTCTAAGAAGGCTAAAAGATCATTTTACCCTTCAAACAGTTCACAAGGCCAATTGTTGTCCATACCCTAAAAGTCAAAAAAAGTCAACGGTCAACCCTTTGACCAGACTCGCCGAGTGCACAATTGTGACTCGGTGAGTTCAGTCATGAACTCAAGTCCTCAAAATCCCCAATGACTTACCGAGTCTGTTCTTGGACTCGACAAGTTCATGCCATTCTCAAACTTAAATGACCTCCTGAGGTCAGATCTGTTCCTCCAATCCATATATCTGGCCTTACCAACCACTATAATGACATAAAGGTCTGACCTTTGCACTCATGCAATGACCAAAAAGCTTCTTTGGGCGAAATAACCCCTAAAATGGCAACCTAGGGCCATATCTCTAATGGAGTAGCAAAAAGCAATGTGAATGGGACTCTCTGGACCTCTTAAGGTCTAGATTTAAGAAGAACTCCACCTTGGGACCTCACATACTTCGAATCCCACCCAAAGAATGCACAAGAAAACCCTAGATTCAACTAGAACACCAAATACACGAGTTGGAGCACTATTTAGTACCTATAGTAGCCTCCTTTGATGAAGGGATGATAGATCTGAGCTCCTCAACCTTCCTTGTTTGACCTCCTTCCTTCTTTCTTGCAAAAAAAAACACACTTAGAATGATAAAATAGCCCTCCTCTTGCACTACAAGCCTTCTCTCTGCTCTCTAGGGTTTCTCAGGGGTCTGATAGCCGCAAATGGTGGCTAAAAGATCCTTAAATAGGGCTCAGGCCCCGGAGAATTAGGGTTTCATTAAACAGAATGGACTCGCCGAGTCCACGCATGGACTCGCCGATTCCGCCATTAAATCAGTCCGACCATACGCAATCCTACTCTGCGAGTCTGAGCGCCTACTCGTCGAGTCCCTCTCCAAAACTCAATATAAATGCATAAAATAAGATACCTAGGAATCCGGATGTCACAATTCTCCCCCATTAGAATCAGACTTCGTCCTTGAAGTCTCATTCCGCAAACAACTCTGGATGCTGCTCACGCATCCCTCGCTCCGGCTCCCAAGTCAGCTCGGACCCTCTCCGATGTTGCCACTGGACCTGCACCAGGGGCACTTCCTTGTTCCTCAAAACCTTGATCTTCCGATCTATAATCGCAACCGGTCTCTCAACGTAGTTCAGGCTCGCATCCACCTGAATATCCTCTAACGGTACCATCACCGACTCATCGGCCACACACTTCCTCAACTGCGATACGTGGAAGGTGTCATGAATCTGACTTAACTCCGCAGGTAGCTCCAACTGGTAAGCTACCCTGCCTACTCTTGCGATCACCCTGAATGGACCAATATATTGGGGCCCTAACTTGCCCCTCTTCCTGAATCGGATCACTCCTTTCCAAGGAGATACATTCAGGAGAACGTAGTCACCAACTTGAAGCTCAAGCTCGGAGCGACGCCTATCCGCGTAGCGCTTCTGACGACTCTGAGTTGTTAGCAGTATCTGCCTAACCTGTTGTATCTTCTCTATCGTCTGGAGCACTATCTCTGTACTGCCCATCACTCACTGCCCTACTTCTCCCTAGCAGATGGGAGTTCGACACTTCCTCCCATACAACAGCTCAAAAGGTAGCATACCAATTCTCGAATGATGGTTGTTGTTATAGGAAAACTCTGCCAAGGGTAAATACGTGTCCTAGCTCCCTCCGAAATACAATACACATGCTCGAAGCATGTCCTCGAGCGTCTGAATCGTCCGCTCTGTCCACATGTTCCTTTTATAGTGCACAATCCAGAAATTAAGGTTTTCATCTGGGCTCACTACGCCCAGTGTACCCTTGAGTACGCCCAACGTACTTAGTCAAGTCCGCGTCCAAATTAAGCGCGTGAGTATGCGCGGCGTACACCCCAGTACGCCCAGCGTACTCACCATTTCAACATACAACTCAAGGGACTAATCTTGCCAACTTTCAAAATAGAAGGGCCATAAAGCTTACCTGGATTTTGGGATGTTACAATTCTCCCCCACTAGGACCAGACTTCGCCCTCGAAGTCTTATGCTGCGAACAACTCCAGATGCTGCTCCCGCATCTCCGACTCCGGCTCCCAGGTCAGCTCGGACCCCTTCCGATGTTGCCACTGGACCTGAACTAGGGGCACTTCCTTGTTCCTCAGAACCTTGATCCTCCGATCCAAAATCCCAATCGGCTTCTCGGCATAATTCAGATTTGCGTCCACCTGGATGTCCTCCAACGGTACCACTGCCGACTTGTAACAACGCAAATTTTCAAACAAATTTTTCATTTTAAAAATATATTTACTTCCATTCAAAACAAGGCATAAATAGTTTAAGTATTCTGTCAAATACAAATAGTCAAAATCCCAAGATCATAAAAGCATCCTTCAGTGTGTATCGATCACGCCGGCGCCTTCCCACGGTCCTCGCTAGTACCTGAAATACATGCACAACAACTGTAAGCATAAATGCTTAGTGAGTTCCCCAATATACAACTTACGCACATACGCCTTTCCAGGCCCTGACCTTCCGGTCCATGTGTCTCAGGGGATTTCCGTCCCTGCTGGGTAAACCTTCCGGTCCTACCCACGCCGACCTTCCGGTCCATCACACAATATATTGCCTTCCGGCCCATAACATATTGCCTTCCGGCCCATAATATAATCGCCTTCCGGCCCATAACATAGATAGCACATATAACAAGCAGCTTACCACATATAGCATACATATCACATATCATAGCTGACCTTCCGGTCATACAGTCAAACCCTTCCGGGTACAGTATAGTGAGAAGACTCACCTCGCGAATGCTGAAAGCTAGCAAATCCTGAAATCACTCGTGCACAATCCGACGAGCTACAACCTCCCTATAACATCACATATCCCTCATTAACACTTATATCTTCTAAGTGTGACTATCCCTAAGAAGTCAGACTTAGGTCAACTCTGGTCAACGGTCAACGGTCAACGGTCAACTCGACCGGACTCGGCGAGTGCCATGGCGACTCGGCGAGTCTAGACGTCCTCCCCAACTTCCCTTGATGTTCCCTTTTTACTCGTCGAGTATCCCTCTTGGCTCGACGAGATCCTCGTGGAAGAATTGCGGGGCCACCCCGACTCCACTCGTCGAGTCTGAAGAACAGCTCGACGAGTTCCAGTCAATCTCCAAGCTACTCGCCGAGTCTGTTCATCGGACTCGGCGAGTCCATGCCATGCAGTCGATCAAACTACTTCCTGAGATAAGTTTTGTCCCGAATACACAAGCATGGGACCTTCTGGGCCTCTAAAGGTCCTAATACAAGGTTATATTCGATTGGGTAACAAGGTAATAATCCATCTAATCATCAAATGGGTTCCATAAACCCTAGATCCATGCACACATCAAAATAACAGAAATGATCTGAAATGTTACCTGAATAACGCACCCTCTGTGTCCCCAAACCTCAGAACTCGAATCCCTTGCAGTTCCTTTAGCCAAACTCTTCTCCCCTTGCACCACAACTTCTTCAAGTCACCAATGGCCTTCAATCTTGCTCTAGATGCCCACAGCCGCTTAGGGTTCTTCTCAATCGACTAAAAGACGAACAATGACGGCATATAATGCGTTATATACGACCCAAACCTGAACGGTTAGGGTTTTCGCTAAACAGCGTAGACTCGCCGAGTCCATATCCGGACTCGTCGAGTCCAGTCGCGAACCCGCGACCAAGTCTGCGGTCCTACTCGGCGAGTCTAAGCTCCAACTCGCCGAGTCCCCTCTTAACTCACCCCAAAAACATAATTTAACCATACCTGAGATTTCGGGCTGTTACAATTCTCCCCCACTTGGATTAGACTTCGCCCTCGAAGTCTCACTCTGAAAATAGTTCCGGATGCTGCTCCCGCATCTCACGTTCCGGCTCCCAAGTCATTTCCGACCCTTTACGGTGTTGCCACTAAACCAACACCAGAGGTACTTCCTTGTTCCTCAGCACCTTGATCTTCCGATCCCTGATGGCCACCGGTCTCTCGGCATAATTCAGGCTCGCATCCACCTGAATATCCTCCAATTGAACCACTGCCGACTCATCGGCTATGCACTTCCTCAATTGCGACACATGAAAAGTATCGTGGATCTGACCCAACTCCGCTGGCAACTCCAACCGATAGGCTACCCGGCCTATCCTTGCAATCACACGAAATGGCCCAATATACCGGGGCCCCAACTTTCCCCTCTTCCTGAATCGAATCACTCCTTTCCAAGGAGAGACCTTCAGGAGAACGAAGTCGCCGACCTGAAATTCAAGCTCGGATCGGCGCCTGTCTGCATAACTCTTCTGTCGGCTTTGGGCAGTCAATAACCTCTGTCTAACTTGCTGAATCTGTTCTGACGTCTGGAGCACGATCTTCGTGCTGCCCATCACTCTCTGACCCACCTCTCCCCAGCAAATGGGGGTCCGACACCTCCTACCATACAACAGCTCAAAAGGTGGCATACCAATGCTCGAATGATGGCTGTTGTTGTAGGAAAACTCTGCTAAGGGTAAATATGCATCCCAGCTACCCCCGAAGTCTAATACACACGCTCGAAGCATGTCCTCCAGTGTCTGAATCGTCCGCTCGCTCTGACCGTCTGTTTGGGGATGGTATGCGGTACTAAAATGCAATTTAGTACCCAGCTCCTCATGAAATTTCTTCCAGAACCTGGAAGTGAAACGCACATCACGGTCTGAAACAATCGAGATCGGTACCCCATGCCGAGATATCACCTCTCTCACATATATCTCCGCCAACTTCTCCGCTGAAGAACTCTCACTGATGGCAAGGAAGTGTGCACTCTTCGTCAACCTATCCACAATCACCCAAATTGCATCAACTCCCCTGGTAGTCCTCGGCAATTTGGTGATGAAATCCATAGTGATTTGTTCCCACTTCCACTCGGGAATCTCCAATGGCTGTAACTTGCCATGCGGTCTCTGGTGCTCGGCCTTAACCCTACGACAGGTCAAGCACCTCTCAACGAACCATGCGACGTCCCTCTTCATACAGGGCCACCAATACTCCTTCCTCAAATCCAAATACATCTTCGTAGCACCGGGATGGATCGAGAATTTCGATCTATGAGCCTCTTCCATCAAAGTAATACGCGTACCGCCCACGAACGGTACCCAAATCCGACCCTGAAACGTCATAAGCCCTCGTCCATCCTTAACGAACTCTGAAATTAACCCCACAACCCGCTCTTTCTTCTGCATTTCTGATCGCACCACTTCGGCCTGTGCCCCACGAATAACATCCAATACTGGAGTCATCACAGTCAGTCTCAAACATACATCTCGCAATGGAGTGCTCTCCGCCCTACGGCTCAATGCATCGGCTACCACATTAGCCTTGCCTGGGTGGTACAGGATCTCACAATCATAATCCTTGACCACATCCAACCACCTCCTCTGACGCATATTTAGGTTGGGCTGATCCATCAAATACTTCAAACTCTTATGGTCCGTGTATATCGTACATCGAACCCCATACAAGTAGTGACGCCAAATCTTGAGAGCGAACACTACTGCCCCCAACTCTAAATCATGCGTGGGATATCTCGCCTCATGAGGCTTCAACTGCCTCGACGCATAAGCTATCACATGACCCCTCTGCATCAACACTGCACCCAGTCCCGAAATCGATGCGTCGCAATATACCACAAAATCTTCCATCCCTTCTGGGAGAGCTAATACCGGGGCTTCGCACAACCTCTGGCGAAGTGTCTCAAAGGAGGTCTGCTGCTCGGGTCCCCATGAGAATGCAACACCCTTCCGGGTCAACCTGGTGAGTGGCACTGCGATCTTGGAGAAATCCTTGATGAATCTCCGATAATACCCTGCCAACCCAAAGAAGCTCCTGATCTCAGAAGGTGACTTCGGCACCTCCCAACTCATCACCGCCTCAACTTTGGCCGGATCGACCAATATCCCATTTTGATTGACGACATGTCCTAGAAATTGGACCTCTCGCAGCCAGAAGTCACATTTGGAGAACTTTGCATAAAGCTTCTCCGACCTCAATACCTCGAGGACCTCCCTCAAATGCTCCCCATGCTGCTCTCTAGATCTAGAATACACCAGAATGTCGTCGATAAATACAATCACTGACCGATCCAACATCGGTCTGCATACCCTATTCATGAGATCCATGAACACAGCCGGGGCATTGGTGAGCCCGAAAGGCATCACCACAAACTCATAATGCCCATATCGCGTCCTAAACGCTGTCTTCTGGACATCCCCATCCCGCACTCTCACTTGATGGTACCCTGACCTCAGATCGATCTTGGAAAACCAAGAGGCTCCCTGCAACTGATCGAATAAATCATCGATCCTCGGCAACGGGTAACGGTTCTTGACCGTTAACTTGTTCAACTCCCGGTAATCAATGCACATCCGGTGTGAACCATACTTCTTCTTGACGAACAAAATAGGTGCTCCCCATGGCGAGCTGCTCGGCCGAATGAATCCCTTCCCCAGCAACTCCTGGAGCTGCGAGGACAACTCTTGCATCTCTGGAGGTGCAAGACGATAAGGCACTTTAGCAATAGGCGCGGCCCCCGGAACTAGATCGATGCCAAACTCTACTTGCCTCACAGGAGGTACTCCTGGCAGCTCCTCGGGGAAAACATCTGGAAACTCGCGCACCACAGGGACCTCCTCAACTGATTTCGGTCTCTCGGAAACCTCCCGCGTATCCATCACATACGCCACAAAACCCTTACAGCCCTGCTGTAGACACTGCCTCGCCCTGGCGGCCGAACAAAAAGTTGATCCCGAACGGGTACCCTCGCCGTACACCGAAAGAACTCCCCCACTATGATCTCGTATAGTCACCAACTGACGCTCACAGTCGATGACAGCGCCGAATCGGCTCAACCAATCCATGCCCACGATGACACATACATCACCCATCGCAATAGGAATCAGGTCAATCGGGAATTCAACCCCGAAAATCTCTAGTACACATCCCCGAAGAACTTCCGTGGCACAAATCACTTTCTCATCAGCTATAGAAAGTCTCAAAGGTCGACTCAACAACTCACAACTAACGCTGATATGCTGACTAAAGGCTAAGGACACAAAGGACCTACTCGCACCCGAGTCAAATAACACTAAGGCAGGCACAGAGTTCACAAGGAAAGTACCTACGCATATAATAACATAAGCATAACATCTCGACATAAAATAAATACATGAATTACAACATACCTGCCACGACATCGGGCGCAGCGCGGACCTCCTCCGCAGTCAGCTGAAAGGCTCTTCCACGAGCCCTCGGGGCCTCGGCCTTCACCGGTCGAGTCGCAGTAGCTCCGGCAGCAGGTGCAGATCCCTGAAGAAGCTGAGGGCACTCGGCCTTCCTATGGCCTGTCTGGTTGCAATGAAAGCAAACCGTAAATCCCTTGGGACACTCCCTAGCAATGTGCCCCTCCTTGCCACACTTGTAGCAAGCACCAGATCGACACGCCCCCTCATGACCCTTGCCGCACTTTCCGCAAGTACGGCCCTTCGAACCTCCTTTGCTCGCATCGGCGTACTTTATCCGCTTGGCTGCCGGCTGGAACTGAGCCGGTCGCCGATTCACCCGCTGAGACTCGGCCTCCTCCCTGGCCTGGGTCTCCAACTCGATCTCGCGCATCCTGGCATTCGCCTGAAGCTCAGCAAAAGTATGATAAGTGGAGTTTGACACAAACTCCCGGATATCCCTCCTCAACACTCCCAAGTACCGGCTCATCCGAGCCTAATCAGTGGATACCAGCTCGGGGCAGAACATCGCCCTCTCATGAAACTTCCGCGTGATCACCGCAACAGAATCAGTACCCTGCTTGAGGGTTAAGAACTCCTGTACCAATCGTTCCCTCTCCACCGGGGGAACGTACTCATCCCTGAACATGGCAGTAAACCCCTCCCATGTCACTGATGTAGTCTCTGCCAAAGTGAAGTTCGCTGTCACGAACTTCCACCAGTCCTTCGCTCCCAGACGGAGCTGGTTCAATGCGAACCGTACCCTCAGGTGCTCCGGGCATGAACAAGTGTAGAAGCACCCCTCTATATCCGCGATCCACCTCATCGCAGCAATCGGATCCTGCGTCCCATCGAACTCCGGTGGCTTCGTGTTGCTGAACTCTCGGAACAGCAACGAGTCACCCCCCTGTGGCCTAGTAGTGGCCACAGCTGCGGTAGCTGCAGCGGTTGCAGCCTCAGTCAATGCGGCGTACCGCTCATCAAACGTCTCCATCAGGGTGGTCTTAATAGACCCAAACATCTCCGGGATCTCAGCCCGGATCGCCGCCGCTACCTCCTCGTGAATCATCTGACGAATCTCCTCGTCACTCACACCGCTCGAACTCGCTCCGTGGCGTGGTCTAACCATGATGTCTCTGAAATACAACATAAATCTATCAGAGACTCCATCGAGTATAATCGTACTCGATAACGCAACCCTACTCAGTCTCCGATATCCAGGGATTCTTACTTGGGCCTCCCACTGACCCGGTGTCTTCGGTAGTACGGGCCCAATACTATCGACCACACCGCATCAGCAGTCATCCAAAATCTTCCTCCCCAAACCCCGGATAGTGAGTACTCTACTTCTGTTATGCACTATCTACTCGCACACTAACAAAGCATCTCATATCGGCAAACTTCCCTAGACTAAGGCATCACAAATCAGGCCACTCTAGTCCTATCATGAATACCTAGTCTTCTAGCATGCATAACAATTCATATCATATAATATTGTAAGGTATTTTGGGGATCTTTACCGTTCGGGCGCTGACTGATCGAACACACTGCTTCTTTCTTGCTTACCACAAAACCATTTACAAAAGTTTATGCCTTTATTTAAAAAGTTTCCTCAAATCCTCGGTTTGAGTTCAGTTACCCCCGAAGGTGCACCCGAATCCCTCAAACCTAGGTTCTGATACCAATTGTAACAACGCAAATTTTCAAACAAATTTTTCATTTTAAAAATATATTTACTTCCATTCAAAACAAGGCATAAATAGTTTAAGTATTCTGTCAAATACAAATAGTCAAAATCCCAAGATCATAAAAGCATTCTTCAGTGTGTATCGATCACGCCGGCGCCTTCCCACGGTCCTCGCTAGTACCTGAAATACATGCACAACAACTGTAAGCATAAATGCTTAGTGAGTTCCCCAATATACAACTTACGCACATACGCCTTTCCAGGCCCTGACCTTCCGGTCCATGTGTCTCAGGGGACTTCCGTCCCTGCTGGGTAAACCTTCCGGTCCTACCCACGCCGACCTTCCGGTCCATCACACAATATATTGCCTTCCGGCCCATAACATATTGCCTTCCGGCCTATAATATAATCGCCTTCCGGCCCATAACATACATAGCACATATAACAAGCAGCTTACCACATATAGCATACATATCACATATCATAGCTGACCTTCCGGTCATACAGTCAAACCCTTCCGGGTACAGTATAGTGAGAAGACTCACCTCGCGAATGCTGAAAGCTAGCAAATCCTGAAATCACTCGTGCACAATCCGACGAGCTACAACCTCCCTATAACATCACATATCCCTCATTAACACTTATATCTTCTAAGTGTGACTATCCCTAAGAAGTCAGACTTAGGTCAACTCTGGTCAACGGTCAACTCGACTGGACTCGGCGAGTCTAGACGTCCTCCCCAACTTCCCTTGATGTTCCCCTTCTACTCGTCGAGTATCCCTCTTGGCTCGACGAGATCCTCGTGGAAGAATCGCGGGGCCACCCCGACTCCACTCGTCGAGTCTGAAAAACAGCTCGACGAGTTCCAGTCAATCTCCAAGCTACTCGCCGAGTCTGTTCATCGGACTCGGCGAGTCCATGCCATGCAGTCGATCAAACTGCTTCCTGAGATAAGTTTTGTCCCGAATACACAAGCATGGGACCTTCTGGGCCTCTAAAGGTCCTAATACAAGGTTATATTCGATTGGGTAACAAGGTAATAATCCATCTAATCATCAAATGGGTTCCATAAACCCTAGATCCATGCACACATCAAAATAACAGAAATGATCCGAAATGTTACCTGAATAACGCACCCTCTGTGTCCCCAAACCTCAGAACTCGAATCCCTTGCAGTTCCTTTAGCCAAACTCTTCTCCCCTTGCACCACAACTTCTTCAAGTCACCAATGGCCTTCAATCTTGCTCTAGATGCCCACAGCCGCTTAGGGTTCTTCTCAATCGACTAAAAGACGAACAATGACGGCATATAATGCGTTATATACGACCCAAACCTGAACGGTTAGGTTTTTCGCTAAACAGCATAGACTCGCCGAGTCCATATCCGGACTCGTCGAGTCCAGTCGCGAACCCGCGACCAAGTCTGCGGTCCTACTCGGCGAGTCTAAGCTCCAACTCGCCGAGTCCCCTCTTAACTCACCCCAAAAACATAATTTAACCATACCTGAGATTCCGAGCTGTTACATGACTCATCGGCAATACACTTCCTCAGCTGTGACACGTGGAAGGTATCATGAATCTGGTCCAATTTCGCAGGTAGCTCTAGGTGATATGCTACCTTCCCCACCCTCGCAATCACCCTAAACAGCCCAATATACTGGGGCCCCAACTTGCCCCTCTTCCTGAATTGGATCACTCCTTTCCAAGGAAATACCTTCAGGAGTACGAAATCACCGACCTGGAACTCGAGCTCAGATCGTCGCCTATCCGCATAACTCTTCTGACGAGTCTGAGCGGTCAACAACCTCTGTCTGACCTGCTGGATCTGCTCTGTCGTCTGAAGCACTATCTCCATACTACCCATCACGCGTTGCCCCACCTCACCCCAACAAATAGGGGTATAACACCTCCTCCCATACAACAGCTCAAAGGGTGGCATACCGATGCTTGAATGATGGCTGTTGTTGTAGGAAAACTCCGCCAAGGGCAAATATGTGTCCCAGCTCCCGCCGAAATCCAACACACATCCTCGGAGCATGTCCTCGAGCGTCTGAATCGTCCGCTCACTTTGCCCGTCAGTCTGTGGGTGGTATACGGTACTAAAATGCAGCCTCGTACCCAACTCCTCGTGAAATTTATTCCAGAATCTGGAAGTGAAACACACATCTCGGTCTGACACGATCGAGATGGGTACTCCATGCTGCGATACCACCTCCCTCACGTATAGCTCTGCCAATCTTTCCGTAGAAGAACTCTCGTTAATAGCGAGAAAGTGGGCGCTCTTCGTCAATCGGTCCACTATCACCCAAATCGCGTCGACACCCCTTGCCGTTCTCGGCAATTTGGTGATGAAATCCATGGATATCTGCTCCCACTTCCACTCCGGAATCTCAAGTGGCTGCAACTTACCATGCGGTTTCTGGTGCTCGGCCTTAACCCTACGACAGGTTAGGCATCTCCCAACGAACCACACCACATCCCTCTTCATACAGGGCCACCAATACTCCCTCTTCAGATCCGTATACATCTTAGTGGCCCCGGGGTGGATCGAAAACTTCGATCTGTGCGCCTCCTCCATCAAGATAGTATGCGTTCCGCCCACAAACGGTACCCAAATCCGACCCTGAAAGGTCATAAGCCCTCGACTATCGGTAACATACCCTGACACTTGCTCGATAACTCGCTCTCTCTTACGGTTCTCCGATCTCACTGCCTCGGCCTGGGCCCCTATGATGGTATCCAATACCGGAGTCATCACCGTCAACCTCATACAAATATCTCGCATCGGGGCACCTTCTGCCCTACGACTCAGGGCGTCGGCTACCACATTAGCCTTGCCTGGGTGGTACAGGATCTCGCAATCATAATCCTTTACCACATACAACCATCTCCTCTGCCGCATGTTCAGATTGGTCTGATCCATCAAATACTTCAAGCTCTTGTGGTCCGTGTATATCGTACACCGAACACCATACAGATAGTGATGCCAGATCTTGAGGGCGAACACCACAGCCCCCAACTCCAGATCGTGGGTGGGATATCTCGTCTCATGAGGCTTTAACTGCCTTGATGCATACGCGATCACATGCCCTCTCTGCATCAACACCGCTCCCAACCCCGATATCGATGCATCACAGTACACCATGAAATCCTCCATCCCTTCCGGTAGTGCGAGCACGGGAGCTTCGCACAATCTCCGGCGAAGGGTCCCAAACAAGGTCTGCTGCTCTAGACCCCATGAGAAAGTAACACCCTTCCGAGTCAACTTGGTAACTGACACGACGATCTTGGAGAAATCTCTGATAAATCTCCGATAGTAGCCTGCCAGCCCTAAGAAGCTCCTGATCTCCGTAGGTAACCTCGGCACCTCCCAACTCATCACATCCTCGATCTTGGCTGGGTCAACCAATATCCCATTCTGGTTAACGAGATGCCCTAAGAAATAGACCTCCCGTAACCCAAAATCACACTTGGAGAATTAGGCGAAAAGCCTCTCCGATCTCAGAACTCCAAGGAGCTCCCTCAAATGTTCCTCATGCTGCTCTCTGGTCCTCGAATACACCAGGATGTCATCAATGAATACAATTACCGAACGATCCAACATCGGCCTACACACCCTGTTCATGAGATCCATGAACGCCGCTGGTGCATTGGTGAACCTAAATGGCATCACCACGAATTCGTAATGCCCGTAACGAGTCCTAAACGCCGTCTTCCGGATATCCTCATCCCGAACTCTCATCTAGTGATATCCCAACCTCAAGTCTATCTTGGAGAACCAAGACGCCCCCTGCAACTGATCGAATAGATCGTCGATCCTCGGTAACAGATAACGGTTCTTGACCGTCAACTTGTTCAACTCCCGGTAATCAATGCACATCCGGTGTGAACCATCCTTTTTCTTGACAAAAAGGATCGGCGCTCCCCAGGGAGAGCTACTGGGACGGATGGACCCTTTCCCCAACAACTCTTGCAGCTTTGAGGATAACTCCTGCATCTCTGGTGGTGCTAGCCGATATGGCGCCTTAGCGATAGGCGCAGCCCCGGGAATCAAATCGATACGAAACTCCACCTGCCTCTCTGGAGGCACACCCGACAACTCCTCGGGGAACACGTCCGGAAACTCACGCACTATCGGCACCTCACCCACTGAACTTGGCCTCCCAACGGCCTCTCGTACATCCGTCACATAGGCTACGAACCCCTTGGAGCCCTGCTGCAAACTCTGTCTCCCTCTGGCAGCCGAACAGAATACTGAACCACCACGAGTCCCCTCGCCATAAACTATCAGCACTCCCCCACTAGGATCTCGGATCGTCACCAATTGACGCTCGCAATCTATGACAGCCCCGAAACAGCTCAACCAATCCATGCCTACTATAACACAAACATCCCTCATAGCAATCAGAATCAAATCAATCGAAAACTCCACCCCGAAGATCTCCAGCACGCATCCACGTATCACCTCGGTAGCACATACCTCACGCTCATCTGCTATGGAAACCCGCAGAGGTCGACTCAACGCCTCTCTCGGAATACTAATGTGTCGACTAAAAGTCACAGATATGAAAGACCGACTCGCACCCGAGTCGAACAACACTAATGCAGGTACAGAACTCCTAAGAAAAGTACCTACGCATAACATATAGCAATTACAATAGCATAAACTTAGCATAAATAGATAAAGATTACATACCCGCCACGACATCAGGCGCTACGCGGACCTCCTCCACAGTCAACTGGAAGACTCTCCCCCTAGCCTTTGATGCTTCGGCCTTCGCTGGCCGGGTCTCAGTAGCTCGAACCGCAGGTGCAGATCCCTGCACTGACCTCTGAAGCTGGGGGCACTCGGCCTTCCGATGGCCGGTCTGGTTGCAATGAAAGCAAACCGAGAAGCCCTTAGGACAATCCCTCGCGAAATGCCCTTCCTTCCCACACTTGTAGCATACCCCAGTCTTGCACGACCCATCATGGCTCTTGCCGCACTTCCCACAAGTGTGGCCCCTCAAACTACCCGTCCTCGAATCAGCAGGCTTTGCCCGCTTGGCGGCCGGCTACGACTGCGCCGGTCGCCGATCACTCCTCTGAGACTCGGTCTCCTCCCTCGCCTGTGTCTCAAGCTAAATCTCCCTCTTCCAGGCATTTTCCTGGAGCTCGGCAAATTTCCGGTAAGTCGAGTTTGCCACGAACTCACGGATGTCCCTCCTCAGTATACTCAGATAACGGCTCATGCGAGCCTGCTTAGTGGACACCTGTTCCGGGCAAAACAGTGCCCGCTCATGAAACATCCTCGTAATCACTGTCACCGACTCAGTCCCCTAGTTGAGGGTCAGAAACTCCTGAGCTAAACGTTCCCTCTCCGCCTGGGGAACATACTCGTCACGAAACATCGCAGTAAACCTCTCCAAAGTCACTGCAGTCAGCTCAACTGTCGAATAACTCGCAGTTACAAACTTCCACCAGTCCTTCGCCCCCAAGCGAAGCTGTTTGAGTGCGAACCGCACCCTCAAGTGCTCCGGACACGAGCACGTATAGAAAAACCCCTCTATGTATGAGATGCACCTCATAGCGGCGATCAGATCCTGTGTACCATCGAATCTGGTAGTTTCGTGTTGCTGAACTCTCAGGTACAGCAACGAATCACCACCCTGGGGTCTCGCAGCAGCAACAACAGCATCAGTCAAGGCAGCGTAACGCTCGTCAAACGTCTCGATTAGTGTGGTCTTAATAGACCCAAACATTTTCGGAATCTCGGCTCTGATGGCAGCAGCCGCCTGCTCATGGATGATCTGTCGGATCTCCTCATCACTCACCCCACTGCTCCCGGCGGTATGGCGTGTCCTGACCATGATCAACCTCTGAAATACAACATAAGTAATATTAGGGACACTCTCGAGTATACTCACACACGATAACTCAATCATCCTCAACTTCTGGTACCCCAAGGATTCTTACTTGGACTGCGCACCAATTCGGTGTTTTCAATAGTACGGGCCCAATACTATCGTCCACATCGAATCAATATACAACCCAAGTCCTCCTCCTAGGATCCCTAGTCGTAAATACTATACTCTCGCTATGCACTGGCTACCCTCAGTAGACCTCTCATGAGCTCCTCACTGCTACCTACTCACTCTCAAGGTATCTCATAGCAACAGTAATCTCCTAGGCTAAGGCATCACAAATCAGGCCACTCTAGTCCTCATAGGACTACCTAGCCTCTCTAACATGCATAACATAATATCTCATAACTCATAACATATAATGTAAGGGTATTTTAGGGATTCGCCGTTCGGGCGCTGGCTGACCGTACACACCATCCACTTTGCTTGTTTCCAAAACTTCCTTTTCTTTTTAGAAAATTTATATTTTTTCTTGTATAATTTCTCAAATCGTCGGGTTGAGTTCAAATACGCCCGAAGGTGCATCCGAATCCCTCAAACCAAGGCTCTGATGCCAACTTGTAACAATGTAAAATTTCCAATTTAATTTTTCATTTTTAAACCACAAAATGTATATCATATCATAATCTCAAATCCATAACAACAGTGTTTTCAAAATAAATCCCAAGATCTCTCTAATGTGAACTCCATCGGTGTGGGTGTGTACGAGTCAAGCCGTCGCCTTCCCACGGTCCTCGCTGGTACCTGAGACATCAAACACAACAACTATAAGCATAAATGCTTAGTGAGTTCCCAAAATACCACATACCACAAATACGCCACTCGAGGCTAAACCCGACCCTCCGGTCAAGATGTCTCAGCGGGACCCTCCAGTCCCGCAGCTCGTCGGACCCTCCGGTCCAGTCATAGCTCATTGGGCCCTCTGGCCCGGTCTGAGTCGTTTGACCCTCCGGTCCGGTCTGTATAATCATACAGCTTACAAATAACACATAACATGTAATCTCTAATATAACACATAATCTCATACATAGCACATAAGACCCTCTAGTCAACTCAGAATACCACTCAAGGTAATGTATAGTGAGAAGACTCACCTCGCGTAACTCGGTAACTCGGAAAACCTCGAACTCGGTGAATAGGACCTAGCCTCCGCCTAATCATATGAAATATACACTCGTCGTCAACATAATTTCCCAAGGCTAGACCAAACTCTCTAAACACTCTTAGGAAGGGTAAAAGACCATTTTACCCCCCCCCCCCCCCCTTGCTTGGCTCAAATACACTAGAGTTGACCAAACCCTAAAAGTCAACAAAACTCAATCCTCTCCGGGTTACGCTGTGCGTACCAACATGTGCGCTGGGCGTACCCGGAGCTTCCACAGAATCGAGGTACGCGACACTCTATGCCGCGCGTACTGGGATTACGCCCCGCGTAACACCCAGTTCCCTTATCCCATTCATTCAGACCTTAATCTGTTAACACTTTCGTCCAAACTCCAAATCCGACTCCTTTTATACGACTTAACCCATAAAGTCGAGACCTTTATGCCTTTGCATGGTTGTAGAGGTCACTTTGTGCTCAAAACACTATTTCTCTTTCCATAATGGGACTATAACTCATGCATGACACTAGATCCACGACCAAGACTGGATTTTTTTATGAATCCTTAACATCAAACACACTAGAAGAGGCCAGATTCATGCTCATGGAGACTATTTGCACACAAAGTCTCAAACTTTGGACCCAAAAACCCTAAAATGGTCCCAATAATCAAAACTTAAGAAGAAAAAGGAAAGATCTGAGCTTTTTACCTCAAAAGAGATCTCCAACCACTATAGAGCATGGATCTACACTTGTTCTTCCACTTCTAGCACCAACAATGGCTCCTCCTTCCCTTCTTCACCTTGAAAAGTTAGCTCCAAGCTCAAAACATACACACACAGGCTAAGGCACGGATCTCAGCTCTCAAGGGACTCACTCAAGGAATATGGTGGCTAGGGCAAAGGGCCACATGTTCCTTTTATAGTGCACAAGCCAGAAATTAGGGTTTTCATCTGGGCTCACTACGCCCAACGTACCCTTGAGTACGCCCAGCATACTTGGTCAAGTCCGCGTCCAAATTAAGCGCGTGAGTACGCGCGGCGTACACCCCAGTACGCCCAGCGTACTCACCATTTCAACATACAACTCAAGGGACTAATCTTGCCAACTTTCAAAATAGAAGGGCCATAAAGCTTACCTGGATTTTGGGCTGTTACACCT
This sequence comes from Lactuca serriola, assembly GCF_051521515.1. NCBI lineage: Eukaryota > Viridiplantae > Streptophyta > Magnoliopsida > Asterales > Asteraceae > Lactuca > Lactuca serriola. The sequence continues at coordinate 214,167,102 of NC_136408.1, read as the reverse complement.
ACGCTGACCCCCGCAGCTGCGGACACTCTTCCTTCCGGTGTCCGTTTTGGTTGTAGTGGAAACAGACTGTGAACCCCTTGGGGCAATCATTTGCCATATGCCCCTCCTTGCCACACTTGTAGCAAGACCCTGCTCTGCAAACCCCATCGTGATCCTTTCTGCACTTTCCACAAGTGCGACTCTTCTGCCTCCCTGATCTGGAATCGTCGGGCTTGGCCCGCTTGCTGCCAGCTGGGAATGTGCCGGTCGCCGATCCCTCCCTTGAGACTTCGCCTCCTCCTTGGCCTGAGTCTCCAGCTCTATCTCCCTCTTCCGAGCATTTTCCTTAAGCTCGGAAAATGTCCGGTACGAGGATTTCGCCATGAACTCACGTATATCCCTCCTAAAAATACTCAGATACCGACTCATACGTGCCTGCTTGGAAGACACGTGCTCCGGGCAGAACATCACCCTCTCGTGGAATATCCTGGTGATCACTATAACAGACCCAGTACCCTGCTTGAGGGTCAGAAACTCCTGTTCCAAACGCTCTCTCTCCACCGGGGGAACGTACTCATCACATAACATAGCGGTGAACCTCTCCTTGGTCACCGCAGCACGCTCAGCAGGCGAATAGTGCGTCGTCACAAACTTTCACCAGTCCTTCACTCCCAAGTGAAGCTGGTTCAGTGCGAACCGAACCCTAAAATGCTTTCGACATGAGCATGTGAAGAAACATCCCTTAATGTCCGAAATACACCTCATCGCCGCAATCGGATCCTGCGTCCCATCAAACTCTGGTGGTTTTGTGCTGCTGAGCTCTCGGAATAGCAACGCATCACCACCCTGCGGTCTAGCCGTAGCTACAGCTGCAGTGGCTGCAGCAACAGCAGCATCAGAAAGAGCAACATCTCTTTCATCGAAAGTCTCTATCAAAGTGGTCTTGATAGACCCAAACATCTCTGGTATCTTTGCCTTGATGGCCGCAACCACCTCCTCGTGAATGATCCTACGAATCTCCTCATCACTAGCACCACTGCTCTCTAAGGTAAGGCGTGTCCTGACTATGATGTCTCTGAAATACAACATAAGAAAATATCAGGGACTCGTTCGAGTATACTCGCACTTGATAACTATACCCTACTTGATCTCTGATGCTCCATGGATTCTTACTTGGACTGTGCACCGCTCCAGTGTCTTCAGTAGTACGGGCCTAATACTATTGTCCACACTGCATCAGTATACACCCCAAGTCCTCCTCCAAGGATCCCAGATTCTAAGTACTCTACTCTCACTAAGCATAGTCTACTCTCCAGCAGATCTCTCATAAGCCTTTCGCTGCTATCTACCTCCTCTCAAGCATCTCCTAGCAGCAACCCCTAGGCTAAGGCATCACAAATCAGGCCACTCTAGTACTAATTGAATACCTAGCCTGCTCTAGCATGCAAAACATATCATATCGTCTCATAACATATAACATAAGGGTATTTTGGGAAATCACCGTTCGAGCGCTGTCTGATCGTACACACGGCTCTGCTTTGCTCTTTTTCAAATTCTTTTACTCTTTTAGAAAACTTTGTTTCACTTTTTGAAAAATATCACTCAAATCCTCAGTTTGAGTTCAGATACGCCCGAAGGTGTACCCGATTCCCTCAAACCAAGACTCTGATACCAACTTGTAACGCCGTAAAATTTCAAACAAATTTTCACATTTTAAAAACGATTCAATTCACAATATTATAAAACACATTGTTCTTATATTCCACATAAGTCAAAATCCCAAGATCATAATATATCAATAAAACTCCGCGTGTGTGTGTGTACTGATCATGTCGGCGCCTTCCCGCGATCCTCACTAGTACCTAAAACACATAACACAAAACACTGTAAGCACGAAGCTTAGTGAGTTCCCCAAAATACCACACATAACACATACTAGCCACTCGAGGCTATAACTCTGCGGGCCTTTGGGTCCTAACTTTGTGGAACCTCTGGTCCTAGCTCTATGAACCTTCCGGTTCTAACTTTGATATACTCTGATATACACACGACATAAATCACATAGAAATAGTGCAGTGCAACACATCACATAAATATCATACAATAACTCTGTCACATAAATCTAATTACCACTCAAAGTATAGTGAGAAGACCCACCTTGGATGTCTCGGTAATATCTCGCTTGCGTAACACTGATCTAGCCTCTGCCTAAACATAGAAACGATCATCTCAATTAATAACGGCTCTCTAGCCTAGACAAAATCCTCACTCATCCTCTAAGAAGGCTAAAAGACAATTTTTCCCTTCAAACAGTTCACAAGGCCAATTGTTGACCACACCCTAAAAGTCAACAAAATTCAACGGTCAACCCTTTGACCAGACTCGCCGAGTGCACAATTATGACTCGGCGAGTTCAGTCATGAACTCAAGTCCTCGAAATCCTCAATGACTCACCGAGTCACTTCCCCAACTCAGCGAGTCACCAACTGTATGATTCATGGGGGGAAAACTATCCTAATTGCCGAGTTTGTTCTTGGACTCGGCGAGTTCATGCCATGCTCAATCCCACCTTGGGACCTCACATACTTCAAATCCCACCCAAAGAATGCACAAGAAAACCCTAGATTCAAATAGAACACCAAATACACGAGTTGGAGCACATATTAGTACCTCTAGTAGCCTCCTCTGATGAAGGGATGATAGATCTGAGCTCCTCAACCTTCCTTGTTTGACCTCCTTCCTTCTTTCTTGCAGAAAAACACACTTAGAATGATGAAATAGCCCTCCTCTTGCACTACAAGCCATCTCTCTGGTCTCTAGGGTTTCTTAGGGGTCTGATAGCCACAAATGATGGCTAAAAGATCCTTAAATAGGGCTCAGGCCTCGGAGAATTAGGGTTTCATTAAACAGCGTGGACTCGCCGAGTCCGCCATTAAATCAATCTGACCATACACGATCCTACTCGGCGAGTCTGAGCGCCTACTCGCCAAGTCCCTCTGCACAACTCAATATAAATGCATAAAATAAGATACCCGGGAATCCGGATGTTACAATATCCCACAATATTGACTATTGAGCTCCATCATGGAGGGAGGTTCACCAAATTCCTAGGGATAAGCCACATTGAAGGAAAATTAGACAACGTCGACCTGGTAGACATGGATGAGTTCTTTGTTCATGAGTTGGACGAGGTGATGCTAAAGCATGGTTATGAGGTACCACCGGTCATTTACTACCACTATCAACTACCAAATGGAGATTTGGATTTTGGTCTTAGAGCTTTAGGGAATGATGTTGATGTACTTAGTCTTGCACAATACATTGAACATCATAAGATCATCAAGGTGTACACTGAACATAATGAAACAAAGTTACTTACATACTTTATGTCTCCAAGAGTTAAACCTAGGGTCATAATTGAGGAAATAGCAGATGATGTGCCCTTACCAAAATCAAATTCAGCAGTAGTTGATTTGCATCCAGTAAACCAAAACCAGAAAGATGTCCCAAATCTTGAATTGTGTTTGGTAAGGTGTGACAACCTGAAACTTATATCAATGTTAAACTCAATTCCGTTAACTTTAACACTTCTTAAGGGTTCGTTTAAGTGTTCTAAGTAGGAGTACAACCAAGGTTGAGATTAGGGATGAGCTATCAAGTTGTAAAGTAGCAAAATCGGGCCATACACACTCTTAGGAGGAGTGTACGGCCGTACACACGGGTGTGCGGCCGCACACCCACCCCATGGCCGCACACTTGGGGTGGTGGGTCACCCACTTCTATAAGTATGAGGAGACCCGCTCTCTTTCATTCTTTTCTTCCTTTGGCTACATTCTACTACTTTCTCTCTCTAGAATCTTCATCCAAGAACCCTCTAAAGGTATCAAAAATGTAAGTGATTCATCCCTTGATTCTTCATGTTTTTAGCCTTCTTCTTCATCCTTTGAAGGTGTACGACTGCACACCTTCATAAGGGTGGCTATACACACCTTAAAGGCTCTCTAAAGTGAGAGTTTGGCCCCTATCTTCTAGTTGGACATGATCTTAGCCTGGATGCACCAAAAAGTCGACAAATTTGGCATGAACATGGAGAGTGTACGGCCGCACAACCCTTTGTATGAACGCACACACACCCATAAGGCCGTGCACCCACTTTGATGATCATATTTGACCTCAAACTTACAATACCACTAAGTGTGTGACCTAGAACCACTCCTTGGATGCTTTTAAGACCTTCAAAACACCTTAAAAACACCCCTATTCACGAGTGTACAGCCACACACTCATGGGCCGTACACCCATGGACGTATATACCCTTAGGGTGGTCGTACACCTCCCTCACTCAATGACATAGAGTTTTAACACTTAGTTCAAGTGTTTCCAAGTCCTTAGAGTGGTCTCCTATTATTTTTAGTCTTGAAATGCCCTAATTTGAATCATGTATGTGTCATTACATGTTAAATAGGATCCAATTGTGTTCAAGGCTTCACTTAACACTCAGCTTTCCTATCGACTTACATTCAAATCCCACGTCAAAACGGTGAGTTCATACCCCTAAAATCAACCTTTTAAACTGTTTTTAAATGTTTTTAGGGGGGATACAAGTAAAAGCACAAGTAATCTTGTGTTCTTGTTTAATATATTACTATTATCAATATACAACGAGTATAGAAATAAATTTTACATAACGCGTTAGAATATGAACCATGCAAAAGCTGTTTTCAAAACTAAAGAAAATGAACTTACGAATCATGAAACCAAAGATACTGTCTTATAAAGATTTATGTTAATAACAAAAAGGGTTTTCCTATATTATTATTTGTAAAGTCATTAACTTAATTGGGAAACACGTCCTTGGGCGCTTACAACATTAACTAAGTGGAGGAGTATCCTTATGAACCAGCATTTCCTGGAGGGAAAGCATGGATTTTGTGTATAGATCTATACGGGACTGACTATCCCGCACTTGGCTGCTAGCTACAGTCGGACTGGTAGGTCTACGGGTGAAAAATGTTATAAAGGATATCGTCGTCCGTTTCATGTCGTATCAAGTTTAAGTATGGTCATAAAACTCACCAATCGTATGACTCTTTTACGTAATAATAATAGATCGAACGAACTAACTTTAGAGTTAGTAACTAAGTGATCACAGGAGGGTATTAGTAATACTTTCAGGAATCAGATCACCACATTTTCAATTAGTGTTATTTATGTAATAAGACTAATGTACCTCACTGGAAGTAGCCAGGGTTTTCAAAAGGGAACTATGCTTAACCAATATAAGTATGGTAGATACTTATATTCCACGATTTGGAACATATAACTTAATCATGTACATTTAGGGAAAAATAGGATTTTCCGAAGTAAACATCGGTACTTTACAAACACTTGGTCTATTATTCAACTAACAACCATTCATTATTAATTCCATGACTCCTTAGTTTATGCATCTGGGTTATGTATGAAGAATACCTGATAGACTATGGAATGGGTGGTTTCCACCTCATTCCCCGTTCTTTGTTTGGTTGTGGTTTTAGGTCAGATCCACACAATTAACTGTCTATCCGATATTGGTTTATACATAACTAGTATGAACTAAGAAGTCATAGAAGGAATTAGGTTATCATACTTTTCATAAGAAAATGTTGGATTTTCTTGAGGAACAATAAAAACAAATATCAAAGGATCAACACGGTTAACTTTGTAAGTAACTAGTGAATTCTTCAGGATTATGTACATGAAAATCTGACAACCAGTGGAATCTGTGGTCTCTGCCTCATTTCCTATTCCTTGTTTGGTTGTGGGCTTTAGGCTGAACCACAAAATCGACTATTTGTTCGATTTGGATTGTATATGATTTGTATACACTAAGTACTCACAGGAAAAACTAGCAGAAAACATTTTTACCTAACTGTTACTATATTAGGAAAATTTAAGGTTTTCTGGAGAAACATAACGCACTTTTCTAAAGAAAAAAGAACAGTTTTCCAAAACAAAATACTTATGAACTCACCAGCTTTATGCTCATACTCTTTCAAAACCTACTTGCACTGGGTTCAAGAAGATGGACCATAGTTGCTTCGAGTCTTTACTTGTTATTTACTTTTGGTGGCAATGATGTATGATTCAAATGAAATGTAAACATTATAGTATTAATACAATGGTTGTTGTTGCTTTGATTACTATTATTTAATTGTTATGATACTGTACATGACGTCCTTCGCCCCCGAACGTTTCCGCCGTTCGATTTGAGGGTGTGATAGATTTGTATCAGAGCATTTTTTTATAGTGAACTTAGTATATCAACCATTAAAAGATATACAACTATAAATACAATGGGGCTGAAGTGCTTTGACTAAAAGTATACTTTTAAAATATAAGTATTTTACAAGAAGTATACTAATAAGTGTAAATACTAAGAAAAAATAACATAATAAGATCAAATAAGAACAAAACAAACAAAAGTATTTAGATGTTGGACACTATAGTCAAACCTAGGCAGTTATGTAATCATATCTGGAATAAATATAACCTAATCAACTCTATTTATCCAAGATATGATCAACATGTGTTTGGGAGTGGTGGTGGTGTTGCAACAAATCTAAAACTTACCTAACTCCATATTCAAAAGTATCCTTAGAACAAAACATAAAAATAAAATATTATAGGAGTATTTTAGGCACTATAATGAAACTTACATAAGAACTAAAAGACCTATGCTGGCAGGTCTATAGTTGTGAAGTGCATGCTTCCAGGGTTATGTATAATTGGGATCTTATAGACCTAGAATTAGTGATCTATGCTCTATTACTTGTTCCTTGTTTGGTTGTGGTTTCGGAGTATGATCACTTATTCGAAGGTCTATTTGATCTTGATTATATACAGCTTGCATGCACTGCTTAACTATAAGAGGACCCAATCTGGATCATTAATAACTACATAAGAAATGTTATACTTAATCTCCTAGGATTCTTTAGACGTTCCCATTCTCGCGCAAACAACCTAGAAATAGATAGACACTTCACTACAACCACCAACAGAGGTGTCAAGAAGGAACCAAAGTGGATTCATAAAGAGGATTCCTAGAAGGAATCATTCGAGGAGTCAGATCTTCCATCAGAGAGTGGTGAAGATCAATGATAGAACTTGAAGCATGATCTACAGTGAATAGGAAAACCATAAGAAAGCCCAGAAATAACAAACCCTCATTGCTGAATTCAGGATCATCATAACCAGGACATGAAACCCCTCCCGAGGCGCGCAAGGTGGTAAAGTATCATATATGTTGTAATAATACATAACTAAGTTATATGATCTAGTGAGTTAGTGGTTACACTACTCACACTATGTGTTAGGCTTATTGCCTTTATCATATCAACTAGTAACAGTAAACCAGATTCCATAACTTCTTTAAAAGGGTAGTCACTATCAAATTCATAAATCTAGGTTGCATAGACCTCTGTTATGAGTTACTTCCAAACATCAGAACATGAAACACTCAGAACTAAGATAACTTTCGATTCAAAATACCCTCGATTTGTAACCACTAAGGAATTACCCTCGTTTCGTATTTTAACCTTTTGGCAGCAAGATGCCATCGAAGAAGTCGAACAAAAACAAAAACAATACACCACCGCCGCCTCCTCAGTATGACCTGATTGTCTTCCAGGCAGCAGTATTAGCCGCAGTGATAGTGATCATGACTCAAATCAATACAAGTGGTACCAGTGGACCGGGTAGTGGTTCCAGCAACACTAACCATGAACACACAAGGGAGTGCTCATACAAAGACTTCATGATCTGTGGACCCAAATCCTTCGATGGAAGTGGGGGAGTTGTCGTCCTGATGCGATGGTTCAAGAAGACAAAATCAATTTTTGAGTTATGAGTATGCCCATAAGGGAGGAAAGTGAAGTTTGTTATCTGCAACTTCTCTGACAGAGCCCTTACATGGTGGAATAGCCTTGTCAAGTCGTTAACTCTTCCAATAGCAAATGCAATGGGCTGGGAAAATCTAAAGGAGGTGATGCTGGAAGAGTACTGCCAAAGGGGTGAAATACAGAAACTAGAGCATAAGCTGTGGAATCTCACCATGGCACGATCAGACATAGATGCCTACACCGATAGATTCAGCTACTTAGTTGCACTATGCCCGAGAATGTTTACCCCGGAGAGCAGGAAGGTAAAGACATACATTTGGGGACTAGCTTCTCCAATCCAAGGAAACGTATTGGCAGCAAAACCTGTTACGTTCGACAATGCCAAACGCTTGGCTTGAACATTGGTGGACTACGGAATCCATCAAGGCATAATGGACCCAGTTCATATGCAAAAGCCCGTAAGCGGGAAGAAAAGACAACGAATATAAGAACCCTCCGAGAGACATCAAGTAGGCACAACCTATGCTGTCATGACCCCAGCCACAACAACACTTGGTAGTGGCTACACTGGAACCCTTCCTAAATGAAATAAGTGTAACTTCCATCACACCGGAAGGTGTCGGAAGTTGTATTGCCAGAACTGCCTCAGAAGGGGACACACCATCTGATTCTGTAGGGCACCGACACGACCAATCTCTCAGGTCCCGTTTGAGGAAGTAAGTCAGGCTTACTATGAGTGTGGCGAAGCAGGACACCACAGGAGATATTGCCCATTGGTCAGAAACCCTAATGAGGAAGGAAGAGTGCTAATGATCACTGCAGGACAGTCTACCCTAGAACCACCTGAGAACAATGGTACGTCTCTTAACTAAATCCTAACTAAAATAATTTCTCTACCATCTAATCAGAGCACATAGTTTATGTAGAAACTAAATACTCTTTTCTGGTTGGCTATAATGACTTGGTGTAAACAGTCAGGCCATAGATAATTAAGGACCAATATACTTAGAGTGCGTGATTCCGCCTTATTTCCCGTTCCTTGTCTGATTATGGATTTCGGGCAGAGTCACTCAGTTGACCGTCTTATTTATCTTAATTATATATGACTTATAGACACCAAGCGAATTATAGAGGAACCAAATAGGGATTGTAATTTCATGTATCATTTGTTGGATTAGTGTCTAAGTCCATAACTATTTTGGTATGTACTTGACCCGATGGTGCATGGTCCTTTTGGGTTGCCTTCACCAAAGCAACTTGATTGGAGAAATAAATAAAGAGAGAGGTTATTATGATTTATTAATATGTTATAAGAATAATATATTAAAGGAGAAATCATATTTGTTTAATTAATATTGGTCAATAATTAATTGAGAATTAATTTTGTGATCAAGTGTAATTAATTAAACTAGAGGGGCTGAATTGTAATTATGTGATAGTTACAAAATAGGGCAATGGTTATCCTTGTTAAAGGATGGATGAATTCAAGGATAAGGATATCCTTAAAATCGTCCAAGGTCCAAAAGATAGGGATTTTCAAGGCTTATCTTATGGTTGCTTGATGGGCAAGTAACTAGATAAGGATAAGGACTGAAACCCTAATCCCAACCCTATATAAAGACCCCTAAGGCCTTAGGATTTCGTGTATGCCTTCCCAAGAGGTCCTAGAGACGAATTCTTATACCTCTCCTCTCTCTTTATACCTTCTCCATTTGCTCTTGGTGTTTGTAAGCCATTAGAGGAGTGACACTTGTGACTCTAAGCCTTCCAAAGTCAATTCAAGGAGGAATTGGGATTGTTATTGCTACATAACAATCAAGGTAATATCCTAAACCTAATTATATGTTAATATCGATTTCCATATGCTAGAATTAGGGTTTATAGTCTTGGATTCAAAGCGTATACAATAGAGTAACCTAGATCCAAGCATTAGGGTTTGTATGAGCACATAGGATGTATTATGACCAAAACCCATCATCATTCACTAGAACAAATTCTCAGTTAGTACACTTAACATAGTACAAAACATTCACAATAGTAATAACAGGGTCAACACAGAAAGCACTGGAAACGTTCACCTACGGATGCACTGACTGATGGGTTTGAGCCATAAGAACTTTCGCATGTGCACATGCAAACCCTAATGCTTGGATCTAGGTTTCTCTAATTGAACATGCAATGTATCCAAGACTTTCATTCATAGATCTAGTGTAAACAAACAACTAATAACATATGAAATCGGATCTAGAAGAATATCTTGAGTTGCTTGCTTGAAACTTCTTCTTCTTGGAGCTTAGAGTCACAATTGTCACTCCTCTAATGGCTTACAAACACCAACTAGCAAGAAGATGATTTGAGAGAAGGAGAGAGGTGAGAAATCGGCCCTAGGGTTTCCTTAATCATTGAGTAGTCGATTTCCCTCACCCAAGGGATCTATTTATACTATGAGGTCCTAGGGTTTCACCCTAAACCCTAACTGGATAACTTAGCCTCAAAGCAATCCAAAGATCCTTCTAGATGATATCCTTGGACGATTTTAAGATATCCTTATCTTACAAATCGTCCCCCCTTATTATCTATAAGGATTCATAGCTCAAAAACAACTATCACACATTTGACAGTTTATGCCCCTTTATTGAATTAATCTCGTTAAGTCACCAAATTAATTCCTAATTAATTTATGACTTATATTAATCAAATAATATTATTATTCCTTTAACATATTATTGTTATAATACTTTAACAATAATATCTCTTCTCTCTATATAAATCACCCTGTCAAGTTGCTATGGTGAAGGCAACCCAGAAGGACCATGCACAACCGGGTCAAGTACTTACCAAATATAGTTACAACCTTAGACACTAATCTAACTGTCACACCCCCAAACCAGGCGGCGGAAACGTTCGGGGGCTGTCGTGACTCAATTGAATACCATAACATTGAATATATATGAAACGTAACAACATTCGTCACCATGCATTAATATAGTACAACCAGTAGAGTTTACATGAAGTACATTGTTTAAACATTACATTCCCAAAATAAATTGTTCGATTCGTACATAAATAAACTGCAAGCCATCACTGAATATGATTTCCTTTGATTCACTGGTTCCCTGAGAATACAAGTATTTTGAAAAACGTCAACATATGAAATGTTGGTGAGTTCATAAGTTGTATTTGAAAAACAATGTTTCGTATCGTTTGAAAACCACCAGAAAATCCGATATTTTCTGAAAAGAGAAGCTTTTGAAAACGTTTGTGAAGATCCATAAGTATGCTTGTTTGTTTCTATACTTGTAAAAATTTTGCATTGAAGTTGTATGTATTTCGAATCTGTATGTATTGAAAATCCCTAGGAAAACCCGATGTTTTCCTAATTCTTTGAATTCCATGAATTTACATTGAAACCATTGCAACGCATGAAGTTATCATTACCAGACGACATTGGATTATGATTATCTGCTACAAACACGCGTTACACAAACGACTCGTCTATAGCAATACTAACGATCCCGTAGGTGTCGTCCGTACTAATCACGTTATCCAACCGCCCTGACTACGTGTAGTCCCACATCCGAAGAGAAAGAGGACACGAAGGCCTCGATGACTCCATTAGCCGGTTGGGGATAAAAAGGTACGAGGGGTCCCAGACCCGCCTCGCATAAAAGGCAGACTCTACTAGCGACACTAAAGGACCCTTGGGGCCCAGTAGTCTACAAGCCATTGAAAGTCCGGTTACGTCGTGTCGGATCGGTAAAACCCAACACTTCGTAAGATTGAAGTCTTTGGGCCTTAAGATCAGGTCGTCGGGCTAGCTAGGCTCAACGAACAAGATTTTAGACTTGTGGGGCCCAAAGATAGTGCGTAGACGTCTGTGCACATTCGCATGTATAATGAATTCCAAATCGTTAGTTGTATGAATCGTAGTGTTGTAGTATCGTAGTGTCGTCGTGTTAGTAGTTTCGGATTTTAATTGGTTCGAGACCGAACCAATTCGTTTAACAACGACTTTTGGTGTTGTAATGTATTGTATTTTGTCGATAGTCGTGGTACCATTATTTGGTCAAATTGCATGTATTGAATTAGTCTTGAAAATTTTCTGTTTTCAGCCCCTCCTTGTTTGTAAAATTTACTTTTTTTTTCAACCCTTTATTCAAATACTTTCCGGTTTGGTCCTTAAATCAATTTTCTTGACATTTTAACACCAAAAATTTTTGAGATAAATATTTTCCAACATATTTTTCATAGAAAACAGCTTAAGTCCCTGAAATTTCAGTTTTCTCGGTTATAACCCTTCTTTTTCGCAAGTTTGACAATTTTGGCCCAAATTGTAAATTTTTTGCAACTTTGGTCCTTTTTAATTTAAAAAGCATTTTAAACCATTGAAAAGGACTTGGATCACTTATGGTCCACTGTTTTACAGAAAATCACAGTTTTGGCCCTCCAAAACAGAAAAATTCGCATAATGGGCCTCATTGGGCCGAAATTGTCATTTTTAGCCCATTAAGCTTGAAATTTATATTTTTAATCCTCTAAATGAGTATATTTCCAGAAACTGTTTTATTGAAACTGTTTTGACACACTTCATCCATCAGAATTCGTGATATGTCAATTTGGGCCCTTAATTTTGTATTTTTCACATATTAGGCCCAAAATTTGTGTTTTTAGCCCAAAGAAAATTGTTACTAAACCACTTAGCTATTTTTCTTGAAACACTTGGTATGTAGAAATAGATTTGATGCTAAAATCATTTAACATAAGATATATCTCGGTTTTGAGGGGTTTTATGGCTAGATCCAACATTATAGCACACAAAAGCATACATGTAAGCATGGAAATCATACAAGGCATACAAAACACATATAGATCTACACTTTCACTTGTATTCCCCCCCCCCCCCCACAAAACTCATGAAAACAGAAAATAGGGGTATGAAGCTCACCTTGGGTGTGGGGGCTCGGTTTTGCAAAGAAAATGGAAGGAAAATGAAGTGATTTTCGGCCTTAGCACCCTTCCTTGGTAGATCTCGAGTTTGGTGACTTCTAAGGTGTATGATCACAATTTGGAATAGATTTAGAAGAGGTTTTTGATGGAAAGAAATAGCTAGATCATATATATAAGTAAAAACTTACCTAAGATGATGATTAACTTGCAAGATCCTCTTGAAAGCTCCTAATTTTCGAGATTTTTGGAGTGGGGAGGAAGGAGTGTTCTTGAGTGATCTAGGGAGAATTTGTGAGAGATTTGTGATGTGTGTGTGTGTGTGTGTTTCGGCCGAGAGTGAGAGGGAGGAGAGAAGAGAAGTGATTTTGAAGTGATGTGCATGGAGGTATGTGAGATATTTTGCATGGAAGTCCTTTGGATAACAATGATGTGGCACAACAAGTCAACTCTTCCATCCTCTTGGGCTTGTGCATTTGGGCCGAGAATTTGGAAAGAAAAGGAAAAATTTGGGCCTTTGCCCCTAAGCCCAACATTAGTGTTAATCTTGAGTATGTTTTAAGTCTAAAGAAATGTGGTAGGATTTTCATATTTTTATTGGACTAGTTTAGGTTATTCATGTATCAAGGCTTTTAATTCTTTTCATTCTAGGTCCAACATAGCCCAAAATGTTAAAACAAATAGATGTGGGTCCAATTAGAGCCCATTTAAGCGTTCTGAACCCAAGATAGTCAAATTGGAAGTTTATTGGTCCATTAGGTCCAATAAGGAAGTTCTAGTCCAAAATTGACCTAAGTAAGAACTTCTAGGGTTTCTAATTGTTTGATGACTATTTGTAGTACTTGTATGATGTATTTGATTGAAGTTTTTGATGTCATAATCATAGGTGTTACACACGTTCTTAAGTTTTTGATTCACATTAGCTTGAATGTATAGTTTACAAGACACAAAATTTCCAGTTGTGACATCATCCCCCCGTTAGAGGGAATTTCGTCCCGAAATTCTGTTTGAAAGCTAGATTTGAGACTGCTAGAATAGGTGAGGGTACTTTTGCTTCATTTGGTCTTCGCGTTCCCAAGTGAATTCTGGCCCACGCTTCGCGTTCCACCGTACCTTCACGATTGGGATGCGGCTCTGTTTAGTACGCTTCACCTCCCTGTCCATGATTTCGACTGGTTCTTCGACGAACAGGAGATTCTCATTGATTTCGATTTCGTCAAGCGGAATGACAAGGGTTTCGTCTGATAGGCACTTCTTTTGGTTTGAGACATGGAACACGGGGTGTACACCGTTTAGCTCCGCGGGTAGTTGTAGTCTGTAGGCTACCGGACCTATTCGGGCGACGATTTCGAAAGGTCCAATGTATCGCGGGTTCAGCTTTCCCCGTTTTCCGAAACGTATAACCCCTTTCCAGGGTGAGACCTTCAACAATACTCGATCACCGACCTGGAATTCTAAGGGCTTTCGCCGTTTGTCAGCGTAGCTCTTTTGTCGGTCGCGCGATGCTTGTAATCGAGCTTTGATCTGGACAATCTTTTCTGTGGTTTCGCGAATGATTTCCGGTCCCGTTAGTGCCCTGTTTGACGTATGCGTTTTTGCTAGCTGGGTGTCACCTACTTCCGCCCAACATAACGGTGATCTACATTTACGCCCGTATAGTGCTTCGAAAGGAGCCACCTTGATGCTCGAATGGTAACTATTGTTATATGAAAACTCGATCAACGGTAGGTGGGTATCCCAAGACTTTCCAAAGTCTATCACACATGCACGAAGCATGTCTTCAAGCGTTTGAATGGTTCGTTCACTTTGACCGTCCGTTTGTGGGTGATATGCGGTGCTCATATCGAGATGAGTACCCATTGCCTTGTGGAGTGACTGCCAAAAGCGCGACGTGAATCTACTGTCCCTATCCGAGATGATAGATTTTGGCACTCCATGGAGCCTTACGATTTCTCGTAGGTACAAACGCGTCAGTCTCTCCATCTTGTAGGACTCTTTGATTGGTAGGAAATGGGCGGATTTCGTCAATCTGTCGATTATTACCCATATGGTGTCCAGTCCATCCGACGTCTTGGGCAGCTTGGTCACGAAGTCCATAGAAATCCCCTCCCATTTCCACTCAGGGATTGCCGGTTGCTGTAACAATCCAGAAGGTTTCTGGTACTCCACCTTTACTTTGGCGCACGTAAGGCACTTACCAACATAGGTCGCGATTTCCGCCTTCATGTTAGGCCACCAATAGTGTTGTTTAACGTCCAAATACATCTTGTCTGATCCAGGATGAATGGAATATTGTGTCTTGTGGGCTTCCTTCATAACGGTCTCCCTAAATCCTCCGATTTTTGGGACCCAAATACGATTCATGAAGTAGTATACCCCATTCTCTCTTGCCTCTAGGTTCTTTTCCATCCCGCGCAATGCCTCGCTAATTCTATTTTCCGCTTTCATAGCCTCCGGCTGGACTGATGCAATTTGAGTGGCCAGATGAGATTGAATGGTTATCGAGTGCATTTTCGTACGGCGATTAGTATACTCCTTCCGACTTAATGCATCACCTACCACGTTGGCTTACCTGGATGGTACTTGATCTCGCATTCGTAGTCGTTTAGCAATTCCACCCATCTTCGCTGTCTCATGTTCAGCTCCTTCTGATTCAAGATGTGCTGGAGGCTCTTGTGGTCTGTGAAGATGGTGCACTTTGTACCGTACAGGTAGTGCCTCCAAATTTTTAGATCAAAGACCACGGCTCCCAGTTCTAGGTCATGGGTCGTGTAATTTACCTCGTGCGTCTTTAGTTGGCGGGACGCATATGCTATCACTCTTCTACGTTGCATGAGAACGCAACCTAAGCCCTGATTCGACGCGTCACAGTAGACTACAAAATCTTCCGTTCCTTCAGGTAGTGATAGTACAGGAGCGCTACAAAGAGCTTGCTTCAAGGTTCGAAACGCAATCTCTTGTCGGTCTGTCCACTTGAATGGCACACCCTTTTGTGTAAGCAAGGTAAGCGGCTTGGCGATCTTAGGGAAGTTTTGGATGAATCTCCTATAGTAGCCTGCTAGGCCTAAGAACTGACGAATTTCTGTGGGCGTAGTCGGAGTTGCCCATCCTTCCACAACTTTGACCTTAGAGGGGTCCACATAAATTCCGTCTTGGCTAACCACGTGGCCTAGGAAATTCACACTCCGAAGCCAAAACTCACACTTGGAGAGTTTGGCGTAAAGCTGTTCCGATCGCAGAGTGTCTAGAATTTGCCGTAGATGTTGGCCATGCTCCTCTTTGCTTCGAGAATAGACGAGGATGTCATCGATAAATAAAATGACGAAGTTGTCAAGGAACGGTCGACAGATTCGATTCATTAGGTCCATAAATGCGGCAGGTGCATTTGTTAGACCGAAGGGCATTACGACGAATTCATAATGTCCATAGCGGGTTCGGAAAGCGGTTTTGGGAATATCCTCTTCTCGGACCTTGAGTTGGTGGTATCCAGACCGTAGATCTATTTTGGAGAAATAACTAGCTCCTTGGAGCTGGTCGAATAGATCATCGATTCGTGGGAGTGGGTAGCGGTTTTTAACAGTGAGTTTATTCAACTCTCTGTAATCGATGCACATTCTGAAAGATCCGTCCTTCTTTTTGACAAAGAGCACCGGGGCTCCCCACGGCGAGTAGCTAGGTCGGATAAATCCCTTGTCCAGAAGCTCACTGAGTTGGCTGGACAATTCCTGCATTTCAGCAGGAGCCAACCGATATGGTGATTTAGCGAGAGGAGTCGCTCCTGGAACAAGGTCGATTCGGAACTCAACCTGTCTCTCTGGGGGTACTCTTGGAAGATCTTCAGTAAACACGTCCGGGAATTCACACGCTACCGGAATATCTTGGATGTTAGTTTCTTCTTTGGTCCTGTCCACTATGTGAGCCAAGAACGCCAAATTGTTCTTTCGCAGATGTTTTTGTGCTTTGATGCACGAGATGAGGCGAAGATTCGTACTGGGTTTGTCTCCGTAAATCACTAGGGTTTCGTGATTCGGAAGACGAAGGCGAACGGCCTTCTCGCGGCACAAAATCTCAGCATGGTGGGGGCTTAACCAATCCATGCCGATAATTACATCGAAACTCCTAATTGATACTGGCATTAGGTCTATTCGAAAAACGTGCTGGTTAAGGGTTAGGATACATCCGGTGTAGATCTCCTCAGTGGATTCGGTTTTCCCATTGGCAATTTCCATCGTATATGTTTCATTTAGCTTCTGGGGTTGTTGTTTTAATAAATGTTTAAACTTCTCGCTCACGAAACTTCGCTCCGCTCCGGTATCAAATAAGATGCATGCATAAGTGTGGTTTAGGAGGAACGTACCGGTCACAACTGCGGGATCCTGGACTGCATCACTCTGACCCATAGTCAGCATTCTTCCTGCTCCTCTGTTTCCTGAGTTGTTGTTAGGGCAATCTCGGCGGAAATGCCCCGTCCTTCCACACCCGAAGCAGGTGTGGCTAGGCCCTGCATTATTGCCGCCGGCATTGGTGTTGTTGTTATTGCGGTAGTTGTTGTTGTTGTTATTGTTGTTGTTGTTCTGGTTGTTTCCCTGACTCTGGTTCCTAGGAGGGTACGTCCTGCAGAACCTTGCAGTGTGTCCCCTTCGGTTGCAACTGGTGCAATGGAGTTCCCTGCATTCTCCGTGATGGTGGAGGCCGCACTTATTGCAACTGGGAAGATTACCGGAGTAGGGTCTTGAAGCATTTGAAGTAGCTGAGGCTGGAGCATGTGGTGTGGCTGGAACCGGTGCGGTGACAGCGTTAACTGCCACTGTTTGCTGCCTTTTAGAGGTCTCGGGGCCCTGACGCCCCTGCCTCTTGGGGTTCTTCCCTCTCCTGCCATCACCCTCCTTTTTCTTCTCAGTCTCTACTGGCTTCTCACCCCTTTTGTTGTTATGATCGTACAACCTCTTGGCCAATCTCTTCGCACTGTCAAACGTTTCAGGGTTCGCAGCTATCACATTTCCTTGAATGGGGGATGTCAGTCCCCAGATGAATCGTTCAACCTTCTTTCCTTCCGACGTGATCATACCCGGGCACAATAAAGATAATTCGCTGAATCTCGAGATGTAGGCGTCAATGTTCGCATTCTGCACCGTGAGGTTCCATAGTTCCTGCTCCATCCTTTGTATTTCGCCTCGAGGGCAGTACTCAGCCATTAACATTTCTTTCATTTCTTCCCAGGGGATAGAGTTGGCGACAGGGAGCGTCATAGCTTCCACGTGTCCGTTCCACCAAGTGAGTGCTTGGTCCACGAAAGTGCAGGCCGTGAACTTCACTTTCATCTGCTCGGGGCAATCGCATATCTCGAATACCGACTCTACCTTCTCGATCCATCGCTTCAGAGTGATCACTCCTCCAGTGCCGTTGAAAGTTCGTGGTTTGGCGTTTGTGAAGTCCTTGTAGGTACATGTTTTGGTAGGTCCTTGATTCATCCCGTTGTTCGAACTTCCTGCCCCTTGCCCGTTGCCTCCTCCATTATTCCCCTGATGGAGTTGTGCCATAGCTGCGGTGACCGCAGCAGACACGGCTGCCTGGAATGCTGTGGAGTCAACTTCGGTGGAGTTGGTCCTGGGTTTCCGCGAGTAGGTCGGAGAGGCATCTTTCTGTCACGAAACGGAAAGATGTTGAGTGTACGTGGTCTCTGTGAGGTCGTGATCGTACTAACTAGATGTATGGTACGAACCTAAACATTACTACCATCGGGCATACAATCATAACGTCTCAACACATAACAACTGGTAGTATCATAGCAAGACACACAAAAGTTCATTAATATTATTCACATTTAATACAAGAAAATTTGCTTGTAAGAGCATACATAAGTGACACTAATCCGACAGCATAACGGCTCCATGAGTAGTGTAGTCACTTAAACATAGAGTCGGAGTACATAATATAGTTCCTAATGTCCTACCATGATAAGTCCATCCCTAATCGCGATGTGCTGCGTCTGGAGGTGGTGCCGAAGTCATATGCCGAAATGTTGCGCCAGTAGCTGCGCCATCTCTGCCATGTCTCCAATAACCTCATCCCTCTCATGCTCGGCTCGCACTGCCCGAGCTTCCATAGCGTACAGCTGTTGTCACAGTGCGGCGATCTCAGCTTCGAGGGGACGGTTCTCTCTTGGGGGGTTCACTGGTGGAGCGGGGTGATCTGGTTGTGTCTCGTTCTCGCATGACAGGACGGGGTCCTGGTCCCCGACTTGACCTTCCTCGTCGTCGTCGTCGATCTCTCCAAATTCGTAGTCAGTGTCTACATATTCGTCGGGTCCGACGTGGTGTGCTTCCTCCGGATTCTCTCCCGGTTCGTCCTCAAGCATCCCGTGAGCTGCTAGAGCCTGATGAAACTGGATACCCTGCTGCTCTTCCTCAGGCTCCTCCTCCTCCTCTAGCCACCCGTTGTTTCCCTGATTAGGGAAATAGGGGTCTCCAGGGTGATGAAAACCAGCCATGCTGTCTGTGCGAGTATGTAAATATGCTAACATTATTCCTAGGATGCTATGACTATTGTACAGACCAAGCTAACGTTCTCTTTTTGGTGATAAAGGGTATAGTTTTAGGTTCCCTAGCTATCCCGATCTCATCAAGACGTGTGTTAGTTTTACTTTGGAGAGAATGTAGTTGATCAGGCTACATTCACTCCTTGGTATCACTAAGAACAGTCCCGAATTAACCGAGATACCAGCATTATTGTGTTTGATTCGGCGTTAGGTTCTTATCCCTAATGCAAGCAAGCGTGTTTTATTTACTTGTTTTGTTCAGAGTTCTGTTAGTCCCTCTTTTTGGTTTATAGTTGCATATCAATGTGTGGCTCGACATGCTAGTTCACTATAAACAAAGCTCTGATACCAACCTGTCACACCCCCAAACCAGGCGGCGGAAACGTTCAGGGGCTGTCGTGACTCAATTGAATACCATAACATTGAATATATATGAAACGTAACAACATTCGTCACCATGCATTAATATAGTACAACCAGTAGAGTTTACATGAAGTACATTGTTTAAACATTACATTCCCAAAATAAATTGTTCGATTCGTACATAAATAAACTGCAAGCCATCACTGAATATGATTTCCTTTGATTCACTGGTTCCCTGAGAATACAAGTATTTTGAAAAACGTCAACATATGAAATGTTGGTGAGTTCATAAGTTGTATTTGAAAAACAATGTTTCGTATCGTTTGAAAACCACCAGAAAATCCGATATTTTCTGAAAAGAGAAGCTTTTGAAAACGTTTGTGAAGATCCATAAGTATGCTTGTTTGTTTCTATACTTGTAAAAATTGTGCATTGAAGTTGTATGTATTTCGAATCTGTATGTATTGAAAATCCCTAGGAAAACCCGATGTTTTCCTAATTCTTTGAATTCCATGAATTTACATTGAAACCATTGCAACGCATGAAGTTATCATTACCAGACGACATTGGATTATGATTATCTGCTACAAACACGCGTTACACAAACGACTCGTCTATAGCAATACTAACGATCCCGTAGGCGTCGTCCGTACTAATCACGTTATCCAACCGCCCTGACTACGTGTAGTCCCACATCCGAAGAGAAAGAGGACACGAAGGCCTCGATGACTCCATTAGCCGGTTGGGGATAAAAAGGTACGAGGGGTCCCAGACCCGCCTCGCATAAAAGGCAGACTCTACTAGCGACACTAAAGGACCCTTGGGGCCCAGTAGTCTACAAGCCATTGAAAGTCCGGTTACGTCGTGTCGGATCGGTAAAACCCAACACTTCGTAAGATTGAAGTCTTTGGGCCTTAAGATCAGGTCGTCGGGCTAGCTAGGCTCAACGAACAAGATTTTACACTTGTGGGGCCCAAAGATAGTGCGTAGACGTCTGTGCACATTCATATGTATAATGAATTCCAAATCGTTAGTTGTATGAATCGTAGTGTTGTAGTATCGTAGTGTCGTCGTGTTAGTAGTTTCGGATTTTTATTGGTTCGAGACCGAACCAATTCGTTTAACAACGACTTTTGGTGTTGTAATGTATTGTATTTTGTCGATAGTCGTGGTACCATTATTTGGTCAAATTGCATGTATTGAATTAGTCTTGAAAATTTTCTGTTTTCAGCCCCTCCTTGTTTGTAAAATTTACTTTTTTTTTTCAACCCTTTATTCAAATACTTTCCGGTTTGGTCCTTAAATCAATTTTCTTGACATTTTAACACCAAAAATTTTTGAGATAAATATTTTCCAGCATATTTTTCATAGAAAACAGCTTAAGTCCCTGAAATTTCAGTTTTCTCGGTTATAACCCTTCTTTTTCGCAAGTTTGACAATTTTGGCCCAAATTGTAAAATTTTTGCAACTTTGGTCCTTTTTAATTTAAAAAGCATTTTAAACCTTTGAAAAGGACTTGGATCACTTATGGTCCACTGTTTTACAGAAAATCACAGTTTTGGCCCTCCAAAACAGAAAAATTCGCATAATGGGCCTCATTGGGCCGAAATTGTCATTTTTAGCCCATTAAGCTTGAAATTTATATTTTTAATCCTCTAAATGAGTATATTTCCAGAAACTGTTTTATTGAAACTGTTTTGACACACTTCATCCATCAGAATTCGTGATATGTCAATTTGGGCCCTTAATTTTGTATTTTTCACATATTAGGCCCAAAATTTGTGTTTTTAGCCCAAAGAAAATTGTTACTAAACCACTTAGCTATTTTTCTTGAAACACTTGGTATGTAGAAATAGATTTGATGCTAAAATCATTTAACATAAGATATATCTCGGTTTTGAGGGGTTTTATGGCTAGATCCAACATTATAGCACACAAAAGCATACATGTAAGCATGGAAATCATACAAGGCATACAAAACACATATAGATCTACACTTTCACTTGTATTCCCCCCCCCCCCCCACAAAACTCATGAAAACAGAAAATAGGGGTATGAAGCTCACCTTGGGTGTGGGGGCTCGGTTTTGCAAAGAAAATGGAAGGAAAATGAAGTGATTTTCGGCCTTAGCACCCTTCCTTGGTAGATCTCGAGTTTGGTGACTTCTAAGGTGTATGATCACAATTTGGAATAGATTTAGAAGAGGTTTTTGATGGAAAGAAATAGCTAGATCATATATATAAGTAAAAACTTACCTAAGATGATGATTAACTTGCAAGATCCTCTTGAAAGCTCCTAATTTTCGAGATTTTTGGAGTGGGGAGGAAGGAGTGTTCTTGAGTGATCTAGGGAGAATTTGTGAGAGATTTGTGATGTGTGTGTGTGTGTGTGTTTCGGCCGAGAGTGAGAGGGAGGAGAGAAGAGAAGTGATTTTGAAGTGATGTGCATGGAGGTATGTGAGATATTTTGCATGGAAGTCCTTTGGATAACAATGATGTGGCACAACAAGTCAACTCTTCCATCCTCTTGGGCTTGTGCATTTGGGCCGAGAATTTGGAAAGAAAAGGAAAAATTTGGGCCTTTGCCCCTAAGCCCAACATTAGTGTTAATCTTGAGTATGTTTTAAGTCTAAAGAAATGTGGTAGGATTTTCATATTTTTATTGGACTAGTTTAGGTTATTCATGTATCAAGGCTTTTAATTCTTTTCATTCTAGGTCCAACATAGCCCAAAATGTTAAAACAAATAGATGTGGGTCCAATTAGAGCCCATTTAAGCGTTCTGAACCCAAGATAGTCAAATTGGAAGTTTATTGGTCCATTAGGTCCAATAAGGAAGTTCTAGTCCAAAATTGACCTAAGTAAGAACTTCTAGGGTTTCTAATTGTTTGATGACTATTTGTAGTACTTGTATGATGTATTTGATTGAAGTTTTTGATGTCATAATCATAGGTGTTACACACGTTCTTATGTTTTTGATTCACATTAGCTTGAATGTATAGTTTACAAGACACAAAATTTCCAGTTGTGACACTAACACTGACGCCATAACAAAACACTTATTCCGAACTAACTTAACACGCGATCCTACGACGTCATCCTATCTATTCTAGTTGAGTTAGCGTTATACCAAATACACGTGTCACCGAGGAGACCCTTGCCTTAAACCGACTGAATAACAAAACTCTCGTCACTCATAACGACAAACTACATGCGAACCTCGAAATTTTGTCTCACTTCAAACCCCCAAAAATACTCATCCGAGGAGTATAGTATCCACCCGTAACCTCCCTTAAGTACCCTCAACAAACCATTTTGGAAACACCACACGCACAACAAGCCATGTTCAAGCACAGAGGCTAGGGACGAATACGGTTAGCCTATCAATGTTAAATGTACACACGAGGGTGGTATATAATTAATGTGCTACAAACTTAGGAATTGTGTTTCCGCCCTATCTTCTGTTCCTTGTCTGGTTGTGGACTTGGGCAGTCACCCATCCAACCGTCCTATCAATCTTAATTATATGCGACTAGTGTACACGAGACAATGATTGACGGACTAGGTATGAGTCCTATCATGAACTTCAGGACGAGGATTGCTCAGAGCTATACGAGATCTTACACTTAGTGGAATAATCATCCTCATCTTTTCCGAGCCTGCTATTTGTGTTCTATGCTTGAATTTCAGGACGAAATTCCTTCTAACGGGGGGATGATTTGACAGCCCGGAACTTCTATCAGTGTTAAACTCATTTCCATTAACTTTAACACCGTTTAAGGGTTCGTTTAAGTGTTCTAAGAAGTAATAAAACCAAGGTTGAGATTTGGGATGAGCTATCAAGTTGTAAAGTAGCAAAATTTTGCCATACACACTCTTAGGAGGAGTGTACGGGCATACACATGGCTATGCGGATACACACCCACCCCATGGTCTCAC
The DNA here is from genome assembly GCF_051521515.1 of Lactuca serriola. Classification (NCBI taxonomy): domain Eukaryota; kingdom Viridiplantae; phylum Streptophyta; class Magnoliopsida; order Asterales; family Asteraceae; genus Lactuca; species Lactuca serriola. The sequence continues at coordinate 214,143,461 of NC_136408.1, read as the reverse complement.
ACTCAGGGTGGTGGGACACCTGCCTCTACAAATATGAGGAGACCCCCTCTCTTTCATTCTTTTCTTCCTTTGGCTGCATTCTACTAGTTTCTCTCTCTAGAATCTTCATTCAAGAACCCTCTAAAGTCATCAAAAACGTATGTGATTCATCTCCTAGCTCGTTATACTTGAAATATCCCTTGATTCTTCGTGTTTTTAGCCTTGTTATTCATCCTTTGAAGGTGTACGGCCGCACACCTTCATAAGGGTGGCCGCACACTCCTTAAAGGCTCTCCAAAGTGAGAGTTTGGCCCCTATCTTCTAGTTGGACATGATCTTAGCCTAGATGCACCAAAAATTCGGCCACTTTGGCATGAACATGGAGATTATAGGGCCGCACACCCCTCTGTATGGCCGCACACCCCTTTGTACGGCCGCACACACACCCATAGGAATGTACACCCACTTTGGTGATCATATTTGACCTCAAACTTAAAATACCACTAAGTATGGGACTTTGAACCACTCCTTAGATGCTTGTAAGGCCTTGAAAACACCTCAAAAACACCCCTCTTCATGAGTGTACAGGCGTACACTCATGGGCCATACACCCATGGTCGTACACACCCTTAGGGTGGCCTTACACCTCCCTTACTCAATCACATATAGTTTTAACACTTAGGTCAAGTGTTTACAATTCCTTAGAGTGGTCTCATATTATGTTTACTCTTGAACTTCCCTAATTTGAATCATGTATGTGTGATTACATGTTAAATAGGATCCGATTATGTTGGAGGCTTCACTTAACACTCAACTTTCCTATCGACTTACATTTAAATCCCATATCAAAACGGTGAGTTCATACCCCTAAAATCAACCTTATAAACTTTTTTTAAATGTTTTCAGGGGGAATACAAGTAAAAGCACAAGTAATCTTGTGTTCAAATATATTATTTTGTTTAATATATTACCGTTATCAATATATAGCGATTATAGAAATAAATTTTACACAACACGTTAGAATATGAACCATGCAAAAGGCGTTTTCAAAACTAAGGATATGAACTTACGAATCATGAAACCAAAGATACCGGTTAACTTTGTAAGTAACTAGTGAATACTTAAGGATTATGTATATGAGAATCTGACAACTAGTGGAATCTGTGGTCTCTGCTTCATTTCCTGTTCCATGTTTGGTTGTGGGCTTGGGGCAGAACAACACAATCGACTGTTCATTCGATTTGGATTTTATATGATTTGTATACACTAAGTACTTGCAGGAAGAACTACCAGAAAATATTTTTACCTATCTTTTACTAAATTAGGAAAATGTATGGTTTTCTGGAGAAACATAACGCACTTTTCCAAAGAACAAAGAGTAGTTTTCCAAAACAAAATGCTTATGAACTCACCAGCTTTATGTTGATACTCTTTCAAAACCTACTTATATTCTCAGGACACTAGTAGACAGGTACACACACCGGGTTCAAGAAGATTGAGCATAGTAGCTTCGAGTCTTTACTTGTTATTTACTTTTGGTGGCAATGATGTATGATCCAAATGAAATCTAAACATTATACTATTAATACAATGATTGTTGTTGCTTTAATTACTATTATTCAATTGTTGTGATACTATACATGACGTCCTCCACCCCGAACGTTTCCGTCGTTTCGGTTTGGGGGTGTAACATAAGGCATGAGACAACGGAATACAATAAGAATTGGTGATTGAGGTTAGTTGAAGGAGTCAATCATGTAGTAAAAAATTGTGTTTCAACTTGGAACACACTGCAACTGGTGGTGATCAAGATACACATGTTGAAATTGGTAATGAAGGTGAAACCATTAGTGATCAAGGTACATAAATTCATGATCAAGGTGCACCAGTTGGGGATCAAGAGACATAAGTTCATGATAAAGGTGCACCTGTTGGTGATCAAGATACAGAAGTTCATGATGAAGGTGCAAATCTTGGTGATCAAAAAGTAAATACATAAGTGTTTGATACCTTTGATGACCAGTCATTTCAATTTGAAGACTTTGATCCTTTCTTTGATCAATATACTTTCAATGATCGTAATGATCAGAGTATGGGAGTTTGTGTAGAACTTTGTGCAGGACTTGGTGAAGGTCAATTTGAAAGTGATGGAGTTTGTGAAGGGCTTGATGAAGGGTGTAATAAAGGGGGTAGTGAAGGAGGTAGTGAAAGGGGTAGTGATGGGAGTAGTGAAGGGAGTGAGGAAGATAGTGGGTTTCTTGAAGATGAAGAAAATTATGTAAGTGATATTACGGGGGACATGAGTGATTTCTATATGAATGTTGATCTAGATGTTGAGTATGTTGACAGAGGAAAGGGTGTTGAGATTGAAAATGAAGATGTTGATACTGAAGATATTGAAGATCTTGAAGTAATTAATAATCACAAATGGGACTCCTTAGGTGAAGATATTGATGATGAGAGGAGGAAAGAAATATTAAAATAGATGGTGAAGGAGAAGAAGTGCTCTCTTGGTGAAGTCCATGTAGTTACTTTTCAAGTGGGTCAAAAGTATAAAAGTAAAAAGGAAATTAAGGACAAAGTCAACAAACTTGCCATTGAGACTAGAAGGAATATTGGCTTTAAGAAAAATGACAAACAAGGCTTAGGGTTGTGTGTAAAGGTAATGTACGTAATGTAAATGCAAGTGGGGTAGGCAAGGGTAATAAAGTTAATTGCTCTTGTTCAATGCAAACTTCAAGGTCAAAAGTTAATGATTATTGGTATGTGAAAACTTTACTGGACAAACATACTTGTGATCAAACTAGAAAACTTAGGGCTTGCACTACGAAGTATATATCCGTAGAAATCTTATACATGGTGGAGTCTAACCCTACAGTACCCCTGCGAAGCATTGAAGACCATGTTCAGAAGATGCTTCAAGTTGGTGTGTCCATACATAAAGTACACAGGGTAAAAGCAACAACCACAAAGCAAGTGACTGGTGACTACACGAAGCAATATGAGGTGTTAAGAGATTATCTTATGGAACTACAAGCAACTAATGTGGGTACAAGTGTGAAGCTTGAGGTTGTTAATGAGCCTAACAGTGCTAGAGAAACATGGCAATTTAAAAGGGTGTATATTTGCTTAGGGGAATTAAAGAAAGGGTTTAAAGCAGGCTTAAGAGATATTCTCGGACTAGATGATGATTTTATTCTTTTTGTATAACTAATAGTTCATTTGTATATGAATGTTGGAATACTTATGTGGGATAATATTTTACAGGGACTCCTACCTGCTATTGCATAACTGTACCCACAAGCTAAGCATCGATTCTATCTCAAACATATTTATGAGAATATGAGGAAAAAAATGGAAAACAAAAGAGTATAAAGATCACTTTTGGCAGTGTGCAACATCAACCACAATACCAGAATTTGAACACTACATTAATGAACTTAGCAAGTTCGATAAGGATGCTTTTGAGTGGTTGAAGAAAACCCCCTTCAACATTGGGCCAGAAGTTACTTTTCAGGTTTTTTTTCCCTACCTTGGGTGAAGCTTTACTAGTCTTCATTGTATTTAACTTATTTGATATAATGTTCTGTTTTAATACAGGCAGAGCAGGATCAAATATATTGCTCAACACTTTGTGCAATTTTTCAACAATAAACTTAGTCATGGTAGGAATGATCCCATCATAAGTTGTCTTGAGTACATCAGGCAGTACCTTATGAAGAGGTTCTGCAATGTGAAGAAAGTGGTGTCCAAAGCTCCAGGTCCACTCACTCCAACAACATCAAAGTTACTTGAGAGAAATAGGGAAGCTTTAGTCCAAAATAGGGCTAGATGGAATGGGACTGCAAAGTATGAATTTTATGGTCCTTGGCATGATCATCATGTGGTTGACATGACAAATACATCATGATACATGCAGAAGGTGGGAGTTGAAAGGGATTCCATGCAGACATGCCATAACTACAATACATGAGATGGCTGATATTAGAGACAATGTTGGGGAGCTTTACACTTATGTCAACAAAGTGTATTGGCTTCAAACTTGGAATGAAGCTTACTCTTACACTGTGGACCCTATAAAGCGTAGAACCATGTTGCCAAAAAGTACCTGTCCATTTCAATTAACACCACCACCACATCACATTCAATCTGGAGACCAAAGATCAAGAGAAAGAGAAGTGTAGATGAAAAATATGATAGTCAGATGCATAAGCATGGTGAAAATGAGCCTGAAAACTTACCAGAAAGTTTGTTAGTGTCAAGTGTGGGAAATGCAACAATAGGGGTCATAACTCCAGGACTTTCAAGGGTGAAGGTGGGAATGCAGGAAGCAATCAAGGAGGGAACGTAGGAAACATTCAGAGGGGAATGCATGAAGCAGTCAAGGAGGTAATGGAGTTGGTAGTCAATGCAGGAATTAGTGTATTTTTATTAAAAACTTATCTTTTGGTTTAGCACCACTTTTTTGCATTTGGATGTAATGGTTTAAAAGTAGTTTGTTGTAATGGTTTTATTTTGGTATTTTAACCCTTTTAGTCATGAAACTAATGTCAACCTTTTGTGATTGTTAAAGAATGATGTTTATGGTGTATAACAACTTTGTGATTATTAAAGATTGATGTTTATGGTTTATAACAATTTTGTTGTCATGTTTATAGAACACATTCATGTTTATAACAACTTTGTTCTGAAACAAAAAATAAACATTAACATTAGGTGATAACTACATTACATTTGTCATTACAACCATGAAAAGGGAACCCATTTTTGAAGTTTTCCAAAATAGCCCTAAATTGATATTACAATATGAAATAGCAAAATACTACCACATTCCCCGGTTACAATTTCATAAGACATAAACACCCAAAATTACATGCAAATAAAGGGGTCCCTAATTCCTTAATCCTAAAAGAAAAACACCCAAACCGCCATAAATAGTAACCAACTTGCAAAAAAACACATCTTCAATCTTGCCACTTTATAGTTTGCATTGTTGATATTCCTCAATAATCTAGGTATTATCAACATAGATCATTGGAGGATCAATCCATCCTCAGAATTTGCATCTGGAACCCTTCACGTAAAAAAGAAATCCTAAACATGACGGTGATTTATCAAAATGAGGGTAAAATAGAAAAATGGAACACTTACCTTTTGAGGGCAGGAAAGAAACCTCCGAGCAGGGTATGTTGATGTCCAAGAGGTGCGAACCACCGCATCCCTACCACAGAAACACATCACCATTTTAAGTTTTGTTGTCTTCGAAGTTGCAAACACGGAGTAGGAAGAAGATGAAGCTCGTGAAGGTTAAAGTTGGAGGAGTGACGTAGCTCCTGCTTTTATTTTGAATATGGTTGCAAAAAAGGTCCATGTAGGTGGAAAGAAAAAAATACCTTTGTCTATATTGCAAGTAACAGAACATATTGACGGAAGTTAGTGTGTGGGATTAAAAGCAATAGCAAAATCCAAATTTGGACCAGTGGTGCACCAAGGTATCGTTTTGGACCAATGTCGCATAATTTTGCAAACCACAGGGACCATTTTTACAATTTTGTCTTTATCATATAGAGATATTCAAGATAGTTGATTTAAAGTCGTTAATATAACATCCAATATGAAATATTAAGGCTAGGACCCAACACAATATTTTATAACTTGGAAGAGGGATGCCGTAATCCAAGCTATAAAATATTTGAAGGTAGGTGAATGACAATTCACCAATTTCCAAAATGAAAAACGAAATAATTTTATTAGGTTTTAAGTGGATTTGAAACTCTTAGATCTTTTGATATTCATTGAATTCTTCAATGACATGTTTCAATCTCGAGTGTGCCCTTCAGGTTTTGTGACTCGGACGCCGAGGATCGCAAAACAAGGTGTGAAGTAACCATGCAAGTTACTTGGTACCTTTAATATTTACCCCTCAATCGATGTGCCTGTTAACCGCATGCGCTCCACCGATACTATGATAACCATTAAGTTAACATTTTCCTACCTTTTTAAATCAAGCTAATGTGTCGATCAACCACACACGCTCCACTACCCAACTTACGCAAAGTGCAAAGTGTAATTTCATGGGTTAGCACCTCATTCACATTTTCCTAAAGTGACTAAGATTGGAATTTATAAAACGTTTAGTTACATTATATTTATTATTAATACTTTTAATGAAGATTTAATGTCCTTGGCTTACCCGTTTGGCTAACGACCCTCCACCGATTAAGGAAGTAGTGGGTGAGAGTGGACACCCATTAAGCTTCCATTTTATAGGCAACAACCTTATACCCCCTTATAGACCGGCTTCGTGAATGAGGCTTACTAATGGTAAAACGACATTTTCTTATACATATATAATTATTATTAAACTTATAATATTGTAAAGTATAAGGGTTGAGTTTTAACTTTTAAATTCTAGGGGTTGGAACTAAAGTTTTTAAAGTGACTTTACATGTTCCAAAATTTGAGGGCAAGTTTTGTAACTTTAAAAAATTTTCATTTTTCATAACTTATGAGTTAAATGGTTTATTAAAATGGGAGACATTTCATTTTATGTAACCTATGTGTTTATTTAATGGACTTTAAAAGGATGACTTTTGGTAATCCATAATGTGAGGACAAATTATGGATTCCATTAAAACACATAATGATCAAGAATTAAACTAACAAGCATGTTACAAATAATTCCTATGATCTTTTAAATTCATAAGTTCATGAACTTTCATATCAAAAATTTCAATTATCATAAATAAACAATACAAAGCTTGAAATTTTGATAATAACCATTTATTTGGATGAGAATAAAGATTACCATAACATCAAAATCAAGTTTTATGAACAAAAGCATTGTGTGGTAATGATTCTAACCCAAAACAGGCCAAAAACTATTTTTTTTTCACTGAACAGTCACCACCTCGTGGTAAATTTTACCACCACTTGGTAAAATGGAAGATTCCAAAAAAAATGATTTTTCTTACAAATAGCATCAAGTATCAAGAAAATAATCCTGGGCTCTGATACCACTGAAGGGTTTTGAGCATTCTAACAGTCCTAATGTGTACATGCAACCCTAGAAACCTTGGATCTATGTTTGAATAAGATATATGCAAATTTTCTTTTCCAAGGTTCTTCAACTATCTAACATAGCATGGGGAACTTTTACACATAAATACTAGAAGAAGAACATACCTTGTTGTAGTTTGGATTCCTTGAGAACCTTGTGAGCCTAGCACCTCAAGTGTGATGCCTCAAATGTCTCACACAACACTACAACACTTGGAATAACCTTGAGAGAAGAACGCTTAACCTCAAAATCGGCTAGCCGTCTATCTTCTTCAAGTAGTAGCCAATCTTGCTTGCATATGGATCTTTATATAGTTGTGGCACTAGTAGGTTTACATCATGTAAACCCTAATTGTCATGGCTTTTCAAATTCCATGATCCATGGGTTTGTAACCTCCATGGATTATCCATGGAGCTCCTTATGGGTTTTAGCCCACTATATAAGAATAGATTATTTACACAATCAACCCCATATATTTAATTAGTCTTTTTTTTTATCGCTTAATTAATTAGAAATTAATTATTTGATCAATATTAATTAAATAATATTATTAATATATTAGAACTTATAATATATTAATAATCCTTAAGTGTCCTTTCTCTCATTTAGTCTATCTAAGTGTTGCAATGTCATGCAACCCAAATGGACGATGCCAACCGGGTCAAGTACATCCCAAAATAGTTATGAACTTAGACACCTAATCCAATACATGCATGTATTAATACCATCATTAAGCTGTTTTTTGAGCTTTTAAGTCCCAATAAGCCATGCATGAGTGTAAAGTTGCCAACTTTATGTGATAAGTCCCCCTTTGGGACTTGGGGCTAGTATATTAGGTTCCTTGCATTTAGTCCCAAGATGGGTTTTGGGCCCAATTTAGAAGATTGGGCCATATTTGGGCTTTGGTTTAACGAGTAGGATTTGGGCCTTTTAGTAGTTGATGTTGGGCCTTAGCTTTGGGCCAACTCAGATAAAGGCTAAAATGGTCTTTTATTCTAGTTATGGGCTAAGTAGCCTAGATTCTTGGTTATGGCTCGAAATCCAATTATTAATTGGATATTATTTTTATGTTGATAGCACCGGGATTTTCCGGACCAGTAGTCAGAGATCCATTTGAGGGATTAAGCAGCTAAAGGTGAGTTTCCTCATTGTGTTTAGTGGTTCGAAGGCACGAATGCCAACCCATGGTTTGTTATGATAGGATGCTAGATGTCTGCATGACTCTTGCATATGTTATGTGATTGTAAGCTTATCGGTCGGGGCCCGATGATGATCATGTATGCTATTCATCTTTGTGATTATTGCATGTGTTATGTTTTTATCAGTGTTGCAAAAATTGGCCTTGGGGGCCAATTAATCGACAATTAATCACTTGGCGGCCTTAAACCGATTACGATTAGGGTGCATGGTGGAAATTGGTCCAATTTGTCCTTGGCGGTCTCGGCGGTCATAGGCGGGAATTTTTTTAAAAATTAAAAAAATTTTAATTTTCAAATATTAAAAGAAAATTTTAAATTTTCAAAATTTTAAGCTTTCGAATTTTAAAATACTAAACTAAAATTTTAAAATTTTAAAATTTTTAAAATTTTAAATTTTCAAATACTTAGGTTTTTTTTAGAAAATATTAATTTTTTTAAATAATTTTATTAATAATTAAGGGTCCCCGATTAATCTCCGATTAATTCTTGCCTAGTCTGATTAATCGTTTATCGTCAGTCGACCTCCGAGCTACCGCCGAGGTACAACCTTGGTTATTATCTGTTATTTGATTATATATATATATATATATATATATATATATATATATATATATATATATATATATATATATATATATATTGGCAAGGTCTGATGTCTGACATATTTGTATACCGAGCAGGGCCCAATTCCGAGGGAGGCTGAACGATCGAGGTGGAGGATTATGTGTATATAATGTATACTTATGTTTCATGTACTTCTGATTTGAAAGGGAAGAGCCTGAGATGTCTGTGTTGGATTACGTGTCTAAGCCCATAACTATAATTGGTATGTCCTTGAATTGATAGTAACAATGTCCTTTTGGGTTGCCTTCAAACTTGGCAATTGAATATGATAATTGTTAGAGAGAAAAGAATGATTTATGAATTCATTACTTTGTTAATAAATTAGTTTGAAAACGAGATAAATGATTTATAATATATTATGGATATAATATATTAATTAGAAATCATATTATTGAATTAATATTTAATCATAAATTAATTTGGAATTAATTTTGGGATTAAAGGAATTAGTTGAAACTGTAGGGACTAAAAGTGACAATGTTTAAAAGTTAAGAATTGGGCATTCTAGAACCTCCCTTAGAGGTGGGGAACAAAATTTAGAGTGTCCTAGGGTTTCCTTGGGCTCTAAGCGTGCCTTAGAAGCCATAGGGAGAAAGTTAAGAGATTAAGGTTATCAAAGATACATCTGTCTTATCCTAAAGCTTCCGTATCACCTATATAAACCCCTTATAGGGTTGGATTTCGTCCCATGCTCTCCAAGAAAGGCTTAGAGCCGAATTTTCCACTTCCCTTCTCTCTCTCCACAGTAATCCTTGGTTGCTAGGTTTGTTTGTGAGCCATTAGAGGCGCGACACTTGTAGCGCTTTCTCTGAAAGTTCAAGATCTTCAAGGATTTGTTTGTTATTACTATATAACAATAAAGGTATTTATCATAACCCTAATTATATGTTGATTTCAAAAATTACATGTGCCTCCAAGGGTTTCTAGTTTTTGTGTTAAATACTTGTGTGTCTAATAGTGAAACTATAGATCCGCAAATCATGGTTGCATGCACACTTAGGATTGTTTGCTATTTATGAAACCCATCAGTGGTATCAGAGTGTATGGTTTTTGTTTTCAATTAGATTTTGTACATTTTTTTTGAACTAGAAAAAAGTAGGGTTTATTGCTATTAAACCCTAAGGCCGTTAAATTTTCGCAAATTAGGGTTTAAGAACCCTGTTTTTCAAAAATTCCTAAGGCCTTTCCTTTGGCCACCTTCGAGTTGAAATCTAGGGTTTCCTAACCCTAGGGTTTTTGATTTTTAGGCAAGGTTGAAAGCCTTGCCTTTCCACACCAGGTAGAAGATTTTGAAATCTAATGAATAAGTTAGTATGTTGTTATTTTTGATAATTATCTTGTTAATTGTTTAATTGGAAAATTAAAGACGTCCCTACCTAAATTTCGAAATCCGTGGATAAAGGATTAAATTAAGTTAATATGTTTAATTTAAATTGGTCATCCTCATTTGATTTAATAATTTAATTAATTGTTTAATTTTTTGAATAATTATTAAATCAAAGGTGAAAGACCCTAACTTTCATATTTATGAAAGACCCAAACTTTCATACTTAACAATATAGTTACCCCAAAACATGCTACTTGCATATTCATAAAAACAATATTTTACATTGATAAAGAGGTTACAAACTACTGGATACAAATCGACTATTTTAAAGCGTTATATATTACATTACTTCCCAGGATTCTATAGTTTTATAAATATGGGAGTGCAAAATAAAATAGATTCAAACTATTTATAAGCTTCTATCGATACAATAGTTTCAAACTATTCAAAAATCTTCTACCAGTATATAACTATACTGGATGCTTATCTCCTGCAATTTGTTAAACATTGAGAGGGTAAGCGGTGACGTTTAGTGAGTTCAATAATAGATACAATATAACGTTATGCCATATATATACTTTAATATGGCAGAAGCAAAGAGGAACAAGGGACAAGAAGGGCATATGTGAATCATGTGACAAACATTCCATATCAATCATTGATTTGATTTAAAGATATACAATCAATGAGACATAACAATTTCCATGCTTGATATACATTAATAAAGCTTTGGCCCAAACGGCACAGAAGACATACAACTTCAGATTAACATTTTGGTAGATTTTAGGCTTATAGCCCTGTCTAACCATCTTCCAACACCATAGAATATAATTCATTCTCTTACGGAGACATGTTCTACATGGCCAGAGGCTACATACCAGTACCAATGTGAATCTAAGTTCTTTCACTGATCACATGGTCAAAGGTATTTCTTTGCTATTAAAAATAGCGAATAAAAATAACCCGGGAAAATGACCCGGAATAATAACACTGAAAAGCACATAGCACATATAAAACATAACATATAATTGTTCCTATATATATAGGGAAGATCCGAAGGTCGGCCAAGAGGAGGAGTCAGCAGCGAAGCAGCTTGATGACAGCGAGGGAGAGAGACACACGAAGGGGGAAGGGCGAGTTAGCAGCGAAGCAACTCCGTGGCAGCAACAACGAAGGGCACGCGGCAGCAGCGGAGCGAAGCAGGTGGCGCGCATGCAAGGGGCCGGGTGCGAGGCTCCGAAGTGCGACATGTGGCGAAGCACGTCAGACGCGCATTGGGCCGAAGATCTGGGCGAAGCCGACTACGATGCGTGTCGGACATGAGGCGCAATCTTGCGAGGGTGACGTGGCTGGCACTATTCATGCAAATTTTCTCGGAAATTGAACCAAAATCTTCCGAAATTCATAATGTTTGCATACGGGCTCCGTTTTTGACGTTCTTTATATGCACGCGTAGCTAAAATTATGATCTACAACTTTCGATTAGACTTCGTCTGCTAATTTTGAAATTAATTTTAATATTATTATTTTTAACAGACCGGGACAGGAAAATCCGTTAAAAATTCATAACTTCTTCATCTGACGTCTGTTTTTGTCAGACTTTTTACTGTTGTACTATAAATGAGGAGACCTTCAATTCTCTTTTAGCTTGTGTCGGCTAAAAATCACTCGATCTAAAATTCGAGTTTTTAGCTGTCTACTGCTAAGCTAAAACTTTGAAAAGTCATAACTTCCTCATACGAAGTCAGATTTTGGCGTTCTTTTTATCGAACTTCTCGGTTTAACGAATACTACGACTTTCATTTAGATTAATAAGGCTAAAAAGTAGTTTATCAGAAACTCACTTTTTACGTCATTTGGTGTCGTGCCGGTTTTGTCGCGGATCTTCGATTGGTCATAACTTCTTCGTTATAGCTCGGATTTCGATGAGGTTTTAGCCTAAATGTTTCAAACAAGATTATCTACAAATTTCAATATTAAAATTTTACTTATTTCAAATTTTATATTTTCGCTATATTTCACTATTTGGCTTTTAATTGGAATCTCATAAGACTTCCAATATTTTATGAGTGATTCTAAACATAGTTTTACTTCATTTCTAGTAAAAACTATTTGTTAGAACTCAATACTCAAATTCACATAGTATTTCACAATATTATTCATTATAAAACACGATTTCAAAACGTGTATGTTACAAAAGGTTTTTTAAATTTTAAGATTTTAAATTAAATGGTTTTAATTTTTGAAAATTTTAATTTAAATTAAAAAAATCCTAGTATTTTAAAAGTCTAAATTAGACCCTTATACTATATATATAATTAAAGGTTTAATATTATATATGTATAAGAAAAGGTAGTCTTACCGTTATTAGGCATCATTCACGAAGCTAGTCTATAAGGGGGTATAAGGAAATTGCCTATAAAATGGCGATTGAATAGGTGTCCACTCTCCCCTATGGTTTCCTTGACTAGTGGAGGGTTGTTAGCCGAATGTGTAGGATAGGACATTAAATCCTCATTAATATGTATAATGAACTGTACAAAGTAACTAAATGCTTTTACAAAATTCTCATTCTTAGTTACTTTAGGAAAACGTGAATTTGATGCTAATCCATGAAATTGCACATTATGCCTTATTGGTCGGTTAGTGGAGCATTTGTAGTTAACCGACACACTAATATGGACTAATAAAGGATGGCAATGGGTAGCCTGTAAATTATCATTGATCAATGGAGCATGTGTGTTTAATCGACACATTGATTAGATGATAAAAGACATCGAGAGTACCAAGCTAATTTACATGGTTATTCACACCTTATTTGTGATCCTCGGTATCCCATTCACAAACTTGAAGGGCATAATCGAGATTAAACATGCAGTTAAAAAGTTCAATGAATCTCAAAAGATCTAGAAATTTCATTTATAACCTAATTCATTTAAAATTTCGTTTTCATGGTGGAATTGGTAAATCATCATTTACTTACCTTCAAATAATTTTCAATTGGATTACCGCATCCCTCTTCCGAATTGTGAATTATTTTGTTGGGTCCTAACCTTAATATTTCATTTGGGTGTTATATTAAGGATTCAATCAACTAACTTGAATTTTCTCCCCTTATAGATGTCAAACTCAGACATTTATGGACTTCAACATTCCTTTGGAAAATGTTTTCCTTTTTAAGATGATCTTCCACATGTCGATCAAGGTGAACGATCATTCCCTTCTTCGTGCATTGGTGTAACTGGAAATCATACTTCTCTTCCTCCACCACCTCCAGTGATTCTCCCTGACCCACATTTTTGTCGAATTGAAAAGTTCAAGGTCACTCAAGCCCTATTGGCATGCAAACATCGAGATGGAAAGTCTGTGTGTGCACACATCCTGAAGATGCAGTTGCACATTGACAAGCTGGAAATGTTCGATGTTGTTTTCCTAAAGGAGCTAGCTGTTGACTTGGTTCTTCTCTCGCTTGGTGAGTCATATAGTTAGTTTGTTAAGGACTACTATATGACTAAAAACGACGGGAACCTAATTAATCTGACATATTTGCTAATTGCTGCCGAAGCAGCAATGCTTTGGTGCACTGCTCAAGAAAACTTTTTTGTAGGACCAGTTTCCTAAAGTGCTATGGACATTGGTGATGGCAACGGTGATAGTCCAGAAATGGTTTCCCCTCCTAAAGGAGAGAAATCGGCCAAGGTAAAAAAGTTTGACCATAAGAGAAAAGCTAATTAAGTGATAGTTCCACGTGCCAATGCTAAGGAGTCCACCTGTTTATATTGTCAATCGATTGAGCATTGGAAGCGAATCTGCCCAGACTACCTGAGAGATCTTAGAAATGGTAAAGTCAAATTTTATGACTCTACTTCAGGACATCCACTATCTAACTCTGTTAAGTTCATATTTAGAGATTCTTATTACATGATTTGGTAATCACATTTTTATGTTTTGTAGGATCGAAGAAAAGGAAGGAAGCTTAAAAGAAAATTAAGATGAATCTGATCGTGAAGAAGTGGATTTCGGTCACATGGTTCAATGATCCGATTTTTGGAGTTGTGTCTTAAGAATTATTATAGATTGCTTATGAATATAAAGAAAAATAGTTTTCATATGCATTTTCATTGTAAGGACAAGTTTTCCACACCTTATCCATAAAATGAATTGTTTGTTTTATCTTGTTGTTTCCTTGCAATGGCTTTTATGAAAATTGGTGTTTATATTTCTATTAATAGCAATGTTGAAAATGGAATTGATTCTTTGTTATATCACTTATCGAATTGTCATAATTTACCAAATAAGGAAGGATTCTCATCACCCAAGTTTCAATTGGACAATATCTTGGAATCTTGCATTTCGAATTATGTGATGCATGGTAGTCTTGATCTTTGCTAAATTGAGACTAATTCATTGTTCACATTTATATGTGAGTCAAGTGAATGACTAAACAATCTAGTACACATTGATGTGCGCTGGTCAAATCCACCACAAAGAACGATAAGACTATTCGTCATGATTTACTAAGGGTTTAGTGAATATGGTTATGCTTATATGATTAAGTGTAATTCTGATACTTTGAAAAAGTTTCAATACATAGCAGAACGAATAAGAAGAATCAATTAGGCAGAAAGACAAATGTTTCTCCAATCTAAAAGGAAAGTTGAATACTTTGGTATCGTGTTTTATGATAATCTTAATGGTTATGGAATCATATCACATTTAATCCTCTAAGGACACCTTAGTGCATTTATATGACTAAGAAGAGTAATCGAGAATTGTTGAAATGGTCAAATCAAGAAGGCGAGTCATACTTCGTTCCAAAAATTAGTTTAGAGTTACACTCTTAGTTACTTCAGGTTGTACCTTGAGTAATGTATTCTAAATAGGTTTATAACACCTCGTGAAATGTGGAGTAGAAATGTTATCTTACTCTTGCACATTTGAAATTGGTAGTTGTAATGTTTTGGATAAAACAAAGATACACTAAGACCAATTGTATGAAGTGTTTTCTTGATAAGCATCCACACTAACTCTTGAATATATGAATCTCATATGTCAAGAGGTCAGTGGGAGTCTTGATAATCTTGAAAAGATTCAGGAACTAATCAAGGATAAACCTTTTAGTTATCACTAGCACACAACATGAGGTTTGTGACCTATCGTGTTGACAAATTCTTGTTTCAGTTCCCATTCCATTTATTTTGACTGTGCATGTGAGTTCTATGAGTTCTTATTTGATTACATAAGGCAAAGCACCTTTATCGATGAAGGTACATTAGTAAGTGTGGGTGAGTTACTCAATAACCTGGAAGCACCGGTAGGCCCTTGTGCTACCGGATAGCAAGAAATTGAGATGAAGCAAGTTAAGTCCCTATGAGTTTGAATTTGTCATAAACCTTGTCTTATGATAGTGGTTGGAAATAACAAATTCACATGGATAGGAACACATACACCATAAAATCTAAGTGGCAAGAAGTTTCTCTCTACTTCATGAAAATGATTATGAAAAAAAAATGCGTTCACTAGTAAATTTTAAAAGGATTGATAAATGTCATTAGAGTTAGCAGTTGTGACAATTGCCTTCTCAAATTCGAGTATGATTACAGCATCTCTTTTCATAGTTCGAATTGTGAGGAATGGAAAAAGTTTTGAACATTCGGGACTTGTTGCTATAAGTTCAGAAAGGTTGAGACACACACAAAAGCTATTTAATGAATGGTGTATGAGCTTGAGAAGCCTAGATAAAGACTTATTGAAGCATCTCGTATCAGAAATATGAATTTTGGTAAGAATGTCAATAGGTATTGATTTGTTGAAGTCCAACTGATTTCTTAAAAAATGTCAAAGCTAGTGGGAGCATAATTGTTAAGCTAGTAAGAATATAATTATTATGCTAGTGGGAGCATAATCATTATGATGAGTGTTGCAAGTTAGCAACGATATTTATAGGAAACAAAGTTTTTAATTTGCAAAGTTGCAGAGTTTGAAATTTGTTTCGCTATAGAAAGGGAGAGGGTACTATTACTTTAATCCTAATCTAGAAGTTTAGATTGAAGTATTAATTAAAGTTAGTCATGAGCATATATGAATATTAGGTTCAAATGTTTCAACATTGAAAATTCTATATATGGAAATATTATAGTAAGAGACCGGTCAAGTAACATGTCTCTATGTAAGACATTGTGGATTGAATCCCATATGGTTCACGTATAGAATTGATTACACAAGCTATAATATTCACTTGTTCTAATTTTCCAAATGCCCAGGGCATTACGAGGGAAAAGGACTAGAATTTGATATGACTAACATTGTTAACAAATGTTAAGGACAATATGAGATTCGCTAAAGATTGGTGCTTGTGGGCAGTTGGAAGTATAGTAATAAATGGACCGTATTGATGTAATTATGAATAGATAGGATTCTATTAAGAATGTATTTCAAATGCCAATAAGAAAATGTTTCCATTTTGGGAGTTGGATATTAAGAGTCTATATGTAAGTTAGAAACATTTATGAAAGAAGGATGTTCAATGGAATGTACTTTGAATATGAGACTTCGCTTCCATGAATTGTTTTTAATTAATCTCCTGTGGAATGCTTTGTAATATCATTGGCAAAGTCTCTGTATCTTTGGTGCATTGACATTACAAACACATTATTGCGTGACACTTTAGACTCTAACACATTCTAGAAGCGGCAAGAATTTTGTATTCTTACACTTGTAATAAGGATTTAGAATTGTGAAATTAGTATAATTGAAAATGTATCCAATTGATCTATTTCACAAAGGAAGGACCATAGATAAACATGGTGTGCATGCTAAGAGCATCACATGATGGATGTTCTGATTCAAGTATTTAGTTGATTTGTCGAAACATTATACAATGAAAAAGGTCTAATTAATATGGTGATTAAAAAATAAGTGTTTTATTTATATTCAAAAGTTTTGAGACCATATTGAATTAGGTTATTATTGTGTTTCACTTCACATGTTTTATTTCCCGAATAATTGGATTACTCAAACATCCACAGTCGATCATACTTTGGAAGTAAGTAGTGAATTAAGATTGACATGAATTCGACCGTAGATTGTCTAATAGCTTAGACATAGCTAATGTTTGCGGCAGTGTTCATGAGTACTCCTGAAATAGGATTTGAGTATTGGATTAAACCTACGCTCACTTGAATGACTTCATGGATTCTATCATGAGTGATTGCGAGATGATAATATCTTACATTCTTTAAACAGAGACATATAGTTGTTGTTTACGAGTCGATTGTGCGTTGATAATACGTAAATGCATCAGTTACTTGATGTTATAAAACATATTGTTGTGTATGATTTGATGAGTAAATAGTACAAGCATATGAGTCAAAGTTTATCCATTCCTTATTCCTTAAATGGATTAAAAGCGATGTTTGTGGGCCCCTCAATGATTTAGTGATGACAATGTAAGTATTTGGCCAAGCCTGGACTGATTTGATTTGTTCAATTAGTCAGTCATCATAAATCGGAAATCGAGAAACAACTATTGGAAAGAGATTGATTATAATCCATGTCTCATTTCCATATGATATCTTGTAGAACGGAGGGATATTTGATCCCTTATCTAAGGACAAGTCACTGACTAGGTCAGAGCTCGACCACAGCTTTTGCTAGCTAAAATTTGCTAGTCAAAATTTGAAGTTATACTTGGAACTATAGTTATTAGAATTATCCAAGTAGGAGACTGTTGGAATAGGTGTCTAAGCCCATAACTATAACTGGTATGTACTTGAACTGATAGTCGCAATGTCCTTTTGGGTCGCCTTCAAACCTGGCAATTGAATATGATAACTATATGAGAGAGATGAATGATTTATTAATTTATTACTTAACTAATAAATTAATTTCTAGTCAAGATAAATGATTTATTAATATATCATGGATATAATTTATTAATTAGAAATCATATTATTTAATTAATATTTAATCATAAATTAATTTGGAATTAACTTTGAGATTAATGGAATTAATTGAAACCGTAAGGACTAAAGGTGACAATGTTCGAAAGTTGAGCGTTGATCATTCTAGAACCTCCTTTAGAGATGGGGAAAGAAATCTAGAGTGTCCTATGGTTTCCTTGGGCTCAAAGGGTGCCTTGGAAGCCTTAGGGAGAAAGTTAAGGGATTAAGGTTATCTAAGATACACCTGCCTTATCCTAAACCTTCCTTATCACCTATATAAACCCCTATAGGGTTGGATTTCGTCCCATGCACTCCAAGAAAGGCTTATATCCGAATTTTACACTTCCCTTCTATTTCTACATAGTAAACCTTGGTTGCTAGATTTGTTTGTGAGCCATTAGAGGCGCGACACTTGTGGCGCTTGCTACCAAAGTTCAAGATCTTCAAGGATTTGTTTGTTATTACAATATAACAATAAAAGTATGTATCCTAACCCTAATTATATGTTAATGTCGAAAATTACATGCGCCTCTAAGGGTTTCTAGTTTTTGTGTTCAATGCTTGTATGTCTAATATTGAAAGCATAGATCCGCAAATTATGGTTACATGCACACATAGGAGTGTAAGGTATGTATAAAACCCATCCGACTGCAGTGCACACACCACCTCATTCTACATTATCTGATTACACTGATGTTTCATGATGTATTGATACACTTATTTACACATTGGTTTTATGATAATGTTTTGGATTAACGTTTTATAAATTTAAAAACGAAAACTTTTGGTCTTAACTTTGGGACATTACAGAGAAAGAGGACTATCCTGTGCAATAAGGAGATACCTTTCGTAAAGGTTTAGTGGCAACAAAGTAGAAGCACCGAGTGGACGTTGGAGCCAGAGACGGAGATGCGGGAGCATTATCCAGAGTTATTCATGGCAGCCGACTTCGAGGGTAAAGTCTAGTTCAAGTAAGGGAGAATTGTAACATCCCGAAGATGAGGTATTTTCAATTTTAGCCCTATATATGAAAGGTTACTGCATTTTGACCCTTCGGCTTGAAAAAGATATCAAGAGTGGCCCATTGTGGCATTTTGGTAATTTTGGCTAGGAGATTAGTATGCAGAGCATATGTTGTGTACGCTAGGCATACCACGGTGAACCTTAGTACGTTGGGCGTACACCACATATGCATGGAGTATGTGGTAAATCCTAAAACCATAATTTTTTGGGTTTGGTACATATATAAGCATCATTATCCCCTCATTTCTCATTCCCTCGTTAGCCTCCATTTGAGAAAACAACCCACTAGCTAACCCTAAGTGAGTGGAGTGCATCTTGAGCTTATCCTATGGGCTTTTTTGGTATTCTTGAAGAAGAAGAAGGTGGTGAGAAGAACTTGGAGCTTGGAAGCAATTTGGATATGAGATTATCTCATTGCTAGAAACCTCCAGGAGGTAAAGACCTCTTAACTAGATCACCTTTTCATGTAGATCTAGCCATGTATTCATTTAGGGCATTTTGGTTCCAAATAGGATGATTCTTGAGTATGACATGCTCTTTGTCGAATAAGTCATCCTTTCAGACCTATTAAGGGGTCTTGAGTCATAAAAATATGGTATTGATGCTTAGTTTTTCTCCATGTATGCTCTAAAAGTTCTTAAGGTGTTAAGAAGTTAGGATTTTGTGTATTAAGCACTTAATGGACATGCAAAGTCATAAAGTTGGATACTTTATGTCTCTTAGTGATATTTTGGTCATAGATCTGACATTTAGATGTGAGAGATTAATACATTAAGCTCTTATCGAGAAAAGAAGATTATGAGCATAGACGTTGCATGTACGTGGTCAAACTCCTTACTCCATTCAAGGTAGAATTACACCCAACTTAGGAGCTGAGTACTCCCCGCGTACTCAAATGAGTGGACGAGATTGACCTCTTGACCCATTGACTTTGAATTTGACCAGGTTTGACCAAGTTTGATTTAAGGGTATTTTGGGTATTTTGAGCTATAGTTAAGGCTTGGTCTCCATCTGTTAAATAGGTGACCTGTAGAGCCGGTATTTGGAGCAGTGTATTGTTTAGCTATTTGTTAGAATATGAGGTGGGTTTTCCTCACTGTACATATGGGTCGAAGTCACCAAGTCCAGCCCATTAGATTATTTATGCGGTCAGTTTTGTGATGTAGGCCACGACGCCCATGGTCAGCCAGATAGGTTGTAGGCCCTACGAGGCGATCTAGTTAGGCCGACTACCCGTAGAGCGGTTCATATAGGCTATAGGCCCAGCATGGCACTCCAATCAGGTCGGCGGCTAGTTGAGCGGTCCAGATAGGCTGTAGGCCCTATGAGGTGGTCCAGTCAGGCTGGTTGTTCATACTATATGCTTGATTGTTGTGGTGTGTTGGTACTTTAGGGAAACTCACTAGGCTTTGTCTTACAGTTTTAGTTTGTGGTTTCAGGTACATCCGAGGATCGTAGGATGGCGAAGGCGTGATCGTACATAATTTTTCAATTTTTTTGTCTTCAGGTCTTGGGAAAACTCTGATTTGAAATAAAGCATTTGAAACAATGACTCTTTTTGTAAAAATGTTGATTAATGGTTGGTTGTAGAAAGTTTATATTTATTATTATATTTGTAAACAATATTCGACATATCTTCCAACATCTCTTTTCATCCCGGGTCACTAATACACTTTCTTCAAATTATGGTATATTTTTTGTACTACTGGGATGTACTGTGTGACAACCCGAAATTTCCATTTTGAACAAACCACACCAAGCCAATAGAAGTAGAGCAGTTACAGTGAAAACTCAGATTTCGAGTATAAGTTTGGCAGTTTTCAGAATTTTACACCTAAGGAAATATTAGGAGAGTGGATGCACTAGAGTTTTGTGCAACACTGAAATTCCAATACTCTAGGACATTAGAGTTTATTCCGAGAATAGAAATATTTTCTGCCAAAAATCTCAGGACTATAAATAGAATTCTGAACCAAATTGGTTCATTAATTGAAATCCAATTAAAGAAAAGCCAAATTCTCTCTCACAGATCTTCGGGTTTTTATCCCAAATTGTGAGTAACTCTTTCTAGTAGTGTTAGAAAGCATTAAATGTGTTCATAACATAGATTAGATAGCTAAATCATTCGATTTAGGAGTTTACTCCCCAAGGTGTTCTTGGGCGGTAAACTCCCAAAACCAAGCCTAGATTGTCCCCAGTGATTAGTAACTACCTTGGACTTGTATAGGAGTGTGTTAGGGACAAGAAATCAACAAAGAACCACCCAAGTTAGGAGTTCACGACCCAAGAATAGCTTAGGCCGTAAACTCCCTTGTAACTTGCTCAAATGCTGCTTTTAAGGCACGTAAGGCTTAGACTTTATGATAGACATGTACCCTAAAGTGTTTAGAACCTAGAAAACATAAGGAAGCTCAAGTGTTAAATAGTTTACGGCCAAGAGCAGTTCTTGGGCCGTAAACTCCTATAAAGGGGTCAAATGACACCCTAACTCCTTCCTTAAGCCAAGAGACCAATTTGGGCATGTACCTAAATGAGTTTTGGACTAGTTAAAACACTTAGAACACCAAGAGTAAGGGAGTTTACGGCCCAAAAGGTTCTAGGGCCGTAAACTCCATAAAATGGTGACAAATGGTGCCATTAACTCTTCTAAAGCCAAGTACCAAAGCCTAGTTTAGTTCCTAGTTAATTTAGAGACTTGAAAACACCATAAAAACCCTCCCAAGGGAGTTTACGGCCGTAAACTCCAAGGGAATGTGGTCTCTGGGCCGTAAACTCCCCAAAGGAGTTAATATGGCAACCAGACACTTGTTTAAGCCTTGAAACAATTCCCCACTAGAGTTGTAATAATTCTAAGCACCATTTAGAGCCTTGGTTGAGAGTTTACGGCCATGAGTTTACTCCCCCTGGGCCGTAAACTCCAATGAATATGGTCATTAGACCTTAAACTCCCATTAGGGGCTTTGCACTCCTTTGTTGCAACCCATTAGCCTCCTAGCACTTGACCAAAAGTGTTTTCCTCGCGTTTAAATGTTATACTTGTATAATTAGTGTTTTAAATCACTAATTATTTATATACATATGCTTTCATATGAAATTAGGATCATTGTGTGTGTCTAAGTCTTCAGTTGACACCAAGCACTTGCCCGATCCTTCCTTACGATAACAGTCCGTTCAATTCCAGTCACTTACTGCAGGTGAGTTCATACCCCTTAAATAATGTTTTAAACTATTTTTAAATGTTTTATGGGGGGGATACAAGTAGAATTATGCTAGTTATTATATCAATCACATGCGATTAATAAGTAGAATTACGCTAGTTATTATATCAATCACATGTGATTACTATACATCATTCAAACGATTTGGCTACACATTAGCCGTTTTACCAAACAGTTTCCTTCAAATGATTTTATAAACATTTTATATGTTTTAAACTACTTATTACACTGTACATCTTAATCTGTACATTACCTTTAAAACATATTTACAATTGTGTTTCAAACAAATGTTTCCTTATACTTAAACTGTTTTATCAAAGTTATGCCTTCAAATTGTTTTATAGATTGACATCAAGTCAATCTTTTCTTAAAATAATATTATGTTTCAAAATGTTTTACAAACTCTTTTACTTATCAAATGCTTTTATTAAACTCTGTTTTTACTTCTTATAAATTGCATGCCCATATATGTATAGATATATAAGTAATGTTTAAAGGGCTTAGGAAGACCATCCGCCCTATTTCCTTTTTCTCGATTTGGATGTAGTCTGGTGGGATTTCGGGTGACCGTCCGAAGGTCGTTTCAATATTAGTTATATATCAATTATACATATATAGACATAAAAGTACTTCCATGGTCATGCGTACTATACACATCATTAGTAAGTTACCATCGGGGTAACACAGGATCATACTACTACAACTTCTAGATCAATGAGTCAGTTCATTCATGAGTCTATACATTACATTACTATGAGAACATATACATTACATTACTACGAGAACATATACAACTATACTAGAAAGAGAACATACACAACTATACTAGGAGGAGAACATATACAACTATACTAGAACGAGAAACATTACATTACATGTATAAGAATACGTTAATAATAGTGATTTAAATTGGAGCATGACTTAAATTTCATGGCACGAGTTGTAGCTAGAGTCTCTTGAAGGGAGAGCTTGAGTTTGCGTATAGATCTATAATGGATTGACTATCCTACACCTTGCTGCTAGCTACAGTGGGACCTTCAGGTCTGCGGGTGCCAAACGTCATACCTTATTTTCAACTATACGTTGTCGTTGTAACCAGTCTATAGTATGAGTTTGTGTATAGTTCTATACTGGATTGACTATCCTACACCTTGCTGCTAGCTATAGTGGGATCTGCAGGTCTGCGGGTGCCAAACGTGATTCCTTATTACGACCATTCTTATGTCCTTGTTACCAGTCGATAGTATGGTACAATTTATCACATAATGCGTTAATATACATCCGATTTAATGTAGTTAGTACGATAGTAGTTCTTATAGCACTACACAATAGTACTATTTCAATTTCCCATCACATTCACTTCGTGAACATTCACACGACGCACGGTAATGTAGAAACTATATTTTTGGATAATGCTAGTTATACTTGGGAACATACATACTCTTACAAGAGACATACATTCAGAACAGTTAGGTATTGGTAGAAGACACCTTCATATACTAGTAGAAATCATAGGGATTCTAGGGTTTTTCAAACACTTACAGTTCATATACACTTTCAAATTTTTACAATACATATACTTACAAATTCTTACATACAAATACTTACATACAAATTAAGACACTAAATACTTATGATCTCACCAGCTTCAAAGCTGATACTCGCTTTCAAAATTACTTGTATCCTCAGGTCATCATAGACAAGTACCGATGCAAGGAGAAAGGAAGATGGAGCTTGTTCAAGACTTATCTTTCATTTTGATTTATGCTTTAGTGTTTATCAAAATTTGACAGAACACATTTGTATAATAATTATATTATTAATGCAATGGATGATGTTGTTTCTTGTTTACTACTTTACATTGTTGTTGATATTATACATGACGTCCTCCGCCCCAGAACGTTTCCGCCGTTCTTGGTTTTGGGGTGTGACAGATTAGTATCAGAGCATTGTTTATAGTGAATTAAGTATATCAACCCATAAAAGATATACTAACTATAAATACATAAGGGATTAAAAATACTCTGACCAAGAGTTTATACTTTAAATAGTAAAATATTTAAGTAAGTATACGTGCTACATTCATACTAAAATCAATGTCACTAGGACAGTACAAAAGAATTACGATTGTTGGGCAACACAAGTGGGCTTAGAGACATATGGTCAAAACTGGGAAGATATAGCCTGATCGCCTATATTATCCGAGGGTTGACTAGCATGTGCCTAAGTTTAATTGTGTGGTTGCAACAATGCTAAAATCTTACCAACCCTACCACAATGAGAACAATAGAACATAACATTAAAATTAAAATACTATAGGAGTATTTGTTGTTACTATAAACACTTTATACTTGAGAATTAAAACAGGATCTTCATTAATAAGTTGATAGTTTCTAAGTGGATACACTGAGGCTATATGTAATTAGGATGTTATAGACTTAGAATCTGTGAAAATTTTACTTCACCCCTATTCTGTGTGAATATGGAGTTAAGGTCACTTATTCGAAGGACTATCCTGTTTAGATCACACATAGCTGGTATGCACTTCACAAATAGCGATGTAACTAATGAAGGTTTTCTAAATAATTATCTAGATAGTTCGTCTAAAAATTATTCTCTTACCGTAAATTCTCGCATAGAAAACATAGCTGGACTCCATCCCTTAGCAACCAGTATCTTCCGAACGAAGTCATAGCTGGTTGGTTTGGAGAAGAACCAGAGAATGATCATCCTATCCTTTTGAATGATCACCATGATGAAGGCCTTTTCGTATGATGCTAACTCTGAACAAGAGGTTGAGAACCTACCCCAAGCAACTCCCTTTCCAATTCCTAACCCTAGTCCGGCTTCTTCATGGCCCGACCCTGAGTGAGTGGAATGCTTGGAAACATGGAGCCAAGGACAAGATCAGCCCATGCCATTTAATGGTGACCGAAGCTTTTACGACTTAAGCAATGGGGGCTCAGCAGGTAGAGTCTTGCCAATCTTTTTCCGCAGAGTGGCCCGAAATGAGATTCAAGGCAGGACAGCCCTACGTCAGATTACCGAAGTTGCCGTTGATGCGAGAATGCATACCCTCCACACCATTCATCTAGAAGATGCTCACGAGAGATCAGAGAGAAACCATGAAACCCTGCTGCAAACACTAGCTGAAACTCGAGCCGAAGTCATAGAGCTCCGAGTACGCCAAAGGGTGTATGAGAGACACCTACTTGATGTAGAACGTCAACTGGCTGAACTAAGATTTCACCAGAAGGGTGACCGTCGTCAGTAGTAGACTCTTTACTTTGCTTCCCTTGTTAGAAAGTAATCGTTTTCTGTCTTTGCCTGATGTGGCATTTTCCATGAAATTATCTTGTACTTTAAGTACTTTCAGTTAGGTCCTTATGCTGTCAGGAACTATTTTCTGTGGATATGATGTAAGACCTTTACAAGGTCATTTTCCCGAATCTTTACGTTGTGAATATCCAAGATATTGACAGCCGGCTAACTTCCGTGTCATTCTTCATTCAAGTACTTTTATCTTACCTTCATTGGGGTCTATCTGAAACATGCTTTAGTCAAGTCATTGGACTATGGTGATTTATCTCCGGAGACATTTCCAAGTCTCTATCAATGGTTGGACCTTGTTATTCACCAACCCACGATACCTCGGCTTGCACAACAAACGTCTTGAGACCACTCTACGAACTTACTTCTACTCATTACCAGGACTGCATCATAGGGATGTAGGTCAAACCTTCGCGAACATACTTTCATTCTGTACTAGGACTGCATCATAGGGATGTAGAAGAGTAAGTTTACACATACTGTACCGGGAAGTGTGTAAGCTACAACTAAAGGAGGTGAAGCCAAGTAGTTGGCTCCTGTTAGTGGGTGAACACGCCCTTCAAAGTTTCTGTTTCCAGAAAGCACAACTACAACAACAATATCTACAACAAATATGTTCTCAAGAGTTAAATAAATTACTTTATTACAAATATGATACCTATGATTTCTAACTTTTACTTTGTTTCACTTCAAAATTGGAACTTGGAACATTTTTTTTTCAATTTTGGCCCCTGGAACGTTGAAATAAGGACTAAAACTGAAAAAAAAAGTTTCATGTTTGGACTAAACAAGGAAAAAGCAGAAACTATAAGGACCATTTTTGTAATTGACTACATATAGTGCAGCCATAGCCCACTATGCTAAATCCTTGCTAGTCTAAGTACTTTTGCAGACTACTGTATACATGAGGAAAGTTATAAAAATGGAAGGCAAAGTGATTAAAAGATAATCAAGGACAAAATCGTAAGTTTACCTCTGGAGCAAGTATTTTGTGACAACCCCTGAATTAGGGGCAAGGTTGTTTTTACCCCAGAAGATGAAGGGGCTTATCAGTTTACCCTAAATTAAAGCAAAAAATTATATTTAATGTAGTTATGTATCAAAAGATATAGTGAAATAACATAAAACACAATGAAAAAAACAAGAAATTTATCCTATTAACACATATAATATGATTAAAATTAATGTTAAAAGTCAAGCATTTTGCAAGTGTATTTTTATATTACCTCAAAAGCTTCACATAGGATGTTTTAGAAGCAAAAGGCCCCATTCAACAATAAAAGATGATATATGTTCATTGTACATTCTGTTCAACGTATTTAATCAGATGGTAAGCATGTGTTATTTACTTGATTATTTATTGGAACATTTAATTAAGGTGAATAACTACGTGCTTGTAAACATTAAGCATGTATAAAAGATTAGAGTTTTTTGTGGTATGAAATTTTTTCAAGTGCAATGGCAACACTTGTATTTGCCTGTACAAAAGGAAGACTTCATTAATAAAAACATATAGGAGCCTATTAAATATTATATTTAGTATTATAAGCACGAACCTACAATACATTAAGCACAATCCTAATTAAATTTTGATATTTCAAGAAATCAACATTACCACGTGTAAGTCCTATAATTTCCACACATTTCTTCATAAATCAAACTTATCATAAGACATGATATCATGAAATCCCGATTGAAAATTCTCCTTCCAGAAGAACCCAACCTGTGTTCCTTGTAATGCAACCTCGATTAGAGGTGCAGTCTGTCCATTAATTTCTTGTATCTTTTTCTTTTTAACTACTAACTCCATCAAAGTTTTCTCCTCTTGTTTCTGGTAATTGAAAAGGAAAAGGAAATTAAAAACCAACAACCTCAACCAGTGGGGGACAGTTACTAACCTAGAACATATAAGCAAAATGAACCAGTGGAATATAAAGTTACCTCATATCATCTACACTCATTTTAAGGACTCAACCATTCCCCCCAGCCTGTAAAATCAAGATTAATAAAAAACTTAAGCTTTGAGAAATAATTTTGCCTTTGAAGATATAAATCACTAAAAAGAAGTTAAATGAATTGAATTTAAGTTGATTTCTCAAACCTGATCAATGAGATCCAATGTTCCTAATCATGTATTCAAAGAACAAAAATCTCAAGAATCTAACAACTAAGCAGTTTAATCAGACCTTCAAGATATTTAATAACCTAAAAACTAGGTCATGAATAAAGGGAAATAATACATAAACAGTGAAAGTGACATGAACTAATCCCAAAAAAACTGACTAACAAAAGGGCATTCATAATAATATGAAAATACCCAAAAAAACCGACGTAAGCTTTAGACTTACGACTAACAAAAGTGTGTTCACATCTTCAGATTTACCAGGGCTCATTGTCACCATATGCAAGCAAGACTAATGTTCCACGTTTAAAATGGACAGAATCCAGAATAACAGGAAGCATCTTCTCATCTCCTGCTACTTTTTCGCCAGTAGCCCCCCTTGCATAAGTTCAACAACAATACCTTCAACTCCAATGCATCCTCCCCTCAGCCTTAAACTCTCTTCTCTCTCTTTTGACTCGTTTTTTCTTTTCTTTCCCATTTTCTGTTCAGTATTGCCACACACACACACAAAACATTTGGGAAGTAGGACGACGTTAATGATGGTGGAGGTGATAGCCGACGGTGGCTGGTTTAGGGCTTTTAGAGAATATGAGATATTTTTGTTCAGCCAGAGAGAGAGTGGAATCGATGAGAATATAAGCTTCGGTTACTGGATACCAAAAAAACCGATGTAAGCTTGAATGAAAGTAGAATCGCTGAGGATGTAGAGAGCCCTAAATTGAAACCTTATCAAGTATATTCTATTTGAGAGTAAGTGTTGGATTTATTGCTTCCCTTTCCCGGTTCGCTTACCCTTTAGCTACCCTAGTCGATCGATTCAAGCTTTCACGAGAAAACCTAGGTAGCAACTGATAGAAACAAGAAGGATAGGGAGAAGGTAGGATTGGATCCGAATTCAAAGAGTAACAGTAGATTTCACTGAAAACCCTTTCCCGGTTCGCTTGACCTGCCCCCAGATGAACTCGCGTTCCATTATAATGTATAAGGTGGCATCTTTAGACGACACACATTTTATAAAACGTGCCCTCAGTGTTTTTTTTTTTCTTTTTAGACACTAATTTAAGGGCACGCAATAATGCATGACATAAATCCTTAAATTTTTTGAAGAGACGACACTTTTTAATGTCACTCTCTTTTGCGTAAGATAAATCAATGATTGTCGTTGTTTGCGCTTCGTAAAAGGGTCTTTTTCTTGTAGTGTGTCTAGGGCCTTGCCTACTGCATCAGACCGAAGTCCGGAACTAACTACGGCCTTGCCCACTGCATCAGACCGAAGTCCAGAACTAATTAGGGCCTCGCCCTCTACATCGGAACAGAGTCCGAAACTGACTGAACATAGCAGAACATAATCATAACGTGTAACAATAACACATAAACTGCATACTGCATTGGACCGCAGCCCGGAACACATATCACATAGACCTGCCTGAATCATAAAGACATTAAGCATACTGAACTACTGCTATCGAAACGGGTCTGCATTGTGTTCGTAGACCCATACCTACTAGAAGGAAACTCACCTCACAATGCTGAAGTGCCATAGACATAACCCCACGTTGATGAAGTCCCGCAGACTCAACCCCAGCTGCTGGATGACAGATTCCCGAACTGTCAACACCAAAATAACACCCAATTAATAATTGGGTCGCAACAAATAACCATAAATACATACTTGGATAATTACCACATTACCCCTAGGTTGGATTTATTCAAGCCCAAGGCCCAATCCATCGGCCCAAAGTCAACTATGAATAGAAGCCCAACATATGGCCCAATTTTCCAAATTGGGCCTAAACCTTTATAAGGTCTTACCAAAAGGCCCAACTATTTGGTCCAGTCCAATATTTAACATTCTAATGGCCCAATATCATATAATCATAAAGGCCCAAAGTATGGCCCAGTCTTCCAAATTGGGCCCAACTCCTCATATAGGCCTTACCTCAAAGGCCATTAATTATTCTAATCCATTTGCTTAATCTTGGATGATCCATTAATAATCCAATCATCAAGGCCTAATAATAAACCCAAGTGAAATTAGGGTTTTCACATAAAATGAAGATTAGCGTTAAGTGTTTTTCACTTAACCCATTAAGGACTTAATCTTAAGTCCAATATTGCTTGGATTAATTTTTGCCAATTATTATTTAATATATCAAATTATTAAATAATTCCCGTGTGTCCCGATTAATTCCCCAAATTAGGGTTTTATTGGCATTACGGTTTTTTCAACCCAAATACTAGCCCATTTCATTATCAAATCAATGGGCTTTTAGGTTAATTAGGGCTTTATTGGGCCTATTAGGCCCATTAGAATATCATTAAGCCCATTAGGGTTTCATTGTGTCAATTTGGATCCATTAAGCTTTAGTGGTCCCATTAGGGCTTACAAGGCCCACTAGGGTTTCAAGCACCCCAAACGAATCGAGCACAATGAGGCAAAACACACCGCCACCCGACACGGCGGCCGGTGGCAGCCACTACCCTAAGGTGGTGGTTTTCAATTTCTTTTCATTATACTTTAGCAAATTACACTTTACAATTCCTTAACCAAAAATAAACACACACTAACTCCACCAAAAGCACACCAAAAATCAATCCAAACGCACCCGAAAGCCCACAGCCACCGAGATGGTGGCCAACAGTGTCGGAGCAGCGACAACAGGCAGTGGAATGGCGACAACAGGTGGTGGTGATGAGTTTTCTTCATTTTTTCTATCCAAATATCAATACAACATTAAATTCACAAACTATACCCACACACACACCAAATCACACACATAACGACCTCTTCTCGGTGTCTAGTGGTGGCAGGAATGGAAGCTATGGTGGCAGCCATGGTGGGTTTTTCTCGGGTTTCTATGTCGAAACAAGCACCCACAGCCACCTCGTGGTCCTAACAACAACTTAATCTCTTCTAGGTATGATAAAAATAGCTCCCAACCACCAACTAGGTGGTTGAGGAGGCTGGAATAAAGCAAAATGGCCACCACGGTGCTTCCGGCGGCAACAATGACTCACATGGCGTCGAACCACTCGTGGGAAACGAAAATACAAGGCGAGGTTGATCTTATCGGAGGATTGTGGTTGCTCGCAACCGTCTCTTCATCGTTCATGACTCCAACTCCTATCTCGGTCATCCTCTTGGCTAGCGGAGCTATGGTGCTCAGTTCGGGCTCGCAAGCCTTTGGCTTCGCCGGCAAGGAGATCGACGGCGGCTGGAAGGTCTCCTCATGGTGGCGGCTAGCAATGAATTATGTTTAGGGTTACGATGTTGCCACATGAGGAAATGAGGCATCAGGTTTTAAGTCCCGCTTCATTCAAAACTCATGCATGATTAATACATTTGGTCCCTCCCCACAACATTTGTTTTCAATTTAACTCCAAAAGTTACCCTTTAGCCCTCCCTTCCATAACTGCTTTCATAATTAACCATAATAATTACCAAGTAGCCCTCAACACTTTAATATCTTTTCAATTAAGTCCTAATGTTACCAAACAACCCCTAACTTCTGACAAATCTTCATAAACTAAGTAGCAGAAATACACTTTAGCCTATGAATAATATAATTAATGACATTCGGCTTCCCAAAACCAACAACCCACTAAATAATATTGATTCACGGCGACTATTCTTTCATTATTTTTTTATCTATTTATTTATTCAGTACTTGACCCGACCCGTCATGGTCCATTTGGGTTGCATGGCACCATGCAATTGGATAGACTAAATGAGAGAAATAACACTTGGAGATTATTAATATATTATAAGTTCTAATATATTAATAATATTATTTAATTAGTTTGATCAAGAATCAATTTGAATTAATTAAGTGATCAAAAGATAACTAATTAAGTATATGGGTTGATTATGTAAATCATTCATATTTTGTATAGTGGGCTAAAAGGCTCCATGGATTATCAAGTTGGGTTCCACCCATAGGATGCTCCATGGATGCTCCATGGAAGTTACAAACCCATGGGTCATGGAAATGAAGAGTCATGACACATTAGGGTTTACATGGTGTAACCTTAGATGTGTCAACACTATATAAGAATCCCATTCTCCACCAAAACCGGCTAGACATATGAAACAAGAGGGCTAGGCCGATTTCAAGAAGTGTGTATTCTCTAAAAAGTCTTTCCAAGAGCATTTGGTGTTGTGTGAAGCATTTGAGGCATCACACTTGGGGTGCTAGGCTCACAAGGTTTCAAGGAACATAAGCAACAACAAGGTAAGTTATTCTACCTTTCATTCAAGTTAAAATTGTTCCCCATGTATGCTAGAAAGGAATATAACCTTGGAATTCAACTTTGCATGATAATTAGACAAACATAGATCCAAGGTTATTAGGGTTGCATGTACACTTAGAAAGTGTTAGAATGCTCAAAACCCATCAATGGTATCAAAGACTAGGCTTATTTGTTTGTTATTTGTGCTTAAAAGTTGAAAAAAGTCGAAAAGCTTGTTGTCTGCCTGATGAACTCGTCGAGTCCACGGGGAGACTCGCCGAGTTCACTTGTATCTTCAACCTACTCGCCGAGTAGGTTCATGCACTCGGTGAGTAGGAGCCACAGAGTGCAGATTTTCGACTTTAGTTGCTGGAAATGGACTAGAAACATTACCCTAAACTTTTTTGGCACTTGAAAACTGATTTTAGATGGAGTAATGTCTTTCCTAATCCATTTACAGCAACTAGTTATCAAAGTTACAAAGTTTTAAGTGTAATTTTGATTCATGATAGTGTTCATGTTCATGTTCTTGATCTTATGATGTTTAGATGATCACAGGAATTATTTGTAACCTAAGTGGTAGTTTAATTCTTGATCACAATGTGTTTTAATGGAGTCCATAACTTGTCCTCAAGTTATGGAAAACTAAAAGTCACTTGAATTAAAACCATTAAAAGAACACAAGAGTTAGAAAAATGAAGAGTCTTCATTTTTATTACTCTATTAAACTCAGAAGTTACAAGAAATGAAAAGTTTTGAAAGTTTACAAAACTTGCCCTCAAGTTTTGGAACAAGTAAAGTCTTGATTAAAACTTTAGTTCCAACCCTTAGAATTTTAAAAGTTAAAATTCAACCCTTATACTTATAATATTATAAGTTAATAATATATATATATATATATATATATATATATATATATATATATATATATATATATGTATAAGATTAAAGTCGTCTTACCGCTAGTACGCCTCATTCACGAAGTCGGTCTATAAGGTGGGTATAAGGTTGTTGCCTATAAAATGGCAACTTAATGGGTGTCCACTCTCACCCACCGCTCGCTTGACTGGTGGAGGGTCGTTAGCCGAACGGGTAGGACAAGGACTTATAAATTCTCATTAAAAGTATGATGAATATTATAAAGTAACTAAATATTTTATTAAATTCCCAATCTTAGTTACTTTAGGAAAAATGTGAATAAGGTGCTAATCCATGAAATTACACTTTACACTTTGTTTAAGTCGTTGGTGGAGCGTGTGTGGTTAACGGGCACATTAACTTGGACTTAACAAGGTAGGTAAAGGGTGACTTAAGGTTTATTATAGTATCGGTGGAGTGTGTGTGGTTTACCGGCACATCAATTGAGTGATAAACTTTAAGGGTACCAAGTGATTTGCATGGTTACTTCACACCTCGTTTTGTGGTCCTCGGTATCCCAGTCACAAAACTTGGAGGGCACACTCGAGATTGAAACATGCCATTCAAAAAGTTCATTGAATCTCAAAGAATCTAGGAATTTCTAAGAACCAATCAAAACCTAATATTTAATATTTCGGTTTTCGTTGTGGAAATTGGTGAATCGTCATTCACCTACCTTTCAAATATGTTATAACTTGGATTACGACATACGTCTTCTAAGTTATAATATATTGTGATTGGATCCTAGCCTTAATATTACATTTGGGTGTTTTATTAAGGACTCTCTTGATATCTAAACTAATCTTGTCCTCTTCCTTTAGATGTCTTCAAACAATGCTGCTTCTGGCTCTAATCCTAATGGCTCCTTTACCCTTATAAACTTGTGTGGGAAAGTCACTTTTGATGGATCCAACTTCAATGAGTGGATCAGAAACATCAGGATGATTACCCGCTATGAGGACAAAGAATATGTCCTTGACAAGGAGCTTAAGGAGATTGATGAGACCACTGCAACTCCCCAGGAAATCGCTGACTTTCAGGCACATGAAAGGGATGCTACCAAAGTGGAATACATTATAATGGCCACGATGACACCGGAACTCCAAAAGTCCTATGAGGATTTCTACCCTTATGAAATGCACCAAGATCTGATGGAAATATACCATCAAAGTGCCCGACAAGAGAGGTATGAAATCATTTGCTCCATGATAACAACCATGATGAAGGACGGGGAATCCGTCACAAGCCACATGCAAAAAATGCAAAGGTATGTGGATCGATTGCTGAAGCTTAATGTGAACTTCCTTGAGGAGCTTGCAATAGATATCATTTTGCACTCCTTACCATTGTGCTATGATCAATTCCGCATGACATATCACATGAATAAGGAAGAGGTCACACTCAGCAAACTTCAGGGACTTCTCAAGACCGCTGAAATAGGTCTTAAGGGGAAGTTGGTTGTTAACACTCCTACTCCAAACTCCACTCTGGTTTTGGCAATCGGTAAAAGTCAAGGTAAGAAGAGAAAGAGCTCTTCAAAGGTTACCAAGGCTCAGACCCTTGATGGCTCTTCTTCAAGTGGAACCAATAAAGGTTTCGTCACTCCTTCTTCTGACCCAACAGAGGCTGAATGCTTCTATTTCCATGAAAAATCACATTGGAAGCGGAACTGCCCAAAATATCAGCAAGATGTGAAGGATGGGAAAGTTAAACCCAACCATGCAGGTATTTACACTATCATTTCTAATAACTCACCCCATTCTAAATATTGGGTCCTTGATACCGGTTGTGGTATTCATATTTGTTGTGACTTGCAGGGACTAAGAAGAAGTGAGAATGTGGAGCAAGGAAGAATAAACTTAATCATGGGGAATAGGAAAGTTACACTTGTCACCAAGATTGGAGTTTATACTTTGTCGCTAAGTAGTGGGTTAAATTTAGATTTGAATAAATGTTGTTATTCTCCAGAAATGGCAAGAAACATTATTTCCTTTCATGCATTGTACAAACAAGGGTTTACCTTTTCATTTAATAATGAAGTTGGTTCTATTGATGCTTTCTTTAATAATGTTCTTTATTTTAAAGCATTACCTTGTGATGGTGTGTATGAAGCTGTGTCTGTTGTTGATAACTTAGGAAATAATGTGATGTGTATTGATTCTATTAACAATAATAACTTGGATAAAGCATCATTATGGCATTGTCGTCTTGGACATATAAGCAAGAAACGCATAGGCCAACTCCAAAAGGATGGAGTCTTGGAGTCGTTTGACCTAAAGTCAGATGATAGTTGCGAATCATGCTTACTTGGAAAAATGAAAAAGTCTCCCTTCACAGGCTCGTGTGAGAGGGGTGAAGGTTTGTTGGACCTTGTACACACGGATGTGTGAGGACCATTCAAACATGCCACAAGGGATGCTAATCGTTATTATTTGACTTTTACTGATGATTACAGTAGATATGGATATGTCTACTTGATCAAGCATAAGTCAGAGACTTTCGAAAGGTTTAAGGAATTTAAACAGGAAGTCGAGAATCAATTGGGCAGGAACCTTAAGATGCTTCGATCCGATCGTGGCGGTGAGTATCTTAGTTCAGAGTTCCTTGACTATCTAAGGGAATGTGGGATTGTCTCACAATTGACACCTCCCAGGACACCACGGTTGAATGGTGTAGCTGAGAGGCGTAATCGAACGTTGTTGGATATGGTTCGTTCCATGATGAGTTGAGCTTCGCTACCAATCTCATTTTGGGGGTATGCCTTAGAGACTGCCGCCCATATCCTTAATCTAGTCCCTACAAAGAAAGTTGCCAAAACTCCTCACGAGATGTGGACTGGTAAAGTACCTAAACTAGACCATATCAAGATTTAGGGTCTAGGCTTTCGTGAGACGCGAGACTCATGATAAGCT
This sequence comes from Lactuca serriola, assembly GCF_051521515.1. Classification (NCBI taxonomy): domain Eukaryota; kingdom Viridiplantae; phylum Streptophyta; class Magnoliopsida; order Asterales; family Asteraceae; genus Lactuca; species Lactuca serriola. Next base: position 214,107,573 of record NC_136408.1, on the reverse strand, counting down.
CGAACCTCGAAGCGAGAGGTGTATTTTCATCGGTTACCCACAGCGATCCTTTGGTTGCCTCTTCTACAGACCTAGTGACAATGTGGTCTTTGTAGCTAGGAGGGCTTTCTTTAAAGAGAGAGAAAGAGAGAGAGAGAGAGAGAGAGAGAGAGAGTTCATAAGCCAACGAAATAGTGGGAGGCAAGTTGATCTTGAAGAAATTCAAGAGTCAAGCGGTGAAGGAACTTCAAACCCTAGCACTCAACTTGAGGACGAAACTCTTGTTGAACCAATTAACAAGTCTATACCTCTGAGGCAGTCCACAAGGGTTAGGAATGCTCCTGAGCATTACTATGGATTCCATGTTACTGCAGAAGGTGATAGACTTATTAGTGATATGACACTGATAGGTCTGCAGAAGGTGATAGACTTATATAATACTATTATTAATATGTTAGAACTTATAATATATTAATAATCATAAGTGTACTTTCTCTCATTTTGTCTATACAAGTATTGCAATGCCATGCAACCCAAATGGATCATGCCGAGTCGGGTCAAGTACATAGCAAATAAAGTTATGGATTTAGACAATATATCCAACAACTAGCTGCTACTAGTTATCTTGTCAATGTGGCCCGAGTGGCCTTCTGATCTAACTGATAAATTCCATACTTTGTATCCCAACATTACCAATCCCGGCTAAGAGCGATTGCTACTCGCCTATTGGTAGTCTTATGTCATAAATGACCTTAAGCAGTCCACTGCTTCCTTGCTCTCATCTTTGTAGTGGCGCTTCTAGAGTCTTATTACCGGCTCCACCCAGTCTAATCCGTTTGGGAAATTCCAAAATCTAATCTGTGGATTTGCATATCCTCACTACTACACCCGAACTGATAGGTACAATAGCTCCTTCGCGTCTTAACAACACACTCATGCTATCTACCAACCTAGTGAATGCTACGGCTACACCCGCAAACTTACAACACTCTAACACTATCTACCTGATAGTGAATGCTATAGCTATACCCACAGACTAACAACACTCTAACAATATCTGGCTGCTAGTGAAGGTTACGGCTACACCTACAAACTTACAACACTCTAACACTATCTGGCTACTAGTGAATGCTACGGTTACACCCACAGACTTAAAACACTCTAACACTGGATCGACACGCACTTGACCTGCACTCAACTGAACTCATGTCCTGACTGGAATCCCCAACCTGATTCCCCAAGGCTTGCTGGCAAACATTAAGGGAACGCGATCTCCTTATTGGAAATTTTTTTCCAAACTTCCATCTCACACTATCCTCAAACCATAGAGTCGCTTCGGTTTTCTTCCTTCCTGACAAGGATGCGAAACTCATCCCGGTTTCAAAACTGCTCCTACTTCTGAATCCTTTGATGATTCTCCCCCACTTTGATTCAACTAATGTCTTAAAACACAAAATACTGGAAGTATTCTCAATCCTTCTTAACATTCTATGCCCAATCTATTGAAAACCACATTTGCCATTGCTAGTGGTTCTGTACTAGTCAGACCAAAAGATCACACCACCTCCAAGAACCCGAATAAATCTCCAGTAATATCCAGCTAGACCCAGGAAGCTCCAAATCTCAATTGGAGACCTCAGAATCTCCCATTGCATCACGGCCTTTATCTTGGCCAAAACGACTAGAATATCGTTCTGATTGACAAGGTGCCTAAGAAATTGAACCTTGCATAACCAAAGCTGACATTTGGAGTACCTTGCAAAAGGTCTCTCCCTCCTCAAAGTCTCCAGCACCTCCCTCAGGTGCTTATCGTGATGCTCCTCGGCCTTTGAATAAACCAAGATGACACTATACTCTCTTAATCCCGCAATTTGGGAAATGCACTGTCAATACTCGCTAATGCTTCTCGGTATGCAATTGGCATATGACATCTCTTGAAAATGTAATTCAGACACAAACCAAGGATAACTTAGGGCTACACTTACTCAAACCCTTGGAACGAAAGACTCCATCGTGTAGTTTTCCGCATGTGCTGTACTGAATCTAACCCTGTTGGTCCCTCAAAAGCTGATCCAAAATCTAGGGTCTTCTCCCGAGACACCTCTATATAAGCAACTGATCTAATTCCCTCTCACTAATGTGCTCCAAGTCCATATCACGTTCTCAAGCTTAAGAAGTCATATAATTTAGGGTCTTGCACCCCCGATATACTCATGATCTCCCTGCTATCATTCTATTATATGTTCTGATAACTTACCATCCTCATTTCCTCATCTGCTGCATACTACGGTACCATATAAGCTCTTTCTCGAGACATGGCAGTGATCTATGCCACAGTCTCAGTCGTCTGGTGGAGATCTAACAACTCATGCCCCAACTGCTGCGCCTCAATCGCCTGGGCACATTCTGCCCATAATCTAGTCTAAAACTCATCCTATGACATAACATTAACCACATTATCACTCAACTCACTACCAACCTATTCATATCAATATCGTGCTCTATCCCTTAAGAGAAAGGAAGTAAGTCAGATCTTGTCTCCTTTCGGGACAACGTCTGGTACTAAAAGTGTTGGCGACATCTACTAATCATCTGCTGCTAACAATGGGGTCCCTAACCCCGTGACAATCTGAAGCTTCATGAACTTTGAATTCCCGAAAAATCAACATATGGATCCCTATCATGAGTGCAATCTCAATGCAGAAAGTACTCGACCTCTCATCACAATCTCAATAATGCCCTCCTTGATCATACTGAGGATCATAGAAGTCTGGTCAATGATACTACACGTAACCTCAGATGGAATGAACTCCCTCATTTGATCATCGAGCTACTCGGCTACAGAGTCTGAGCATGTTCCCTTGTCGACACCAGAGCTACAATCTGGTCTACCTCTAAGTGTCACTATACATGGAAATATACCATCACGATCATCATAATGGAGGGATCTCACACCGTACAAGTTCCCTGGTCTTATCTCAGCCTTCCCTGATTCGAGTACGGATAATCTGCTTTCAGTAGTACGGGCCCATACTACCTTCCACATCTATCCGTACTTTCCTCAAGAACTGCCTTGAGTCCAGTAAGTCCATTCTACTACTACTGCTCTCTGCTAGTCTCATCCTAGGCTTGCCCTAGGGTAATCACCAACCGACTCTCCGTTATCCGCTGCACAAAAAGTCCTGGCTACCTCCCCCTAACTAGCTCGTGAATACTATTACATATCACTAAGACTAGATAATTCTTCGAATGAGAGGTCCAACCCTACAACGGTTGGACTCAAACAAGAGCTGCGCAATAGAGCTAGACCTAACCTTCTAAAATTACTTAATCCTCACATAATGTAATGTAACATATTCATTTACTAGTTAGTAAAAGATAGGTAAGACTCCTAAAAGCATAAAGCAAGCAACATTTGAGCATCTAGTACACATAATCAAGCATATACTACTCTGGCTATCATACCGACAATTCTGTAAAAGCATAAAACCATAGTCATCGAAAATCATATAAAAATCATAAACAGTGTATCTCAAAATATCGTAACAATTATCAAAATATCAGAGTATAAACATCCAGAGCTCCTATTTTGAAAACTGAATACCTAAAACCAAAACCGAAACTGTAAGCACGAAGCTTAATGAGCTCCCCTAAACAACCACATACTATACAATAAAATATAAAGCACATACTGGGCCTTGCCCACTGCATCAGACTGATGTCCGAAACTTTCTAGGGCCTTGCCCACTGCATCAGACCGAAGTCAGGAACTAACTAGGGCCATGCCCACTGCATCAGACCGAAGTCCGTAAGTAACTAGGGCCTTGACCACTGCATCAGACCAAAGTCCGGAACTAACTAGGGCCTCGCCCTCTACATCGGACCGGAGTCCAGAACTGACTGAACATTGCAAAACATAATCATAACATGTAACAATAACACATATACTGCATACTGCAACGGACCGCAGCCCGGAACAAATATGACATAGACCTGCCTAAATCACAAAGACATCAAGCATATTAAACTACTGCTATCTACACGGGTCGGCATTGGGCCGTAGTCCCGTTCCTACTGGAAGGAAACTCACCTCACACTGTTGAAGTCCCGTAGGCATAACCCCACATTGTTGAAGTCCCGCAGACTCAACCCTAACTACTGGATGACATATTCCCAAACTGTTAACACCAAAATAACACCTAATTAATAATTGGGTCCCAACACATAACCATAAATACATACTTGGATAATTACAACATTACACCAAGGTTAGCTTTATTCATGCCCAAGGCCCAATCCATAGGCCCAAAGTCAACTATGAATCAAAGCCCAACATATGGCCTAATTTTCTAAATTGCGCCTAAACCTTTATAAGGTCTTACCATAAGGCCCAACCATTTGGTCCAGTCCAATATTCAACATTCTAATGGCCCAATATCATATAATCAAAAAGTCCCAAACTATGGCCCATCTATGGCCCAGTCTTCCAAATTAGGCCCAACTCCTCATATGGGCCTTACTTCAAAGCCCATTAATTCTTCTAATCCATTTGATTGATCTTAGATGGTCCATTAATAATCCAATCATCAACGACCAATTTAAAGGCCCAATAATAAACCCAAGTGAAATTAGGGTTTTCACATAAAATGATGATTAGGGTTAAGTGTTCCTCACTTAACCCATTAAGGACTTAATCCATTAAGTCCAATATTGCTTAGATTAATTTTTGCCAATGATTATTATTTAATATCTCCAATTATTAAATAATTCCCGTGTGTCCCAATTAATTCCCCAAATTAGGGTTTTATTGGCATTATGGTTTTTCCAACCCAAATACTAGCCCATTTATCAATTTGTTAGGCTTTTAGGTCAATAAGGGCTTTATTGGGCCTATTAGGCCCACTAGAATATCATTAAGCCCATTAGGGTTTTATTGGGTCAATTAGGGTCCATTAAGCTTCATTTGGTCCATTAGGGCTTACAAGGCCCACTAGGGTTTCAAGCACCCCAAACGAATCGATCAAAACGAGGCAAAAGCCACTGCCACCCGACACGGCGGCCAGTGACGGCAGCCACCACCCTAAGGTGGTGGTTTTCAATTTCTTTTCATTATAATTTAGCTAATTACACTTTATAATGCATTAACCAAGACCAAACACACACTAACTACATCAAACACACACTAACTACATAAAACACACACAATGGTGGTTCATGGCGGCAGCCAACACCTCACGGTGGTGATTATGTTCTTGGGACAACACAACACCAAAAGCAATCCAAACATCAATCCAAACACACCTAAAAGCCCACAGTCAGCTGAGATGGTGGCCAACCGTGGCGGAGCGGCGGCAGCAAGCGGTGGAATGGAGGCTGCAGGTGGTGGTGATGAGTTTTCTTCATATTTTTCCTGTCCAAATATGCATACAACATTAAATTCACAAACTATACCCCCCCACACACACACCAAATAACGCACACAACATCGTCCTCTCAGTGGCTGGTGGCGGCAGGAAGGGAAGCTATAGCTGCAGCCACTATGGTTGGCAGCCATGGTGGGTTTTTCTTGGGTTTCTATGGCCAAACAAGCACCCACAGCCACCTTGTAGTTCTAACAACAACTTAATCTCTTCCAGGTATGAGACAAACAGCTCCCAACCACCAACTAGGTGGCTGAGGAGGCTGGAATCAAGGAAAATGGCGACCATGGTGCTTCCGGCGGCAACAACGACTCACATGGCGTCGAACCACTCGTAGGAAACGAAAATACGAGGTGATGTTGATCTTACTGGGGTATTATGGTTTCTCGCAACCATCTCTTCATCATTCACGACTCCAACTCCTATCTTGGTCATCCTCTTGACCGTTCACGGTGTCACCGACAACGGAGCTGTGGTGGTCGGCTCGGGCTCGCAACCCCTTGGCTTCGTCGACAAGGAGATCGAAGGTGTCTGTAAGGTCTCCTCATTGTGGCGGCTAGCAATGCATTTGGTTTACGGTTACAATGTTCCCATAGGAGGAAATGAGGCATCCGGTTTTAAGTCCCGCTTCATTCAAAACTCATGCATGATTAACACATTTGGTCCCTCCCCACAACATTTGTTTTCAATTTAACTCCAAAAGTTACCCTTTAGCCCTCCATTCCATAATTCCTTTCATAATTAACCCTAATATTTACCAAGTAGCCCTCAACACTTCAATATCTTTTCAATTAAGTTCCAATCTTACCAAACAACCCCTGACTTCTGAAAATTTTCATCAACTAAGTCCCAGAAATACACTTTAGCTCCCGAATAATCCAATTTATGACATTCGGCTTCCTGAAACCAACAACCCACTAAATAATATCGATTCAGAGCAACTATTCTTTCATCAAAATTTTTTTATCTATTTATTTGTTAACAAACAGGATGTTACATTGTCTCATCCCTAGCATCGAGAAGAGTATGCAACACATCTCAGAGGGATTTAGTTACTTATTCTACGATTGTATCTCTAAGTTCTAAGGGTTGTTTGGGTGGCATATCATATCCTCCTTGGCATACCAAGCCTTGTGATCTTTCTTGTTTGTTATGAGAACCAGCCCATCCATGTGACCACTTCTAATACGAGTATGCACCATGTTGTACAAAAACTTCAACAATTTAGCTCAATATCTCCATATATGTATACATGTATCTCATTATCATATATCATTAATATCAAATCATTCTCTAATTATAACTCATTACAAGCATACATATAACATAAAGTAACCATCTTTAACTTACTCACTTTGATTTAAGTTTTCGGTTTATGCTCATTTAAAAATCTAAATTTCTCTTAAACATTAGCTCTGATCCCAACTTATAACACCCGGCTAAAATAAAGTACACTAGAATTTTTTTTTAAATATGTACATAATACTAGTCATCATACAAGTTGTTATAATTTACATCAAAAGATATTGATTAAGGATCGGTTTCGAGCCAAGTTTACAATTTTACAAAATATTCGAAAGTTTAGTTATCAAAAGAACACACTATGGCTACTCCATTAATCGCTTTCCCTTATCCATGATACTTGTACCTGTATACCATAACAATTATACAAAAGTATGCTCAAGTCTTAGTGGGTAATATTTTTCTATATCATTAAGATATTATAATCACAAAATCATATTTTTTATCATAAAAACTCATATACCCCTCGCGGGCATGATACATATTTCTCATGTATTCTTAATCAACTCCATTTACCATTACCATCTTATATCATATTTCAGTTATCTTATTCAATCGCATATTCTATACCCTCTTTCATTAAATCATTTTAATGAAATCCTTATACATGATACCACCTCATCACCTCTCATGGGTATTCTAGTATCAATTTCCATCATCTATCAATCATTCTCTTTCAGTTCACATATATTCTTGAAGTGACAATAAAATTATAAATTCTTGGAATTTAGTTAAGGATACTAATGATCATTAAATCGATATATGAGTAATCCAAATTTTACTTACCTTGTCCTTTACGATTTATTTGGATGATATCCCAACCTTGGAACTTCCTTGCTCGGTCCTTCTTCTTGATTTCCTAATCACATTTATCACATGAATATCATTAACAATATCAATTACACCCTTCAAATCATAAACACAATTTTCATTTGCTTCGTAATATCATTATTTATCAAGAACAAAATCTATAGTTATATCAATCCACATATACTCATATTAGGTTTAACTTACACGTTATATAAGTACATGCATCAAAATTCATCATTGAAAGACTTAATTCATTAAGTCATATTTCTTTACTCATGAACCCTAGTCCTCATGAATCAAATTTAACATAGAAGGTTCAATAACATTATATTAAACTGAAATTAAGCCATAATATATCATATAACATCTCTATTTCATCTAATGAACTCAAACCCTTCATCTAGGGTTTCAATCAAAAACCTTCAATTATTGTTCTAGATTTAAGATAAAAGTGTTAAAAGTGATTAGTCATACATTTATTCAACAAATTGGAGTTCTATACCTTAAATATCTTGCAAATCAATCTCAGGAGGGTTAACTAGATGTAAATTGCACCTTAATATGTGTTTCTAGAGAGCTGAAATCGAATGATTCTATTCAAGGGCGTAACTTAATTTTACAGCTGATGTGTTGCCATGTCGTGGGCATCTTTTGTGACATTTTCTTTATATAACAAAGCATAATGTATCATAAATAATATTGGACAACATACTTTCCTCACGTTGTGGATATTCTTCGCCACATCATGTCTTCTACAAAGTAGGATATTGTCGGTATTCATTTATGTAACTTGATTCTTTCACTTAATGTATTACAAATTGTTTACTAACTTTAATCATTTAAATCCTCATACCATAAGACCTATTTTGACTTATATTCAATAATTCTTAAGTAGATACATTACACAACATTAATTTAATCATAATAATATAATGTCTAACTTCCGTACATTAATACTTAATTTTAAGCTATTAAACATAGATTAAATCAACTGCACATGTACATAAACATGTATTACAATATTTCTTCATATTTGTGTTGGTTTGAATGGATGGATTCATTAAAGTTGTAAAATTTATTGATCATTGAGGTCCCAATGAGACCATATGCTCAAAATGTGAAGTTTTATGAAGTTATGGTCTCACACATGGGGTTTTGACCTCATTCTTCCTATTTTGACCTACTTTGAATGCATAGCATACATTAGACATGCATGCCAATAAGTAATGGTTTTTTATGGTTAACTAGAAGGTGTGAATCATGGACTTAACGAATTAAGGTCCTAATGGAATTTTGAAGCTGCCAACGCTCCCATGTTAAGGTCACAAGACCACTTTGGATATGCAGACCAGAATGTGGCAAGGATATTGCTAGGGCATGGTAACTTCTAAAATTGACTTTTGACCATTGACTTTGTGTCCATTTGGATTCTGGTTACACATGGAGAGATTTTAAGTTATAGCATGATGTTTCGCATGTGATTATTTCGGAGGTTCGTGTAGCTAATTCTATGAGATTTTGAGTAGTAGATTTCAACATCTTGTTTAGGTGAGTCTTCTCGGTAAACTATATAGCACACTAGGTGTCATATGTGCTTGTTGTCTTTGTGACTCTTGTTCTTATGTTTGCATGAAAGACAATGGGGAAGGCCATGGAAAATTCATGAGTGTTGTAAGACTACAGTTTAACCCATACCGATCGCTTAGGGTGGAATAGGCTCGTTGGCTGAAATAGGCCATTGCAAGAGTGACTTTAAGACAATGTCGAAGCCCATAGCATACCACTTAGGATGAAGTAGACATGCTGACTAAATAGGACATAGTGATACATATTTGGTTATGTATGTTATTTTGTATTTTGGGGAATTCACTAAGCTTTGTGCTTACGGACTTATGGTTTAAGTCTTAAATGTTTCAGGTACTTCCAGTTGCAAGGCAAAGGAGCCATACTAATTGCATCACACCCTTTGAGGATTTCCACACTATGAGATGTTGGGAGTACTCTGATATTTTCTGAACACTAAATAGTTATTTTTTGATTTATTGACTTGAGAAGTTTAAGGATTCGTTTTCTTTACTTTAAATCTTGAAAAATTTTCTTGGTATTTTTGGAATCTTTCATAAAATGTCATTTGCTCCTTGCGTGTTTTTTAAATTTAGGATATGCCTCATTCATTTGAAATCCAAACCGCATCAAGATCCGCCAACATACCTGATCTCCAAGTAAACCTTCATCCTTTCATAATTTATAGAGATTCTTTATAGCAAGAACATCCATAACAACACAAGATGCATCTTTCATGATGAGCATGTTTTCTTTTATCAATAACAACCTTCTTATTATCCAACTTAACTAGGTTTTCAAATATCGTTAAAGCACCACCTTTTAGAATATCTACATGTAATTCATTCGGGTGACACACATTTTCATTAATAACAGGTTTGTCTTTATCCTTCATAATAGCAATTTCATTTGTATTTGTGAGCCTCTTTTTCATCTATATAGATCTTTCTATAGTGCCAAAATCATTATAATTACTTACCCATACCATGGAAAATTCCTCTCCAAAGAGTTTTCATTATGAACATTCAAGAATTGGACAAATGAAAAATGTATACCTACTTTTGAGAGGTTTTGAGCCATGCATACTTCATCAGCCTGTGTAACTTTCCCACAAAGCAGCCATAAATCCACGTGAATCCAACCCCGGTAAAAATTTGTGATATAGTAAGTTACAGAAAGATTATCTAATGCTTTCTTATTAGGGTTTATCCGACCGTAACCACTTTCCAACAGTTTTTCCTAATTCTTATCTTTGTCGATAATATGTTTGTTCTTATTTCCTATATGCCATTCCAACTCATACCCTGTCTCTAAAAATACCATATCAATGCCGTAAGTGTCCCAAAGTCACGTAATTGGTACAATGAACAAACCCTGATCGTCTGCCATACAAAAAAGAAATTTTTATTTATGCATATTTTAAAAACAAAGTATTCTTTATATAGTGGAATTTGTCATGTAAAAAGTATTTCTGAATAAATGTATTTCATTGATTCTTAAAAACTTGGGATTTCATAACTGATACAAGAACATAATCATAAATGTAGTCATTACAGGACTTAAAATGTCTTTTATACTATGGACTATATATCCTTGATTCTCTTATCGGATCCAAACATCATTATCTTTATACTTCTTTATGAAATAGTCCAAAAACCAAGATCAAATTGTTCATTTTAAATAACAAAAAAGTTACAGTCTTCACATTTTTCCAAAACTATTCATTAATAATAATGCCAAATCATCAGAGTAAAATGTTAAATTGAGGAAAACTAGTGAGGAGTGAATGATGCACCATCAAGTCGGGATATTCCCCTTAGTACTGCAAGTACCTGAAACCACAAACATAAACTGTAAGCAAAAGCTTAGTGAGTTTCCTAATCATATCACATACTAAAAAGTCAACATGTAAGTCTCATAGGCTACCCCCATGGTCTTTACTCACAATGTCGAAGACCATATCCCAATATTACATATGAGTGTCATTGACTACCCTAAGGACCTTCCATGCGGAACTGAGGGACAATAGGTCGACATTGGTGCCTTCCACCCATGGATATAGTGACAATACACGCCTCAACTGCTGATAACCCAAAGAAACACTCGATTGCTAGGCTGGATAAATTCCCGAGCTAAATAAAAATAAAGTGTCAAGGCATTTCGATCAAAATCATAACTAATAATTACAACATAAGGATAACATTTAATGTTGGATGGGCCAAACTAGACCTAAGGCCCAATAAAAGCTTAGGACCAAACCAAGGATCAACAAAGGCCCACAATGAGTCTAACAGCTGGAGTGGCACATCGGAAAAATGCACAAGACCAAAATCCATTAAAAAAGCCCATAACTTTGGCCCAAAATGAATGTCCAACTATTATGATCTGTATGCTCAACATACACACTAGTACACACAACGTACAAAGTTGAAATGGGAAATCATGACCAATGAAAGCAGTACGCATGGTGTACAAAAAGAAAGCACGATGTACACAGCCAAATGCAATCCATGCAAAAGTGAATTGATCACTTAAGAACAAATGCCTAAAATTCATATCTGGACCCCTTATGACTATTAAGGCCATAAAATTTATAACTTTGGGTGGATACAAAGAGCCCAAACTCTAAAACCTATGTTATCACACTCAAACCTACACTCTAACACATGAATGGGGACACAACTATTGGATTTGGTATCTAAGCCCATAACTATAACTGCGATGTACTTGACCCGATTGTAGCATGGTCCTTTTAGGTTGCCTTCATCAGTGCAATTTGATAGATGGACTTTTGAGAATAAGGTTATTTATGATTTATTAACATATTATAAGCATAATATATTAATTGAGAAATCATATTATTTAATTAGTATTGATCAAGAATTAATTTGGAATTAATTTTGTGATCAAAAGAGACTAATTAAATGTACGGGGATTGATTATGTAAATCAATTATTCTTATACTATAGGCCAATGATCCACGGTTATTTAGGATGGGCTAAACCAAAGTGATAGTCCATGGAGTTTTTCACCCATGGAGCCTAAGTAATGTGAAATGGCATTAGGGTTTGCAAAGATGTAACCCTAACACTATAAAAGGAACCCCTCATGACCAAAATCAGTTACACCATCATTCTAAGAAGTTTGATATTGATTTTGGGCTAAGTAAATTATTCTCTCAAGCCTCTCCTCTTATGTTAGTGACACATTATAGGCATCACACTTGAGGTGCTCAAGCTTTCAAAGGTCAAGAACTACACCATACATCAAGAGGCATTCATCTAAACTAGTTTTATGGTATATAACTGTTATTGTATGCGAGTTAGGATGTATACTTCGGAAAATTGAAAATGCATGTATAATTATATAAAATATAGATCCAAAGCATCTAGGGTTGTATGTACACAATAGGAGTGTTATAGTCCTCAAAACGCAACAGTGGTATCAGAGCCTATGGTTGTTTTTGGTTACACTTGATGCTTGTTAATTTTCAAAGTTGAAAAAATAGATTTTTTGGCCTCTGAATGATGAACTCGCCAAGTCCACTGGCTGATTCGACAAGTACACTTAGTTACAAGGGCAACTTGACGAGTCAGTTCATGCACTCATCAACTTCATGGCTCTGGTTGCAGAATTTCGAGTTTTCTTCGCCTAGATTAGATTATAATCACTACTATAAACTACTTTACAATCATTAAATATGTTTTTTTTTATACGGTAGTTATTATGCTAATCCAATCACAAGATAATTGTCATAGTTTTAAGATAATTGTTGATTTATATGATAAACAAAGTTGCTTGTAAATTGTTGACTTGATATTATCTAGTTTATGATTTTAGCTAGATCAATCATGAATTATATGATAATTTTTGTTGTTGAAAATATATCTAAATGAATTGTAATGACCTCTATAACTTGTCCTCAAGTTATGGAAAATGAAAAATCTCATCCATTAAAATAACATTATGATCATAAGTAACAAATTCCAAGGGTCAACAAAAGATAGTTGTCAAAATTCTTATGATAGCTGTAAATTTATACGTTAAGCTAATTACTTGTATCATTTGATTTGAATCTATTTTGCCTTATGAGTTAGGTTAGATCATGATTAAAAAAAATATATGATAATTTTCCTTGATAGAATTGATCTAGACATTTTTTTGATGAATTCCATAACTTGTCCTCAAGTTATGGAACATGAAAAGTCTTATCAAAAATGTTTTAATGAACTCCATAACTTGACAAGTTATGGAAAATCAAGACTCTTTTCAAAAAACCAATGTTAACTCATAAGTTATGGAATCCAAGAGTTCTGAAAAGTTTCAAAACTTTCCCTCATGTTTTGGAATTTGTAAAGTCTCACCAATGAAACTTTAATTCCAAACCCTAGAGTTTTAAAAGTTAAAATTCAACCCTTATACTTTATAATATTATAAGTTTAATAATATATGTGTATAAGACAAGTCAGTCTTACTGTTAGTAGGCCTCATTCACGAAGCCGCTCTATAAGGGGGTATAAGGTTAATGCCTATAAAATGGTGGTTTAATAGGTGTCCACTCTCACCTACCGCTTCCTTGACTAGTGGAGGGTCATTAGCCGAGCGGGTAGGATAGGCCATTAATTCTCATTATAAGTATAATGATAATTATAAAGTAACTAAACTTTTATTAAATTCCTAATCTTAGTTACTTTAGGAAAAATGTGAAAATGGTGCTATTCCATGAAATTGCACTTTGCACCTTGTTAAGTCGTTAATGGAGCGTGTGTGGTTAACCAATACACTAATTTAATACTGACAGTGCATGGCAAAGGGTAGCTTGATGTTAATCATAGATAAATAGAGAAGATGTGGTTAACCGACACATTGATTTGTTGATTTGTAATATTAAGTGTACCAAGCTAATTTGCATGGTTATTCATGTGATCCTCGACATCCTAGTCACAAACTTGAAGGGAACAATCGAGATTTAAACATGCCATTGAAGAGGTCAATGAATCTCAAAGAATCTAGGAATTTCAATCCATTTAAAATTTAATAATCTGTTTTGTTTTTCATGGTGAAAACTGGTAAGCCGTTATTTACTTACCTTCAAATATTTTACAATTACATTACCACATCCCTTTTTGCAATTGTAAAATATTGTGTCGGGTCCTAGCCTTAATATTTCGTTTTGGGTGTTATATTAAGGACTTAATCAACTAACTTGAATTTCTCCCATTATAAATGTCTAGGTCAGACAACTATGGTCTTCCCGAATCAGTTGAAAAAGGCTTTCCACATGAAGATGATATTCCACAATATCATACTTCACTTCCTCCACCTCCTCAATTTATTCTCCCTGACCCACTTGTTCGAAGACTTGAAAAGTTCAAGGTCACTCAGGCCCTATTGGCAAGGAAACACCAAGATGGAAGGTCTATGTGTACACATGTCTTGAAGATGAAGCGACACATTGACAGGCTAGGAATGTTAGGAGTCGTTGTGTCAAGGAAGTTACCTGTTGACTTGGTTCTTTAGTCACATCCCGAGTCATACAGTCAGTTTTTTAAAGACCGGTATATGACAGACCACGACGTGATCCTTATTGATCTTACCTATTTGCTTATTGCTGCTGAGTCTACAATGATTTGGCACACTGGTAAAGAAAATTTGATTAGATGATCTACGTCCCAAACTTCCATGGACATTGAAAAATGGAAACATTGTAAGTCTAGAAAAGGATTCTATTTCCAAAGGAAAGGGAAAGGCTAAGTCTGAGATTCTCCCGCATACCATTCCAGAAGAGTTTGTTAGTTTCTTTTGCAAAGAAAAGGGACATTGGAAGCGAAGTTGTCCTGAGTACCTGAGAATTTTAATCAAATTGTATGGTTATACTTCAGGTAAGTCCACTATCTAACTCTATTAGGTTCCTGTTTGTAGCTTGTTAATACTGATGGGTTTTGAGCATTCTAACACTTCCTAAGTGTACATGCAACCCTAATAACCTTGGATCTATGTTTGTCTAATTATCATGCAAAGTTGAATTCCAAGGTTATATTCCTATCTAGCATACATGGGGAACAATTTTTTAACTTGAATCATAGATAGAATAACTTACCTTGTTGTTGCTTGTGTTCCTTGAAACCTTGTGAGCCTAGCACCCCAAGTGTGATGCCTCAAATGCTTCACACAACACCAAATGCTCTTGGAAAGACTCTTGAGATAACACACACTTCTCAAAATCGGCCAAGCCCTCTAGTTTCTTAGTGTTCAACTTGTGTTGCCAATTTTGTGGAGAATGGGACTCTTATATAGTGTTGGCACATCTAGGGTTACACCATGTAAACCCTAATGTGTCATGACTCTTCATTTCCATGACCCATGGGTTTGTAACTCCCATGGAGCATCCATGGAGCATCCTATGGGTAGAACCCAACTTGATAATCCATGGAGCCTCTTAGCCCACTATACAAGATATGGATGATTTACATAATCAACCCATATATTTAATTAGTTATCCTTTGATCACTTAATTAATTCCAAATTAATTCTTTTATCAACTAATTGAATAATATTATTAATATATTAGAACTTATAATATATTAATAATCTCCAAGTGTTATTTCTCTCATTTAGTCTATCCAATTGCATGGTGCCATGCAACCCAAATGGACCATGCCGGGTCGGGTCAAGTACAAGCCCGAAATAGTTATGGACTTAGACACCTTATCCAACAGTCTCCCACTTGGATAAGTCTAATAACTATATCTCTAGTACTTCAGGAACCGACCGGCAATCGTAGCTCTTTCAAGGTCTCTCGGAACTGAGAAGATGATGATACGCCATTTAAGATAAGTGATCATATAATCCTCTGTTCTAGATATCAGCCAGACAAATACATGGAACATGTCTTGCTTATTGTCCAGCATTTGTTTCCCGATTTCCGATTTGTTTGACATAGAACTTAATTGAACACATCAACTTAGTTCTGACCGGGCCCGGTACATGGGTCAAAACAAAATCATCGAGGGGCCCAGATATCAGCTTCTAATCCAAGAAGGAACAGATAAACTTCGACTCATATGTTTGTTCTACCACTCATTGAATTACACACAAAAGTACGTTTTATAACATCGAGTTACCAATGCGGTTTCGTATAGTCAATGCATAACCAACTTGTAAGTAACAAATCATATCTCTAGGTTTGAAGACTTATATGATATTACCGTCTCCAGATCACTCGAGATAGAATTCCATGAAGTGATTCCAGTGAGCGTGGGTTGAGTCCAATGCTCAGAACTTATGAGCACTCATGATTGTTGTAGCCTTGTCCAAGACCTCTACAACCAACCATGACAGCCTTGATTCATATCTACTTCCAACATATGACCGACTGTGGAGGTTTGAATAATATGTTATACCAAACAAAATTATTCTGGAAGTCAAAACATGCAAAAGAAATATAGTAAACGATCGAAAAGAGATATCAACACTTTACTCATAAATAAAACATCTTTTATTCATCATCTAATGTCAATTACACTTTACAAATTTCTGGGTTATCTAACTACTAAATCTAATATCATCCTTCAGCCCTATGCTCCGAGCATGCTGGAGATGCTTAACCCGAGTCAGTCCCTTTGTGAGGGGATCTGCCGGATTCTCATCTGATGATACCCTCTTTGCCACGAGGTGTCCTTCTTCGATCCGATGTCTAATGAAATGGTATTTTCTGTCGATGTGTCTGGATCTCCCATGATCCCTTGGTTCCTTGGCTAAGGCAACAACACTTTCACTATCACAGAAAATTTCCATTGGCTCTTTAATGGCTGGTACAACTCCAAGGTCTCCAATGAAGTTCTTCAGCCACATCGCCTCCTTTGCTGCTTCGCTAGCTGCAATATACTCTGATTCACAAGTAGAATCTGCCACTATCTCTTGCTTGGAACTCTTCCAAGAAATTGCTCCTCCGTTTAGGGTAAAGACCCAGCCCGACTGAGAGCGGAAATTATCCCTATCAGTCTGGAAGCTAGCATCACTATACCTTACAACTCTCAAGTCATCACTCCCACCGAGGGTAAGAACCCAGTCCTTAGTCCTCCGCAGCTACTTGAGGATATTCTTTACCGCAGTCCAGTGTGCCTTGCCAGGGTTCGCCTGATACCTGCTAACCATGCTCAAGGCAAAAGCTACATCGGGTCGAGTACACGTCATAGCATACATGATCGATCCTACAGCCGAAGCATAAGGTGTTCGACTCATTTCTGCTATCTCAGCCTCAGTGCTAGGGCTTTGTGTCTTACTCAACCTGGTGTTACTCTGGATGGGTAACTCTCCTTTCTTGGAATCCTGCATGCTGAATCTCTTCAGCACCTTATCCAAGTAGGTACTCTGACTAAGTCCAATTAGTCTTTTACTCCGATCTCTCAAGATCCTTATCCCTAGAATATAGGCAGCTTCACCAAGGTCCTTCATAGCGAAACACTTCCCAAGCCAGGACTTTACTTCCTGCAGGTTTGGAATGTCGTTTCCTATGAGTAGTATGTCATCCACATACAATACCAAAAAGCTAACTATACTCCCACTAGCCTTGACATACACACAAGATTCATCTTCACTCCTAGAAAAGCCAAATTCCTTGACCTTTTCATCAAAGCAAAGATTCCATCTGCGAGGTGCATGCTTCAATCCATAAATGGATTTCTCAAGCTTACACACTCTATTAGGGTACTCGTTGCTGACAAAACCCTCTGGCTGACTCATGTAAACATCTTCAGCCAACTTTCCATTAAGGAAAGCGGTTTTGACATCCATCTGCCATATTTCATAGTCATGAAATGCAGCTATGGCTAACAGAACCCGAATAGACTTAATCTTGGCTACCGGAGAAAAGGTCTCATCATAATCCACTCCAGGAATTTGAGAGAAGCCCTTTGCAACCAGTCTAGCCTTATAAGTGTGTACTTTACCATCCATGTCGGTCTTCTTCTTGAAGACCCATTTTCACCCTACTATCTTACGACCTGGTACATTTTCAACCAAGTTCCAAACTTGATTGTCATACATGGATTGTATCTCGCTATCCATAGCCTCTTTCCATTTAGCAGACTCGGGGCCTGCCATGGCTTCCTCATAGCTGTTAGGGTCATCTTGACTTACTAGTGTCCCATCACTAATAAGTGTCTCACCTTCTACAGTAATATGGAATCCATAGTAATGCTCAGGTGCACTCCTAACTCTCGTGGAACGTCTCAGAGGTACAGATTTGTCAATTGGCTCAACAGGAGTTTCCTCCTCAAGTTGAGGGCTAGAGTTTGAAGTTCCTTCACCGCTTGATTCTTGAATTTCTTCAAGATCAATTTGCCTCCCACTGTCTCCTTGGCTTATAAACTCTCTTTCTCGAAAGACTCCTCTTCTTGCTACAAAGACCACATTGTCACTAGGTCTGTAGAAGAGGTAACGAAATGATCGCTGTGGGTAACCGATGAAAATACACCTCTCGCTTCGAGGTTCGAGCTTATCATGAGTCTCGCGTCTCACGAAAGCCTCGCTACCCCAAATCTTGATGTGGTCTAGTTTAGGTATTTTACCAGTCCACATCTCGTGAGGAGTTTTGGCAACTTTCTTTGTAGGGACTAGATTAAGAATATGGGCAGCAGTCTCTAAGGCATACCCCCAGAATGAGATTGGTAGCGTAGCTCGACTCATCATGGAACGAACCATATCTAACAAGGTTCGATTACGCCTCTCAGCCACACCATTCAACTGTGGTGTCCTGGGAGGTGTCAATTGTGAGACTATCCCACATTCCCTTAGATAGTCGAGGAACTCTGAACTAAGATACTCACCACCACGATCGGATCGAAGCATCTTAATGTTCCTGCCCAATTGATTCTCGACTTCCTGTTTAAATTCCTTAAACCTCTCGAAAGTCTCTGACTTCTGCTTGATCAAGTAGACATATCCATATCTACTATAATCGTCAGTAAAAGTCAAATAATAACGATTAGCATCCCTTGTGGCATGTTTGAATGGTCCACACACATCCGTGTGTATAAGGTCCAACAAACCTTCACCCCTCTCACACGAACCTGTGAAGGGTGACTTTGTCATTTTTCCAAGTAAGCATGATTCGCAAGTATCATCTGACTTTAGGTCAAACGACTCCAAGACTCCATCCTTTTGGAGTTGGCCTATGCGTTTCTTGCTTATATGTCCAAGACGACAATGCCATAAAGATGCTTTATCCAAGTTATTATTAGTAGAATCAATACACAAAACATTATTTCCTAAGTTATCTACAACAGATACAGCTTCATACACACCATCACAAGGTAATGCTTTAAAATAAAGAACATTATTAAAGAAAGCATCAATAGAACCAACTTCATTATTAAATGAAAAGGTAAACCCTTGTTTGTACAAAGCATGAAAGGAAATAATATTTCTTGCCATTCCTGGCGAATAACAACACTTATTCAAATCTAAACTAAACCCACTACTTAGCGATAAAGTATAAACTCCAATCTTGGTAACAGGTATAGCTTTCCTATTCCCCATGATCAAGTTTATCCTTCCTTGCTCCACATCCTCACTTCTTCTTAGTCCCTGCAAATCACAACAAATATGAATACCACAACCGGTATCAAGGACCCAAGAATTAGAATGGGGTGAGTTATTAGAAATGATAGTGTAAATACCTGCATGGTTGGGTTTAACTTTCCCATCCTTCACATCTTGTTGGTATTTTGGGCAGTTCCGCTTCCAATGAGCTTTTTCATGGCAATAGAAGCATTCAGCCTCTTTTGGGTCAGAAGAAGGAGTAATGAAACCTTTCTTGGTTCCACTTGAAGAAGAGCCATCAAGGGTCCGAGCCTTGGTACCCTTAGAAGAGCTCTTTCTCTTCCTCCCTCGACTTTTCCCGATTGCCAAAACCGGAGTAGAGTTTTGAGTAGGAGTGATAGCAACCGACTTCCCCTTAAGACCTGATTCTGCGGTCTTGAGAAGTCCCTGAAGTTTGCTGAGGGTGACTTCTTCCTTGTTCATGTGATATGTCATGCGGAATTGATCATAGCACGATGGTAAGGAATTCAAAATAATATCTATTGCAAGATCCTCCGGGAAGTTCACATTAAGCTTCAGCAAACGATCCACATACCTTTGCATTTTCTGCTTGTGGCTCGTGACGGATTCTCCGTCCTTCATCATGGTTGTTATCATGGAGCAGATGATTTCATACCTCTCTTGTCTTGCACTTTGATGGTATCTTTCCATCAAATCTTGGTGCATGTCATAAGGGTAGAAATCCTCATAAGACTTTTGGAGTTCCACTGTCATCGTGGCCATCATGATGCAAGCCACTTTCGTAGCATCCCTTTCATGTGCCCGAAATTCAGCGATCTCCTGAGGAGTTGCAGTGGACTCATCAATCTCCTTAAGCTCCTTGTCAAGGACATATTCTTTGTCCTCGTAGCGGGTAATCATCCTGATGTTTCTGATCCACTCATTGAAGTTGGATCCATCAAAGGTGACTTTCCCACACAAGTTCATAAGGGTAAAGGAGCCATTAGGATTAGAGCCAGAAGCATTGTTGAAAGACATCTGAAGGAAAGAGGACAATATTAGTTTAGATATAAGAGAGTCCTTAATAAAACACCCAAATGTAATATTAAGGCTAGGATCCAATCACAATATAATATAACTTAGAAGAGGTATGCCGTAATCTAAGCTATATCATATTTGAAAGGTAGGTGAATGACGATTCACCAATTTCCACCACGAAAACCGCAATATTTTAGTATTAGGTTTTTGAATGGTTCTTAGAAATTCCTAGATTCTTTGAGATTCAATGAACTTTTCAAAGGCATGTTTCAATCTCGAGTGTGCCCTCCAAGTTTTGTGACTGGGATACCGAGGATCACAAAACGAGGTGTGAAGTAACCATGCAAATCACTTGGTACCCTTAATGTTTATCACTCAATCGATGTGCCGGTTAACCACACACGCTCCATCGATACTATAATAAACCCTAAGTCACCCTTTACCTACCTTGTTAAGTTCAAGTTAGTGTGCCGGTTAACCACACACGCTCCACCAACGACTTAATCAAAGTGTAAAGTGTAATTTCATTGAATAGCACCTTATTCACATTTTTCCTAAAGTAACTAAGATTGGGAATTTAATAAAACATTTAGTTACTTTATAATATTCATCATACTTTGAATGAGAATTAATAAGTCCTTGTCTTACCCGTTCGGCTAACGACCCTCCACCGATCAAGCAAGCGGTGGGTGAGAGTGGACACCCATTAAGTCACCATTTTATAGGCAACAACCTTATACCCACCTTATAGACCGGCTTTGTGAATGAGGCGTACTAGCGGTAAGACGACTTTGTTCTTATATATATATATATATATATATATATATATATATATATATATATATATATATATATATATATATATATATATATAATTATTAAATCATAATAATATAAGTATAAGGGTTGAATTTTAACTTTTAAAATTCTAGGGGTTGGAACTAAAGTTTTAACTTAACTTTACTTGTTCCAAAACTTGAGGGCAAGTTTTGTAAACTTTCAAAACTTTTCATTTCTTGTAACTTATGAGTTTAATAGAGTAATAAAATGAGGAATTTTCATTTTTCCTAACTCTTGTGTTCTTTTAATGGTTTTTAATCCAAGAGACTTTTGGTTTTCCATAACTTGAGGACAAGTTATGGACTCCATTAAAACACATTATGATCATGAATTAATCTACCACATAGGTTACAAATAATTCCTATGATCATCTAAACATCATAAGAACAAGAATATGAATATGAACACTTTCAAGAATCAAAATCACATTTAATCTTTGTAATTTTGATAACTAGTTGTTGTAAATGAGTTAGAAAAGACATTACACCTTCTAAAACAAGTTTTCAAGTACCAAAACATTTTAGGGTAATGACTCTAATTCATTTCCAGCAACTCAAGTCGAAATTCTGCACTCTGTCGACCCTACTCGCCGAGTGCATAAACCTACTCGCCGAGTAGGTTGAAGATACACATGAACTCGACGAGTCCTCCCCATGGACTCACCCAGTCCATCAGTCAGACAACAGAATTTTCGACTTTCTTCAACTTTTAAGCACAAATAACAAACAAACAAGCCTAGGCTCTGATACCACTGATGGGTTTTGAGCATTCTAACACTTCCTAAGTGTACATGCAACCCTAATAACCTTGGATATATGTTTGTCTAATTATCATGCAAAGTTGAATTCCAAGGTTATATTCCTATCTAGCATACATGGGGAACAATTTTTTAACTTGAATCATAGATAGAATAACTTACCTTGTTGTTGCTTGTGTTCCTTGAAACCTTGTGAGCCTAGCACCCCAAGTGTGATGCCTCAAATGCTTCACACAACACCAAATGCTCTTGGAAAGACTCTTGAGATAACACACACTTCTCAAAATCGGCCAAGCCCTCTAGTTTCTTAGTGTTCAACTTGTGTTGCCAATTTTGTGGAGAATGGGACTCTTATATAGTGTTGGCACATCTAGGGTTACACCATGTAAACCCTAATGTGTCATGACTCTTCATTTCCATGACCCATGGGTTTGTAACTCCCATGGAGCATCCATGGAGCATCCTATGGGTAGAACCCAACTTGATAATCCATGGAGCCTCTTAGCCCACTATACAAGATATGGATGATTTACATAATCAACCCATATATTTAATTAGTTATCCTTTGATCACTTAATTAATTCCAAATTAATTCTTTGATCAACTAATTAAATAATATTATTAATATATTAGAACTTATAATATATTAATAATCTCCAAGTGTTATTTCTCTCATTTAGTCTATCCAATTGCATGGTGCCATGCAACCCAAATGGACCATGTCGGGTCGGGTCAAGTACAAGCCCGAAATAGTTATGGACTTAGACACCTTATCCAACAAATACATGATGTGATAAGATTATATTTTGATGTTTTGTAGGATCAAAGGAAGCTTAAAGGAAAGGCACGCAGAGTCTGGCCGCGAAGAGATGGATTTCGATCGCATGGTTTGATGATCAGATTTTTGAACTGCTGCATTAAGATTTATGATAGATTGCTTAGAAATTTGTATAACATAGTTTTCATTTGTAATTCCATTATAGGGAAAAGTTTTTTCCACAATTATATAAATAATGAAAAAAATTATTTTATCTTATTTTATATTTCCTTGCAATGGCATATGTGAGAATTGATGTTTGTATTTTTTTAGCAATACGGATTTGGTTCTTTCGTTTGTGGTAGTATCTAAATTTACCAAATAATTAAAGATTCTCATCACCCAAATTACAATTGGACAGAAACTCGGGATCATGCAACTTGTATTGTATCATGAATCTGAACCTTCATCTTTGGGAAAGTAGGACTAATTCCTTGTTCACATACAAAGGTGAGTTAAGTGAAGGACTAGGGGATCGAGTACACTTGATTGTGTGTTGGTCAGGTCCACCACAAAAAACGATAAGACTATTCGTTATGGTTTACTAAAGTTACTAAATATGTTTATGCTTATAAGATTAAGAATAATTATGAGTCATTGAAAAGTCTCAATGTATAGCCGAACGAATAAGAAGAATCAAAGTCGGTAGAAAGATAAAAGTTTCTCCATTCTGGAAAGATGGGAGAGTACTTGAGTATCGTGTTCTATGATCATCTTAATGATTATGAAAACCACATCACAATTTGATTCTCTAAGGACACCTTAGTGCGTTTGTTTGGCTAAGAAGAGGAATTAGGAATTGTTGAAATGGTTAAATCAATTAAGATGAATCATACTTCTTTCCAAAATCAAATCTAAGAGTCATACTCCAAGATTATATATTGAGTGACATATCAGCAAATATAGGGTAAAATGTTTTCTACTCTTGTACATTTGAAATTGATAAGTTGTAATATTTTGGATAAAACAAAGATCAACTAAGACCAATTGTCAAAATTGTTTGTCTTTATAAGAAATCACACTAACTCTTTAATATTTGTTTGTCAAGTAATATTTCTTGCCAGAGAGAAACTTATATGTCAAGAAGTCAGTGGTAGTCTTAAAGATCTGGATAAGTTTTAATAACTAATCAAGAGACAACCTATTGCTAATCTCTAGCACACGAATTGAGGTTTGTAACCTATCGTGTTGACCTATTTTTGTTTCTATGCTCATTCCAGTTAAGGTTGACTATGTACATGAGTTCTATGAGTTCTCAACTGTTTGTGTAAGGCTAAGCACCTTGATCAATGAAAGTTCATTGATCAGTAAGGGTGAGCTATTCAATAACTTGGAAGACATGGTAGGCCCTTGTGCTACCGAGTGGCAAGGAATTAACGTTAGATAGGTTCTGTCCATATAAGTTTGGATTTGTCACTAACCTAATCTGAAGATTATGGTTATGACAAATTCACATGGA
Source organism: Lactuca serriola (assembly GCF_051521515.1). NCBI lineage: Eukaryota > Viridiplantae > Streptophyta > Magnoliopsida > Asterales > Asteraceae > Lactuca > Lactuca serriola. The sequence continues at coordinate 214,083,043 of NC_136408.1, read as the reverse complement.
TGGGAGTACATACACCATAAAAAATCTAAGTGTCATAAGGTTTCTCTGCAATTCATGAAAATGATTGTGAGGAAGCACATTCACTAAGTTGATTTTAAAGGGTTAGCAATTAAGATATTTGCATTCTCAAATTCGTTTATGATTACGACATCCCTATTCATAGTTTGAATTGTGAGAAATGGAAAAAGTTATAAACACTTGATACTTATTGATGTAAGTTCTAAAATTGTTTAGACACACATATGAGCTTTCTAATAAAAGGTGTGTGAGCTTAGATAAAGGCTTATCGAAGCATCTCGTGTCATAGATCTGAACTTTGGTAAGAAAGTCAATAAAGTGTTGATTTCTAGAAGTCCAACTAATTTCTGGATTTATGTCATAGCTAGTGGGAGCATAAATGTTATGCAAGTATCAAAATAATTGTTATGCTAGTGGAAGCATAATAATTATGGTAAGTTTTTCAAGTTAGCAATGTAACTATAGACAACAAAGTTTTCAATTTGCAAAGTTGCAAGGTCGAAAAGTTGCTTTGCTATTATTAAGAGAGAGGAACTTATACCACATTTCAATTCTAAAAGTTTAGATTGAGATTTTAATCAAATTTAGTCAAGGATTTATATGAATACCATGTTGAAATGCTTGAACATTTGAAATTCTATATATAGAAGTATTATAGCAAAAGATTCGTCAAGTATCTTGTCTTTATGTCAGACATTATGAATCGTATCCCATTTGGTTCAGGTATAGGATCGATTCCATATGCTATAATATTCATGTGTTCTAATTTTCCAAATGCCTAGGACATTAAGAGGGAAAAAGGAGTACAACTAGATATGAATAAAGTTATTAAACAATTGCTAAGAACAATCCATGGTTCGCCAAAGATTGGTTGCTTATGGATAGTTGGAAGTATAGTAATGGATGGACCATATTTTCATTATTATGAATAGACAAGATTCTATTAACAATGAGTTGTCATAAGGAAAATATGGAAATGTTTCCATAATGGGAGTTGTATATGAAGAATCTATGAAAAACTTAGAAACTTGTATGCAAAAAGGATGTTCAAAGGAATGTGCTTTGAATATGAGACTTCGGATCTATGAAATTATCTTGTGACAATCTCCAAAGGAAAGTTTTGTAATTCACAAAGTCTCTGTGACTGTTATATATAGTCATTACAAAAGGATCATTGCATATAAGTTTAGAATATAAAAAATTACAGTAAGTGGCAAGAACTTGGTATTGTTACACTTACGATAAGGATTTGGAATTGTGAAATGAGTATCATTGGAGATATTTACAATGATTCTATATCACAAAGTAAAGACCATACGTAAACATAATATGCATGCTTAGAGCATGGGATAGCTATTGTTTTAATTTATGTATTAGTTGATAAATCGAAACAATATACAATGAATAATTTGTAATCAATATGGTGATTAAATAAAAGGTATTTCATTTATACTCAAAAGTTTTGGGGCCATATAGGATTACTATTATTCGTGTGTTTCACTTTGCATGTTTTGACTTCCCGAATAATAAGATTATTCAAACCATACATAGTCGATCATACTTTGGAACTAGGTAACGACGCTAGACTATCATAAGTTGGCTTGTAGATTGTCTAAGGCGTTAGACATAGCAAAAGTTTGGTACACCATTCGTGAGTACTCCTAAAATAAGATTTGAGTATTTGATTAACCCATGCTCACCTGAATCACTTCGTGGAATTTATCACAAGTGAATGTGATGATTCGATTTTGACTATGTGTCGAGCCCGGTCAAAATTAAATTGATGTGTTCAGTTATGTTCGATGTCAAACGAATCGGAAATCGGGAAACAAATTGCAGGACAATAAGCATTACTATGTTCCATGTATTTTTCCACATAGATATCTTGAGAATAGAGGAATATATGATCCCTTATCTAAAGGACGCGTCATTGACTGGGTCAGAGTAGACAACGACTTTTGAAAGCTATGATTACTGAGTCACATCCTAAAATCGCATTGGCAGCTATAGTTATTAGACTTATCCAAGTGGAAGAATTAATTTTGTGATTAAAAGAGACTAATTAAATATATGAGGATTGATTATGTAAATCAATGATATTTTTAGTGTGAGCCAGTGATCCATGGTTATTTAGGATAGGCTAAACACAAGTACAAAAAAGACCTACAGTCACACTTTCTGAAAAACGGCCTATGACAGTTTTTATTAAAAGTGTGGCCAAAGGTCACTAAAAAAATTTTGACACTGTTTTTGGATACATTTAAATTAGTTTATGTGGCCATTATATAGATAATCAAAACTTTAACCACACTTAATTATACCAAATGTGACAAATATTAGTCACACTCAAACACTGAGGCCATAGGTCACAATCAGCCACATGTATCGATTACGATTGTCATACTTTTTTTATGAGAGACAATAGATAAACGTATTATGACATGAGTCAGTTGTATGTGTGTCTATAACCAGGCGCCTTTTTAGCCACATAACAGACAAAGTAGCTAAAATGTGATACATATGGTCACACTAAATATTTGTGTGTCCATAGGGGGGTTCAGTACTAGTTGTTCTTAGTTAATGCAAGAAAAGAAAACAAGTTAGTATTGGTTATTTATGGTCATATTCCTTTTATTATGTGTGTAAAAATATGATGAACTGTCTTAAAAAAAATTGTGAGTGTAAGTGGCATTTGGTTATAGTTAAAATTATTATGTGTGTCTATAGGTAAATCTAGTTATAAAAGAAAAATAATTTGTGATCAATATAATTATAGTATGATCATTGAATGTATGACTATGATTATATAATGGTCATTGTTTTTTTGCTACATTATGCCTAAAGTTAAAGACTAGTCATCATAAAACGAGAATGTGTTGCTGTAAGTATTTACTGGTGACTTATTAATATATTTTGAACTTGGTTAAGAATCTGGTTAATAGAAATAAATAACACCAAATACCCTTTGTTGACAAGTCGATGATTTGACTTCTATAGAGCTATTGAGTCCCACCCAATTTGCATTACATATGATTAGACTTTGGGATGGTTTTTGCAAAAAAATGTCATTTTCTTGTTTGAAGATTGTTGGAATTGCCTATCAAATAAGTTTTGGTTATATAACAGTTTAACTATTGGGACCTGTTTTGGAGTGATGTCATGTACAAAACCAATAGTTAAAGTTGATATTTAATGACTAGCATGCACACTAAAACAAACTTTCAAGAAACATATTCTTCTCTTTTATGCAAGTAACTATCCTTTTTTGCAAGCTCCAACGAAAACTATAAATATTATAAACATACATCATAACATTTACAAACAATTATTTTTATACAATATGGTGGTGGTGGTGGTGGTAAGAGATGAGTCGTATGATCTTAAAAAAGAAACACAAAGTGCAATGCTAAAATTGGGTTGGTTAAAAAAAATCAAAATCTACTGGTACAATTGGCTAGTTTTCCAAATAACACTAAGGTGTAAGGCTATAAATGATTAGTTCTCTGAAAAACAAAACATAGAGCAACGCTAAAATTGGTTAAATAGGTGGAACATAGTACTAAGTTTGACCAACACCTCATTTTTAGTGATCTAAGTTTTCATTTGGGCAAATCATCAAACAGTTGATATGCGATACTGACATAACTATAAGTTACAAATGAAAATAGATGCTCGTACCAATTGACCACCATACGTAATTAACTTTTTTGGATCAATGGATTCCAAATTGCAAATATGGAAACAGAACCCCAATAAATCTTATAAAGCTTCAACTATAACCACAAAAACACTAAAAAAATGGATTTAGATCTAACTGATTTTGATTTTAGGTATTCAAATCTGATTTTTTTTCCTTTTTTGGGATTGAATGTGGCACTGATGCCTTCCACAATCGATGACAACAGAGGCGAGGTTGATCGGTGAAGGTTGCCAGGAAGGCGAAGCTTTGGTTGAGCGGTGGTGAGGCATTAGACCGGTGATGGTGCATAGAACGACGGACCATGATGTAGATTAATATGAAACGCAACATAGAATATGTGAAGCATACATTGAAGTTCGGTGTGAGCGGGAATTGATATCGATTGGCGGGTGGTGAGAGATTGCTCAAATTTTTGGGGGAACTTTGAAATCTAAACTATAGCCAAAGTTTGGGGGAGCGGAGTATGTTGGAAATATCCAACTGAATTCAAAATAAATGTCAACATTTTAATTTTTTAAATTGTAGTTATTATTATTATTATTATTATTATAACTTTATTATTATTATTACTATTATTATTATTATTATTGTATTTTTATTATTTTTTTATATGTATGTAAATTTTTGAAGTGTGTATGTATATGTGTATGTGAATTTGTGACATAAATATGCTATTATAAAACAATTAACAAAAAAATATACTATTTTTGGCATATGATGTATAAATTTAAAACTATATTTCTAATAATTTGCAACTAATAAATAAAAAAACATTAATGAAATGTGTGAGTCTTGGTGTAGATGCGTATATGGGTATAGGAGGGAGTATGATGAGGTAGGTATATGTATGGGTAGGTTGGAGTGGATATAAGGAGTGTTGGTGGGGATATGATTATATGTGTGAGTGAGGGTGAAGTGTGTGTGTGTGTGTGTGTGTATATACATATATATATATATATATATATATATATATATATATATACATATATAAATAAATAAATATATATATATATATATATAAATATATATATATATATATATATATATATATATATATATATATATATATATATATATATATATATAGGGGGATTTGGGATAGGGTAGGGTGGGTCAGGTGTTGGAGTAGGTTTGTACGTCGGGGTGTCTGGTTGTGGTGACACTTAGCATTTAGGGGTGGTGTTGGGTGTAGATGTAGGTGGGACTTTAGACTTAGTGTTTATGACTTAGGACTTCGGGCTTAGTTCTTATGACTTATGGTCTATGGTTTAAGGAGTAGTGCTTATATGTTAGAGTTTAGGGCATATTGCTTATGGTTTATGGATTATGGCTTAAGTCTTATGATTTAAGGCTCGTGTCTTAAGTATTATATCTTAGGGATTATGCTTAGGGCTTATGAGGTGTGGTGTATGAATTATTGATTATGTATTATGGATTATGACATATAGACCAAGGCTTAAGGCATATGACTTTTGGTGTATGAGTTATTGCTTATGACTTGGGACTTGATGTATAGGAATAAGGGCTTAAGACTTTTGTCTCATGACTACACACAAATACTTGTACACTTATTCCCACAAGCTCATAACTTGTCATGTATGACGTGGGGAATTAGAGTTATGTATAACTTAGGTTTAAGGCTTGTCTCTTAGGGGTTAGGGTATATGGCTTATGGCCTATGTATTAAGGCTTAAGGTTTAGGGCTTATGGCTTAGGGATTATGGCTTCAGACATATGGCTTATAACTTAATGCTGATGGTTGTATGGTTTATCGCGTGTTCCATATAGATTAATTTTTATGGTTTAGGACTTAGGGTGTATGACTTATGGCTTATGATGTAGGACTTAAGTCATAGGACTTATGTCATATGGCCCAAACCCTAAACCATTAACCAAAAGCTACAAAACTTAAGCCCTAATACCTAAACATTTATTGGCAATAACGTTTGATTTATGAATTTTCTATTTATGTTGCACAAACATTTTTTTGTAGCACTTAGCATTTAAGGGTGTTGTTTGTGGTTATAAACTTAGCATGGGGTATGGGTGGTAATTCACATTTAAGGGTTGGTGTTGGGTATAGGTGTTGGTGAGCGTGCTTAGGTGGGTATGAGAAGATTATGTATGGGTGGGTGTGTTTGGGTATACACGCATGTAAATGTGGGTTTTGTGTAGGATGTGTGGATAGGGGTTTAAGATATGGTAGGGTGTATGTGTGGGGTTATAGGTAGGTATGGGTGGTTTATGCCTTATGGCTTATGACTTATAACTTAGGACCTATAGTGTATGGCTAAGGAATTAAGGCTTATGGACTTATAGCATATGACCTATAGTGTATGGCTAAGGATTAGGGCTTATGGACTTATGGCATATGACTTGGAATCTCGAGAACTATTATATACATGCCTTAAAAGTTTCAATGTTGTTATGGCTTCAGACTTATGTCATATGACCTAAACCGTAAACCATTAACCAAAAGCTACAAATCTTGAGCTATAAACCCTAAACATTTATTAGCAATGACGATTGATTTATAATTTTTTCTATTTATGTTGACTAAACATTTTTGTAGCACACATACATACATATATACACATTAATACATATATTTATATAGATACACGTATATACACATATGTACATATACCTACAAACAAACTATAATACGCATAACACATATAAGTTAATATATTGATTTTTTTATATATATATAAATAGATTTTTTAAAATTTTAGAAGTGAAAAAAAATTCAAATATTTTAAAACTGAAATAATTTCAAAATTTTCGAAAGTGTAGATTAAATTCAAAATTTTTAAAACTGAAATAAATTCAAAATTTTCGAAAGTGTAGATTTTGTGGCATTATGATTGAGTAATCTTGGAAATTGAAATATCACACGTCTCCCGTTAAAGTTCCCCGATTCCTATTAACCCCAAAATGTTTTCAACCGCTAGGGTTCTCATGCGGTCATAGATATTTCTTTGCATTACTTTTCCACCTCTCCACCCCTCTACCCATGCTCTGCCATATTACTCTATAGCCCACACCAGCCATACACCACACGCTTCTTTAGCAAATAGAGGAAAGGCCTTCTGATTCCGTCGTCTTCTTCCTTCACAATGACGACGAGCTATTCTCGATTATCGTTCCCCCTTGTTTGATTCCAGAAATTTCAGATTCCCTATATCCAAAAAAAAATTGGATTTCGTTTCTTCCCTTCTCTTTAAACCTAATATCGATTAACTTCGAAAGTTGAAGCCATTAGGACTTCCAGAAACTCCAATCCTCTCTATGTTCGCCACGACACCATAGATCTAGACCTCCATTATCGTCCATCGCTCCATGGCCGACGCCACCGTCTCCGGTTGTCACTTATGACATTGTTGACCTACGCAGCCCCTGGTATTCTCGACCATCTCTGTGTGTTTTTCACTGCATCAACGATCCAAGGTCCATTATTGACCATTGCTCCATGGCCCGCGCTACCATCTCCGATAGTCACTTGTGTCGTTGTTGTCCTGCCCCACCCTTGGTATTTTCGACCATTTTTTCCCCAATACGTACGCCTACTATTTTCACCATTTCATTGTATTTTTGGCTTCATACTTGTTTGACACCAATTCACCAAAAAAATATACTAACACCTGGTATCTTCACACATCACGTTGCAATTACTACTACATCACATTTAACTATCTCTTTCAATTTTTCTTAATATATATTATTGCTACACAAACACAATGCCATAAATTGAGAGAAACTATGCCCACATTAATACTTCAGTGTTTAACTGGTTTCATAAGAATTATGTTTTCATGTAATGCAGGATAACCTCTTTTATACAGTTCCACCTATCGCAATTAAGGCCTACATCAAAGCAATTGAATCTCATTAAATTCTGTTTGAGTTAAGAACACATTGCTACAAATGATAGTCTATTATACTTGATACCATATTACATAGTATACTGTGATATTTAGGAAAATTGCTACATGGTGTGTCCCAGATACATAATAATATGCAAGCTGAGTTAGTCGGAGACTATGAAAATCAATTACAGTATGACTCCTACATTGCTAAATTGGTCATGTGTTTGTGGCAATCTACCCTTTCCATTGGTTGTGGATATTGCATTCTTTTTCTTGATCTTTGATTTCTCTTTATGGGTGTCTATTCACATGACCATTGTTTGCTTTCTCATGAAAAAGCCTTGTAGTATGCATTTCTAACACATGAGATAAATGATATTTCTTTTTCCTAATTAAGCATCAATTGATGTTAATTTGATGAAATCTTTTGAGAATAAGAATACATATAGTTTTGATATTGTATTAGAGCATCAAGGTCTATAATTGACTTTATTTTACTGAATTGGAAGATGTTGATTAATTGTTTTCTGAAACCATCGCTCTTTTTGTTTATGTCTTGAATTTTGTTGCCAAATTTTTTCAAATGTTTATGCCCACCACTTCAATTGGTTTCGGTTCTCATGAATAAATGTTTCAAATCACTTATTATCCATGATCATGATTGTTATGCTATATCTTTAAAGTTCTTTTTTGTGAAAAGTGAGTACCCATGATTTTATTTTATATGTTAACCTTCATTCCATGGTGATAAAAGTCTAATGAGTGATATTATATTAAGTTTGTCTATGCAGTTATGACATTGTTGATGAAAGGAATCGTGAAAAAGTGACTAACAATTAGTTCTTAATTGTAGGTTCTTATTTTGAATGTTTTTGAGTTTCATTCTGGAATCTGGTATGATGGTCATGTCAGGAAACGACACACCAAATCTTTGGTGAATGAGCTTTGGCAATAGAAGGATTGAATTTGTGGATTGAGTTTTTAATGAAATGACGAAGGCAACAAATATTCATCCGATAAAGCAAGCTAAGGATCAGTGTTATTAAGAAAACAATATAAAAGTTTTATTTTTAGGTTTAACATTTGTGTATATTTTTTAGTTTTTTTTTTATAATTTTGGATTTGTATTGTTGTAAGAATTTTGAATTATTATTATTAAAATTTTGTTTTTTGTTTAAATTGTATTGTATATTTTCATTTTATAATATAAGTGTGTGACTGAAAATAATAATAGTATTGATAAAAGAAAAAAACAATGATTATAAGCATTTAATAGTGATAATTTAATTATATTATGTGTGACTACAAGTAACAATAGTCGTCATAAAAAATTTATTGTGACTATGAGTAATGTTATGTCATGGTTTAATTTATTATGTGTGACTAAATAATTGAAAGTATCTCACTAACAATAAACTCATGTGGTTGTTAGATGAACAATAGTCATTATAAAAAAAATGTACGTGTGTCTATAAAGAGTTTATAGTCACAATTTTTGGACAAAATGCTTGATTACAACAACATTTTTACCATATTTTTCTTAAATCGACATGACTAAAAACTCAATAAACAATATTTCAAGTGACTAAATAATAGGTACAACCACACTAACAATAAACTCATGTGGCAGTTGTATGAGCAATAGTTACAATCAAATATTGTTTTTGTGACTAATTATCTGCATATCACCACTTATGAAATTAATTATTTGTGGCAATTTAATGAAGATTACCATGTTCACCGTAATTGCATGTCTACAAAAGATACCCAATTGTGTTAATAAACTTTGAATTTTGTGATAGTTTATTAGCAAAACGACACATTGAAACGAAATGTATGTCGTCGTTGGTGATAAACAATCACTACAATTACTAAAAAAATGTGTCTACTGACGGTTTAACGACACAATATTGGATAAAATGATTAATTTTAGCAACAAAATTCCACACCCAATAGCCACACTTCTATAATACGGCCACATTTTTTCATATCATACGGACATTATATTTTAAAGTGACCATAAGACCCATACGATGGCGTCACCTTCCGTCACACTTTCAGTGGAAAAATAAAATGTCATTATATGCATATGGTCACTCTTTTTTGGTGTGACTGTAAGTCATTTTTCTTGTAGTGAAACCAATGTGATAGTCCATGGAGGTTTTAACCCATGGAGCCTAAGTAATATGAAAGGTCATTAGTGTTTGCAAAGATGTAACCCTAGCATTATAAAAGGAACCCCTCATGACCAAAATCGGTTACACCATCATTCTAAGAAGTTTGATATTGATTTTGGGCTAAGTAAATTATTCTCTCAAGCCTCCTATTTGCATTTGGTGTTTGTTACACATTAGAGGCATCACACTTTAGGTGCTCAAGTTTTCAAATGTCAAGAACTAAACCCGACATCAAGGGGTATTCATCTAAACTAGTTTTATGTTGTATACCCTCCATTGTATGCTTTGGAAATTTGAAAATGCATGTATAATTAGAGAAAACAGAGATCCAAAGCATATAGGGTTTCATGTGCACCATAGGAGTGTTATAGTGCTCAAAACCCAACAACAACAAGGTCCAAGCTTGCACCTTTATGATATAAAACGACAATAAACATATGAAAATACAACTTGGAGTCTTAGGAGTAGCTCATACTCAACAGCATCTAAACTTTAGGGACAAAAAGAAAGAAGCTCGACGCAAAATGGAACTTAAGGAAACTCAACCAAACTTTGGTGCGTTATACCTTCTCATGGTGCAAAATGAAGAGGAGAGACTTGATCAAAACTCTTGAGGGCAAGTCTTACTTCTTGAACAACCTTCTTCACAACCAAAAGCATAGGTCGTCACTCAAAAAGCTCCAAGAAGGTCAAAATACACTAGACTTTGCTCAGAGGATCGATAAAGGGAATGGAGGCTGAGGTAGGGAGGGTCTTGGACCATAATGAGGTTTAAATAGTGCTCAAACCCTAATTCTTAGGGTTTTGGCCTGAGCCATGTATGCCCCGAGTACTATAGTACGTGCAGCGTTCTCACATGTGAGCCATTATGCTAAGTGTAAAAAGGATGTACGCCCTACGTACATGAACAAGACACTAGACTTTGCTCAGAGGATCGATAAAGGGAATGGAGGCTGAGGTAGGGAGGGTCTTGGACCATAATGAGGTTTAAATAGTGCTCAAACCCTAATTCTTAGGGTTTTGGCCTGAGCCATGTATGCCCAGAGTACTATAGTACGTGCAGCGTTCTCACATGTGAGCCATTATGCTAAGTGTAAAAAGGATGTACGCCCTACGTACATGAACAAGACGAAGATTTCATGATTTTGACCTTGGGGACCTAATGTGCATCCAAATCAAACTTCAAGTGTTCAAAATCAAATCTGATAAATATCAGATGTTACAACTTTTCCCCACTTGAACTAGACATAGTCCTCGAAGTCGGCTACCTCGAACAACTCCAAGTAGCGCTCCCGCATCTTGCTTTCTGGCTCCCACATCCACTCAGAGCCCTTTTGGCGCTGCTATTTCACCTTTACAAGATTCACCACCTTATTATACATAGACTTTGTCTTCCTCTCAAGAATTGTAATCAATTTCTCTATATAATTCAGGCGCTCGACCACCTAAATATCATCCAACAAAATCACCGTTGAATAATCAACTATACATTTCCACAGCTGGGACACGTGGATAGTGTTATGGATCTAACTGAGCTCATCAGGAAGATCGAGTCGGTAAGCAACCCTACCCGAACGGGCAGTAATCCTGAAAGGGCCAATGAACTAGGGACCCAGCTTTCCCCTCTACCGAAATCGGATGACACCTTTCCAAGGTGACACCTTCAGCAGCACAAAGTCTCCCACCTGAAATTCAGGATCCAAATGACGTCGGATAACATAACTCTTTTGTTGACTCTGTGCAATCCGCATGTTGTCGTGCACCTGCTGAATAAACTTGGTGGTCTTAAGAACCACATTAGGTGTTCCCATGACCTGATGACCAACCTCACCCCAGCAAATTAGGGTCCTACACCTCCTTCCATACAACAACTCAAAAGGAGGTTAGTCGTTACTTGCATGGTAACGATTATTGTAGGAGAACTCAGCCAGAGGAAGATGTGTATCCCAACTCCCTCCAAAATTCAACACACACGCCTGAAACATATCCTCGAGTGTCTGAATCATTCTCTCACTGTGGCCATTGGTCTTAAATCTAGAGGTGAAACGAACATCTCAGTCTTAAATCGCTGATACGAGCACCCTATGCCTAACTACCACTGACTGGACATAAATATCAGGTAGCTTTTCCGTGAATGTACTCTCGGTAATCGGGATAAATTGCATAGTCTTGGTCACCCTGTCCATGACTACCCAGATAGAATCAACACCCAACATCATTCTTGGCAACTTTGTGATGAAATCCATAGTGATCTCCTCCCACTTCCATATAGGAATGGGTAACGGCTGCACCTTGTCGTGAGGTCTCTGATACTAGGCCTTGAACTTTCTACAAGTCAATCATTGCTCGACAAACCAAGCAACTTCCCTTTTTATTTAGGGCTACCAGTAACAAAACTCTCAAATCTCGGTACATCTTCATAGCCCCCGAATGGATAGAAAACATGGATTTATGTGCCTCTTATAAAATCGTTTGTCTTACCGCACATTGTCCTCTAATCCGCTCGATCCTCCGGTTTTCCTGCTTCAGTCCCTCCACTAGAGCCTCCTTGATTAAATCTATCAAAAGCGAGATGACAGTCGTCCTCAAACAAATATCTTGGATCGATGAGCATATTGCCTTATGGCTCAAAGCATTGGCCACCACGTTGGCCTTCTCAGGGTGGTACAAAATCTCGCAATCATAATCTTTTACCACATCCAGCCACCTCCGTTGTCGCATATTTTAATTCGGCTGATCCATTAAAATCTTCAAAATCTTATGATCGGTGTAGATAGTTCAATGTAGTCTATACAAATAGTGCCTCCAGATCTTGAGGGAAAACACCACAGCCCCAATTCCAAATCATGCATGTGGCAATTTGTCTCATGAGGCTTTAGCTGCCTCGAGGCGTAAGCAATCACATGACATCTTTGCATAAGAACAACTCCCAATCCCAAAATAGAAGGATCATAGTAAGCAACAAAATCATCCAATCCATCAGGTAGCGTGAGAATCAGGGCCTTGCACAACCTCTGCCCCAAATTTTTGAAGGCCAACTGCTACCCACCAAAACGTCACATTCTTCGTGCTTAGACAGGTCTAAGGCACCACAATCTTGGAGAAATCCTGAATAAATCTCCAATAATACCCCGCAAGACCCAAGAAACTCCGAATCTCTAATGCGTTTTTCATAACCTCCCAATGCATCAAAGCCTTAATCTTGGCCGGGTTCACCAGGATTCCTTCCTGGTTGATGATGTGCCCCAAAAGCTGCACCACACACAACCAAAAATCTCATTTGGAGAATTTGGCATATAGTATCTCCCCTCTCAATGTCTCCAACACCTCTCAGAAATGTTGCTCATGCTGCTCTCTAGTCTTAGAGTAGACCAAAATATCATAAATAAAAACAATCACCAACTGATCCAACATTGGCCTGCAGACCCGATTCATGAGATCCATGAACGCCGCTAGGGCATTGGTGAACCCGAAATGCATCATCACAAACTTGTGGTGACGATAAAGAATTCTAAAAGGTGTCTTCTGTACATCCTCATCCCTGACTCTCAGCTGATGGTACCCTGACCAAAGATCAATATTGGAAAACCAAGATGCACCCTGAAGCTGATCAAAAAGATTGTCTATCCTTGGAAGTGGATAACAGTTCTTCACCGTTAGCTTGTTCAGTTCTCGATAATCGATGCTCATCCTGTGTGACCGGTCTTTCTTTTTCAGAAATAGGATCGGTGCTCCCAACGAAGAACAGCTCGGACAGGTAAAACCCTATCTAGTAGCTCCAACAGCTGCATATATAACTCCTACGTCTCAAGCGGTGCAAGGCGATACGGTGCCTTGGCTATTTGACCTAAACCAGACATCAAATCAATCCAAAACTCAACATGCCTCTTGGGTGGCACTCCCGAAATCTCCTTGGGAAAAACATTAGGAAAATCTTGTTCAATGGGTACTCTGCTCAACTCTGACTTAGCCTCAACCCCTTTATCTGATACATAAGCTAGAAACCCAGAACATCCTTGCTGTAGAAACCTCCTGGCCCTCGCAGCTGAATAAAGAGTTGGTCCATGGAAAGCTTTCTACCCATAATGTAACACCGTCAAAATTCAAACAATTTTTCGCATTTTAAAAACCATGTATTTTCATTTACATCCATATTTTAAAATATTGTATCATCACTATCTCAATACAAAACCCCCAAGATCAAAACATATGAACTCCAGTGTGCGTGTGTACGAGTCATGCCGATGCCTTCCCGCGATCATCAATGGTACCTGATACACCACACATAACACTGTAAGCATAAATGCTTAGTGAGTTCCCCAAAATACCACATAAACACATATCAGCCAATCAAGGTTGTAACTCTGTTGACCCTCTGGTCGAATATCTCTGTGGGACCCTCTTGGTCCCATAACTCTGTGGACCCACTGGTCCTAACTCTGTAAACTCTGAATCATGCATATCACATATCACAATAAATCACAACACGTAATATCATACAAGTACACTGGCATATAACTCTAGAATACTCTGTCACATAACTCTGTTACCACACTATGGAAAATATAGTGAGAAGACTCACCTCAGATGTCTCAGTATATCTCTGACTCGGTAGAAACATGATCTAGCCTCCGCCTAATCACACAAAGTAAATATTCTCATAAATATAACTCTCGAGACTAGACTCAACCCTCTCTACGTGAAAGACCATTTTACCCCTCTATCAGCTCAAAGGCCACAATGTTGACCAAACCCTAAAAGTCAACAAAAGTCAATGGTCAAACTTTGACCCGACTCGTCGAGTGCACCTGGGCGACTCGGAGAGTCTACACGTTTCTACTGATTCTCTTAGTCCCTCCTGGCACGTCGAGTCCCTCCCCTTACTCGACGAGTCACACCTGGCATGAATCGCGGGCCACTCCGACTCAACTCGCCGAGTCTCAAGAACAACTCGGCGAGTTCTGCCTTGAACTTCAGTCCCCTAACTCTCCCTGACTCACCGAGTTATTTCCCCAACTCGGCAAGTCTACTCACTGAGTGATTTACGGGAAACCCTCACTCTACTCGCCGAGTCTGATCTTCAGACTCAGCGAGTTCATGCCATGCACAAACTCCATAGACCTCCCGAGGTCAGATATGTTCCTTTAATCCATAGATCTAACCATCCAAAGCATGATAATCATGTAAAGTTCAGACCTTGACACTCATATAACATCTAAATGGTCTAACTTGGTGATTTAGCCCCAAAAATAACCTCCTAAGCTCATGGCTCACAAAATAACTCATAAAGCTCCAATGGTTAAGGTCTCTGGACCTCTTTGGGTCCAGATCCAAAGCATAGACTCGAGAAGGGACCAAATGCTCCACTTATCCATCCTCTAAAGGGGTTAGAAAACCCTAAATCTAAGAATCAACACCAAAATTGAAAAGGTTCGAATAAATACCTAAATATGAACTCTATGAACTCTGAAGTCACCAAAATCGCATCTCCTTCAGCCTCCTCTTGCCTTGGTCACCTCTTTCTTGCAAATACATCGACAAAAGATCAAGAATGGCCGCTCCTTCCTCACAAACGCTCTAGATCTCTTAGGGTTTCTCTCTGGGGTTTGGTAGCCGCAAATGACGGCCCTAAGGGCCTTTAAATAGGTCCCAAACCCAGGAAATTAGGGTTTCATTAAACAGCATGGACTCGCCGAGTCCACTCATGAACTCGCCGAGTCCGTCTGTGAACCCGGATACTAATCCGCGACCATACTCGGAGAGTCTAAACACCAACTCGCTGAGTCCCCTCCCAATCTCCAAAAATAAAAGGAATAATTAATATACCTGGGAATCCAGGTGTTACACATAAATAACTAGTTCAAACCCTCACCAACATCCGCTCACAATCAATAACGACCCCATTGAGCCCCAACCAATCCATCCCGATGATCACATTCAATCTCCTCAAGGGAATCGGTACCAAATGAATCGGAAACCCCTCACTGTACATGTTCACAACACACCCTCGAAAGACCCTCGAAGCACTCAGAGTACGGTCATCCACAATCTCCACCTCCAGAGGGGAAGTCAGAGTTCCCAGAGCATCTCAAAACTTCTTGTTGAGCGCAAAACACACGAAGGATTGGGTAGCCCCCAAAATGAAATACGACATGATCAAACAAACCGTTGACCAAAAAGGACCCTATATAAGATGATATTCAACATAAGCATCAATAAAGGAAATAAAAAAAGAAAAGGCTAGAACACATACCGGTCACAATATTTCGGTGTTGCACGGGACTCGATGGAAATCAACTGAAACGCCCTACTCTTCACCATAGGGGCCTCCGCCTTGACCTGGCGGCCGTCTGTAATTATTAAAGTTGTTGGAGTGGGAGCCACCACTGCTCCTCCGGTCAACATCGGACAATTAACATTTTTATGGCGGGTCTGATTTCAATGAAAACAAATTAGACCCTTCTTGGGGCAGTCACTACTCATATGTCCCAACTGGCCACAACTGTAACATGATGAGCATGCTGTCCGACAAGCTCTACTATGCGGCTTGATGCACTTGGTGTAGTGGCCCGGAGCCTTCTATCATGCGGTGTGAGTATCGTAGGTCTCCGGCCTCTTTGTTGGACCCACAGCTATCTGAACCTACTTCGGCTTCCGCTTCTCCTGAAGCTCCAACTAAATATCTTGCTTGCGAGCATAGCATGATATCTCGTCTTCTTCATCTCCTTATCCTCAACATACTACGGAACCAACATTTCCCTATGCTTAAATTTGGTGGGGATCTCCACCGAAGTCTCTGTGGTTTGGCGATGGTCATGAAACTCCCTTGCCAGCTGTTGCACCTCAATGGTTGGTGCAAACTCCCTCTAAAATCTCTGGACAAAGTCATCCCATGCCATCTGATGAGAATATTGCTCTATTAGATCGATAGACTCTAAACAGAGAATGGATCAAAAGGTGTGAAATGATTAATATCTCACACCTCAGAAGAGCTCGATGAAGAACTTTGACTGTAGAGGTGTTGTTATGGTTACAATGCAACCGCTATTAATAAAAACGTTAACCTTAAAGCTATACATGCATGCATATTATATAAGCTAACCCTAATTCTTAAACCACGGTTGGACAGGCCAAACCGGGTAATCAAAATGTTAACAAATAAGCCCATATGACGCAACACTCTAATCCCAACAATCTCCCCCTTTGCATCAATAGAGACGAGATCTTAGTTCGGCTGAGAAAGAGCATACTTCTTCACCGTCTTGAACACCTTCGATATATTGGCCAAAAGAGAATGACGAAAATGTATATACCACTGAAGCATGTCAGAAAAATGTTTCTTGTCCGAATCACTGTTGTATTTACATCAGTGAGTGATATCAAGTATGTGCTCCAAGCAGGAAGTGGAGAACAAATGTTTGTCAACAAGAACAAAAAGGAATTTTTCACCTATGCCTCTTGTGAACATGACACTGAGATGCTTCTGATCAATCTTACCCATCTTCATCTTGTTGAGATCACTTGGCTTTCCAATGGGCTTTACTTTTGGTTTCATTCTCAAAACATTTTCCACTTCCTAATCCATCTTAGCAACTTCACGGATATAGGAAGCCAACATTCTCTTTATGTGATCAAGGATCAGCTCATATTATTCTTGACTAGTGAGCAGAATGTGTAACAGTAGAATCTAGTCATGTGGGTTTAGATTTGGAAGATCAGCCAATGAGATCATATGCACCAAGTCATCAGAACCGTAGGTCACCCTGAACTTCACATTAATGAATTTCCCAGCAACAGTTGGTTTAAATACCTTCACAGATGTTATCTACTGAGCACTCCATGTCAAGTACTGAGGCTAAGCAAATTCAAGATAATAAT
Organism: Lactuca serriola; assembly: GCF_051521515.1. Taxonomy (NCBI): domain Eukaryota; kingdom Viridiplantae; phylum Streptophyta; class Magnoliopsida; order Asterales; family Asteraceae; genus Lactuca; species Lactuca serriola. The sequence continues at coordinate 214,065,401 of NC_136408.1, read as the reverse complement.
CAACTAAATCTTGATCAACCTTCGGGTGAGGAGAAGGGACTTCAACTGTAGGATCAAAATAACAGAACACAAATGCCCTACAAGTGATGGGCATGTCAAAATGTGAGTCCGTCGTATTGTCACAATCAAACAAGGCAACCGGTTCCAGCCAATGGATGCTAGGAGACTCAATCGCTTTTTTTATTAGTCTTTCCCTAGTCCAGGTGGGAAAGAGAGCCTGTTTGCAAACCATAGCATCATGAACATCTTTCTGTTTTCGCTCTTTCTCTTCTTTCGCTCTAGGTATCTCAAATATTCATCAATTTCATTATCCCTTTTCTTCCTCTTTAACGCCTCAATAATTATCTCTTACTCATCATCATCATCATCATCATCATCATTCGCAATACTTTTCAACTATTCATGACCAGAACCCGAAGCTACATTAACCTTCGGTTCGGTTTGGTTAATGATTTTTTGATAGAGTTGGAGGATTTTGAGCTTCTCCCCTTGTTGCGGATCGACCACCGGCTCTGTAACAACCTGAATCTGACTCAACATTCGAATAGCAGGAAGAAGTTTGGTAGTCAAGTGATCCAGATAGTAAGGGTGAGGACAGGATCATGAGCATTCAAAAGATTACTTAGAATTGAAAGAACATCCCCAGCATAGCTTTTAAGAACTGCCCGCTCAGTCTTAAGTGATGTAATCTCGGTTTGAGCTTGAGCAAGATGAGCAGATTGGACTTCAAGTTGTGTAGTCTTTTCAACAAGTTTGTCCTTAATCTTGTTATCAATGGCCAGGTCAGCCTGAACTTTCGCAAGGCAAAAGTTGACCGAGGTGAGAAGAGAGTTGTAATCTTCTTGAAGTTCCGAACAAACATAATAAAATTTGAGTTTCTCTTCTTGAAGTGACTTGGAGAGGTTATCAACAGAGGTATTGACTTTTGCTGCATTGGAATCAACATGGCCCTTGAACGAGTCCAGAAAAATTTTCGATTCTTGAACAAGTTCGATCACTTATGATGTCTCTTTCTTGCAAGTAGATGTGGACGCTTTTACTGCATCAATTGATTTGTCGATAGAAGAGGTATACTATTGTAGAGCAGTATCAAGAAAAACCTTCAACACCACATCAGAGTAAGTGGATGGAGAAGCAAGCAATTTATTAAGTTTTTCATGATGACTCTGTAAGTGTTGTCGTGTCACTGGAGCTTCATCGTGATCTTCACTGGGAAGGATATAAGGACTGTAATAAGTGGAGTCAAACTCAAAGTTTGCACCTCCTAGAATAGGCTCAGAATCTATTGAAGAAGATGGTGAGGGAGGTTTGGTAGTAACAGGGGTTGAAATACCAACAGTATGCGCCCCCGTATCAGATACATTGACACTCACCGAAGGTCTAGCTGTGGTGGTTGTTGTTGTTGCTTGAGAGAAGACTGGAGGTGGTAGGGGAGGAGTAGAAATTGGTTGAGAAGGTCAGGCGGTGGAATTAGAGCAACAGGGATTGGTACTGTGGTTTCTTTTGGAGAAGGAGGAGGAGTATGAACATCATCTTGTACCTGACGAGTTGGAGATCGAGGAGGAGTATTTCCCCTTGGGGAGCCTTCATGTTGAGACTCCTCTTCTTCCCCAGCATATTTCTCCTCTTCATTGGAATTAGGAGGCGAAGGTACCTTCAGTCGTTTGGCCATCTTCTTCAGCTTTTTCTTTTTGGGAGCCGAAGGTGGTGCTTTATCAGCCTTACGCTTTTTTGGAGATGAGGGAACTTCAGTCTCGGTTTTCTTAGATTCTGGTTTCTTCCCCCTCTTGGCTGGTTTATCAGCAGCATCCAAAGTATTTTGCATCTCGGGATTGAGTTGGCGTGGACCCGAAGGTGTCAACTTCTTGTAATCAGCCATGACTTTGTTTTCGCTTGAGACACAACGGCTCATCCATTCCGGAATAGAACCGACATACAGAAACTTCGTTCGATTAGAGAAAATGATTTTAATTTTATGAAACGTAGCGACAGAAGAAAGAAGAGCATCCGCCATGATTGGAATTTTAAAAGACTCAATGACCCTGTGGGTGACTATCATCCAAAAAATGTATGCATGATATCTCAGAATGTTTAGCTGAGGAATTGAGGCGCTGCACTAGCTATGACCAGATTAAAGATCCATAATCCAGATGGATTCCATTATAGAGACCATAAAGAATGGTCATGAAGCCTCTACTCTCCCCATCAGATCATGCAACCCTTTCTGCTAACCCCTTCTAGGTCAGTGTAAACAAACCATTCCACTGTGGAGGTAAACACGACTTCTTGAATATTGTCATAGTAGTATGAACGTTTATGTAACCCATCTCATAAAACATCGAAAACAGTTGAGATGTTGTGATAAAATCCAAAGAGATTACAGAGGAATCAGTAGCAAGCCCTAGAAGGGAACAAAAGCGTGTCTTGGATACAAAGGTTTTGTGATTAAAGATATCAAAGAAGATTCGTTCTTTGTTTTTGTCGTATGAAGTCGTTGAATAGACCTGAGAAGAAAGGGACATCGGTACCGACTCGACCTATGTTAGAGCGATCACCAATAGAGAATACTTGAAACATTCTACCATGTGAAGCATATACGAATCATAAACAAAAGGGTTCAGTTGAATAATCAGATTCGGGTTTGGTTTTATTGAAAGCAAAGTGGATGAAGTTGTTTGTTCTTGAAGAAAAGATGATCCTGCCACTATTGCAGTGAAGAAGAAGAAGAACAGTTGTATTCAAGAGAGAGGTTGAAGAAGGTACACTACGTGTTAGAGCCCCTTTTATAACGTTGCCTCGAGAGAGAAAGAATTCACTGTGATGATGATACAATCTCTGAATCGGCGCCTGAAAAAGAGCGATTTGACAACTTGGAATTCCTAGATTTACGTCAGCAAGCGTGGGTATAGGAAACGTTTCAAATTCATGCACCCATATCTTATCCCATGTGGAATTCTTATCCGATTACCGTCTCCTCAATTCCTCAAATTCAAGTACAACCAGCTATAAACGAGACTTATTCATTCTCTCCATAGTAAACAACCCTCGCTCCTCCATAAGAAAGTAAACCACCTTAGCCTTTAGAACCGAAAGTACAAATCTGAAAAGTGCCATTAGTACAACAAACAAGAGTTTGGAAAATGATAAGGATCTTCGTGCAAGAGTGTGCCAAAGAAACATAAATAAAGCAAGACGTGTGTGGCATAAATGTGATGTCTTTGAAGACATAAACTGAATGATCCCGGGCACGAATCTCTTCCTTCAAAGTCAAGAGAGACTGAGAAGTGTATGTGTGGTTTCCCATGAAATACGATTAAATGTTTGTAAAGAAACATTGAAAGGCATTTTTTCAAGTATAGGCCTTAGTGGGTGGTTTATCTTCAACCGAACTTCGATACCTAAAATAAGACCGGAAGTAGGATGATGTAATTGTGAGACCGATGTGGCCTGTTGAACAAGTAGGTTTGATAAAATTTAAAGTGACTAGGTGATTATGAGAAATCTCAAAAACAAAAATGAACCTTGATCTTATGGAAAGAAACGTCTTAGTTTTAGACAATTTCATAAAGACCACTCAAAAATAAAAGGAGATTTCATCAAGGAAACAAGTAATAGCTTGAACATTTTAGCGTTCACCGTCAATTCATTCAAGGTGTTGGATTTTGGTTCTCACTCAGCATGTGGTGAACGTATCTAAGATCATCAACACAGATGTTGTGTAACCATAAACCTCAGTGGTAATTGTTGAGAGTCTCAGGGGTTACAATTGTGGAGCGAAACATGATGGAGAAAAATGAGGTGGGTAATGAACCGAAAGTACCTCTGCTAATTAAGAATGATAAAGCAGAAAACTCTTAACTCAATGTGAGAAGAGTAAGGTAGCTCATGACTTGAGTGAATTTAGTATCCTATTTTGGAAGAAACGATAGGTGTAGATTGAATCATTAAGGCTTCAATTAGAGTCTAGGAGGCTTCGGTCTACATGCAGAAACATGCTTCTAGGGACTCTTAAGTAATACATAGATAAAAAGAGATATATCTGCCCTAACACCACATGATGTAACAGTTGTGATCATCAAGCCTAAGAAAGAAAAGAAACAAACACGAAACGAAACAAAAATAGAAAATGTTTTTGAAGTTTTGGATTTTTCTGATAAATAATAAAAACCGAAAATAAAATATTTTTGGAGTTTTTGTAATGAAAATAAGAGGAAAATAAAAAGTAAGCGAAAAGATATACAAAATATACAAAATATACAACTGAAACCAAAATTCATAAAGATGAAGCGAAATGGGTCGAGTGTTTGGTTACTTTCGGTCGCCGAAAATTCCGTAACCGAAATAGACCGAGCGTTCGCTCTATTTTGCTTCTCCAATTTTTAGTGAAATGGAAGAGGTTTCGGTACCGACTCAGCTTTCATCATTCCCAAGCCTTGTAGAATTTTATTAAATCTCGCTTCCGGTATGGCCTTAGTGAAGATGTCAGTCAGTTGATCTGAGGACCAAATGAAGTGAATTTCAAAGTTTCCTTCTTCAACATGGTCCTTATTGAAGTGGTATCTTAGTGCAATATGTTTATGTAACATCTGGATTTCCATGTATCATAATTGATGTATTTATTTTGAGATATCAAGGGGGACTCAACGAGTTGGCGCCTAAACTCTTCAAGTAGGATCGCGACTAATGACTCAGATTAATTGATGGACTCGACGAGTCGGTGAGTCGACTCGACAAGTCCGCGCTGTGGACAGAAACCCTAAATCTTTGGGCCTCATCCCTATTTAAACGAACTTATGGCCTTTATTTGCGTCCACCATTCCAGAAGAGAAAACCATAGCAAGCTTGAGCGTGTAGAGTGAGAGAAAGAGTAATATTGAGCTATTTGGTGTGATTTTGCAAGAGAGAAGAAGAGCTACAACAAGATGGATCAAAGGAGATTGTTGTTCTGAGTTAGTCAAGCAAGGAGCTTCATTTAGAGGTACCAAATCGGACCCCTCTTTTTCTATATTGTATAGATTTCATTCTTTGGGGTTAGGGCTTGAATCGTTTCTTTTTGCGGTTTTGGATGCCTCAAACCCATCTTGCAAGTTTTTGTTATAGATCTAGACCCTTTTAGGCCCAGGGAGTCTCAAGCATCCAACTTTATGCAGTCCCATTGGAGTTTTGAACCTAGGTTATCATTTTAAGATTTATTTCTTCAAATAGAGCTTGATGTGTGGTGCATGGACATAAATATTGAACCTTTACAGGACTTTTGGGTGTTAGAAGATCAGATCGACAGGTTAGAGAATCAAATCTGGCCTCAAAAGGTCAAAATGACTATTGCCATGGAGGAAACTCACTAAGCCCATAAGAGGACTCAACGAGTCAGATCGGGTTGCCTCGCAATTCGTGATCAGTGGTAACCCGTCGAATGAAAGGTTAACTCGACGAGCCGATTAAGGCATTAGGAGGATTCAAAAGACACACATGGACTCGCAGGGTCACTCGTATGCACTCGACGAGTCTGTTTAAGGCGAGACCGTTGACTGGAGTTAACTTTTGTTGACTTTTAGGGTTTGGTCAACAATTGGACATTCAGACCATTGTAGGGGTAAAATGGTCTTTTCCCTTCTGAGAGACTATAGGAAGGGATTAGACTAGCCTTTGAGAATCTTTGTTAATTAGAGGTGAATTATTTTATGTGATTAGGCGGAAGCTAGACTAGTATTTCGAGTTCGAGACTTTTCGGGATTACCCGAGGTGAGTCTATCACTATTTATTACATAGAGTGGTATCTATGTGCAGACCGAAGGGTCTTATGTGTATATGTATATTTGAGCTGTATGTGCATTGCGTTATATATATATGGTATGTGTTATATACACCGGACCGGAGGGTCCAACAATATATACCGGACTAGAGGGTCCAACGATATAGACCGGACCGGAGGGTCCAACAATACAGACCGGACCAAAGGCTCCAACGAGCTACGGGACTGGAGGGTCCTGTTGAGACACATTGACTGGAGGGTCATACCGAGTTATAGCCTCGAGTGGCTTATGTGTTGTATGTGGCATTTTGGGGAAGTCACTAAGCATTTATGCGTACCGTGTTATGTGTTATGTGTTCCAGGTACTAGCGAGGATCACCGGAAGGCGCCAACATGATTTGTACACACTAATAGAAGATTATGCTTTTGAGATTCTGGGATATGTTTATTTGTGATGACATTTGATAACATGAGATTTGAGAATATTATATGAGTTTTATTGTGTTGAAAATGAAATTTTGTTTTGAAAAAAAATATGTCGTTACAGTTTAGTCTTTGAATGTTGCACTGGATTGTGACTTATTCGAAGAACACTTTCGGAGTCACGGTAGAGGGGAATCTTCTTCATACTTAATCCATAATCTCTAAGTTGGCTTTGTATCCAAATGACTTGTGAGGTACATGATGCTGCAACTATGTACTCAGCTTCGGCTGTGGAAAGAGAGACATTGGTTTGTTTCTTTGATTGCCAGTTGACAAGTTTTCCATCAAGGAACTGACACCCACCAGTTGTGCTCTTTCGGTCTAATCCACATCCACCTAGACCAGCTTTAGAAAAGGCTTGATCAAAGAAACCGGATTTAGCAGGATACTAGAGACCGAGAGACGAGGTTCGCTTCAAATATCAGATGATGTTTTTCACTGCGACCATATGCGGTTCTCTTGGATTTGCTTGAAACCTGACACAATAACATGCAGGAAACATTATGTCCGGTCTACTATCCATTAGATACATTAATGAACCTATCATTTAAAGTTAGAGAGTCATATCCACAACCGGTTTCTCAAGAGATAGAGCCAGCTTCATGCCAAATGCCATTAGAGCCTTTACTTTAGAATCTCCCGTCATGCCGAACTTTGCCAATAGATTGTTCATGAAAGCATCTTGATTAATGAAGATGCCTTCTGGTCCCTGTCTAATATTCAGTCCAAGGAAAAAGTTAATTGGACCCATTGCGCTAAATTTAGTCTCCATCAACTTCCTGATTTCAGCCATTAAGCTAAGATTCATGCAGCTAAAGATGATGTCATCGACATAAATCTAAACTATCATTAAGTGTTCTCCCTCTTTCTTGCGAAAGAAGGTTGGGTCAATAGAACCTTGTTTGAATTTTGACATTTTGAGAAAGCGTGTTAGAGTTTCGTACTAGGCCCTTGGGGCTTGCTTCAAGCCGTAGACTGCTTTTTCTAGAATGTAGCAACGATCAGGATACTTCTCGTTCACAAATCTGGGTGGTTTTTCAACATAAACCGTTTGTTCGAGTTCTCAATTTAAGAAAGCACATTTAACATCCATTGAGAAAACTTCGAAGTATTTATGTGCAGCATATGCCAGAAAAATTCTTACTGATTCCAACCTTGCTACAGGAGAGAAGGTTTCCTCATCATCTATTCCTTCTTCCTGACAATATCCTTTCACCACATGCCTTGCTTTGTTGCAAATCACGTAACCCTCTTTATCTAACTTGTTCCTGAAAACCCATTTTAAACCGACTACACATGCTTCCTTTGGTGTTGGAATAAGCCTCCAAACACAATTTCGTTCAAATTCATGAAGTTCGTCTTGCATAGTTTGCACCCAATCAGAATAATCAAGAGCAACATTTACCGTTTTCGGTTCAATTTTGGAGACATACGAATTAAACATGCAGAATTCTACTTTATAAAATAAATCAGCTTGTTTCGCCTTCTGTTAAGAGCATATGAGAACACCCTCAGATGATTCACCAATGATTTGAGTTTTAGGATGATCCTTTGTCCATTTTACGAGAGGAGGGTAATTTGGATCGTAGGCAGGCTCCAATTCAGCGTTGATTTCTTCTTCAGGTTCTTATTGATCTTTTTTCATCATTTGTATTTTCATTCTCCCCCTCAAATGATGAAGTGTATCCCATATTTCGATCAGAATCCTCCCCCTTAGTTGGACTTTCGTCAGTTGAGGTTTGTGATTGATTCTCCCCTGGAAAGGCAATTCGGTTGGTTTTGGTGAAGAGGACCCCTCCCCATGGAATGTAGAGCTTCCTGCTGGAGGGACAGTTGAAGCTGGACTTTCGCCTGATTCGATAGGTTCGCTTGGTGTCGACATTTTGACTAGAGATTCTCTTTCCACGTCTTTTTCAGTTTCGTCGACGATCTTCTTCAAGTGATTGATTTTGTTATCTGTTGATTTCGCTTCTGAATGGACTTGCTTCTCTGCTTCATCAAAGAGTTGCATATATTCCTCAAATAAATTTGAAATAGGGACCAAGACTTGACCTGATTCTAGAAAGATGTCCTTCGTTGGACTTTTGCTTGTCTAAATCTTCATCATGTAGCTATCATCAAAAGTTACATAGTAGGTTTCCTTAATCTTCTTTGAGTGTTTATTGAGAACCCTATATGCCTTTGAAGTAAGCGAGTAACCTAGAAAGTGTCGGGTTTTGAGCATTCTAACACTCCTAAGTGTACATGCAAGGTATTATCCTAATCTAGCATACAAAACAATGAATATAACAAGATATAATACATACCTCTTTCATGTAGAAAGTCTTCATGAAGCTTGAGTGCCAAGTGCCTCAAGTGTGACACCTCAAATGGTTCACACAACACCAAATACACTTTGAATAACTTGAGAGAATTCTACACTTCATGAAAATCGGCTAGCCCTTCTATTACACACACTGGTGCCCATTTTGGTCAAGAATAAGATCCATATATAGTTAGGGTTACACCATGTAAACCCTAATAAACATGGCCTTTCATTTCCATGATCCATGGATACAAAAACACCATGGAGTAGCCATGGAGCATCATATGGGTTTTAGCCCAACTAGATAATCCATGGAGCATTAGCCCACTATATAAGTATGGATGATTTACACAATCAACCCATATATTTAATTAGTCTTCTTTTGATCACTTAATTAATCCTAGATTAACTCTTGATCAATACTAATTAAATAATCTTATTATTCTTATTATTAATATACTAGAAGTTATAATATATTAATAACCATAAGTGTCTTATTTCTCTCATTTAGTCTATCCAATTGCATGATGCCATGCAACCCAAATGGACCATGCCGGGTCGGGTCAAGTCTTACCAATTATAGTTATGGACTTAGACATTAATCCAACAGTCTCCTACTTGGATAAGTCTAAAACTATTATTGCGTATGACTTCAAGAACCGACTGGCAATCATAGCTCTCAAAAGCTTCTGTCGAACTCTGACCTTGTAGATGAACTCTGACCTTTGTCAATGACTTTTCCATTAGATAAGGGATCATATATGCCTCCATTCTAGATATCATATGGACTGAGACATGTATTATAATCATTTTCTCTATCCATCTGTTGTTTCCTGATTTCCGATTTATGATGACTGACTAATTGAACAAATCAAATTAGTCTTGGCCCAGCCGAGCACTTCCATTTGTCATCATCAAATCATCGAGGGGCCCACAGATATTGCTTTTATCCCGAAGGTAAAAGGAATGGATAAACTTTGACTAATATGGCTTGTTCTACTACTTGTTGAATCATACACAAAGGCACGTTTTATAATATCGAGTTACCAATGCGTTTTCGTGCAATCAATGTATTATCAACTCATAGTAACAACTCATATCTCTAGGTTTGAAGAATATAAGATATTATCGTCTCATGATCACTCGTGATAAAATCCATGAAGTGAATCCAATGAGCGCGGGTTGAATCCAATACTCAGAACTTATGAGCACTCATGAGTGTTGTAGCCCTTTGTCCAACATGTTACACCTCTACAAGCCAACCCATGACAGTCTTAATTCATATCTACTTCCAACATATGACCGACTGTGGATGGTTTGAATAACTTAGTCATTCCAGAAGAATAACCTAGTTTATTCTGGAAGTCAAAACAAGCAAAATGAAACACAAGAATAATTGAGTGTAATATGGTCTCAAAACTTATGAATATAAATAATAGTTTATTCTGGAAGTCAAAACATGAAAAATGAAACACAAGAATAATTGAATCTAATAGGGTCTCAGAACTTATGAATATAAATAAAACACCTTTTATTTATCACCATATGATTACACATTATTCATTGTATACTGTTTCAGCTATCAACTTTATTCTTGAATTTAAAACAATAGTTTTCCCACGGTCCAAGCATGTACACTATGTTTTCTAGACACTAGTCATGCCACACACCAAGTATGCATACTATGTTTGACTATGATCTTTACTTTGTGAAATAGATCAACTGAACATAACTCCAATAATCCTCTTTTCATAGTCCCAAATCCTTACTGCAAATGCAGGAATTCCAAATTCATGCCATTTACTGAAATCTGTTAGATTCTAAACTTATATACATTGATCCTCTTGTAATGATTATGCACAAAGTCAGAAAGACTTGACAACAACCATTACGGAGCATTCCAAAGGAGATCAGCTCCTTGGAAACATCCTTCTTGCATTAAGTTTCCTCATCTTACACAGATTGAATAATTTTTAACTTTGAAACATTTCCAGATTCCATTTTGACTATCACTTCTGAACAAGAGTTGCCTCCTTACAGATTATGTCAATATGGTCCTTCCAGAATTATCACTATACTTCTAACTGTCCTTGAGCAACCAATCTTTGGTAAACCTTAGATTGTACTCAACAATTGTTTAATCCTTGTAGTCATATCCAATTCTAGACCTTTTCCCTTCTTAATGCCCCAGGCATTTGGACAATTCTAGAATAGATGAATATAGCACATGTAATCGATCCTATATTTGAAGCAAATGGGACATGATTCATGATGTCTCACATAAAGACTAAACCAGTCTTTTGCTATAATATTTTCATTTCTAGTTGCCAAGTTCTCATAATTCAGATTATGAAAAGGGATGTTGTAATCATAATCGAGTTTTAGAACGCAAATAATGGACCCATATGTAGAATTTCCTTATGTTGAGCCATTCCAACATGAAATTCATATATATATATATATATATATATATATATATATATATATATATATATATACTTGACTAAATGATTAAAACCTCACGATCTAAGCTTATAGATTTGAGATGAAGTATAATTTCCTCTCCCTTAATTATAGCAAAACAACTTTTTCAACCCCTGCAACCTCACAAATTAAAACTTTTGTTTTCTATAATTAACATTGCTAACTTGCAATACTTATCATAATTATCATGCTCCCACTAACATGATGATTATTAGCATAACACTTATGCTCCCACTAGCTTTGACATTTACCCAGAAATCAACTGAACTTCTAGAAATCAATACTTTATTGACTTTCTTACCAAAGTTCAGATTTTTGACACTAGATTGCCTTGATAAGACTTTATCAATATCATACACTTCTCTTGGATAGCTCACATGTGTGTCTAAACAATTATGAAGAGGGATGTCGTAATCATAATGTTTAGACCTTTTGTCATTCCCACAATTGCTATCTACTCAAAATCTACTTTGTGAAAGAGTTTCCTTACCATCATTTTCATGAATCGAAGAGAAACCTTATGACACTTAGATTTAATGGTGTATGTGCTCTTATCCATGTGAATTGTCAAAACCATAGTCACAAGACAAGGATAATGACAAATCCAAACTCATATGGACTGAACTCAATCTTAATTTCTTGCCACCTAGTAGCTCAAGGGCCTAACATTGGTTCCAAGTTGTTGTGCAACCAATTGAGAACTCTAAGAACTCATATGCAAAGCCAACTTTAATTGGAATGGGCATAGAATATGTCAACACGATAGGTTATGAACCTCAAGTCGTGTGCTACTGAAGAACTTTAGGTTTTATTCTTGATTAGTTCTTGAGACTTTCAAGACTTTTAAGACTCCCACTGTTCTCTTGACATATAAGATTCTCTTGTCATATATTCAAGAGATAGTGTGGATTCTAATCAAGAAAAACACTTCACACAATTGGCCTTAGTTGGTCTTTGTTTTATCCAAAACATCACAACTTACCAATTTCAAATGTACAAGAGTAGAAAACTTTTACTCTTACATTTGAAAAGTGTTTTAAACCTTATTTAAGACATGTCACTCAACTTACAATCTTGGAGTATGACTCTAAGACTTGTATTGGAACGAAGTATGACTCATCTTCTTGATTTAACCATTTCAACAATTCAAGTTCCTCTTCTTAGTCATAAGAATGCACTAAGATTTCCTTAGAGAACTAATTGTGCTATGGTTTCTTAATCATTAAGATGATCACAAAACTGATAATAAAGTACTCTCCCATCTTTTCAGATTTGAGAAACTTTTATCTTTTTGCCTAATTTGATTCTTCTTATTCGCTCTACCTTACATTGGAACCTTTTTCCAATGTCTCAGAGTTACACTTAAGCTTGTAAGTATAATCATATTTACTAAGCTTTAGTAAACTATGATGAATAGTCTTATCGATATTTTGTGGTGGACTTAATTAGTGCACAAGAATGTGTACTCGATCCCTTAGTCCCTCACTTGACTCACACATCCATGTGAACAAGTAATTAATCTTAATTGTCCAATACTTGAAAGTTCTCATTCATCATGCTATACAACTTGCATGATTCCAAGTTCCGATCCAATTGAAACTTGGGTGATGAGAATCTTTCCTTATTTGGTAAATTTAGACATTACCACAAATGAAAGAATCAATTTCATATTTCCACTCTTGCTATTAATGGAATCCTATAATCAACAAAAAATTTCACAGTTGCCATTGTAAGGATATTTTAAAATAAATAAAATCAGAAATTTTCCTTTTATTTTAAAACATTGCGGAAAAACTATCCTTACAATGAAAAGCACATGAAAACTTTGTTGCTATCTATTCCTAAGCAATATATCATAACTCCTAAGAAGTAGCTCAAGAATCCGATCTTCAAACTATACTTTTCTTTGATTCTTAAAACATCAACATGTGACCCAGTCACATTATGTATCAAGAATCTCATAATAGAAACTTAGCAAAGTTAGATAGTGGACTTTACCTGAAGTAGAGTCAAACTTATTGACTTTAACACCCTTAGGTAAATTTGGCAGCTTCGTAACTAATGCCCATTCTTTTGGCAATATAAATATATGGATCCTTTGGTAATGGTACATGAGACTATCACAGACTTAGCTTTTCTCTTTACCATTTGGTCAACCGAGTTGACTATGGCCGATCCCTTTCCATTGGGAAGAGAAAGCTTTACTGGATATCCAATGTCATCATTGTCAATGTCCATAAAGTTTTAGGAAGTTGATCTTAGCAAATAGATAAGATCATTAAGGGTCTTGTCATAGTCTATTTCATAGAAGTCCCAAAGGAACTCACTATGAGACTTAGAAAGTAGTTGAGCCACCAACTTTCTCAAGACTTTGACACCCAACTCTCCCGGCTTTTCAATATGTGACTACATCTCCAAGATGTGATCACACATAGACCTTTGCTTGCCAATAGGTCTTGAGTGACATTAAACTTTTCAAGAACTTGTGGGTTAGGGAGAATAATTGGATGAGGTGAAAGAAGTATGATTTCCATGGGACATCATCTTCATTTAGGAAAGCTTGTTTAAAGAGATTTGGGAAGATCATAAATGTCTACACCAGACATCTTTTGGGAGATATTCAAGATAGTTGATTTAAAGTCCTTAATATGACACCCAATATGAAATATTTAGGCTAGGACCCAACAAACTATTTTATAACTTAGAAGATGGATGCCATAATCCAAGCTATAAAATATTTGAAGGTAGGTAAATGACGATTCATCAATTTCCACCAAGATAAACGAAATGTATTATTAGGTTTTAATTGGTTTTGAAACTCCTAGATCTTTGAGATTCATTGAACTGTTCAATGGCATGTTTCAATCTCGAGTGTGCCCTTCAGATTTTGTGACTGGGATGTCGAGGATCACAAAACAAGGCGTGAAGTAACCATGCAAATTACTTGGTACACTTAAGTGTTTACCCCTCAGTCGATGTGCCGGTTAACCATACACGCTCCATCGATACTTTGATAAACATTAAGTTACCCTTTGCCTACCTTGTCAAATACGAGCTAGTGTGCCGGTTAACCACACATGCTCCACTAACCGACTTAAACAAAGTGCAAAGTGTAATTTCATGGATTAGCACCTTATTCACATTTTCCTAAGTAACTTTGATTAGGTTAACCGGCACACTAAATATCTTGGATCTATGTTTTCTCTATTATACATACAAATATGAACATCCAAGGTATTATCCTAATCTAGCATACAAAACAATGAATATAACAAGATAGAATACATACCTCTTTCATGTAGAAAGTCTTCATGAAGCTTGAGTGCCAAGTCCCTCAAGTGTGACACCTCAAATGGTTCACACAACACCAAATACACTTTGAATAACTTGATAGAATTCTACACTTCATGAAAATCGGCTAGCCCTTCTATTACACACACTAGTGCCCATTTTGGTCAAGAATAAGATTCATATATAGTTAGGGTTACACCATGAAAACCCTAATAAACATGGCCTTTCATTTCCATGATCCATGGATACAAAAACACCTTGGAGCATCCATGGAGCATCATATGGGTTTTAGCCCAACTAGATAATCCATGGAGCATTAGCCCACTATATAAGTATGGATGATTTACACAATCAACCCATATATTTAATTAGTCTTCTTTTGATCACTTAATTAATCCTAGATTAATTCTTGATCAATACTAATTAAATAATCTTATTATTCTTATTATTAATATACTAGAACTTATAATATATTAATAACCATAAGTGTCTTATTTCTCTCATTTAGTCTATCCAAGTGCATGATGCCATGCAACCCAAATGGACCATGTCGGGTCGGGTCAAGTCTAACCAATTATAGTTATGGACTAAGACATTAATCCAACAGAAAGATCCCTTCGTCATCTTTTACGTCGAACTTGTATTGGTTTTCTTTTGAGTTGAAAATAATGCATCTTGAACTGAACACGTGGAAAAACTTCACGTTAGGCTAGCGATTATTTAAGATCTCGTAGGGTGTGATGGAAAATCGCTTGTTGCGGAAGGATCGGTTCTGAGTGTAGCATCCAACAACTATTTCGTTCGCCCAGAAGTATATTGGAAGATAAGCGAAGGTCAGCATGGTTCTGGCTACTTCACATAATGAACAGTTTCGCCATTCAAAAATTCCATTTTGTTGTGGAGTGTAAGGACCAGAGAAGTTGTGAGTTACTCCCTTTTCAGCCATAAATTCTTTAAAGTCTTTATTTTTGAACTCCAGACCATTATCGCTCCTTATGTTTCTTACCACCTTTCGCAGCTGTACTTGAACTTACTTGATAAAAACCTTTAGCTTGGGAGTTGCATCTAATTTCTGTTTAACAAAGAAAACTCAGGTGAAGCGTGTAAAATCATATACAATTACAAGAATAAACTTACTACCACTGATGGTTTCGATAGCCGAAGGGCCACGTAGGTCGATCTGCAGTAGTTCAAGAGGTTCGATGATTTTTTATTGATACAAGAAGGGTGAATCTTTTGGATTTGCTTGCCCATCTCGCATGCTGCGCACAAATGTTCCTTGTAAAATTTATGAACATGGAGTCCACGCACGTGATCCCCAAGCATCAGTTTATTAATATCTTTAAAGTTCAGGTGCGAGAGTCTTCGGTGCCACAGCCAACTTTAATCTGAGTTCGCCATTGTCAGTAGGCATACAACTGGCTTTCCTCTTATTGGGTTGAGATTCAGAGGATACATCTTGCCTTTGCACATGGATTTCAACACGACTTTCTTAGTTTTCTTCTCAATGATTTTTGAACCCTCGTCATTGAACGAAACCTTTAATCCAGTTCCCACTACTAGTTGAGAGACACTGATTAGATTATGCTACAATCCTTCCACGTAAGCTACTTTACGAATCGAGAATCCACCGTTTGTTATCATCCCATATCCTTTTATCGTACCATATGAGTTGTTTCCATATTTACCACATCCACCATACTTAGGGGACCGAAACTCCCCTCACTCTTCCCTCATTCCTGTTATGTGACGAGAGCAGTCACTCTCAATATAACATTCATCATCGAACTGCTCGTCACTGATAACCTACAAAAAGTTAAGCAGATTTAGGAACCCAAAGTCTCTTTGGGCCCTGGTGAGTCTTTTTCAAAATAAAGAATTGCAACAGAAAGATCAACCAAATATGTTCTTTTTATCAATGAGGTATCATCTTTTCGTTTGATGGTGAAAACTTTGATTTTATTTTTATCTTGCTTCCATTGGGGTGTATTATTGTTAGTTTATTTTTCAGTTGAGTTTTTCTTTGGATTCCTAAGGTTAGCTGCCTTTTTCTCAAATTGAGCTTTACGATTAGAGACGAGCTTTCCCTTTCCCTTGATATCCTTCACCGGGTTTGGTTTCGGTTGCAAGTGAGGATAATGGGGTTTAGGACTGAAACTTGACTTTCGGTTCTTGGCATAGTAAGAGTTGGGACCGAAACTTCCTTTTCGGTTTGTCTGAGTACATGTGTGGCAATGCTTGCAAGAAGGAGATTTGTCCTTTGATTTGTTGTTTGCATTGGGATTGGACACCTTTTTCGAGTGAACATAATTAGGGTTTTAGGATTGCCAAAATGATTTTCTCTCATTGAGATTCTTCATGTATCTCTTGTTCCTCTAGAATTCATGTTCAGCACATTGCTCTTGAGATTTATGGATATTCGCTCTTGGTTTTGGTTTCTCTTCTCTGGCTTCGGTTGTGGTTGAAGATGCAGCAGATGCTTTCATTGGTTCGTTTGTTATTTCTTTCGTGCCACTTGAACTTGGCTTATCAAAACTTGAAGGTTTGTTGATCGGTTCTGCCATATATCTACCCTTGACTCTCCATAAGGTATGCTTTTACAGGCCAACCGTTTCATCTGCATTGTCGATGGGTACAAACCAGAAGTAGTTGTGTAACAACCAAAAATACGACCCAAAAATTTTTGTTTAATCATCACTAAATCATTATATCAATATCATAAAATAAAAACCCATACGTCAATATCTCAAAACCATATATAAGTATCATGAGAAAACTGTATCAAGACTGTATCAAATCATATCTACGAAAAGCTGAATCGACTCCCAGGACAAAAACTGAAGCTGTGGTGTATGCGATGCCATCATCCTGAGCTCTTCCCTTTACTTGTGGAAGTACCTGAAACCAAAACTAAAACTTTAAGCACGAAGCTTAGTTAGCTCCCCCAAACTACCACATACCATACAATAACATATAAAGCACATACTGGGCCTTCCCACTGCATCGGACCGAAATCGAGGAACTGCATCGGACCGAAGTCCAGAACTAACCAGGGCCATGCCCTCTGCATCGGACCAAAGTCCGGAAACTGCATCAGACTGAAGTCCGGAACTGACTGGGACCTTGTCCCCTGCATCGGACCGAAGTCCGGAACTAACTGCATCGGACCGAAATCCGGAACTGACTGGGACCTTGTCCCCTGCATCGGACCGAAGTCCGAAAACTGACTAAGCATAACATAGCATAGCATAAACATATCAACTATCATACGCACATATACTGCATACTGCATCGGACCGAAGTCCGGAACACATAACACAAAACATGCTTGAATCACAAAGACATCAAGCAATCTAACTACCGCATCGGACCGAGGTCTGCAACTACTGCTAATTAAACGGCCCAACATTGTGGCTGTAGACCCGTTCCTACTGGAAGGAAACTCACCTTGTAGTCTGGCTGCTGAATGAACTGCTCTGGAAACTGTCTGCTGTTGCTCCGGTATCTCGCCGGCTACAATTTCCATAAGTACACTTAATCAAATACTGATAACTAATCTCAGGGTAAAATAATTATTTTACCCTTGGTCAAAGTCAACTTCCTGGTCAAAGTCAACTTCCTATTTGACTCTACTCGCCAAGTCCTACTATGAACTTGTCGAGTTCCCGGACTCACACTTCTCTAACTCACGACTCGACTCACCGAGTCGGGACGTAGACTCGCCGAATCCCACTACTTCCAGATCCTTGTTCTAACTCACTGAGTCCTCTTCCACTCGTTGATTCAACTCACAACTCTAAAATCGGAGATATCAAGAGGGTTTGCGCTCCGACTCGCCGAGTCCATGAACAACTCGCCGATTCCTATGCATGTCCTCACTAAACACTTGATTCTAATCGATTCCAGTGCATCCAATTCATAGATCTGAGCTTCTAGGGACGATATAACACGGAAACTTGCCAACTTTACGTACATGCATTGAGGTATGAAGCTAAAACACCAAAATAAGCTAGAAATGGGAACCTAAGGTTTGGAACAAGGCCTTGCTTTGCATAAAGGTAGATACTTTGAGCTCCTGGGGCTAAATGATGTCAAGATCTATAGCTCACTACCCTAAGGGAGCTCAAGTCTCGATTTTGGACCTTGAAATGTCCCAAAAGTGGCAAACCAAGCATATATGAAGATCTACTTGGAAAATGAACAAGGTAGAGGCTCTATTACCAGATGAAGTAGCAAATGGAAGCTAGCTTCTAGATCTCCTTCTTCTCCTTTGCACCTTCTCTCTTTTCCTCTCTTTTACACACTCCGAGAATACACCAAAACACTCTAAATCAAGAAGGAATCACTTAAGCTCACCAATGGAAGGCTAGGGTTGAGAGGGAAACGTTCTAAGGGTGCTGGAGGCTGGGATGAGGGCTATAAGGACGTTTAAATAGGATACAAACTCTAAAGATTAGGGTTTCCTCCAGACTGGCCTACTCGTCGAGTCCAGGTGCGTACTTGTCGAGTAAATCACTTAAAACCTGCGTCCAACTTTGCATCTACTCGATGAGTTAGGGCTACTACTCGCCGAGTAGCTCTTTTTCAAAGACATTAATGAATTAATGAATTAATACGTACCAGGAATGGGCGTTACAACTCTCCCCCACTTGTCTCGGACTTCGTCCTCGAAGTCTGTTGCTGCTGCATCTGAAAATAACTCTGGGTAGTGCTCCCTCATCTCCTCCTCCGCCCCCCACGTCCACTCAGACCCCTTTCGGTGCTGCCACTGCACCTTTACCAACCGAACCACCTTGTTCCTCAAGGTCTTTGTCTTTCGATCCAAGATCGCAACTGGTCTCTCAATATAATTCAATCTGCTATCAACCTGAATATCCTCCAAGGGTACAACTGCTAACTCGTCCACCAAGCACTTCCTCAACTAGGAAACGTGGAAAGTGTTGTGGACCTGGCTATGTTCTGCCGGAAGATCCAACAGATAAGGGACCTAACCCATCCGAGCCAAAGCCCTAAAAGGAACGATGAACCTGGGGCCCATCTTGCCCCTCTTACGGAACCTGATAACACCCTTCCAAGGTGACACCTTCAGGAGGACCACATCGCCCACCCGAAACTCCAAGTCTGAACGCCTCCTATCGTCATAACTCTTATGTCGACTTTGCGCAGTCTACAGTCTACTACGAACCTGCTGGACAACTATGTGGTCTTGAGCACCACTTCGGTGCTCTCGATGACTCGCTGACCGACCTCGTCCCAGCAAATTGGGGTCCTGCACTTCTTCCCATAAAGCATCTCGAAGGGAGAGCGGTCAATACTCGCATGGTAACTGTTGTTCTATGAGAATTCCGCTAACGGAAGATACGTATCCCAACTGCCACCGAAGTCTAGAACACATGCTCGAAGCATGCCCTTGAGATTCTGAATCGTTCTCTCACTCTGCCCATCCGTCTGAGGGTGGAAATCGGTGCTGAAATGGAGACGAGTACCCATCTTGTCGTGAAACCGCATCCAGAATCTGGAAGTAAAATGGACATCTCGGTCTGACACCACTGAAACAAGCACTCCATTCCATGCTACAACCTCTCGCACATAAATATCAGCTAGCTTCTCAGCCGTTATACTCTCCTGGATCAGTATAAAATGAGCACTCTTCGTCAGCCGATCCATAATAACCCAAATCGAATCCACTCCACGTGCGGTCCTGGGAAGCTTAGTGATGAAATCCATGGTGATGTCCTCCCATTTCCACACTGGAATGTCTAGTGGCCGCATCTTGCCGTGAGGCCTCTGGTGCTCTGCCTTGATCTTCCTACAGGTCACGCACCTCTCCACATACCAGGCGACATCCCGCTTCATGTAGGGCCACCAATAATTGGGCCGAAGATCTCTATACATCTTCGTCACCCCTAGATGGATGGAAAATCGAGACTTATGGGCCTCGTCCATCAATACTTGCCACACACCACCCAAGTACGATACCCAAACTCTCCCATGAAGGGTCAACAGTCCTCGAATGTGATAGTCAAAGGAAGCTACTCGACCCCCGATCCTCTCTTATTTTTGCCTCTCCTCCTTGAGGCCCTCGACCTATGCCTCTTTTATCTGCTCTAACAATGGAGTAATCATTGTCATCCTTAGACATATATCCCTGATCGGAGCTGCTGCCGCCTTGCGGCTCAGGGCGTCGGCCACCACGTTGGCCTTCCCTAGGTGATAGAGGATCTCACAGTCGTAATCCTTTACCACATCTAACCGCCGCCGTTGCCTCATGTTAAGATTCAGATGATACATGAGGTAGCTCAGACTCTTAAGATCTGTATAGATGGTACAATGGACCCCATAAAGGTAAAGCCTCCAAATCTTGAGAGCAAAGACCACTGCCCCCAACTCTAAATCATGCGTAGGATAGTTAGCCTCGTGAGGCTTCAACTGTCTAGAGGCGTTAGCTATCACACGACCTCACTTCATCAACATTGCTCCCATACCTCTGATCGAAGCATCATAGTAGACTATGAAATCCTCTATTCCCTCTGGCAGGGTAAGAATCGGTGCCTCGCACAATCTCTTCCTGAGGGTCTCGAATGTTGCCTGTTGCTCAGGCCCCCAGCAAAACACCACCGACTTCTTAGTCAGTCGGGTGAGCGGTACAGCTATCTTGAAGAAATCCTGGATGAATCTCCTGTAGTACCCTGCCAAACGTAGGAAGCTCCGAATCTCAGATGGAGACTTCGGAACCTCCCACTGCATCATGACCTCTATCTTAGCCGGATCTACCAGTATACCATTCTGGTTGACGAGATGCCCAAGGAACTGCACCTCGCACAACCAGAACTCGCACTTAGAGAGCTTTGCGAAAAGCCTCTCCCTCCTCAAGGTCTCTAGCACCTCCCTCAGGTGCTCCTCATGCTACTTCTACGTCTTGGAATAAACCAAGATGTCGTCTATGAATACTATCACAGACCTATCCAACATCGGCCTGCACACGCGGTTCATGAGGTCCATGAATGCGGCTGGAGCGTTGGTGAGCCCAAACGGCATCACCACGAACTCATAATGACCATACCGGGTCCTGAAAGCAGTCTTCTGCACGTCCTCATCCCTGACTCGCATCTGATATTACCCGGAGTGTAAATAGATCTTGGAAAACCAAGACGCACCCTGCAGCTGATCAAACAAATCATCCATCCTCGGGAGTGTGTAACGGTTCTTCACCGTTACCTTATTTAACTCCCGGTAATCTATACACATATGGTGCGACCCGTCCTTCTTCTTTACGAACAAAATCGGCGCACCCCAGGGCGAACTACTCAGCCTGATAAAACCCTTATCCAGCAGCTCTTGCAGCTGTGACAACCCAAAAATTTCCACTTCAATAGAAACCAAGTCTGTTGCTGCTAACTTTCAAACTTTTGGGATAAGTTTGAGCAATTCAGGATTTACACCTAAGGAAATATCAGGAGAGAGATTGCACTTGGGTATTTTGCAACACCGTTATTCCAAAAATCTATGATATTAGAGTTCATTCCAGGAATAAAATATTTTCTGCCAAAAATCCCGGGACTATATATAGAATTCTGAACCAAATTATTTATTAGTTACAATTCCAACTAGAGAAAAGCCAAATTCCCTCTCAAGGATCTTCGAACTTTGGTTCCGGAAAGTGAGTACTTCTATCTAGTGTTGTTTTAAAGCTTTATATATGCTTAATACACTAGAAATCATAGGAAAACACCAAGATTTAGGAGTTTACCGCCCAAGAACACCTTGGAGAGTAAACTCCATTTCAAGGGCCAAAGTGTGCCCAATGACCCCTAGACCTTGGAAACCAAACATGGGACAAACCTTGACATGTTTAGGCATCAAAATAAATTAAAATCAAGCACCAAAAGTGAGTTCACGGCCAAGGAAGTTCTCGGGCCGTGAACTCCATTTTAGTGTGCCAAAATGCCCTAAATGCCTTCCATAGCCCAAGAGACAAGCATAGAACTTTACCTATATGTGTTTAGGACCCAAAACAACCAAAATATCATCTTCCATAAGTGTTTACGGCCGTAAACACATGACCAAATGGTCTTTGCACCGTAAACTCAAAGTAGAGGTGTTTTGATGCCACAAACACTTCCAAGGGCTTAGGCATGAATTTAGAATGCTTCTTTATGACCTTTAAGACCCTCATAAGAATATTTGGCCATGAGTTTACGGTTGTAAACTCATTTGGGCTGTAAACACCCCAAAAGTGCCAAAAGATGTGGTCTTTCTCATCCTAGGTTAAAGCTAATGTCCCTAAATCACCCCCCTAGACTTCAAACTTGCACTAACCGATGAGTAACCATGAGTTTACGGTCGTAAACTCCCTTGGGCCGTGAACTCATGGTACTAAACTCATTTAAGTGCCTTTATACCCTCCTAGGTTGAATCACATGTGATTCCAACACTTGGTTAAGGTGTTTCCTAGTCCCGGAAGGTGTTTCCTAGTTCCGAAAGGCGTTTCCTTTCGTATAGTTGTTTATAAACACTATATTCATGTCATTATGTGTCCTTAAATATCATTTAGGACTTATTGTGTCTAGGAACTTCATTCGTGGAACTTCTCATCCGTACGCGCATATCCGTTTGAATCACCCACATCAGGTGAGTCCATACCCCGTAATGAATCTTATAACTATTTTAATAGTTTTAAGGGGGGATACAAGTTGAACACAATGATAATTATGTAATTATTTGTTGTTAAACATTCTTTCAAAATGTTACTTATCTTATTTATAAGTTGTTAAAACATTTCAAAACTCTTCTAAAGGTTATGTTACTTTATAGTTATACAAAACTCCATTTTTAAAGTATAAGCATAACTTTGTAGATAAATGAGTCTTTTCAGTATCAGTCCAATTAGAACATTAGTAAACTATTATAGGTATAGTTTAGGAGAATGCTATTCATTACTTCTAGTACAATGAAGCACACACAGAACAGAACAGAACAGAACAGAACAGAACAAACAGTAAAGAGAATCAAACAATACCAGAACAAAACATAACAAACAAGTAAATTTGCTATAGCATGACAACATGCAGACAGGATCTAACTTTAATGTGAATTACACGGCTTGCATGGATTTGCTCGGGTCGCGTTTGGTTCCCTTAATCTCCATACATGAGAGCGGGTTAGTAGGGGTTCTAGCTTTCACATTATGACCGTAATAAAACACACATATGTTTTTAGGTTGATAGTACCTCCGTATGTCATTATAAACGACATCAGGGTACTCATTTCTCCCATTACTTTCATAAAAGTGTCGGTAACACTTGAAGGTTGATCTATTCTCTAATCGAGATAGGTTATAAACTAGGGAGAATGTACTTTACAGTTGACAAAGGAACATTAGAGTCTTGGTAGAAGACTGCTTTCATAATAGTAGAGTCTTGGTAGAAGACTGCTTTCAACACAGTAGAGTCTAGGTAGAAGACTGCTTTCATAACAATAGAGTCTTGGTAGAAGACTTCTTTCAAAATAGTAGGGTCTTGGTAGAAGACTGCTTTCAAAACAATCGGGTCTTGGTAGAAGGCTACTTTTAAGAGTTAGGACCATGATGCTAACCTTATGATTCCGTAATGTATACACTATAGGATACATATATGTTAAGTAGATGCCGACAGCTAATAGGATGTGTGTTCTTCGCTGTACGTCTTGTTCCCGTTGGATGTAGGCTTACACTAAGGTCACCCAATCTATTATCTACTAGAATCTATATATATTTTTGTTTAGTATACATTAAGTCATCATAAGGGTAGCAGGTATGGATCAAGTCATAGGACACCGAGTCAATGCACAGTTTTTCTAGTACAAAACTTTCGTTTCAAAGTCAGTACTTTTGGTTATACAAAACTAGTGATTTCCCCGTTAAGGGCTTAATCCATTTTATTAAGCCAGTATAGTTTTAAAGACTTTAAGTGAGTTAACTCTATAATACCTTAGTTTATACACCATGTTTATATATAAGACTAATATCCGACAGCTAATAGGATGTGTGTTCTTCGTTGTACGTCCTATTCCCATTGGATGTGGGTTTACATCGAGGTCACCCAATCTATTATCTACAAAACTCCATTTTTAAAGTATAAGCATAACTTTGTAGATAAATGAGTCTTTTCAGTATCAGTCCAATTAGAACATTAGTAAACTATTATAGGTATAGTTTAGGAGAATGCTATTCATTACTTCTAGTACAATGAAGCACACACAGAACAGAACAGAACAGAATAGAACAGAACAGAACAAACAGTAAAGAGAATCAAACAATACCAAAACAGAACATAACGAACAAGTAAATTTGCTATAGCATGACAACACGCAGACAGGATCTAACTTTAATGTGAATTACACGGCTTGCATGGATTTTCTCGGGTGGCGTTTGGTTCCCTCAATCTCCATACATGAGAGCGGGTTAGTAGGGGTTCTAGCTTTCACATTATGACCGCAATAAAACACACATATGTTTTTAGGTTGATAATACCTCCGTATGTCATTATAAACGACATCAGGGTACTCATTTCTGCAATTACTTTCATAAAAGTGTTGGTAACACTTGAAGGTTGATCTATTCTCTAATCGAGATAGGTTATAAACTAGGGAGAATGTACTTTACAGTTGACAAAGGAACATTAGAGTCTTGGTAGAAGACTGCTTTCATAACAGTAGAGTCTTGGTAGAAGACTGCTTTCAAAACAGTAGAGTCTTGGTAGAAGACTGCTTTCATAACAATAGAGTCTTGGTAGAAGACTTCTTTCAAAACAGTAGGGTCTTGGTAGAAGACTGCTTTCAAAACAATCGAGTCTTGGTAGAAGGCTACTTTTAAGAGTTAGGACCATGATGCTAACCTTATGATTCTGTAATGTATACACTATAGGATACATATATGTTAAGTAGATGCCGACATCTAATAGGATGTGTGTTCTTCGTTGTACGTCTTGTTCCCGTTGGATGTAGGCTTACACCGAGGTCACCCAATCTATTATCTACCTGAATCTATATATATTTATGCTTAGTATACATTAAGTCATCATAAGGGTGCCAGGTATGGATCAAGTCATAGGACACAGAGTCAATGCACATTTTTTCTAATACAAAACTTTCGTTTCAAAGTCAGTACTTTTGGTTATACAAAACTAGTGATTTCCCCGTTAAGGGCTTAATCCATTTGATTAACCCATTACAGTTTTTAAAGACTTTAAGTGAGTTAACTCTATAATACCTTAGTTTATACACCATGTTTATATATAAGACTAATATCCGACAGCTAATAGGATGTGTGTTCTTCGCTGTACGTCCTGTTCCCGTTGGATGTGGGTTTACACCGAGGTCACCCAATCTATTATCTACCCGATACCAAATTATATATAGCAGTATAAACAAAGCTATTATAAAAGTAATCACCATAGTCAATGTTTTATTATAAGAAATATAGGTTTTCTTAAAAGGAACTCTCCATTAGACATAAAGGAACCATTACAAATAACTCCATGAGTAACAAGTGAATACACCATGGTTACATATGACAACGATCTAACAACCAATGGAATGTGTGCTATTCGCCTTACTCACTGTACCCCGTTGGGTTGTAAGTTGAGGGCAGATGCGCACAATCGATTGTTTGTTTACTCCAAGTATATATAACATGTACCCACTTAGTACGCATAGAAAGGCTTGTAGTGTCATTTTACTTAACTTCCATTAAAGTAGGAAATATAGGATTTTCTAGAGGAACAGGCAATAATTTCAAAACAGAACTTACAACTTACATCACTTTTACATATACTTTTTCCACATTTTACAGCTTACTCACATCACTAAAATCTTATGAACTCACCAGCTTAATTGTTGATCAACTCTTTCAAATAACTTGTATTCTCAGGAGACTATTAGACAGGTGCTCGTGCTGGGACTTCAGAAGATGGAGCATTATAGCTTCAAGACTTGTTTTGTTATTTGTTTTAGACTTCTATGTTTTGTGAACACATACATTGTAAACACTTTCTTTCTATATGAAATGGTTGTTCATTACTTGCTTACCATATACATATCTCGTGATACTTGACATGACGTCCTCCACCCCCGAACGTTTCCGCCGTTCTGGTTATGGGGTATGACAGATTGGTATCAGAGCATTGTTTATA
The DNA here is from genome assembly GCF_051521515.1 of Lactuca serriola. NCBI lineage: Eukaryota > Viridiplantae > Streptophyta > Magnoliopsida > Asterales > Asteraceae > Lactuca > Lactuca serriola. Next base: position 214,038,916 of record NC_136408.1, on the reverse strand, counting down.
GTGAACTAAGTATATCAACCGATAAAAGATATACGTCTATAAATAAAATCGGGCTGAAGTGCTCTGGATAATGATATATTTAGAGTATAACTTCAAGTTATAAAAATATACCTACTTGCTCATACATGTGCATAATAGATCTAGGAACACGAGGAGAACATAACTAAAAGTATTTAGAGGTTGGACACTTTCGTCAACCTGAACAGTTATGTAATCATAGCTAGGATCAATATAGCATGATCAACTATATTCATTCGAGATGTGACCAACATGTGTTTGGGAATGATGTGGTGTTGCGACAGGGTTAAAACTTACCAGAACACTAGTCAAGAGAATGCCAGAACAAGTACAGTTAAATTTAGAGTACTATGGGAGTATTCAATGATACTATAACGCGATAACGATTTTAGATCATACCAAGTACATTATGTTAGGATACTATAGGAGTATTTTAGTCCAGATACATAACTTATGTGATAACTTAAAAGACCCTTGCGGATAAGTCTATAATCTTACAGGGTATATTCATAAAGTTTTATATATAATCAAGACCTTATAAACATAGAATCTATGACCGACGCTTCGCTATCCATTCCTCTTAAGGAAGTAGTGTTGAGGTGGAATCAATTGTTCGAAGGTCTATTTGATCTTCAATTATATACAATACCAACTGGTATACCTAGTATAATTATAGGAAGATTCTGTAAGGATCACCCCATAAAGTTACCTTAAAGCTTATAGGTTCTTTAGACACTTTCATTCTCGCACGAGAAGCCCGGATAAACGTAACCACTTCCTCATAGTAGACAACAGAAGAGTTCAGGAGGAACAAAGACTAACCAATGAGAAGATTTCAAGGAAAGATCAGCCGAAGTAACCAAAAACATCTTACGCGTCACACTAATAAATATTAACTAGGTTAATTTAGCGAGCGAGTGGAAACACTGCTCACATTACATGTGTTAGAATTATTTTCTTACATGCAACTGGTAACAGTTATTCAGGAAACAGATATTCATTCGAGGATAGTTATTTCAAATTCATAGAGTTTATTGGTATAGACTCATTTATGAATAATTTCTAGAACCCTGTGGAAGTCAGGACCCGATACATCCAGAACTAGGATAACTTTGTCTTTTCAGCTTTCGGCTTGTGTCCATTGCTATAGACTTATTCCGTCTCATCTTTGTTTTCTTTTAGCAAAGATGCCTCCTCGCAGATTACCCAGACACGCTACTCCGATAACTCTCATACCTTCTCCACAAGTCGATGCAGCAACTTTGAACGCTGCAGTGGCCGAGGCTGTGGCAACAGCCATGGCACAATATCACTCCACCAGTACAGGTGGAGGTGAAGCGCCTACCGATTCTACTCAAGGTGAGGTCCCTATGCGTTAGGGAGAGTTCTCCTACAAGGAATTCACCAGATGCCAACCATTGTCCTTTAAAGGGACTGAAGGACCCATTGCCCTCCTGCAATGGTTTGAGAAAACAGAGTCGGTCTTCGAAATCTGTTTATGCCCCGAAGGAAGCAAAGTGAAGTTTGCTGCCTGCACCTTCGATGGCAAGGCCCTAACATGGTGGAACAGCCATGTTAAGTCACTGACCCTATCAGTGGCAAACTCAATAGGTTGGGAAAACCTAAAGGAGTTAATGCGGGAAGGATATTGCCCGTTAGGCGAGATTCAAAAACTGGAACAAGAGTTGTGGGATCTCACTATGGTCGGCTCAGACATAATGACCTACACGGACCGGTTCAGCGAACTAGCAGCTCTATGCCCCGGGATGATTACCTCGGAAAACAAGAAGATAGAAAGATACATTTGGGGTCTGACTGCTCCGACCCAAGGAAATGTGTTATCTTCTAACGCAGCCACGTTCGATAGTGCTAAACGCTTGGCTCAGCGACTCATCGATCATGGAGTCCGCCACAGCGTAAAAGTCCCTATTCCCGAGTCATCAAGGGAAGAGGACTATAATCAAGATTCGGAGAACAAGAGAAAGAAGAAGCGAACAACATAAGAGATCCCACAAGAGCAACAAGCGAGCACTATGTACGCCGCTACGACGCCTACTGCTTCAGCATCTGCCAGTCGTTATGCTGGAAACCTTCCAAAGTGTGGAAAGTGCAACTTTCACCACACTGGAGTGTGCCGAGAAATGCAGTGTCTGAACTGCCACAAAAAGGGACACACAATCCGTTACTGCAGGGCACTGGCTCAACCGATCTCCCAAGTCCTCGGAACTGAAGAAAACCAAGCTTGCTATGGCTGTGGTGAGACTGGACACCGTCAGAAGGACTACCCGATAATCAGGAACTCAGGCGCGGATGGACGTATTCTGATGTCACTGCAGGAGAATCTACCCCGGAGTCGTCGACGAGTAGTGGTACGTTTTCAAAATAGTATTTACTTTTAAAAATTAATTTATATTCATATAAGATTAAAATTTGGGGAAACACTTAAAAGTAACAATAACAACCGACATGTTGAAATAGGTCGTAATATTCAGGAGAACTAAAGGATCCCTTAGAAAAGCTATTATGGCTCACCATATACATCTGGGTTGTGCGCAACTGAGAGGTTGCAGACTTAGAGTGAGTGACTCCGCTTAGGTCTCCTTCCTTAATTGGTTGAGGATTTGAGGCATAGATGCTCAGTCAACTGCCTAGCTCATCTTAAGTATTCGCAACTTGTATATCACGGGCGATGGTAGTGGTACCATGGGGGATCATGGTATAAAAGTATCCCTTCAGTCGGTAAAGCACTTTTATTTGTATGTATGCGCACATAGCGGTACGATACATAGGAGTGTTAATTTCAAAAGAGAAAATAGGAAACTCGAGATCAGTTACAAGGAGTACATTGTTGAACATACTAGGAGTACAGTACTAAGCATACCAGGGATACATCGTTGTTCATCAGACGTTTCTTTCATTTGACTAAAACTTTGTTCGGTATAGAGTTCGTTGTTTTCTTTCGTCATGAGTTGGCGTGGTCCTCACCATACTGAGTTCATATGTTTCTATCACCTTAATCGGCAAGTTCTCGAAACTTTCATCAGTTCGTATCGAAGGTCCGACCTAAACCTAATCTTTAACTTTCGCATTGCAAACCCCGAAGTACTCGTGCGAAGAGTACTTTGTCCTCCGAAGCCTTATCGTCAGATATCCGCAGACCGTCACGACATACCACTCGTTCAGCAGACCAAGTTCTAGCACAGAGGCTAAGGACGAATACAGCCCGCCTATTATTATTTAGTGTATACACGAGGGTGGTATATGAGTATGATTATGCAGATCTAGTATGTGTGTTTCCACCCTATCTCCTGTTCTCCATTGAGTTGTGGACCTAGAATGGAGTCGCACATCCGACAGTCCTACTAATCCTAATTATATACGACTTGTATATACGAGGTAATGATAGATGGACCAAGTATGAATCCTATCAAGAACACCAGGGAAAAGTTGCCAGGTCTACGAGTAAGTATTCTACAAAGCAAAAGAGCTCAACCCCCAATAGTAATGCTAAGAGAGCTAATTTCGGGACGAAATTCATTCTAACGGGGGGATGATGTGACAACCCAAAAATTTCCACTTCAATAGAAACCAAGTCTGTTGCTGCTAACATTCAAACTTTTGGGATAAGTTTGAGCAATTCAGGATTTACACTTAAGGAAATATCAGGAGAGAGGTTGCACTTGGGTTTTGTGAAACTCCGTTATTCCAAAACTCTATGATATTAGAGTTCATTCCAGGAATAAAATATTTTCTGCCAAAAATCCCAAGACTATATATAGAATTCTGAACCAAATTATTCATTAGTCACAATTCCAACGAGAGAAAAGCCAAATTCCCTCTCAAGGATCTTCGGACTTTTGTTCCGGAAAGTGAGTACTTCTATCTAGTGTTGTTTTAAAGCTTTATATATGCTTAATACACTAGAAATCATACGAAAACACCAAGATTTGGGAGTTACCGCCCAAGAACACCTTGGAGAGTAAACTCCATTTCAAGGGCCAAAGTGTGCCCAATGACCCCTAGACCTTGGAAACCAAACATGGGACAAACCTTGACATGTTTAGGCTTCAAAATCAATTAAAATCAAGGACCAAAAGTGAGTTCACGGCCAAGGAAGTTCTTGGGCCGTGAACTCCATTTTAGTGTGCCAAAATGCCCTAAATGCCTTCCATAACCCAAGAGACAAGCATAGAACTTTACCTATATGTGTTTAGGACCCAAACCAACCAAAATATCATCTTCCATAAGTGTTTACGGCTGTAAACACATGACCAAATGGTCTTTGGTCCGTAAACTCAAAGTAGATGTGTTTTGATGCCACAAACACTTCCAAGGGCTTAGGCATGAATTTATAATGCTTCTTTATGACCTTTAGGACCCTCATAAGAATATTTGGCCATGAGTTTACGGTTGTAAACTCATTTGGGCCGTAAACAACTCAAAAGTGCCAAAAGATGTGGTCTTTCTCATCCTAGGTTAAAGCTAATGTCCCTAAATCACCCCCTAAACTTCAAACTTGCACTAACCCATGAGTAACCATGAGTTTACAGCCGTAAACTCCCTTGGGCCATGAACTCATGGTAGTAAACTCATTTAAGTGCCTTTATACCCTCCTAGGTTGAATCACATGTGATTCCAACACTTGGTTAAGGTGTTTCCTAGTCCCAGAAGGTGTTTCCTAGTCCCAGAAGGTGTTTCCTTTCATATAGTTGTTTATAAACACTATATTCATGTCATTATGTGTCCTTAAATATCATTTAGGACTTATGTGTCTCGGAACTTCATTCGTGGAACTTCTCATCCGTACGCGCATACCCGTTTGAATCACCCACATCAGGTTAGTTCATACCCCGTAATGAATCTTTTAACTATTTTAATTGTTTTAAGGGGGGATACAAGTTGAACACAATGATAATTGTGTAATTATTTGTTGTTAAACATTCTTTCAAAATGTTACTTATGTTATTTATAAGTTGTTAAAACATTTCAAAACTCTTCTAAAGGTTATGTTACTTTATAGTTATACAAAACTCCATTTTTAAAGTATAAGCATAACTTTGTAGATAAATGAGTCTTTTCAGTATCAGTCCAATTAGAACATTAGTAAAATATTATAGGTATAGTTTAGGAGAATGCTATTCATTACTTCTAGTACAATGAAGCACACACAGAACAGAACAGAACAGAAGAGAACAGAACAAACAGTAAAGAGAATCAAACAATACCAGAACAAAACATAACAAACAAGTAAATTTGCTATAGCATGACAACATGCAGACAAGATCTAACTTTAATGTGAATTACACGGCTTCCATGGATTTGCTCGGGTCGCGTTTGGTTCCCTCAATCTCCATACATGAGAGCGGGTTAGTAGGGGTTCTAGCTTTCACATTATAACCGTAATAAAACACACATATGTTTTTAGGTTGATAGTACCTCCGTATGTCATTATAAACGACATCAGGGTACTCATTTCTCCCATTACTTTCATAAAAGTGTCGGTAACACTTGAAGGTTGATCTATTCTCTAATCGAGATAGGTTATAAACTAGGGAGAATGTACTTTACAGTTGACAAAGGAACAGTAGAGTCTTGGTAGAAGACTGCTCTAATAATAGTAGAGTCTTGGTAGAAGACTACTCTAATAATAGTAGAGTCTTGGTAGAAGACTGCTTTCAACACAGTAGAGTCTAGGTAGAAGACTGCTTTCATAACAATAGAGTCTTGGTAGAAGACTTCTTTCAAAATAGTAGGGTCTTGGTAGAAGACTGCTTTCAAAACAATCGGGTCTTGGTAGAAGGCTACTTTTAAGAGTTAGGACCATGATGCTAACCTTATGATTCCGTAATGTATACACTATAGGATACATATATGTTAAGTAGATGCCGACAGCTAATAGGATGTGTGTTCTTCGCTGTATGTCTTGTTCCCGTTGGATGTAGGCTTACACCGAGGTCACCCAATCTATTATCTACCGGAATCTATATATATTTATGTTTAGTATACATTAAGTCATCATAAGGGTAGCAGGTATGGATCAAGTCATAGGACACAGAGTCAATGCACAGTTTTTCTAGTACAAAACTTTCGTTTCAAAGTCAGTACTTTTGGTTATACAAAACTAGTGATTTCCCCGTTAAGGGCTTAATCCATTTTATTAAGCCAGTACAGTTTTAAAGACTTTAAGTGAGTTAACTCTATAATACCTTAGTTTATACACCATGTTTATATATAAGACTAATATCCGACAGCTAATAGGATGTGTGTTCTTCGTTGTACGTCCTGTTCCCATTGGATGTGGGTTTACATCGAGGTCACCCAATCTATTATCTACCCGATACCAAATTATATATAACTGTATAAACAAAGCTATTATAAAAGTAATCACCATAGTCAACGTTTTATTATAAGAAATATAGGTTTTCTTAAAAGGAACGCTCCATTAGACATAAAGGAACCATTACAAATAACTCCATGAGTAACAAGTGAATACACCATGGTTACATATGACAACGATCTAACAACCAATGGAATGTGTGCTATTCGCCTTACTCACTGTACCCCGTTGGGTTGTAAGTTGAGGGCAGATGTGCACAATCAATTGTTTGTTTACTCCAAGTATATATAACATGTACCCACTTAGTACGCATAGAAAGGCTTGTAGTGTCATTTTACTTAACTTCCATTAAAGTAGGAAATATAGGATTTTCTAGAGAAACAGGCAATAATTTTAAAACAGAACTTACAACTTACATCACTTTTACATATACTTTTTCCACATTTTACAGCTTACTCACATCACTAAAATCTTATGAACTCACCAGCTTAATTGTTGATCAACTCTTTCAAATAACTTGTATTCTCAAGAGACTATTAGACAGGTGCTCGTGCTGGGACTTCAGAAGATGGAGCATTATAGCTTCAAGTCTTGTTTTGTTATTCGTTTATGACTTCTATGTTTTGTGAACACATACATTGTAAACACTTTCTTTCTATATGAAATGGTTGTTCATTACTTGCTTACCATATACATATCTTGTGATACTTGACATGACGTCCTCCACCCCCAAACGTTTCCGCCGTTCCGGTTTTGGGGTGTGACAGCAGCTACATAGACAACTCCTGCATCTCTGGGGGAGCTAACCGATATGGTGCCTTGGCTATTGGAGCCGCACCAGGAATCAAGTCAATCCTGAACTCAACCTGCCTCTCCGGGGGTACTCCCGACAAATCCTCTGGAAATACATCGGGGTAGTTTTGCACTACCGGGACATCGTCAACTGTCATCTTGCCCTTCTCCCGAGCATCTAAAACATAGGCAATGTAGTCGGCGTAACCCTGCTAGAAGTAGCGCCTCACTCTCGCTGTTGAACAAAGAATTGGTCCGCGCTGTGGCCTCTCGCCCTGAATCACTAACTCTCCCCCACTAGGAGTGCAAACCCTTACTAACTGCATCTCACAATCTATCACCGCCCCATTGGGGCTCAACCAATCCATGCCTACTATGAATTTATTCCCTTGTAGGGGAATAGGGACCAAGTCCACCAGAAACTGCTCATCGAATAATTGAAGGGAACATGCTCTGTGTACTCTTGCAACCCTAACGGTCCTGTCAGTTGCTATCTCAACCTCAAGTGGACAATCTAGCTCCCCTGGAGCTCTGCTAAACCTCTTGCTAAGCGCAAGAGAGACGAATGATCGGGTGGCCCCCGAATCAAACAATACTGTGGCTGATATGCTGTTCACTGAGAACGACCCTCTACAAAACATATAACCATAAGAAACAACCAATAACAAATGCATAGATAAGGAAAAATACATACCCGTCACCACGTTAGGAGTCGCTCGCGCCTCCTCTGCTGTCAGCTGAAAACCCCTACTCTTCGCCACCGGCGTCTCAACTCGGCCCTGACGGCTATCTGTAATCCAGAAAGTAGCTGGGGCAGGTGCTAACACGTTCCCCGCAGCAGCTAAACTCGGACACTGGAACTTTTTATGTCCCCTCTGATTGCACTGGAAGCAAATCATATCTGATGCCGTAATGGAGGTAGTAGTGGCTGTACAATCTCTGCTCATATGCCCGGTCCGACCGCACTTGTAGCATCCGGACCTCCATGCCTTGCACGCCCCATCTTGCAATCTCCCACACTTACCACTCCGACCGTGGCTCTGCTGACTTCTGGATCTGTGATCTGAAACCTTGGACTTTTTTCCCGAATTTCCTGTACCCGAAGCCGCCTCCGGCTTCCTTTTTCCCTCCATCTCTAGGTCAATCCCTCTTTCCCAAGCCCTAGAAATCATGTCATCCAATGTTTTACAGCTGGACCAACTCACAAACTGGCGGATGTCATTCCGTAGTATCTCATGATAACGGGCCGTCTTCATTTCCTCATCAGCTGCGTACTGAGGAATGAGAAGCGCCCTTTCCCTGAACTTGGCGGTAATCTCTGCCACTGTCTCTGTAGTCTGGGTGAGAACTCAGCTTTGAACCTGGCAGTAAAGTCATCCCAGGTCATAGCATACAAAGCTGTGTCATCTCCAATGACAAGCCCAACCTCCTCCCACCAATCTCGTGCCCTGTCCTTTAGGAGACAGGATGCTAATCTGACCTTGTCCCCCTCGCGACATCTGCTGGTACAGAACACATTGGCAACATCTGCTAACCACCTAGTACTCGCAATGGGGTCCCGCGCCCCATGGTAGTCTGGAGCTCCACAAGCCCGGAACTCCCTGAAGGTGAGTGTGCGCGACCCCATCATGGCCGCCATCTCAGCACGGAACGTGCTAAACTTCTCATCCATCAACTCTAAAATACCCTCCTTGATCGAGCCAAAGATGATAGGAGTCTGCTCAAGTATGATGCAGGTCACCTCTGAAGTGAAGAACTCTCTAGTCTGCTCATCCAACTGTTCGGCCCCCGAGCCTGATCCTGATCCCTCCCCAGCACCTGAACTGCCGCCTGTTGGTCTAGGGCGTAAAACCACCATTTTGAAACAAATTACGACAAACGTCAGAAACACTGATATATCTCGAGGGATCACTACTACAGGCTTTTCGGTTTTTTCTCAACCTTCCTCGATTCAAGTACGGATCCTCTGCTTCCAGTAGTATGGGCCCCTACTACCTTCCACAAATATCCGTACCTTCCTCAAGGATCGCCTCGAATCCACCAAGCCACTACCACTGTTGCTGATCTCTGTTACTCTCATCCTAGACTTGCCCTAGGGAAATCTCTGACTCAACCAAAACTTATCCTCAGCCGCTAAAGGCCTCCTTGTAATGCCAATTAGTCATCACCTGAATACCATCACATGTAACGAGGCTCGGATAATCCTTCGAGTAAAAGACTCGTCCCTACAACGGTTAGACTCAAACAAGAGTTGCGCAGTAGGGTCAAATCCAGCATTCTAAGATTATTCAACCCTGATCACATGCCATGTGACGTATTCACCTAATGGCTAACTACCATTATACGGAGTCCCACAAAGCACAAAGCAAGCAGCATTCGGACACAGGAAACTACTCAAACAATTCTATCCTCATAACAAGAAATTGTACTAGCATACAATGTTAAGCTCATAGTATCAGGCATAGACAAACAGGCTATCCTATTGCTGTCTACTCAAAACTAGCATGCAATTCTCATAAAGTTGGAACACATATAGCAGGCACATAAGGCATCTTCATAGATCCTTAGTCCTATTCTAGCATGTTGTTCTACTGAAACTGGAACAGATAATCATAACATAATCTTGTATGGGTAATTTGGGAGTACTTACTTGAGCTTGGTTGATCGCATGCACCATACCTTTTTCTCGTTTTCAAAACTCTTTTCTTTTTAAGTCTTCCTCAAAAATTCTTTTGAAAACATTTTTCTTTCAAAAATCTTTTTACTATTTCCCTTAGTTTGAGTTTAGTCACACCCGTAAGTGAGTCTGAATCCCTCAAACCAAGGCTCTGATACAAACTTGTAACATCCCAAAATACGACCCAAAAATTTTTGTTTAATCATGACTAAATCATTATATCAATATCATAAAATAAAAACCCATACGTCAATATCTCAAAACCATAAATAAGTATCATGAGAAAACTGTATCAAGACTGTATCAAATCATATCTACGAAAAGCTGAATCGACTCCCAGGACAAAAACTGAAGCTGTGGTGTATGCGATGCCATCATCCCGAGCTCTTCCCTTTACTTGTGGAAGTACCTGAAACCAAAACTAAAACTTTAAGCACGAAGCTTAGTTAGCTCCCCCAAACTACCACATACCATACAATAACATATAAAGCACATATTGGGCCTTTCCCACTGCATCGGACCGAAATTGAGGAACTGCATCGAACCGAAGTCCGGAACTAACCAGGGCCTTGCCCTCTGCATCGGACCGAAGTCCGGAAACTGCATCAGACTGAAGTCCGGAACTGACTGGGACCTTGTCCCCTGCATCGGACCGAACTCCGGAACTAACTGCATCGGACCGAAATCCGGAACTGATTAGGACCTTGTCCCCTGCATCGGACCGAAGTCCGAAAACTGACTGAGCATAACATAGCATAGCATAAACATATCAACTAGCATACGCACATATATTGCATACTGCATCGAACCGAAGTCCGGAACACATAACACAAAACATGCTTGAATCACAAAGACATCAAGCAATCTAACTACTACATCGGACCGAGTTCTGGAACTACTGCTAACTAAACGGGCCAACATTGTGGTTGTAGACCCGTTCCTACTGGAAGTAAACTCACCTCGTAGTCTGCCTGCTGAATGAACTTCTCTGGAAACTGTCTGCTACTGCTCCAGTATCTCCCCGGCTACAATTTCCATAAGTACACTAAATCAAATACTGATAACTAATCTCAGGGTAAAATGACTATTTTACCCTTGGTCAAAGCCAACTTCCTGGTCAAAGTCAACTTCCTGGTTGACTATACTCGCCGAGTCCTATTATGAACTCGCCGAGTTCCCGGACTCACACTTCTCTAACTTGCGACTCGACTCGCCGAGTCGGGACGTAGATTCGCTGAGTCCCTCTACTTCCGGATCCTTGTTCTAACTCACTGAGTCCTCTTCCACTCGCTGATTCAACTCACAACTCTAAAATCGGAGATATCAGGAGGGTTTGCGCTCCGAATCGCCGAGTCCACGAACAACTCGCCGAGTCCTATGCATGTCCTCACTAAATAGTTGATTCTAATCGATTCCAGTGCATCCAATTCATATATTTGAGCTTCTAGGGCTGATATGACACGTAAACTTGCCAACTTTACGTACATGCATTGAGGTATGAAGCTAAAACACCAAAATAAGCTAGAAATGGGAACCTAAGGTTTGGAACAAGGCCTTGCTTTGCATAAAGGTAGCTACTTTGAGCTCCTGGGGCTTAATGATGTCAAGATCTATAGCTCACTACCCTAAGGGAGCTCCAATATCGAGTTTGGACCTTGAAATGTCCCAAAAGTGGCAAAACAAGCATATATGACGATCTACTAGGAAATTGAACAAGGTAGAGGCTTTCTTACCAGATGAAGTAGCAAATGGAAGCTAGCTTCTGGATCTCCTTCTTCTCCTTTGCACCTTCTCTCTTTTCTTTTCTTCTACACTTCCAAGAATACACCAAAACACTCAAAATCAAGAAGGAATCACTCAAGCTCACCAATGGAGGGCTAGGTTGAGAGGGAAACGTTCTAAGGGTGTTGGAGGCTGGGATGAGGGCTATAAGGACACTTAAATAGGTTACAAACCCTAAAGATTAGGGTTTCCTCCAGACCGGCCTACTCGCCGAGTCCAGGTGCGGACTCGCCGAGTAGATCACTTAAAACCCGCGTCCAACTTGGCATCTACTCGACGAGTTAGGGCTAATACTCGCCGAGTAGCTCTTTATAAAAGAAATTAATGAATTAATGAATTAATACATACCAGGAATGGGCATTACAAGTTGTCACAACCTTTAGCGTTATCTTCATCAACCAAGGAGGTCAGTTCTGCTGTTTGTTTCCTAGTTACACCTGTAACCGCATACACTTGGTTCAACACTGTTTGCACCTTTTTATAGACAACCGACTTCTCTTTGAAAACCTTCGACTTGTCCTTGGATGTTTGAGTGAACTCAACAGAATTTTCAGAAATGAGTGGTTTCGCTGACTCAGGTTCACTCTTAAGAAATTTTGAACAATCGACCTCGTGTTCTACTGAGATTTCACTCATCTCACTGTTATCATCAAATTTTGAACTGTTTTCTATGTTCATCTTATGTTCTGAACTTAATTTGGCATGTGATGAGTCAAACTTTTGTATGGTCTCGGTCTTGATTTTTAATTTATCATTTCCGTCCAGCAACTTCTTTAACATACATTTATGTTCTTTGGACTCGATAAAAGACTTATGTTTGTCCAGTCCATATTTGTAGGTTACTAAAATCTCATCTGACGCTATTATTGGTTCACGCTCAGCAATGACTTCGTCCTCCTTGAATTCAAGGAAAGGCAAAATCATTTTGTGAATCTTTTTACCTATCTCACAATCTAGATGCAACTGGGTGATATGGGTGTACAAACGTTTAGCAATCAAACAAAAAACATTTCTTTTTTTTTTTAAACTTCAAATTCTCTCGTTGCACATAAATAAGTTCATCCCTAGCCCTAACTAATTCTGACTCCTTTTTCTATATCCACATCCTTCTCTCCTCACTCTTGGAAGACTCCCTGCTGAGTTGGTCAGTTAGGTCAGAATTTGCTAAGCGATTTTACATAAGACAACCACTTAAGTTAGAAAAATTGAATTTTAATTTGTTTAATTCTTTTTCATAGTTTGATACAGGTATCTTATGTACCTTTTGATCAACTAATCGCAATCGCTGATGTTTTCACTCACATGCTTGGCAGTGAAACATTCGTTTTCATTAAGCTTCGCTTCCTCATGCTTACCTTCGGTTGTATATCCGGAGACTCTTGATGTCACAATTAACCATCTACTTGTTGACTCAGGAACTCCTTCGCTTTCCACATAAGCTCTTCCATGCGAGGTTCTCTGTACCTCTTCATCCTCAGAGCCTATAGACCAGACTTCTACTCCACCAAACTCATCATCAATAACATGTTCCTGCACAATTAAAGAAATTCATATAACATTAGTTGATTTCTTCTTCTTTATCTCCTCCAACTTTCGCATGTGGTATGCTTCGTCATCTTCACCCTCCTTTTTCTCAGACATCTTTCTCAGCATGCAATCCTTAGCAAAGTGGTTCTTGCCGTGACAGAAGTTGCAATCATATCCTGAATCTCCCACAAGCTTACTCTCCTTCTTCTCATCGTCCTTCTAAGTAGTGTTCTTGCTCTCCTCCTAATTCTTTTCAGAGCTATAGCTTGCCTGCCAATTTCGGTTCTTGTGGACAGGGAACTTCTTACGAGCAAACTTCTTTGGGTTACTGACCATCATTGCATATTCTTCATTAGTTAGATCACACTCTGACGTGTCAGATTCTTCTTCTTCGTCTACCCATACTTGAAACTACCACCTTCATGATATTTGAGTATACCCATTAGTTTTGCCAGCGAGTAGGACAAAAATTTCTCATGTGCCATTACAATCGAGACCACAGCCATCCATTCGGGTCTTAAACCATTCATAAAGGTAACCTTTTGTTCAGTCACTTCCCTTCCAATTCCATGCTTCATCATCATGCTAAGCAAATAGTTGAAATGATCGAATTTCGGAATGAGTTTTCTTTAGGGTTTTTGTTCGAAAGCACCAAACTCAGAGAGCAAAATGGTTTGGATCGAGTGTTTTAGATCTGCATCAATTAAATATAATTCTTTCAACCTATCCCATATTTGTTTAGTTGTAGTGCATGAGCTCACCAAATGGAATGTATAGGCTTGCAAAGCGAATCTAATCATCCTTATGGCTTTAATGTTACATAACACCTTGTCTTTTTTATCCTAAGGGATATTCTCTACGTCAATCAAGAGTTGATTGTACTCCTTTTGAGTCTTGATAGTCCTATTCATTCCCGAGTGAACAAACGGAGCAATCGTTATTGCCTCCTAGATAAGATAGCCATTATCTTCAAATCCAACGACGTAGTCGTCAAAGTGGTGAGCCCACAATTCATAGTCTTGAGTGTAGAGAATGGGAATCTTAGTAGTGAATCCAATATTGTTGGAGATGCTGATGGGATTAGATTGAGAGTCATTGTGAGACATGATGAGCCTTTTCTTATCTCTGCTAGAATCATACTTGTAAAGATGAACTTAGGGTTTTATCAAACACACGATACACCGTCGATCAGAAGAAGACGGCTTCTTTATATTCGATAAAAACGGAAACGCTAAAAGATTCTTCAAACAGAAGAGATGCGTATTAATTACACAGTCTCCTGCTCTGATCCCAATTAATGAGAATATTGCGCTATTAAATCGATAGATTCTAAACAGATTAACAAGAATAACAAAGTAAAGAACACAAGAATGGATCAAAAGGTGTCGAATGATTAATATCTCACACCTCAGAAGAGCTCGATGAACAACTTCGACTATATAGGTGTCGTTTGGGTTACAATGCAATCTTATTAATAAAAACGTTAACCTCAAAGCCATACATGCATGCATATTATATAAGCTAACCCTAATGCTTAAACCATGGTTGGAAAGGCCTATATGACACAACACTCTAATCCCAACACCATCTAAACCACTCTTGTTGTCCCCACAACTCGGGTAACCTCCTCTCACCAGTCCTACGCTCTATCCCCCAACAAACTGTTGGGTTTTGAGCATTCTAACACTCCTAAGTGTACATGCAACCCTAAATACCTTGGATCTATGTTTTCTCTATTATACATACAAATAAGAACTTCCAAGGTATTATCCTAATCTAGCATACAAAACAATAACTATAGCAAGATAGAATACATACCTCTTTGGAGAAGAAAGTCTTCATGAAGCTAGAGTGCCTAGTGCCCCAAGTGTGACACCTCAAATGGAATCACAATCATCAAAACACTTGGAATGACTTGAGAGAATTCTACACTCATCAAAATCGGCTAGCCCTCACTAGAATAATACTAGTTGCTCTAGTGACCAATTTTTCCTCAATAATAAGATGCTTGTATAGTTACACAATTAGGGTAAACTCTTAATTGTCATGGCTTTCCATTTCCTTGGATCCATGGGTACAAATACACCATGGAGCATCCATGGACCATCCTATGGGTTTTAGCCCAACTTGATTATCCATGGAGCATTAGCCCACTATACAAGTATGGATGATTTACACAATCAACCCATATATTTAATTAGTCTTCTTTTGATCACTTAATTAATCCTAGATTAATTCTTGATCAATACTAATTAAATAATCTTATTATTCTTATTATTAATATACTAGAACTTATAATATATTAATAACCATAAATGTCTTATTTCTCTCATCCAAGTGCATGATGGTATGCAACCCAAATGGACCATGCCGGGTCGGGTCAAGTCTTACCAAATATAGTTATGGACTTAGACATTAATCCAACAGTCTCCCACTTGGATAAGTCTAAAACTATTATTGCGTATGACTTCAGGAACAAACCGGCAATCGTAGCTCTCAAAAGCTTCTGTCGAACTCTGACCTTGTAGATGAACTCTGACCTTTGTCAGTGACTTGTCCATTAGATAAGGGATCATATATTCCTCCATTCTAGATATCATATGGACTGAGACATGGATTATAATCATTCTCTCTGTCCATCTGTTGTTTCCCGATTTCCGATTTATGACGACTGACTAATTGAACAAATCAAATCAGTCCTGGCCCGGCCGAGCACTTCCATTTGTCATCATCAAATCATCGAGGGGCCCACAGATATCGCTTTTATCCCGAAGGTAAAAGGAACGGATAAACTTCGACTCATATGGCTTGTTCTACTACTTGTTGAATCATACACAAAAGCACGTTTTATAGCACCGAGTTACCAAATGCGGTTTCGTGCAATCAATGTACTATCAACTCATAGTAACAACTCATATCTCTAGGTTTGAAGAATATAAGATATTATCGTCTCATGATCACTCGTGATAAAATCCATGAAGTGATTCCAATGAGCGCGGGTTGAATCCAATACTCAGAACTTATGAGCACTCATGATTGTTGTAGCCTTGTCCAACACCTTAGACCTCTACAACCCATCATGACAGTCTTAATTCATATCTACTTCCAAAATACGACCGACTGTGGATGGTTTGAATAACTTAGTCATTCCGGAAGAATAACCTAGTTTATTCGGGAAGTCAAAACATGCAAAGTGAAACACAATAACAATTGAATCCAATATGGTATCAACCCTTTGAACATAAATAAAACACCTTTTATTTATCACCATATGATTACACATTATTCATTGTACACTGTTTCAGCTATCAACTTTATTCTTGAATTTAAAACAATAGTTGTCCCATGCTCCAAGCATGTACACTATGTTTTTTTTTCAAAACACTAGTCATGCCACACACTAAGTATGCATACTATGTTTGTCTATGATCTTTACTTTGTGAACTAGATCCATTGAACATAACTTCAATGATTCTCTTTTCACACTCCCAAATCCTTACTGCAAATGCAAGAATTCCAAATTCATGCCATTTACTGAAATCTGTCAGATTCTAAACTTATATGCATTGATCCTCTTGTAATGATTATGCACAAAGTCATAAAGACTTGGCAACAATCATTACAGAGTATTCCAAAGGAGATCAACTCCTTGGAAATATCCTTCTTGCATTAAGTTTCCTTAATCTTACACAGATTGAAAATTCTAACTTTGAAACATTTCCAGATTCCATTTTGACTATCACTTCTGAACAAGAGTTGCCTCCTTACAGATTATGTCAATATGGTTCTTCCAGAATTATCACTATACTTCCAACTGTCCTTGAGCAACCAATCTTTGGTAAACCTTAGATTGTCCTCGACAATTGTTTAATCTTTTTAGTCATATCCAGTTCTAAACCTTTTCCCTTCTTAATGCCCCAGGCATTTGGAAAATTTTAGAACGGATGATTATAGCACATGTAATCGATCCTATATCCGAAGCATATGGGACACGATTCATGATGTCTCACATAAAGACTAAACTAGTCTTTTGCTATAATATGTCCATTTCAATTTGCCAAGTTCTCATAATTCAGATTATGAAAAGGGATGCCGTAATCATAATCGAATTTTAGAACGCAAATAATGGACTCATATACAGAATTTCCTTATGTTGAGCCATTCCAACATGAAATTCATATATATATCCTTGACTAAATGATTAAAACCTCACAATCTAAGCTTATAGATTTGAGATGAAGTATAATTTCCTCTCCCTTAATTATAGCAAAACAACTTTTTCCCAATTGAAACTTTTGTTTTCTATAATTAACATTGCTAGCTTGCAATACTTAACATAATTATCATTGCTCCCACTAACATGATGATTATTAGCATAACACTTATGATCCCACTAGCTTTGACATGTACTCAGAAATCAGCTGGACTTCTAGAAATCAATACTTCATTGACTTTCTTACCAAAGTTCAGATTTCTGATACTAGATTGTTTTGATAAGACTTTATCAAAATCATACACCTTCCCTTAGATAGCACACTTGTGTATCTAAACAATTATGAAGAGGGATGCCGTAATCATAATGTTTAGACCTTTTTGCCACTTCTCACAAGTCCATATTAGTGTGCCGGTTAACCACACGCGCTCCACTAACGACTTTGAGAATGCAAATATCACAATTGCTATCTAGATAAAATCTACTTAGTGAAAGTGTTTCCTCACCATCATTTTCATGAATCGGAGAGAAACCTTATGACACTTAGATTTACTGGTGTATGTGTTCTTATCCATGTGAATTGTCAAAATCATAGTCACAAGACAAGGATAATGACAAATCCAAACTCATATGGACTGAACTCAATCTTAATTTCTTGCCACCTGGCAGCTCAAGGGCCTACCATTGCTTCCAAGTTGTTGTGCAACCAACTGAGAACTCTAAGAACTCATATGCAAAGACAACTTTAACTGGAATGGGCACAGATATGTCAACACAATAGGTTATAAACCTCAAGTCGTGTGCTAGTGAAGAATTTCAGGTTTTATTCTTGATTATTTCTTGAGACTTTCAAGACCTTTACGACTCCCACTGTCCTCTTGACCTATAAGACTCCCTTGTCAAATATCCAAGAGATAGTGTAGATTCTAATCAAGACAAAAACTTCACACAATTGGCCTAAGTTGGTCTTTGTTTTATCCAAAACATCACAACTTACCAATTTCAAATGTACAAGAGTAGAAAACTTTTACTCTTACATTTGACAAGTGTTTTAAACCTTCTTTAAGACATGTCACTCAAATTACAATCTTGGAGTATGACTCTAAGACTTGTATTGGAACGAGGTATGACTCATCTTCTTGATTTAACCATTTCAACAATTCAAGATCCCTCTTCTTAGTCATAAGAATGCACTAAGACTTTCTTAGAGAACTAATTGTGATATGGTTTCTTAATCATTAAGATGATCACAAAAATGATACTAAAGTACTCTCCCATCTTTTCAGATTTGAGAAACTTTTATCCTTCTGCCTAAATTGATTCTTCTTATTCGCTCTGCCTTACATTGGAACCTTTTCCAATGTCTCAGAGTTACACTTAAGCTTGTAAGTATAATCATATTTACTGAACTTAAGTAAATCATGACGAATAGTCTTATCAAACTTTTTGTGGTGGACTTGACCAGTGCACAAGAATGTGTACTCGATCCCTTAGTCCTTTACTTGATTCACACATCCATGTGAACAAGTAATTAGTCTTAATTTTCCAAAACTTGAAAGTTCTCATTCATCATGCTATATAACTTGCATGATTCCAAGTCCCGGTCCAAATGAAACTTGGGTGATGAGAATCTTTCCTTATTTGGTAAATATAGACATTACCACAAATGAAAGAATCAACTTCATATTTCCACTCTTGCTCTTAATGGAATCATATAAGCAACAATTTTTCCTCAAAATCCATTGTAAGGATATTTTAAAATAAATAAAATCAAAAATTTTTCTTTTATTTTAAAACTTTGCGGAAAAACTTATCCTTACAATCCATATGAAAACTTGTTGTTATCTATTCCTAAGCAATATCTCATAACTCCTAAGAAGTTGCTCAAGAATCCGATCTTCAAACTATGCGATAGAAATCCATCTACGCCATCAGATTCAGCATATTCTTTCTTTAAGTTTCTTCACTTTTCTTTGATTCTTAAAACATCACCATGTGACCCAGTTACATCATGTATCAGGAATCTCAGAATAGAAACTTAACAGAGTTAGATAGTGGACTTTACTTGAAGTAGAGTCAAACTTATTGACTTTAACATCCTTAGGTAAATTTGGCAGTTTTGTAACCAATGCCCTTTCTTTGGCAATACAAACATATGGACCCTTTGATAATGGTACACAGGACTATCACAGACTTAGCTTTTCTCTTTACCATTTGGTCAACCGAGTTGACTATAGCCGATCCCTTTCCATTGGGAAGAGAATGCTTTACTGGATATCCAATGTCATCATTGTCAATGTCCATAAAGTTTTAGGAAGTTGATCTTAACAAATAGATAAGATCATTAAGGGTCTTGTCATAGTCTTTTTCATAGGTGTTCCAAAAGAACTCACTATGTGACTTAGAAAGTAGTTGAACCACCAACTTTCTCAAGACTTTGACACCCAACTCTCCCGGCTTGTCAATATGTGACTACATCTCCAAGATGTGACCACACCTAGACCTTGCCTTGCCTAATAGGGCCTGAGTGACCTTAAACTTTTCAAGAACTTGTGGGTTAGGGAGAATAATTGGAGGAGGAGAAAGAAGTATGATATCCATGGGACATCATCTTCATTAGGAAACCTTGTTTCAAGAGATTTGGGAAGATCATAGGTGTCTAAACCAGACATCTTTTGGGAGATATTCAAGATAGTTGATCTTAAGTCCTTAATATGACACCCAATCTGAAATATTAAGGCTAGGACCCAACAAACTATTTTATAACTTAGAAGAGGTATGCCGTAATCCAAGCTATAAAATATTTGAAGGTAGGTGAATGACGATTCACCAATTTCCACCAAGATAAATGAAATGTATAATTAGGTTTTAATTGGTTTTGAAACTCCTAGATCTTTGAGATTCATTGAACTTTTCAAAGGCATGTTTCAATCTCGAGTGTGCCCTCCAAGTTTTGTGACTGGGATGCCGAGGATCACAAAACGAGGTGTGAAGTAACCATGCAAATCACTTGGTACCCTTAATAAATTACCCCTCAATCGATGTGCCGGTTAACCACACACGCTCCATCGATACTATGATAAATATTAAGTCACCCTTTACCTACCTTGTTAAGTCCAAGTTAGTGTGCCGGTTAACCACACACGCTCCACTAACGACTTTGACAAAGTGTAAAGTGTAATTTCATGGATTAGCACCTTATTCACATTTTCCTAAGTAACTAAGATTGGGTATTATTAAGAGTTTAGTTACTTAGTATTTTTCATTAATACTTTTAATGAAGGGAGAATTATAGTCTTGTCAAACCCGTTCGGCTAACGACCCTCCACCGGTCAAGCAAGCGGTGGGTGAGAGTGGACACCCATTAAGTTGCCATTTTATAGGCAACAACCTTATACCCACCTTATAGACCGGCTTCGTGAATGAGGCGTACTAGCGGTAAGACTGACTTTACTCTTATACATATATATATTATTAACTTATAATATTATAAAGTATAAGGGTTGAATTTTAACTTTTAAAATTCTAAGGGCTAACTTGGAATTAAAGTATTCATACTTGAAAACTTTTCAAATTCCAAAACTTGAGGGCAAGTTTTGAAACTATTCAAAACTAATTAATTCCATAACTTATGTGTTTAAAGTAGTTTTAATCCAAAAACTCTTCAAGTTCCATAACTTGAGGACAAGTTATGGAAGACTTTAAACTAATAAAAGAAGTAACTTTTTCCTTTATTTTATAACTTATGGATTTAATTATGGTTACATATTTTTTCTTTAATGAAGTGACTCTTGAACTTCCATAACTTGAGGACAAGTTATGGAGTCATAAAAATTATTCAATGACACAAGACTCTTCATTTTGTAACCATTGCCAACTCTTATGAATGTTATGAGTCTTTAATGTGACTCTTCATGTAACTTGAGGACAAGTTACACAAACACATTTTATACTCAACTCTTAGATTAAAATGGATTGAAAACAACTATTTCACTCAACATTTCTATTAATCTAAGCAACTCATAAGAACAAGATAATTCAAATCAAACTTTTTCATGTAATTAGTCTAAACCTTAAACTAATACAAAACATGAATCTATTGACAATTATCTTTGAAAATGGATTAGCATGAACATTACCACACCAAAAACAAGTTTATAAGTTCAAAAACAACTTAGGGTAATGTTCCTAGTCCATTTCTAGCCAAAAACCTCGAATATATGCTGTCTGGGGCTCCTACTCGGCGAGTGGCATCAACCAACTCGGCGAGTTGGATGCATTTTGCCTTGGACTCGGCGAGTCCATTTATGGACTCGGCGAGTCTGCTGGGCAGACAGCATCAAAACTCGATTTTCCAGCTTCTTTTGCAAGTATAACAAGAAAACAAGCCTAGGCTCTGATACCACTGTTGGGTTTTGAGCATTCTAACACTCCTAAGTGTACATGCAACCCTAAATACCTTGGATCTATGTTTTCTCTATTATACATACAAATAAGAACTTCCAAGGTATTATCCTAATCTAGCATACAAAACAATAACTATAGCAAGATAGAATACATACCTCTTTGGAGAAGAAAGTCTTCATGAAGCTAGAGTGCCTAGTGCCCCAAGTGTGACACCTCAAATGGAATCACAATCATCAAAACACTTGGAATGACTTGAGAGAATTCTACACTCATCAAAATCGGCTAGCCCTCACTAGAATAATACTAGTTGCTCTAGTGACCAATTTTTCCTTAATAATAAGATGCTTATATAGTTACACAATTAGGGTAAACTCTTAATTGTCATGGCTTTCCATTTCCTTGGATCCATGGGTACAAATACACCATGGAGCATCCATGGACCATCCTATGGGTTTTAGCCCAACTTGATTATCCATGGAGCATTAGCCCACTATACAAGTATGGATGATTTACACAATCAACCCATATATTTAATTAGTCTTCTTTTGATCACTTAATTAATCCTAGATTAATTCTTGATCAATACTAATTAAATAATCTTATTATTCTTATTATTAATATACTAGAACTTATAATATATTAATAACCATAAGTGTCTTATTTCTCTCATCCAAGTGCATGATGGTATGCAACCCAAATGGACCATGCCGGGTCGGGTCAAGTCTTACCAAATATAGTTATGGACTTAGACATTAATCCAACACAAACAAGACGCGAATCCAACCTTTTCCCCCTTAGTTTAAAAGCTCGTTCGCTGAGCATTCTCTGTGTTAGTGATCCAACGTTGGATAGCTATGGGGTCCTTAACCCCATAGAACTCAGGCGCCCACACAGCTTGAACTCCTAGAAAGAGGGAGCTCGAGCCCTAAACTGACCCAAGGCAATCTCTACTCGAAATGACCTAAGCCACTCCTCCATGATCTACATAATCCCCTCCTTGAACGTACCGAAAGTCACCGGAGGAACGTCAAGGATGTCCCGAGTAACCTCAGATGCGATAAGCTCATGCATTTTCTCATCAATTGGTTCATCACCTGAACCTAAACCTGAACCTGAACTAGAACCTCCGCGAGTCAACATTACCATCCTCAAACTGAAAATACAACATAAAAGTAATCAACCAAAGAGATTCGAGGGACTCCTAAACACCAACCTCCTTAGAGATTCTAGGACATTCCTTGTCTCAAGTACAAGTCCTATATTTCCAGTAGTATGAGCCAAATACTACCTTCCACATATACATGTACCATCCCGAACGCCAATCTGATTCATCCAAGTTACCCCACTACAACATCACGACCTATGCTACATAGCATGCACATTAAAGACTCTTATAGAAAACTCCTAACTTCTACACTATCAATACACAGAACGTCAATCAACACCACCGGTTGCCTTATGCATGCAAGTTGTACATGAAATAGGATCGAATATACTGTTGAATGAGGATTCAACACTAAATCTACAACCAAACACGGAACAGGAAATGAGGCCAAACCGATCATACTAGGGCTATACAGTCCTAAGCTTGTACTGTTGGAATAGTGTCTAAGGGTGCAACTATATTAGGCAAGTATTTGACCCGATAGTGCATGGTCCTTTTGGGTTGCCTTCACCATAGCAACTTGATAGGATGATTTATTATGAGAGAATAAATATTATTAATATATTATGAGAATAATATAAGGAATAATAATATTGGTAATTGATTAATATAAGTCACAAATTAATTAGTATTAATTTGGTGACTTAAAGAGATTAATTAAATAAGAGGGTATAAACTGTCAATTGTTTGATAGTTACACTTTAGACTGTAAATCCTTAAGGGATAAGGATTGGACAGATTCTAGAGCTTGGGATAGCTCAAAATCGTCCAAGGCTTATCTAAGGTAAGGATTTGGATTGCTTTAAGGAAAGGATTATCCAACTAGGGTTTAAGGTGAAACCCTTAAGGAGTCTACAAGTATAAATAGACCCCATGGCTAAGGGAAATCGGCATCACTTCAAAAGAAGAGAAACCCTGGCCGATTTCTTCCTAACCCCTCTCTCTCAAATCATCTTCATTGCTATTTGGTGTTTGTAAGCCATTAGAGGAGTGACAATTGTGACTCTAGAAGCTCCAAGACAACAAGATCAAACAAGAGATTCAAAGGTAAACTTCTACATCTGATTTTATATTGTCCTTATACCTAATTAGTTATTAGAAGTCTTGGATTCAAAAGCATGTTTAATTAGAAAGCCTAGATCCAAGCATTAGGGTTTTGCATGTGCACATAGGAAAGTTTTTATGGCTAAAACCCATCAGTGGTATCAGAGACTATATTGGTTTCTATTAAATTGTTGCTTGTTTGTTTGAATCTTGTTTGCAAAAATTCGAATTTTGTGTTTCTGTGTCGTAAACTCGACGAGTCCCATGGTCGACTCGACGAGTTGGCCTGACTCGACGAGTCCAGTTGGGAACTCGACGAGTTCAAGCGTCAGGAAGGGCCAGATTCAAGATTTTTTTCATATTTATCTTATGGAAACTTACCTTTATCATATTAGATCAACCCTAATCCAATTTTCTAATATATATGACTATAATCTTGATCTAATTAAAGATATTTATCAACTAATAAAATATTTAATTTCCTTATGTGATAATTAATTAATTATTTTGATTAAAATTGGTAATTATCTTGCAAGAAATAATTAAATAAATCAAATATGGATAATTATGGAATTAATTGTTAATTAAAATTATTTGTTATTTGAACCTTCATGTTTTAAATGTTTAAAACTTGTCCTCAAGTTTTGAAATTTATGTTTTGTGATTAAAAGTTTTAATTTAGACAATTTAAATTTCAAACCCTAGATTTTTAAAAGTTTAAAATACAACCCTATACTAATATAATATTACAAGATTAATATATATATATATATATATATATATATATATATATATGTATGTATAACTAAATGCTAGTCTTACCGTTAGTAGGCCTCATTCACCAAGCCGATCTATAAGGTGGGTATAAGGTTGCGGCCTATAAAATGGCGCTTAATGGGTGTACACTCACACCCACCGCTTGCTTGATCGGTGGAGGGTCGTTAGCCGAACGGGTAGGATAAGGCAACCTCATCCTCTCATTAAAAGTATAATATGAAATACAAAGTAACTAAATATTTTTTTTTAAAATTTCCCAATCTTAGTTACTTTAGGAAAAGTGAATTGATGCAATCCCATGAAATTACACTTTGCACCCTTGCTAAGAAATTAGTGGAGTGTGTGTGGTTTACCGGCACACTAATTGGTTCTAAGCTAAGGTGGCAAAGGATGATTCATTGTTTATCATAGTTCGATGGAGCGTGTGTGGTTTACCGGCACATCGAATAGGTGATCGTTACAATGAAGGCACCATGTGAATTTGCATGGTAATTCACACCCGCTTTGTGATCCTCGGTATCCCAGTCAGAAACAAGAGGGGCATATCGAGATTTAAACATGCCATTGAATAGTTTCAATGAATCTCATCCGAACCTAGGAATTCTCAATACATTTAGGACTTAAAGTTATGTTTTTATGGTGGAGAATTAGTGAATTGTCATTCACTTACCTTCATATTATTTGCATGTTGGATTATGGCATCCCTTTTCTAATATGTAAATATTGTTGTTGGATCCTAGCCCTAATTTTGCTAATTGGGTGAGAATTAGGGATTCATATTCTAATCTATCTTTGTCCTTTCTATTTGTAGATGTCGAACGCAAACAACGCTGCTGCTAGTTCTTTCACATTGATGAGCCTTTGTCAAAAGGTCACTTTCGATGGGACAAACTTTAGCGAATGGATAAGATACATTCGCACCATTGCTCGATATGAGGATAAGGAGTATGTCCTCGATGAGAAGCTCGAGAAGATTAACCCTGAAATCACTACTCCGGCTGAAATGACCAATTTTGAAACTCATGAGCGCGATGCAACGAAGGTACATTGCATCATGATAGCCACCATGAACTCCGAATTCCAAAACTCCTATGAGGACATGTACCCGTACGAGATGCATCAAGACTTATTGGAGAGATACCACCAAAACGCGAGACAAGAGCATTATGAGATTTTCACTAACATGATTTCCGCTTAGATGGGTCATGGAGAATCTCTTACCGTGCACCTGCAAAAGATGCAAAGGTATGTTGACCGCCTTCGCAAGTTAAATGTTGACTTTGGGGAAGACTTGGCGATCGACATGGTGCTTCACTCTTTGCCTCCGAGCTACAATCAATTTAGGATGAGTTACCACATGAACAAAGAGGAGGTCACCCTAAGCAAAATCCAAGGTCTCTTGAGGGTCGCTGAGAGCAACTTCAAGGACAAGTCTGTTGCACCAACTCCCAATCCACCCGCTGCTCCTGTCTTGGTTATTGGACAAGGAAAGGGAAAGAAAAGGAAGGCTTCGTCTAAGAACCATCGTAAGGTTAAAGCCCGAGATGGTGCCTCTTCTAGTGGGACCAAAGTTGATCCTGCTAAGCCCTGCCCTAACCCAAAGGAGGCAGAGTGCCACCACTTCCACAAGATAGGACATTGGAAGAGAAGCTGCCCAGAGTACCTGCAAGCCATCAAGGAAGGAAAGATCAAGCCGTCTTTCACAGGTATATACACAATTAAATCTAACGATTCTAATCATGCTATTTCTTGGGTTCTTGATACCGGTTGTGGTTACCACATTTGCTCTAATGTACATGGACTAAGAAGAAGTACGGATGTGGAGCAAGGAAGGATCAATCTAATCATGGGGAACAGAAGATCGTCTCCTGTGACCAAGATTGGAGTGTACTCTTTAGTGCTTAGGAATAATTTATGTTTAGATTTGAACAATTGTTGCTATTCGCCAGAAATGGCTAGAAACATCATTTCATTTCATGGTTTGTTTAGAAAAGTTTTTAGATTTTCTTTTAATAATGAGAATGGTTCTATTTTAGCTTATCTAAATGATGTCTTTTATTTTGAAGCTATACCATGTAATGGAATATATGAAACTGTTATGATTGTTGATAACTTAGGAAATGATGTTTTGAACATAGATTCTTCCAATAGTATGGATAGAGCATCCTTGTGGCATTGTCGTCTTGGACATGTCAACAAGAAGCGCATAGGCCAACTCCAAAAGGATGGAGTGTTGGAGTCATTCGACCTTAGGGAAGATGACACGTGCGAGTCTTGTTTACTATGACTAAGTCACCCTTCACAAGCACGTGTGAAAGGGGTGAGGGTCTATTGGACCTAATACATACCGATATATGTGGACCGTTTAGATCAACCACGAAGGATGGGAACCGCTTCAACGTGACTTTTACCGATGACTATAGTAGATATGGGTATATCTATTTGATCAAGCAAAAGTCAGAAACTTTTGAAAAGTTCAAAGAGTTCAAGAATGAAGTGGAGAATCAATTGGGCAGGAAAATCAAGATGCTTCGATCTGATCGAGGAGGAGAGTACCTAAGTCTTGAATTCCACGATTATCTCAAGGAGTGTGGAATAGTTTCACAATTGACGCGAAGATAAAATCTATTAGAGTGATGCTAGCTATTGCCGCATTTCATGATTATGAGATTTGGCAAATGGATGTCAAGACCGCCTTCCTTAACGGAAAGTTGGCTGAGGATGTTTACATGGCTCAGCCAGAGGGGTTTGTGGATCCAAAGCATCCGAATAGAGTGTGTAAGCTTGAGAAGTCTATTTATGGACATAAGCAAGCATCTCGCAGATGGAATCTTTGCTTCGATGAGAAAGTCAAAGAGTTTGGATTTGTACGAAGCGAAGATGAATCATGTGTATATGTCAAACCCAGTGGGAGTATAGTAAGCTTCCTCGTTCTATATGTCGATGACATATTGCTCATAAGAAACGACATCCCGACTTTGCAGGAGGTTAATTCCTGGCTCGGGAAGTGCTTCGCTATGAAGGATCTCGGAGAGGCTTCTTACATTTTGGGAATAAGGATAGTAAGAGAGAGAAGTAAGAGACTAATAGGACTTAGTTAGAACACTTACTTAGAGACGGTACTGAAACGTTTTAGTATGGAAAACTCGAAAAAGGGAGAATTACCAATACAAAGTAATGCCAAGTTGAGTAAGACTCAATGTCCGAGTATCAAAGCTGAAATAGCAGAAATGAGCCGAGTACCATACGCTTCCGCAGTTGGCTCAATCATGTACGCTATGACTTGTACTCGCCCTGATGTAGCCTTTGCTTTGAGCATGGTTAGTAGATATCAAGGGAACCCTGGCAGAGCCCATTGGATTGCGGTAAAGAATATCCTTAAGTACCTTCGGAGGACGAAGGAATGGTTCTTAGTCCTCGGAGGGAGTAATGACTTGAAGGTGCGAGGGTATAGTGACGCCAGCTTTCAGACCGACACGGACAACTACCGTTCACAGTCGGGCTGGGTCTTTACCCTGAATGGAGGAGCAGTGACATGGAAAAGTTCTAAGCAGGAAACCGTAGCTAATTCAACGTGTGAATCAGAGTACATTGCAGTGAGCGAAGCGCCGAAGGAGGCAACATGGCTGAAGAACTTCATCGGTGATCTTGGAGTCGTACCTGCCATAAAGGAGCCCATGGAGATTTTATGTGATAATGAAGGAGCGGATGCCTTGACCAAGGAACCAAGGGATCATGGTAGATCTAGACATATCGACAGAAAATATCACTTTATTAGACATCGTGTAGAAGAAGGACAACTCGTAGTGAAGAGGATATCATCAGAAGATAACCCAACAGATCCGCTTACAAAGGGACTGAGCAGGGTTAAGCACTTGCAGCATGTTAGGAGTATTGGGCTAAAGGATAATATTAGCATAGATTAGATAGTAGTAGAAACGTGTAATAGATAAATATAATTAACATTTGATGATTAAATAAAGGAGTTTTATTTATGAGTAATGTTACTGTCTTATGTTAATTGTTTAACTATTGTTTCATTTTGCATGTTTTGACTTCCAGAATAATTGAATTTATTAAGAATAATCGAATTATTCAAATTGTCCACAATCGGTCATATGTTGGAAGTAGATATGAATGAAGATTGTCGTGAATTGGTGCGTAGATTGTCTAAATGGTATTAGACATGGCAAAAGATTGTTGCGACGTTCATTAGTGCTTATGAAATAGTTTTGAGCATTGGAACAAACCCGTGCTTGCTGGAATCACCTTATGGAATATGATATAAAAGGGTGATCGCAAGACGATAATATCATATAGTCTTAAAACCTAGATATATGGTTTATTATTTGTTAATTAATTGTACATTGATAATGCGAAACCGCATCAGTAACTCGATGTTATAAAACGCATTGTTGTGTATAGTTGATTAGTGAATAAGTAAATGCAGATAAGTCGAAGTTTATATGTAACTTTTATCCTAAGAAGGTAAAAGTGATATCTCGGCCGCTCGATGATTTGATTTGACTTATGTGTCGGGCCTGGTCAGAACTGAATTGATGTGTTCGATTAAGTTCTATGTCAAATAAATCGGAGATCGAGAAACCTAAATGCTTGAAAAATCATTCCATAGAATTGTCAGAATGATATCTGACAGAGGACTGTACGATCCCTTATCTATAGGACAAGATTGATTAGATCAGAGTTTGACAGCGTCTTTGAGAGCTATGATTGCAAATCGAATTGTACTTGTGCATATAGTTACTAAACTTATCCAAGTGGGAGACTATTGGAATAGTGTCTAAGGTTGCAACTATATTAGGCAAGTATTTGACCCGATTGTGCATGGTCCTTTTGGGTTGCCTTCACCATAGCAACTTGATAGGATGATTTATTATAAGAGAATAAATATTATTAATATATTATGAGAATAATGTAAGGAATAATAATATTGGTATTTGATTAATATAAGTCATAAATTAATTAGTATTAATTTGGTGACTTAAAGAGATTAATTAAATAAGATGGTATAAACTGTCAATTGTTTGATAGTTACACTTTAGACTGTAAATCCTTAAGGGATAACGATTGGACGGATTCTAGAGCTTAGGATAGCTCAAAATCGTCCAAGGCTTATCTAAGGTAAGGATTTGGATTGCTTTAAGGAAATGATTATCCAACTAGGGTTTAAGGTGAAACCCTTAAGGAGTCTACAAGTATAAATAGACCACATGGCTAAGGGAAATCGACATCACTTCAAAAGAAGAGAAACCCTGGCCGATTTCTTCCTAACCCCTCTCTCTCAAATCATCTTCATTGCTATTTGGTGTTTGTAAGCCATTAGAAGAGTGACAATTGTGACTCTAGAAGCTCCAAGACAACAAGATCAAACAAGAGATTCAAAGGTAAACTTCTAGATTTGATTTTGTATTGTCCTTATACCTAATTAGTTATTAGAAGTCTTGGATTCAAAAGCATGTTTAATTAGAAAGCCTAGATCCAAGCATTAGGGTTTTGTATGCACACATAGGAAAGTTCTTATGGCTAAAACCCATCATGTACAACTTTGAAACCATACACATAACAAATAACTGAGTTGATATCAATTCCAAGCAATTTATAGCATCCATTCTATCAAACTATTAGGCATCACACAACTTAGGCAATTCTATCATGTGATTCCTAGAGATATGTTTAACACTAATCTAGCATGTAGTTCACATATCATGCATATTAATCGTAACACATAAGTATGATAATTTTGGGAAACACTTACTAGAGTTTGAATGATTGCACGCATTGCACCCCTATCTCTTTAAAGAGTCTTTCTCAAAATTATTCAATTCTTTTATTTTGAAAAGATTATCATTTGCTTAGTTTGAGTTCTGACACACCTGAAAATGTGTCTGAATCCCTCAAACCAAGGCTCTAATACCAACTTGTAACAGCCCCAAAAACCAGGATCAAAATTTTCATTTTAAATAAACACAAACGTTACAATCGTCACGTTGTTCTAGAACTATTCATTAATAATAATGTCAAATAATCAGAGTAAAATGTCAAATTGCGAAAAACTAACGAGAAGTGAATGTTGCGCCATCAAGTCGGGCTCTTCCCCTTAGTACCGGAAGTAACTGAAACCATAAACATAAACTATAAGAAAAAGCTTAGTGAGTTTCCCAATGATATCACATACTAAAAAGTAAACATGTAAGTCCCATGGGCTACCCCCATAGTCTTTACTCACAATGTCGAGGGCCAGATCCCCGTCTTACATATGCATGCCATGGACTACCCCCGTGGTCTTTCCTTGCGATGCGGAGGGCCAAATATCGATCATACACTCAAGTTCCATGGGATACCCCATGGTCTTCCCTACAATTATCACAAAAGTCAATAGCATTCTACATTATAAGAAAGAGGCCCGTATTGGTGCCTTCAACCCACAGATATAGTGACAAGATGCACCTCAACTGTTGATATCCCAAACAAACACTCAATTGCAAGGCTAGATAAATTCCCGAACTAACTAAAAAATAAAGTCTCAAGGCATTTGGATCAAAAATCAAATTAATACTTACAACATAAGGCTAATGTCCAAAGTGGGATGGGCCAACTAGACCTAAGTCCCAATAAAATATTTGACCCAAACCAAGGATCAACTAAGGCCCACAATGAGTCCAACAGCTGGAGTAGCCCATCAGAAAATTTTCCAAGATCAAAATCCATTAAACGAGCCGATCACATTGGCCAAAAATGAGTGCAACTGCTGGAGTAGCCCATCGAAAAATTTTCCAAGATATAAATCCATTAAACGAGGCGATCACTTTAGCCCAAAATGAAAGACCAACTATTCTAAGCAGCACACTCTGCGTACACACTAGTATGCGCAGCGTACAAGGTTGAAGAGGGAAATCGCGACCAATGGAAGTAGTACAAGCGACGTACAGGAAGTACGCACGACATACGCGGCCCCATGAAAACCATGCAAAAGTGACTTGATCACTTAAGACCAAACTCCTAAAATTCAAATCTGGACACCTTAAGACTATTAATGTCATAGAGTTTCAAACTTTATGCCTTTGGTGGATACAAAGAACCCAAACTCAAAAACCTAGCTTATCACACCCAAACATACACTCTAACACACGAATGGGGACACAACAATGTCCAAGCTTTCACCTTTATGATATAAAATGACTAGAAACATCTGATAATATAACTTCGAGGCTTAGGAGTAGCTCATACTCACCAATATTTAAACATTAAGGACAAAAAGAAGGAAAATAGACTCAAAATGGAACTTAAGGAAACATAAACAATGTTTGGAGCTTTATACCTTGTAGTGGTTCAAAATGAAGTGGAGTAAGCAGATCAAAAATCTTGAGGGAAAGGCTTCCTTCTTGAACAACCTTCTTCCCAACAAAAAGCACACACTATTACTCAAAAAAATCCAAGAAGGTCTAAATACACTAGGGTTTACTAGGAGAGTCAAGAAAGGGAATGGAGGATGGGGTAGGGGAGGGTCTTGGGCCATAATGAGGTTTAAATAGTGATCAAACTTTAATTATTAAGGTTTTGGCCTGAGCCACGTACACCCAGCATACTCACACAGAAGCCACTACACTAACCGTACAAGGATGTACCCCCGCATACACGATCAAGATGAAGATTTACAGATTATAACCTCGGGGACCTAACGTGCAACATAATCAAATGTAACATCCCGAGATTTTTTAGGTATTTCCAAATCCTCTTCTCTATTATTAAATTGTCAATTGTAGTCCCTGGGGTGGGAAGAGTCGAGCCATAATAAGCCTAAGGGCTAAAGTTGCAACAATTGGGATTATGAAGATTTTGCTAAGCGTACATAAGGTACGTCGAGCGTACTAGGCGCATCCTAGAATGCTGGACGTACACTTGTGTACGCTAAGTGTACTCATGTCAGATAGAAACCCTAATATTTAGGGTTTCGGTGCTATATAAACGTCCTTATGAGCTCAAAACCCTCCATCATCTCAGCGTCCATAACTTTGAGCCATTATCCCCACACCCTAACCTATTTCTTGAGTATGTGAACTAAAAGGGTGTGATTTAAGTAGTTAGAGAAGAAGGTTTTGCATCAAGAAGTTAGAGAAGGAAGACAAGCTTATAGATCTGAGGTTTCTTTGTGCTCTAGAGGCTTCAGGAGGTAAAAAGCTCCAACCTTTAAGTTTTTATGATGTAGATCCTGCATCCTAGCTTTATGAAACCATTTCTTGTCCCAAAAAGTCCAAAGTTGGTGCATATTAAATTTTGAACGAGATAAACTGTCTTTTCAGACCCTAGAAAGGGTCCTAAGTGATAAAAATGATGTCCCAATGGCAAAACTGTCCCACGCATGTAGTAGATAGGTTTTATTAGATTTAAACTAGGTATTAAGAACTTTTTGGAAGTCCAAAGTCTTAAAGTTCAATACTTTATGGTCCTAAGGCACATTTGGTCGATGGATCTAGAGTTTGGGATTAAGTGCTTAAGCCATTAAGCACTTATTAGGGTTTTGGCGAAACCTTACGTACGCTCCGCGTCACAAACCAAGGACAAGATTTTAAAATGATGTTTTAAATGGTTTTCAAAATACTAAAGGAGGATGAAAGTGTACAATCAGCTGAGCCAGTAAGTAGACCCTAAATACCTTATGGATTATTTAATTTTGTGATATGTTAGAACAACACGCTAGTGATAAGATAGGGATCCTTAGGAATTGTATGATTGAATTGTCTGATCTTTGATGCCTTATCTTATGTAGAGCACCTCATTGATTATTGTGTGACTCTTTTGTTTGTGAACTAACTATTGGGTGAATACTCTAAGTCACATGCTACATGGGTTAAACAGTCATAGGGTAATGGATTTGGTCCTACTGCACATCTCTCGTCTAAGTCTAACCATTGTAGGATTAAATCTTTTAGTATAAGATTGTTTAAGCCATACAGCATGTGATTGTATTCATGCACTAGTTAACTGGCACCAATGGAGGGTCGTGTGGCAGTTGGTGGTAGGATGAGTTGTGTGGGGTCAATCGACTGGTTATGAGATATTTAGACTTCCTCTAGGAGTCAGGATTGAGCGCGCGCCAGACTTATATATATTGTTAGAGCATTGTGATGATACTTGAGACATATATGGGTAGGTGTGGAAGGTAGTATCAGCTCGTACTACTGAAAGCACAGGACCCATACACGTCATAAGGAAGTCACAAACCCTAGGGTTTAGTTGGGAGTTGGTTCCCCATTATTCATGCGGATTAACTGATATCTTCCTACTGTATATTTAGTATGGTGGTTACTAGGGGATTTGAGACTAGATCCGGGTCAGGAGCAGAGGCTAGCAGCCATGAGAGGCCAATGTTGACAGAGGATTACATTAGAGAGATCATCCGGGAGGAGGTGGTCGAGATTATCCAGGGTCAAATCCCGGAAATGTTTTGGTCTATTAAGATCACCATGATGGAGTATTTCGATGACAGATACGCAACCATTGTTGACACGGTTGTCGCAACAACTTCAACGTTTATAACGGCGGCAGGGGGAGGAGCTAGTTAGGCATTTTAGTACTAGAACTTCGATAACATGAAGCCCCCGACTTTTAATAGGATACATGATCCGATGGTAACTATGTGGTGACTGTCCGACATGGAGGGATGTTTCTTCATGTGCGTATGTCCTGCTGACCAGAAGGTCAGATGTGCCCTGAACCTGCTGAGGTCTGGGGCAAAGGATTGGTGGAGGTTGATGACAGGGTAGTACACTGATTATTGAAGAGATACGGTTACGTGGGAGCAGTTCACAAATATGCTCTGCGCTAGCTACATTCCGTGGTTCGAGCAGGGGCAGTTCGCTCAGGAGTTCTTGGAGTTGAGACAGGATGCTGAGACGGTGACGGAGATCACCCATATATTCACGGAGAGGGCGATGTTCTGCCCAGAGTTCACTTCTGAGTAGGCTCAGATGACACATTATCTAAGCATTCTCAAGACTGACATATGTCAGTTTGTTGCTACCCAACATTGTGATACACTACTGGAGTTATAGGAGGCCGCTAGGCAGCGTGAGCTTGAGATCGAGTTACAGTAACGAGAACAGAGGCAGGCCCCAACGCAGTCACAACTAGTGCCAAAGCGGTCTAAGACCGCTGATTCCAAGACTAGAGGACAGCAGAACCGCACTTGTGGCAAGTGCAGGAAGGGTCACTTGGGGGTTTGCAGATCTGGTAGTGCGTGCCGAAAATGCGGCAAGGATGGACACTTTGCAAGGGATTGCCGCCAGCAAGCCCCAGTTCAGGATACAAGGATATGCTACCACTTCCATCAGGTTGGTCACATGAAGACCAACTGTCCACAGCTCGTTGCCAGGCCGGTGCAGGCTCCAGCTCTGGCTACACTGAGGATTACTGTCGGGGGTCAAGGTAGAGATGAGCCCTCGAGGACTAAGGAACGCGCCTTCCAACTTACAGCCGAGGAGGCCAAGACAGCACCAGATATGGTTGCTGGTATGTTTCTACCTCTTATCTTACTGTTTATGAATATATTTTGAACTTTCCATTACCTTCAGCATAAGACGTTAGGACATAGGAGGGTAAGGGGAATTTAGTATCAAAGGGTTGTAGATGGTTAGGATCCAAGGATACATTGAGGATGAGAAGTTAGGATAGAGAATCACCATTCCAGGGTCAGTACTTATGATTTGGAGATTCAGAAGTATTCAGCTAGGATTCAGGTTTATCTAGAAGTTCGGTTGCTCCGTGTCGGGATGGTTGTTATGCGGAGGTCATTCCATGGTTAAGTATGGTAATACCTAGTATGGACGGTTAAGTTGTTATTTACTTTCACCACCAGTATGTAGTGGTTAGTGTCCGAAGTTGGGTAGAATTGGGAATTCTCAAATTGTGCATCGGCCATTGAAGGTTTTGTTTAGTTTCCAGGGCTTAGTAGTACATTCAGCACGGGTGTGCGGGTTATTTAGCGCATGTGGTGGATACATTGGTCAGGGATTAGACAACGGTTTCTAGAGAGTGTGGGCGATCAACATGAGGTATACAGTTAGGCCATGATTATAGTCTGCGGATTCAATCAGGAGTTCAAAACCCCAAGTGGTGGAGAGTTGGCTATATGAGAGAGGGCACCAGGATGGGTCTAGAGTTATGATCAACAGACTTAGGGCGTGCCGGATAGACTTAAGCCTAGTGGGGCGTTCCAGTCGCGCCGAAGGCCCGGAAAATGGTCCCGACAGTCTGAAAGCCCAGAGAGGTGGTCTAGACATGCTGAAGGTTCTGAGATTGGTCCAGATAGGCTGAAGTCCCAGTGAGGCGGTCCATTCATGCTGAAGACTCTACGTGTATTCTGTTACATCTACTTTTTGGCATTAAGCATGTTGTTTTTTGATATTAACCTGTGGAACTGTATGTTAGTTATGTTTGTTGGTTATCACCTATGGAGTGCCCTTAAGGAATGTCGTTTGTCATGTAGCAGAGCCTGAAGGCAGTTATTAGGTCCCCTCAAGGCAGTGTGGGGGCAGTGATTAGGTCCCCTCAAGGCAGTGAAATGAGGAGAGTATCTATAGGACTCATGAGGATGGACAAGAAACGTAATACCGACAAGGTCGGTATCAGATCAAGAGTATTTCAACCATGAACTGAAGACCTGTTAGGGGCATTACAGTCATGGGTTGTAGGCTAAAAAGCAAGGATTGATCATTTAATCTCTTGCGATACTCTCAGTGTGATGCATTGATGGAGATTGAAAGACCCATTAATTAGTTGCTTTGGATAGGGAACGGTCAAGGGTCGTTGGGAGTGTTAGTCAGGTATTAGAATGCATCCGGGGAATTTTTGCCGCGAATTCCTGATTGTTCGCAAGTTTTTGTCAGGGATCAGGCGTAATGTGGAAGTTCTTGGTTGATCATCTTCTTTGGTCACTCTATAGATTGGCAATGGCATGGTGGAGAGTCATAGGTTATACTGAGGTTCTGGTGTGTCATATGGATTCGGATTGTAAAAGGTTCGCTATTGACCTATCTGAGGTTCTTCTCTGCATGATTTGTGGGAGTTTCATTCAAAAACATTGGGTGGATTCATGGAAGGCCATTCTAAGATGGCTTATAGTGGAAAACTGTGTTGGTGACCATAAGTGTATCTGTGTGACACATGCACTCTGGAGGTCAGTGAGGTAAATGGGGGAAACCATTTGCTTATACGGTGAATCACGAGTGGCAGGTGAAAGGTATGATATCATCTATGGAAATTGAGGGTTGCTGGGTTAGAGCATCCCTGTCTATAAGGTTCTGAGAACCGGGTTAGATGTTTCTCCTGATTATCTATGGGAACACATTGTGTTGGGAGGGTTGAGACAGTCCTGCTCGATGCAGTAAGCCAAGATACCCGGTGCGGGCCGACTATAAGTCGTAGGCATGGAGACTCAAGACGAGCAGTAGGTTTGCGGCAGTAGGCCAAGATACCTGGTGCGGGCCGACTATAAGTCGTAGGCACGAAGGCCAGGAGGAGCGTTATTGTTGAGGTGGTAAGATGAGAAACCCAAAGGATTTCAATCTGGTGGTTGATCATATTTGACATATTGATATTCCAGCTTGAGGCTGATCGGGCCAGTCACGAATATTTATGGTTATGCCTTAGCAATTGACTATTACAGTATGTAGATTCGGGATCTGAAGGAAGGATTATCCTGCCAGCACAATAAGGGTTCATCTCCTAGTTTGCCTCCCGTTGTCCGTGTAATCTTTGAGAATTCGGTCATCAAATGAGTTCCCGTGAAAGAATATATAATCTCTTTGTAACACTCTAAATTTTTCATTTTTAAAACCACATAGAACAAAATCTCACATTTCTCAAAAAATCAAATGTATAAGTTGTTCAAAACACAAGACAACAAAATGTTTTATAATATCCTAGAATCCTCAAAATCATAATCTCTACCTGGTGTGTACAATCATGTCGGTGCCTTCCTGTAATCCTGAGATATACTTGAAACACATTTTACACAAACACTGTAAGCACAAAGCTTAGTGAGTTCCCCAAAATACAACATACACAAATAATAATCCTCTCATGGCTATAGCTTGGCATAGACCATCTGTTCATGCGTCTCGGTGAGCACCCTCCGGTCTCACGGCTCGGTATGGACCCACCGATCATGTGTCTTAGTGAAGACCCTCCGGTCTCACAACTCGGGTTGGATCTTCCAGTCTTATATCTCAGTGAAGACCCCCCGATCTCACAACTCGGTTTGGACCGTCCAGTCCTAACTCAGTAAGGCACAGAATAATTTATACCATAAATCACAAAGACAAAATGCATAATATCACATAACTCAGTATAAGCACATAAAGCCCTTCGGTCAATAACTCAAATAAGACCCTCTGGTCACTCAGTATTACCACTCAGGTAAGTATAGTAAGAAGACTCACCTCGCCTAGTAAAGCAATATATCCCACATTCGAATTGTTGTTTAGACTCCGTCTCTCCATGGTCTCCAAAATCCATAGCTTCACCGAAACTCTAAACTCAGTAGAAGTCAATAGTCAAAGCTAACCCTACTTGTCGAGTGCTACTCATGAACTCTTCGAGTTCCTTAGTGCTCAATAAATCATGAAAACTCGATTCAACTCATCGACTTGCAAACCAACTCGTCAAGTCCATGCAAAGTCCAGAAGATCTTGGAAAACCCTAACAACTCGTCGAGTTCACTCAGAACCCGAAAAAGGGAAAACCCGACTCAACTCGTCTAGTTGTCTCATCAACTCGTCGAGTTGTAACGCATCCAAACTATCGGGGAACGCCCTAGCCAACTCGTCAAGTTGGCTCATCAACTCGTCGATTCCCTTTAACCCATTCTCTCATTCAGACGTTTTCAAGAAGAAGTAAGGCCCCATACTCTAAATCTACCCTTTTAAGGATGAAGTATCACGTAAAGCTGCAAGCTTTACGTCCATGCATGGCATCAGGGGCTCAAAATGCCAAAACAAGCTTTATAGAGCGTTTAATGCATGAAAGCTAGCCAATAGCTTGATAAAGCTTGAATCTTTAGGCACAAGGGACCTCATGCTGTCCAGATCTAAAGTCTCGACTCCATGGCAAGCTTAAACAACTTAATGACCCAAAGAAAAGATGGAAATGGCCATAAACTCCGTAGTGAAGAGATCTAACCAAACAATGATCAAGGTGATAGCTTTTTTACCTCCAAATAGCAGCTAGCACTGAAAGAACACTAGATCCAAGGGTTTCTTCTCGTTCCAAGCCTTTTTCTCCTCAATATCCTTCCAAAAATGCACTAGAACATACAATGTTAGCCTCTCTCTCTCTCTCTTACTTAGATGAATACAACTCGATTAGGGTTTCTCTCAATGTGGTAAAGTGATGAGGGAGGCACAAATGGAGGCTTGAGGTCCTTTAAATAGGGTACAAACCCTTTAAATAAAGGTTTTCACACTCAACTCCTACTCGTCGAGTTGGGATCCTAACTCGTGGAGTAGACTCTAAAAAATCACACGTCTATCTCAACACTTACACGACGAGTTGGGACCAACCAACTCGTTGAGTAGGTCCTAATGTGAATAAAGTTCTCAAGTTCCGCATCTAAGAGATCGGGGTGTTACAATTCTCCCCCACTTAAATTAGATTTCGCCCTCCAAATCGTTGTTTATCAACACATAGGTTGGAACAACAATCCAAGAAACACAACCGGAGAAATCTCGTAACATATAACGATCCCCTCTCCCATGACATCTGAAACCAAATAGGAACCCTCAACCCGAAGAAGGATGGACCCCTTGGCCGTTGCAGTATCTGCTCGGATTCTCCAATACTCGGAAATTGTAGTGGTCTGTCTTCCTGACAGATCGCCCATGCAGAATATCACCACGTTAGTCGATCAACGAATAATAGGCCCGATAAAACACTTACAACTATGATTATCTTGTTGCGACTGATGGGAACAGGTCGTAGACCCTAGTTGACTATTCATCACTCATGTCAGACATACTAATCGATCCAGATCACACCTCAAAAGGAAGGGAGGGGTCACATCTCACCAAGGACCAACCACTGGCACTACAATCAGAACCAATTTGAAAAATGAATCTTAATACTCTACTCTCAGATAATATAAGAATGACCATGTCCGGTTAGAAATATCCTCTTATATCCATAACCATAACCCCTGCTTCCATTCAGAGGTTCCTTCCATCACTGAGTACAAGGTCAGGTCCCGACCTAAAAAGTTGAACCTTTAAGGCCACCCTAGCACATCCGACCGTATGACTTCACAGTCGTTCTATGAAATCGAGTTGACACAACAAATCACACTGGACTTACAATTACTAAGTTCGCTTTACTCCAAGCAATTACTACAACCAATTTGAAATTGCACCTCAGCTCTGACCTCTATCTTCTAATATTTGCTAAATCATGCTTGTCGTGATTCTCCTTAAACCGACGAATCGAGTCTCCTAGTACTAAAACATATGATGGGAAACATCCCCAACTCACAATGAAATCCATCTAAAAACTCTGAAATCCCAACATGCCCGTCCTCCACCCAGATAGAGCCTAAAACTCAAACACATAAGTCTGGTCGGACATAGAACTGGAACTACTTTTATCTAATCTAATACTCCACTCATGACCCAAGATCCGTGAATCAACACATTCATTACTTCCCTCATCCATTCGATTTGCGACAACCCCTCCCATAATCGAGATAATAAAAATTCCGACCATTGCGGAGACCCATGTCTCGCCCCTGGTTCGACCGCCAAATTCCCAAGGACTCAATAAGCAAGGCCACCCTGGCCTAAGTACATCTATGTGTCACACCCTGACCGGTGAATGCTACGGCTTCTAATAGCCATACGATACTCCCTCTCACTGACTCGTGAATGCTACGGCTCCCCACAGTCATACGATACTCTCTCACTGAGTTGTGCATGCTACGGCTCCCTGCAGTCATACAATACTCTCTCACTAACTCGTGTACGCTACGGCTCCCCGCAGTTATATGATACTCTCTCACCAACTCGTGTACACTATGGCTCCCTGCATTCATATGATAATTTCTCAACAACTCATGTAAGCTACGACTCCTCGCAATCATACGATACTCTCTCACCAACTCGTGTACGCTACGGCTCCCCGCAGACATACGGTACTCTCTCACTAACTCGTCTACGCTACGGCTCACCGCAATCATACAATAATCTCACATAGAATCAGGTACACTATGGCTCCCCTCAATCATACGATACCCTCTCTCACTGAATCAAAAATGCTACAGCTCAATGTAGTCTTACAACACTCTCTCACTCACCATGGGCTCAATCCACGGGTTTTTCCTGACACACCTATGTGATTACTCCCACCCGGATCCACTCACTCTCTTATCACACCATAATCTCCTCCTCAGGTCATCACCACACTGATTATGCACCATTACTCTTGACGAAAATTCTCGTAGACAAGGAACTTTCCTCAACACAGTTACACCCTTGGATAATCTCTGTCTGGAGACAATTAATTGACGGTCTCATATCTGGAAATATAGTCGCTTGATACTATAATTGCCTTCTAACGAACATAAACCTCATAATAACCCAACAATTTAGGGCATGATACTCAGTTACCCTGATACACCATCACAGAATCTCACGATAGCTTGCCATGACCACTGATCTTCCGCTTACACAACTCGAAATCACGGAGCACTCCATCTCATAATTTGAAGCATGGAGGAGTCGTCAATGACTGAAAACGCATTGGCGACAATCCAAAACCCCATCCTCTACCGATCAAGCCCTTGTGAAACTACTCATATCGACTCCGAAGTTGATTGAAAAATAAACTGCTACCCCTCCCAGAGTACAAATAATAATCTATATGTTAAACTATCAATCTCTCAGCAATCGAATCCTAACCTCGGCAACCCGGCTGTCTTGAAATTCAAACATTGGCACACCCGATGAAACATGGACCATAATCAAATTCCTGTCCAACGACTACCTGCCCTAAAGACACTCATTCTCTCCTGAGCATATGCAACATGTATCATTTTGCTTTGTACGTTGCCTTGACTACCACATGACCCCAGTCTCATATACTCGGACCGTAGATCCCCATAACCCAAACTTCTATACCGGATCAGATTGGGGATCCTCCCCACTTAATACCCAGTTCTCCCCTACTTAGGGTTCGAACCATCGTCCATTGACATTTCCAAACAGACCACACTGCAGACTGGCTCACTAGATGTTCCATTCTCGACTCATGAAAGGTACACGCAGCACTCGATGACCCTCCAGATAATGACCCAATAACTCCAAGTATCCCACATCTCAGATGAAAACCTCGTAATCATCCCAATGTGACTGCGTCTAGTCCCCCCAAATTCTCATACAGACACACCGTCGGACATCTCAACTGTCCCGGATTTGTTACGACTCTCATTTTTGAATTAATGAACTATTACACACCTCGTCTCTGATTCCTCATCCAACATTTCATCATGGTAATTATCATAGAACAAAGATACCACACTCTCATAGTCGATACACAACGTAGGCAACAAGGGCCACCGCCCCGGTATACTCTTCTTGATCACTTGGAACTGTTGCTAAAAATATGCCTTACTCAACTAAGGCATATCCTTGTCCTCATCCATCTCAGTCCCCACTGATGACTCTCTCACGGTATAAGAAATACCTCGCAGCAGACATACTATAAAATACTCTGGTGAAAATATCACAACTATATGCGACCCTACAGGATTTACCCCTAAATTCACATACAGACACACCGCCGGACATCTCA
The DNA here is from genome assembly GCF_051521515.1 of Lactuca serriola. Lineage (NCBI taxonomy): Eukaryota > Viridiplantae > Streptophyta > Magnoliopsida > Asterales > Asteraceae > Lactuca > Lactuca serriola. The sequence continues at coordinate 213,996,324 of NC_136408.1, read as the reverse complement.
ATTGTCCCGAATTTGTTACGACTCTCATTTTGGAATTAATGAACTATTACACACCTTGTCTCTGATTCCTCATCCAACATTTCATCATGGGAATTATCATAGAACAAAGATACCACACTCTCATAGTAGATACACAACGTAGGCAACAAGGGCCGCCGCCCCGGTACACTCTTCTTGATCACTTGGAACTGCTGCTAAAAATATGCCTTAGTCAACTAAGGCATATCTTTGTCCTCATCCATCTCACTCCCCACTGATGACTCTCTCACGGTATAAGAAATACCTCGCAGCAGACATACTATAAAATACTCTAGTGAAAATATCACAACTATATGCGACCCCACGGGGTTTACCTCCAAACTCTGGAACCGGAAGCTTGTTATCTCTTTCGCTCCACAAGGGAAGCGAAAATAGTGAAATTCTCATCACAGAAAGTGATATCTCAATCATCAACCGATTACTCAACCCATACCCGAATCCTCCACAAAACATCATCTCTACTTTTCCTTGAGCCATGCGACTCCAACTGGCACCTCACCAGTCAACCCCTCGGTATGTAAACTCAATTTTCCTCACAATGTACACTCCATTGAAGCTTGACCGAGATGGCCCTCCGGCCCCACACTCTACCATATCCACTCTCAGTCTGAACAACCACAATGGGATAATTTGTGAAGACGAAAACACACTCTACTACGAATCATGGCACTCGAACCATGTTATCTCCCCTCAATATGCTACTTAGAACCTCTGGAATGCTCCTTGTTTCGAGTATGGTTCCTCTGTTTTCAATAGCACGGGCCCATACTACCTTTTACATCTACCTATACTTTCCACACCGATCATCCGAGTATTCCTAAGTAGTTGCTCATTCTTCTTGATCCACCAATCCCATTACACATGCTCGCTCTCCAGTGAATACTCACCTCTAAACATCACACTCATCGAACTAAAATTATTCCCTAGGCTCTCCTAGGTTATCACACCTCTCTTCCATTAGCTGCTGAAGAACTCCTCGTAATGTCTATTTGGCACTCTAGCTAACTCACATCACTTTTAAGTTCCACAAAGAACAATGCAAGAATCATTCGGCGCGTGGATAATCTCCACCAACACATAAACCCACTCTAGCATACAACTCCACTTGATCTATTCACAACCCAAAAGGCATCACCGAACTCTGGCAATCCTACCTCTCATAGGTATCTAACTACTTTCTCAGTAGATTCTTCGAATGCTCATCTAGGTATATCTCCTAGATTACTCCTCAACTCAAGGCTCTCTCTAAAAGATTCATGTTAGGTACTCCTACTCGGCACATACATAGAGCAAATAGCAGATAATATCAATCAATAGCATTCCCCTAGGATAAGGCATCATGAATCAGGCAACTCTAGCTCTAAATTCCTAAAATACCTAGCCTATCCTCTAGAATGCAACTCTAATATCTCATAAGTATCTCATAATATAAACAACTAATAGTATTTTGGGAAATCAGCATTCGGGCTTTGCCTGATTGTACACACTGCTCCATCTCGTTTTCCCTTAAAAGCTCTTACTCGTTTTAGAAAAATCATTTCTTTTTAGAAAGCTTTCTTAAATCATTAGCTTGAGTCTAGACATACCCGAGAGTACATCTAAATCCCTCAAACCAACGCTCTAATACCAACTTGTAACACTCTAAATTTTTCAACCAATTTTTCATTTTTAAAACTACATGGAACACCATCTCACATTTCTCAAAAACCCAAATGTATAAGTTGTTCAAAACACAAGACAACAAAATGTTTGATAATATCCTAGAATCCTAAAAACATAATTTCTAGCAAGTGTGTACAATCATGTCGGCGCCTGCACATGATCCTGAGATGTACCTGAAACACATTTCACATAAACACTGTAAGCCCAAAGCTTTGTGAGTTACCCAAAATACCACATACATAAATAATAAGCCTCTCATGGCTATAGCTCGGCATAGACCCTCCGGTCATGCGTCTCGGTGAGGACCCTCCGGTCTCACGGATCGGTATGGATCCTCCGGTCATGTATCTCAGTGAAGACCCTCCGATCTCACAGGTCAGGTTATACCTTCCTGTCTTTTATCTTAGTGAAGACCCTCCGGTCTCACAGCTTGGTTTGGACCCTCCGATCCTAACTGAGTAAGGCACAAAATAACATATAGACTAAATCACAAAGACAAAATGCTTAATATCACATAACTCGGTATATGTAACATCCGGATTTCCAGGTATCATAATTTAAGTATTTTCTTAGATGAGAAGAGGGACTCGACGGGTTAACGCCTAAACTTGTCGAGTAGGATCGCGACTGATGATTCGGATTAATAAATGGACTCGACGAGTCAGAGACTCGACTCGACGAGTCCGCGCTATAGACAGAAACCCTAAATCTTTGGGTGTGCCCTATTTTAGGGTCCTTCTGGCCTTCCTTTGTGGCCACTCATACCCTTGAGAGACACTACTCGAACCAGAGAGCATAGAGAGAGAGAGAGAGAGAGTGTGGGAGCTAATTTCTTCACCTTAGAGCATTCTTGCAAGGAAGAAGGGGGGATTCAAGCTAGGTTGATTGAGGAGCTCAGATCTTCCATCACTTCATCAAAGGTTATTGTTTGAGGTATGAATCCACGCCTATTTTCGTGTATAAAGTAGATCTCGTGAATCTAGGGTTTCTTTACCCCTTCTTTAGTTGCAATATGGAGCATGTAGAGTCCCATTGAGGAATAGACATTAGATCTGGACCTTGAGAGGTCCATAAAGTCCCAATCATCCAGCTTTATGCAGTGTCATTGGGGTTTTGAGTCTAGGTTGTCATTTTAAGGGCTATTTCTTCAAATAGAGCTTGATGTGTGGTGCATAGACGTAAAGATTGAACATTTAGGTGACTTTTGCATGGTAGAAGTCCAGATCTATAAGTTAGAGAAACAAATCTGACCTTAGAAGGTTAAATGAGTGTGGCCATGGAGGAAACTCGTTGAGTCCATAAGAGGACTCGACGAGACGAATCAGTTTGCCCCGCGATTCATGATCAGTGGTAACCCGTCGACTGAAAGGTTAACTCGACGAGTCGATTATGGCCTTAGGAGGATTCAGAGGACACGCATGGATTCAGAGGACTGCGATTCATGATCATTGTTAATTAGAGGTTAATTACTTTATGTGATCAGGTGGATGCTAGACCAGTACTTCGAGTTCGAGACTTTCCGAGATTACCCGAGGTGAGTCTTCTCACTATTCATTACCTAGAGTGGTATCTATGTGTAGACCGGAGGGTCTTATGTGTATATGTATGTTTGAGATTTATGTGCATTACGATATTTATATGCTATGTGTTATATAGACCAGACCGGAAGGTCCAACGATATAGACCGGACCGGAGGGTCCAATGATATAGACCGGACCGGAGGGTCCAACGATACAGACCGGACCGGAGGGTCCAACGAGCTATGGGACTAGAGGGTCCCACTGAGACACATTGACCGGAGGTTCATACCAAGTTATAGCCTCGAGTGGCTTATATGTTGTATGTGGTATTTTGGGGAACTCACTAAGCAATTATGCTTACCGTGTTATGTGTTATGTGTTTCAGGTACTAGCGAGGATCGCGAGAAGGTGCTGGCATGATTTGTACACACTGGCAGAAGATTATGTTTTTGAGATTCTAGGTTATGTTTATTTGTGATGACATTTGATAACATGAGATTTGAGCATATTATATGTGTTTTATTGTGTTGAAATATGAAAATTTGTTTTGAAAAATTATGTCGTTACAGTATAAGCACATAAGACCCTCCTGTCAATAACTCAAATAAGACCCTCCGGTCACTCAGTATTACAACTCAGGTAAGCATAACGAGAAGACTCACCTCGCCTAGTAAAGCAATATATCCCACATTCGAACTGTTGTTTAGACTCCGTCTCTCCATGGTCTCCAAAATCCTTAGCTTAACCAAAACCGTAAAGTCAACAGAAGTCAACAATCAAAGCTAACCATACTCGTCGAGTGCTATTCATGAACGCGTCGAGTTCCTCAGTGCTCAGTAAATCACGAAAACCCGATTCAACTCGCCGGGTTGCTAACCAACTCGTTGAGTCCATGCCGAGTCCTGAAGATCTGGGAAAACCCTAACAACTCGTTGAGTTGTCCCACCAACTCGTCGAGTTCACTCTGAATCCAAAAATAGGAAAACCTGACTCAACTCATCGAGTTGTCTCATCAACTCGTCAAGATGTAATGCATCCAGGCTATCGGGGAACACCCTTGCCAACTCGTCTAGTTGGCTCATCAACTCGTCGATTCCGTTTAACCGATTCTCTCTTTCAGATGTTTTCAAGCAGAAGTAAGGCCCTATATTCAAGAACTAGCCTTTTAAGACTGAAGTATCACGTAAAGCTGCAAGCTTTACGTCCATACAAGGCATCAAGGCCTCAAAATGCCAAAACAAGCTCCATAGAGGGTTTACTATGAAAGTTGGCCAATAGCTTGATAAAGCTTGAATCTTTAGGCAAAAGGGACATCATGTTGTCCAGATCTGAAGTCCATGGCATGCTCAAAGAACTTAAGGACACAAATAAAATATATAAATGGCCATAAACTCCCTAGTGAAGATATGTAACCAAACAATGATCAATATGATAGCTTTTTTACCTCTAAATAGTAGCTAGAACTGAAAGAACACTGGATCCAAGGGCTTCTTCTCATTCCAAGCCTTTTGCTCCTCAATCACCTTCAAAAAGTACACTAGAACATACAATCCTAGCCTCTCTCTTTCACACACAGATGCATACGACTCAATTAGAGTTTCTCTTAGTGTGGTAAAGTGATGAGGGTGGCAAAAATGATGGCTTAAGGTCCTTTAAATAGGGTACAAACCCTAAAAATTAGGGTTTTTACACTTAGCTCCTACTCATTGAGTTGGGGTCCCCCAACTCGTCAAGTAGGTCCTATAATGTGAATAAAACTATTAGGTTCCACAAATCGGGGTGTTACACTCTTCTCAAACAGGGAATTATCGACAGGCGCTTATGATCCGTGATTGTGTTCTGGGAAGGACTCCAGGTTTTTAGGGTGTGATCCACTTCAGGAAAAAGGGGATTTTGGTTTTTGATATATCGGGCCATTTTGGGTTTTGCCAAGGTTGGCAAGGCAACATATCGACTGAGTCTCCCGGAGGAGCTCAGTCAGATTCACAACACTTCCTATGTCTTCCAGTTGCGAAATTGCGTGTCGGGCAAGGACGTTGTGGCATTACTAGGTGATCTTCAAGGCGACGAACACTTGAATTATGTTGAGTTTCATGGCTGTATTGGAGAGGAAGATAAAGGTTTTGCGCAACAAGGAGATACTACTGATAAAGGTGTAGTGGCGGCATCGGAAAGTATCCGAGTGAACATGGGAGCTAGATTCCGATATGTGGGAGCATTATCCGGAGCTATATGCTACAACAGACTTCAAGGATGAAGTCTAGGTCAAGTAGGGGAGATTTGTAACATCTCGACATTTTTCAGGTATTTCCAAATCCTCTTCTTTATTATTAAATTGTCAATGGGGTGGGAAGAGTCGAGCCATAACAAGCCAAAGGGTTAAAGTTGCAACTATTGGGATCAAAAAGAGTACGCTAAGCATACATAAGGTATGTTGAGCGTATTAGGCATGTCCTAGTATGTTAAGCATACACTTATCTATGCTAAGTGTACGCATGTCAGATGAAACCCCTAATATTTAGGGTTTGGGTGCTATATAAACATCCTTATGAACTCAAAACCCTCCATGACCTCAGCCTCCATAACTTTGAGTAATTTTCCCCAAACCCTAACCTATATGTTGAGTGTGTGAGCTAAATGGGTGTGATTTAAGTAGTTGGAGAAGAAAGAGTTGCATCAAGAAGTTGGAGAAGGAAGACAAGCTTGTAGATATGAGGTTTCTTTGTGCTCTAGAGGCTCTAGGAGGTAAAAATCTCCAACCTTTAAGCTTGTATGATGTAGATCTTGCATGCTAGCTTTTTGAAACCATTTCTTGTCCGAAAATGTCCCAAGTTGTTACATATTATGTTTTGAACAAGGTAAATTTTCCTTTGAGACCCTGGAAAGGCTCCTTAGAGATAAAAATGATGTCCCAACGGCAAAAGTGTCCCATGCATGTAGTAGAAAGGTCTTAATGGATTAAGACCAGGTATTAAGAACTTTTTGGACGTCCAAAGTCTTAAAGTTCAAGACTTTATGGTCCCATGGCACATTTGGTCGATGGAGCTGGAGTTTGGGCTTAAGTGCTTAAGTAAAATAGAGAAGTATGCCACCGCATAATTTCTGTATGCCCAGTGTACTGAGTCCACCAACCTGACGGTGGTCAACACAAAACAGAAGTAAGCTCAGCATACCAGAGGAGTACACCGCGTATATGCCCTCTGTTGGGCTTTTGACGATTTAGGCTTCGAGATTATGCTCCTTTTTGGGTCAGTTTGACATGGGCCTTGTTGGGCTTATTGAATAAATGTATTTTGGGCCAGTAGCTGTAATAGATCTTAAAATGAGGCCTGATTTGGGAGTTAGGACCCAATTGGGAAAACTAGGCCAATAATGGGCCTTATGGACTATGTGGACCCTTAGTCAAGATTGATATCCCATTTTTTGACTTAGTATTCACTTAGTTACCGGTTAGGTCGGTATTGCAACACATGTTCCAGGTATTACTTGATTCATTTAATTTTTAGGGTTTTGGGTGTGGACTCAATGAGTTTGGAGCCCAATTCGTCAAGTAGAGAAATGATTTATGGGCACGGGAACGGGACCTACTGTACGAGTCGGATGACCCGACTCGGCGAGTAGAAGTTGTAAAGAGAAAACCCTAATTTGACGGTCTCCACCCTATATAAGGATCATAACCTACCTCTTGTGGCCTCCCTTAGCTCTTTACTACCCAAAGAACAACGTTTTCGGCCGTGAACCTCCTTGAGTGAGAGTAAGAGCTTGGTTGAGCAAACTTTTTTGTGTTGGAGAAGGAATCTAGAAGAAGGAACAAGAAGGGAAGCAGTAGATCTGGCATCTACACTGCATTGGTCACCATTTTTAGGTAAAAAGTCGTTACCTTGAGTTGTAGATTCTTAGATGTCTTCTCTTTCAAGTATATGAGCATTTTATGTAAAAATAGAGTCCAAACTCAGATTTGAACAGATCATAAGGATATGATTCCAGATCTGGACCCCTTTAGGTTCCCAATGACATAAAGTTGCTTACTTTGTGTAGTCTAGCCACTTTCCATCCATACAAACCTTGAAAGGAGCCTAGTTTTGAAGATATAGCCTCGGGAGACCTTGTATGCACATAAAGTTTGCATCTTTACGTGATATCTGCACCAGGAGAGTTTGGATCTAGAGTTTGGCAGCTTAGATACCACTGAAAAGAAGTGAACATGAGAGGTCTAAAGGAACTCATTGAGTTCCTCATCTGAATCAGCGAGTCAAGAGGGGTTTTCCCATTTTCAGGATCAAGGGTGTTTCCGGCGGAGAACTCGGTTTTTGGCCATATAAGTTTTCAAATGGATGGATTTTTGGTTCAGGTTTCATGAGTTTTTGGGGGACTCGGCGAGTTACACAGGTAACTTGGCGAGTGTATGAATTACTCAGAGAACTCGGTGACTTGTTGGATGGACTCGACGAGTAGAGGTCAACATGGACTGTTAACTTTAACTCTTGACTGGGGTTGACCAAGGTTGACTTTGAGGATGTCTACGAGATTTGACAAGTTATTTATATGATGATTATAGGCAGTTGATTTGGAGCAACACGTGGGGATTATCTAATCTAAACCGTCAAATTCTAGATTCACGAGAGGTAAGTCTTCTCACCATACCAATGGGTCTAAGGCACCAAGGTCGACCCATTGTATGATAGTTGGTGTGTGTGGTATACTTATGCATTGATACGTGGTAGAGATAGCTCTTACATCTTATGGTATAGATAGTTTTTATATCTAATGGTAGAGATAGCCTTTATAGCTAATGGTAGATATAGCCTTTATGGCTAATGGTAGAGATAGCTTTTATAGCTAACGGTAGAGATAGCCTTTATGGTTAATGGTACAGATAGCTATATAGCTAATGGTAGAGATAGCTTTTATAGCTAACATGATACGCATTATTTGGCTTGTGTGTGTGGAGTATGCTCTGGGGAAATCACTAAGCGTTAGCTTACAATCTGTGGATATTTACAGGTACAACTAAGCCTAAGGGCAAGGGCAAAGCTTGATGGTGCGATGTGTACTCTCTCTCTCTCTCTCTTTGTCTCTCTCTCTCTTAGGAATTTTATGGTACACACTGATGATTTGAAATGAATTGTAATGGTTATGAATTTTGGATACAATTGTAACCGGAAACCCCATGGTTTTTGAAATAATTTGGTTATTTAAAAAAAATTCTTTTGAAAATTTAGGCTGTTACAAGTTGGTATCAAAACCTTGGTTTGAGGAATTCAGGCACACCCTCGGGTGTGTTGGGACTCAAACTAAGGAAATGGTAAATTTGTTTTCAAAATTAAAATTAAAGTTAAAACTTTTAAGGAATGGAAAAGAGGAGAGTGCAACGCGTGTGATCGGCCGAGCCAAGTAAGTAGTTCCCCAGTATATTAGCCATGTTATACTGGTATTGAGATATGATAAACGTATGGATCTTGCTATGTGTATGGTGTTAAAATTGTATACGGTTAGGAGCTTATAGCCTTAGAATGATTGATTTGGCCTTATTTCCTGTTCCTCGTTTGGTTGTGGTCCTAGGGTAGAATCTATATTTGAAAGTCGATTTGATCATTTTCTGTGTATAATTTTCATGCATAAGGCAACCTGTCATGATTGGTGGCATGGATTTGGATAGAGCAAATTTTAGGATCGCCTAGGAATTGAGACACGCGGTAGTTTGTAGCACATGATTTGTTTTGGGACAAATCGGAGTTATCATGTGGAACCTTGGGGAAGGTACGGGTAGGTGTGGAGTGTAGTATTGGACCTATACTACTTAAAGCACAGGACCTGTACCTGAACCAATGTTAGCCTGGGAGCTCTGAGGAGGACAAGTGTAGAGAGATTCCTCTTTTTAGGTATCCTAATCATTATGGTTTATGACATTGTTGTCCAGTATAGTGGTGACACGATTTGGAGCGGGGGGATCAAGATCGGGATCTGGATCCGGAGCTGAATCTGGTGACACTACCGAGGTCATCGACGAGAGGCTGTGCAAGCTCATTGCAGCCGAGGTTATTAGGGGCATCCTGGACACTACTCCAGTTATCTTTGGGACAGTCAAGGAGGGCATGATGGATATTATGGAGGAGAGGCTCAGGGCTTTCAGTGCCGAGATTTCTGCAGGCCAGGTTGGGGCCCAAACTCCCTCATTCTGGGAGTTCAAGGCATGTGAAGCATCAAAGTTTTTCGGGGTCAGGGACCCCATTGTTAGCCGAAGCTGGGTGGTGGATATCAAGAACGCCCTGCGCACGAGTTCTTGCCCGGATGCGGAAAAGGTAGGTTTCGCTTCTTATATGTTGAAAGACAGAGACCAAGATTGGTGAGGCGATGTTACTAGCCAGGTGGGAGCAACCGGTGTGGAAGAGATGTCATGGGCGGAGTTCGTTCAACGATTTGATTTGGAGTTTGCACCAGCCATTGAGGTGCAAGGGAAGGTTAGGGAGTCTTAGGAGCTCCAGCAGACCACCAAGACTATGGCATACATCACCGCCAACTTTCATGAGCGAGCATTGTTAATCACCCAGTATGCTACTGACAAGGAAATAAAGAGGACACGGTATCATTCCATCTTGCAGGATGATATCCAAGAGTGTGTGAGCTTCACATGGTGCAAAACCATAAATGAAATGGTGGAGAAGGCCCGTGAGTAGAAGATGATTTGGACTTCCGCACCAGGCAAAAGCCTGAGCAAGCACAAACAGCAGTAGGTCAGGCTAGAAAGCTTAGGACCTCGGGTTCATGTAGCAGGAGCCAGCAGGGTCGGAGCCGGTGTGCTAAGTGCGGCAGGTCGCATAGTGGAGCTTGTCAGATAGCATGGTCGAGATGCTACGCATGTTGCCAGCAGGGCCACTTGAGCAGGGAGTTCCCCAAGAAATCCTTGAGTTTCTTTCATTGCAACCTGATCGGTCATAAGCGAGTCGATTGCCCAAGGTTACAGGGAGGGGGAGGAGCAATGGCGACACCTGCGCCTGCCATGATGAGGATTACCAATTCCCACCCTGCTAAGGCAGATGCTCCAGCGGGGAAGAGCCGTGCATTTCAGTTGACTATCGAGGAGGCTTAGGGAGCACCAGATGTTGTGGCTGGTACGTATTTTAGTCTCCCTACTATAAACTTATTGCATTGTTTATGTATATGTTGTGCTTATGTATAAGGACATTTTTGGTCAATGGTATGTCTGCTCACGTTTTGTTCGATTCGAGAGCTACCCAATCATTCGTGTCTCTTGCGCTTAGCAAGAAGTTTTGGGATTCGCCGGGAACTTTGGGTTCCCTGCTTGAGGTAGAGATTGCTGACGACCACACCGTGAGTGCGGCAAAGGTGTATCGGGACTGTGTACTGAATATTCTTGGAAAGAGGTTTCGGGTTGATCTAGTCCTGATAGAGTTACGAGGGCTGAAGGTGATTGTCGGAATAGACTGATTGGGGGCCAATGGGGCCATGATCGATTGTGAGCGCCAGTTTGTGAGGGTTCGAAGCCCAAGTGGGGGAGAACTATTTATTCATGGTGAGAGGGCCTTGTAGGGACCGACCCTTTGTTCAGCTGCGAGAGCTAGGAGATTTTTGCAGCAGGGTTAGTACAGGATATCTAGCATATATCTCAGATACGAGGGTTGAGACCACGATAGATGTGGGCAGTGTGCTGGTCGTAGAGGAGTTTTGGGATTTCTTTCCCAAGGAGTTACCGGGGGTGCCTCCGAAGAGGCAAGTGGAGTTTCGGATTGAATTGATGTCGGGTGTCGCTCCAATCGCAAAAGCACCGTACCGACTAGCACCACCCAAGATACAGGAGCTATCTTCGTAGCTCCAAGAATTGCTAGACCGAGGGTTTATCCATTCAAGTAGTTCCCTGTGGGTAGCTCCAATCCTTGTCGTGAAAAAAAAAAGGATGAATAGCACAGGACGTTCATTGACTACCAGGAAATAAACAAACTAACGGTGAAGAACCATTATCTGTTACCGAGGATTGATGATTTATTTGATCAAATACAGGGTGCATCTTGGTTTTCCAAGATTGTTCTTCGATCGGGATACCATCAGATGAGGATTCGGGATGAGGATATACCGAAGATAGATTTTAGGACTCGATATGGGCATTATGAGTTTGTGGTGATGTCATTTGGGCTCACAAATGCTCTAGTAGTGTTCGTGGACCTCGTGAACAGAGTGTGTAGACCGATGTTGGGTCGGTCGGTGATCGTGTTTATCGATGATATCTTGTTCTATTCTAAGACCAGGGAGTAGCATTAGCAGCATCTGAGAGAGGTATTGGAGACCATGAGGGCGGAGAGGTTGTATGCTAAGTTCTCTAAGTGTGATTTTTGGCTGTGAGAGCTACAGTTTTTTAGGAACATCATCAACCAAGAAGGCATTACGGTTAATCCAGCCAAGGTTGAGGCAGTGACGCAGTGAGAATTACTGAAGAATGTGTCTGAGATCTGTAGCTTCCTGGGTTTAGTGGGTTACTATCAGATATTTATCCAGTATTTGTCAAAGATTTTTGTACCATTGACCCACTTGACCAAGAAGAATGTGACATTTCCGTGGGGAACAAATCAGCATTTGGCTTTTGAGACCCTGAGATGGAGGTTATGCAAGGCTCCGATCCTAGTACTACCCAAGGGGTTAGAAGATTTGGTGGTGTACTGTGACACATCGATTTCAGGGTTATGTGCGGTACTAATGCAGAGTGGGCACGTGATAGCATACGCCTCAAGATAGTTGAAACCTCATGAGGCGAATTAGCCCACTTACGACCCGGAATTGGGGGGCAGTAGTGTTCGCCTTCAAGATCTGGAGGCACTACTTGTATGGGGTGCGTTGCACGATCTATACTAATCACAAAAGTTTTAAGTACTTGATGGATCAGCAGAACCTCAACATATAGCAGAGGAGGTGGCTGGATGTATTGAAGGATTACGACTGTGAGATCTTGTACCAACCACAGAAGGCCAACGTGGTGGCCGATGCTTTAAGCCGCAAGGCGGCGGGTTCCCCGATGGGGAGTGTTTCTTTGAGGATGACGATGATCTATCCATTGTTCAATTTGATCAAGGAGGCCCAGGTCGAGGGGGTGAAGAAGGAAAATTGGAAGATTGAACGGATTCGGGGGCAGTATCCTTTGTTTGTTAAGGATAGCCGAAGTCTTCTAACATAGTGCAGCTAGGTGTCGGTACTGGTGACTGGTGGAGTGAGATAGAAGATATTGGTGGAAGCACACAAGTCCAAATTCTCTATACATCCGGGGGCTAAGAAAATAAATAGGGATTTGAGACTAAGTTACTGGTGACCCTACATGAAGTGGGAGCTCGCGTGGTTTGTGGAACAGTGCTTGACCTGCAGAAAGATCAAGGCCAAGCATCAGCGGCCTCATGGCAAGGTTCAACCGCTACCCATTCCTATGTGGAAGTGGGAGGAGATGACCATGGACTTCATCACGAAGTTACCAAGGATGGCGAGGGGTGTAGACGCCATATGGGTGACTGTGGATAGATTAACAAAGAGTGCCTACTTTATTCGGATCTCTTAGAGTATATCCGTAGAGAAGTTGGCTGATGTTTATGTACGGGAGGTGGTGGCTAGACACGGGGTGTCAATATCGGCATTCTCTAACTGGATGTTCGTTTCACATCAAGGTTCTGGAAGAAGTTCCACGAGTAATTGGGCACTCATTTGCATTTTAGCAAGGTGTACCACCCCCAGACTGATGCCCAGAGCGAAAAGGACAATCCAGACACTGAAGGACATGCTTCTATCATGCATATTGGATTTTGGAGGGAGTTGGGATACATACCTCTCGTTAGCAGAGTTTTCATACAAGAACAGTTACCATGCCAGTATTGACCGACCGCCATTTGATATGTTGTATGGTAAAACATGAAGGACCCCTATTTTTTGGGGAGAGCTTAGACACTGATTCATGGGGAGCACTTAGGTAGTGCTCAAGACCACCAGGATGATTTAGCAGGTGCGCGACCGGCTGCGTATCGCGTAGAGCCGTCAGAAAAATTATGTTGACCGACGGTGATCGGATCTTGAGTTCCAAGTGGGGGACTTTGTGTTACTGAAGCTATCACCATGGAAGGGGATCATCAGGTTTCAGAAGAGGGGTAAGCTAGGAGCCCGATATATAGGCCCGTTTAGGATCACGACCCGGGTGGGCAAGGTGGTATATCGTTTGTATTTGTCGGATCAGCTTAGTCAAATCCACAACACCTTCCATGTGTCGTAGCTTTAGAAGTGTGTCACTGATGAGGTCGCGGCCATTTCGTTGGATGACATTCAGGTGGATGAGAGCATGAACTACATCGAGAGGCCGGTTGCCATTTTAGATAGAAAAACCAAGGTTCTTCGGAACAAGGAGGTGAACTTTGTAAAGGAGCAATGGCAGCACCGCAAGGGCTCCGAGTGGACATGGAAGCGGAAGGAAGAGATGCGAGATCACTACCTGAATTTTTTTGGATTAGTAGACTTTGAGGACGAAGTCTAGTTCAAGTGGGGGAGACTTGTAACACATGTTCCAGGTATTACTTGATCCATTTAATTTTTATGGTTTTGGGTGTGGACTCGAAGAGGTGGGAGTCCAACTCATCGAGTAGAGAAATGATTTATGGATGCGGGAACGGGACCTACTCTACGAGTCAGAAGAACTGACTCGATGAGTAGGAGCTGTAAAGAGAAAACACTAATTTGAGGGTCGGCACCCTATATAAGGATCATAACCTGCCCCTTGTGGCCTCCCCTAGCACTTTACTACCTAGAGATAACCGTTTTCGGCCGTGAACCTCCTTGAGTGAGAGTAAGAGCTTGGTTTAGCAAACTTTGGTGTGTTGGAGAAGGAATTTAGAAGAAAGAACAAGAAGGGAAATAGTTGATCCGACATCTACACTGCATTGGTCACCATTTTAAGGTAACAAGTCGTTGCCTTGAGTTGTAGATTCTTAGATCTCTTCTCTTTCAAGTATATGACAATTTTGGGGAAAAATGGAGTCCAAACACAGAACTGAACCTATCACAAGGATATGATTCCAGACATAGACCCCTTTAGGTCTCCAATGACATAAATTTGCTCACTATGTGTAGTTTAGCCACTTTCCATGCACACAAACCTTGAAAGGATCCTAGTTTTAAAGATATAGCCTTGGGAGACCTTGCATGCACGTAAATTTTGCAACTTTGTGTGGTAATAGGAGAGCTTGGATCTCGTGTTTGGGACCTTAGATCTCACTGAAAAGGATCGAACATGAGAGTACTAAAGGATCTTGTCGAGTTCCTCATCTGACTTGGCGAGTCAAGAGGGTTTTTCCCGTTTTCGGGATCTAGGGTGTTTTCAGCAAAGAACTGGGTGTTTAGCCATATGTGTTTTCGGCCTGAGTAGAGTTTTCGGTTGGATGGATTTTTGTTTCATGGTTCATGAGTTTTTGAGGGACTCAGCGAGTTACACAGGTAACTCGGCGAGTGGATGAATTACTTAGAGAACTCGGCAAGTTGTTGGATGCACTCGACGAGTAGAGGTTAACATGAAGTGTTGACCTTGACTGTTGACTGAAGTTGACCAGGGTTGACTTTGAGGGTGTCTACGGGATTTGACGGGTTATTCATCTAATCATTATTGGCGGTTGATTTGGAGCAGGATGTGGGGTTGTCTAATCTAAACTCGTCAAATTCTACATTCACAAGAGGTGAGTCTTCTCACCATACCAATGGGTCTAAGGCACTAAGGACGACCATTTTATGATAGTTGGTGTGTGTGGCATACTTATTCAATGATACGTGGTAGATATAGCCTTTACAGCAAATTATAGAGATAAATTTTATTGCTAATGGTAGAGATAGCCCTTATGACTAATGGTAGAGATAGCCTTTATGACTAATGGTAGAGATAGCTTTTATAGCTAACGGTAGAGATAGCCTTTATGGCTAATGGTAGAGATAGCTTTTATAGCTAACGGTAGAGATAGCTTATATAGCTAACATGACATGTGTTATGTGTCTTGTGTGGGGGGGGGGGGGTATGCTTTGGGGAACTCACTAAGCGTTAGCTTACAGTTTGTAGATTTGTGCAGGTACATCAGAACCGAAGGGAAAGGGAAAAGCTTGATGGTGCGGTTTGTACTCTCTCTCAGGCATTTTATGGGACACTCAGTTGATCTGAAATGAATTGTAATGGTTATAAATTTTGGAAACAATTGTAATTGGAAACCCAATGGTTTATGAAATAATTTGGTTAATTAAAAAAATTCTTTTGAAAATTTATGTTGTTACTGATGCGTTCTGAGCATACTAACACTCATATGGTGTACATGCAACCCTAGCAACCTTGGATCTATGTTTTCTCTAAAATACATGCAAATTTGATTTCCAAGGTTCACAACCTAACTAGCATGTTATGGGCTACTTGTAACACAAATCTTTAAGTAGAATAACATACCTTACTTTTGTGGTTGATTGCTTGGAGTTTATGAGCCTAGCACCAATAGTGTGGATGCCTCAAGTGGTGTCACAAATCACCAAAACAAATTGGAAGCTTTTGAGAGAATAAGAACACTTATAAAAATCGGCTCACTCTTATGCTCACACACACTAGTGCCAATTCTAGAACCAAGGACTCCTTTATATAGTATGGAGGATTAGGGTTAAACCCTAATACCCATGACTCTTCATTTACCTAGGATCCATGGGTTAAAATCTCCATGGACTATCCATGGACTCCATATAATCTTAGCCCATCCTAAATAAATCCTAGCTCAATCCACATATATATAAATGAGAATCCATATTTAATTAGCTCCATTTTGATCCCTAAAGTAATTCTAAATTAATTCTTGATCAATACTAATTAATTAATTATGATATCATATTAATATATTATAACCAATAATATATTAATATATCATAAACATCTTATTCTCAAAAGTATATCCAAATAAATTGTTAGGTGAAGTGCAACACAAATGGACCATGTCGGGTCGGGTCAAGTTGATACCAAATATAGTTACGGACTTAGACACCCTATCCAACAGTTATAGGTATCTTGGTATATAGGATAATACTATGTTAGTGACTAGTTAGGTCGGTATCTTGGTTATAGCATGTTGTTATGATTAGTGATCTGTTAGATCGGTTTGACTGTTATATACATGCTAGCGTATGATATTTATGTGCACATGACTGTTTTATTGGCGTTGGGTTGAGGCAGACCTATTTTGTGCTGAAGGCTCACATACCTTGGGCGGACCAGATAGACTACAGACCCGGGTGGGCATATTAGGCATGATAAGACCCGGTGAGCGGTCCAGATAGGCTAAAGGCCCTGAGAGGCGGTCCAGACATGCCGATGGCTCAGAGAGTGGTCCAGATAGACTTATAGCCCTACGAGGCAATCCATTCAGACTGATGGCTCATTATGCATGTTGTTTGCTTATATGATATTGATATGGTTTGTCTGGAATTGGTATTTTGGGGGAACTCACTAAGCTTCAGGCTTACAATTTTGGATTTTGTTTCAAGTACTTCAGATGATCGCAGGAAGGCGAAGGCGTGATCATGCACCTCCTCACATTTTTATGATCTGGATTTCTGGGATACTCTAATGTTTAAACTATTTTGAAAACATTTTGTAATAACTTAATAGTTTTTGAATGATTTAAAAAGTTTTAAATTGGCTTAATTTTATGGGTG
Organism: Lactuca serriola; assembly: GCF_051521515.1. Classification (NCBI taxonomy): domain Eukaryota; kingdom Viridiplantae; phylum Streptophyta; class Magnoliopsida; order Asterales; family Asteraceae; genus Lactuca; species Lactuca serriola. The sequence continues at coordinate 213,979,396 of NC_136408.1, read as the reverse complement.
TTACATCAAACATCAAGGGTTCAAAAGTAAACCTGATAAATCTTTAAGATAGTCAAGGAACTCAATGCTAAGATACTCTCCTCCCCGATTGGATCGGAGCATCTCGATGTTCCTGCCCAATTGATTCTCAACTTCCTGCTTAAACTTTTTAAACTTTTCAAAAGTTTTTGACTTATGCTTGATTAAGTAGATATATCCATATCTGTTGTAGTCATTAGTAAAAGTCACATAGTACCGATTAGCATCCCTTGTGGTTGATTTGAAGGATCCACACACATCCGTGTGTATGAGGTCCAACAAACCCTCACCCCTCTCACAAGTACCAGTGAAGGGTGACTGTGTCAATTTTCCAAGTAAACAAGACTCGAAACTATCATCTGAGCTTAGGTCAAATGATTCCAAAACTCCAACCTTCTGGAGTTGGCCTATTCGCTTCTTGTTAATATGTCCAAGACGACAATGCCACAAGGATATTTTATCTAAGCTCATCGAAGAATCAATATGATATACATTATTTCCTAAGTTGTCTACAATCGACACGGTTTCATATACACCATCACAAGGTAATGGTTTAAAATAAAACACATCATTATAAAAAGCATCAATAGCACCAATTTTATTATCAAATGAAAAGCTGAAACCTTGTTTGTACAAATTATGAAGGGAAATAATATTTCTCACCATTTCTGATGAGTAACAACATTTATTCAAATCTAAAGTTATCCTATTATTAAGAAATAAAGAATAAACTCCAATCTTGGTTACAGGTGGTGCTTTCCTTTTGCCCATGATTAGGTTTATCTTCTCGTGCTCCACTTCTTCACTACTTCTTAGGCTCTACAAATCAGTACAAATGTGAATACCATAACCTGTATCAAGCACCCAAGAGTTAGTATGTAATGAGTTACTAGACAATATAGTATAAATACCTGCATGGGTGGTTTTAACTTTCCCATCATTCACATCCTGCAAGTACTTGGGGCAGCTTCGCTTCCATTGCCCCTTTTCGTGGTAGTTGAAGCATTATGCTTCCTTTGGGTTTGAAGAAGGAGGAATGAGACATTTCTTGGTACCACTTGAAGAGGAGCCATCAAGGGACTTTCCCTTGGTACCCTTCGAAGGGGTCTTCCTCTTCTTCCCCTTTCCCTATCCAATTGCCCGAATAGGGGCTGCTGTAGGAGTAGGAGTAGAAGTAACAACCGACTTACCTTTAAGGCCACTTTCAGCGGTCATTAAAAGTCTTTGAAGTTTGCTAAGTGTAACTTCCTCCGTGTTCATATGATAAGTCATACGAAACTGATCATAACTTGGACGTAAGGAATGGAGAATGATATCAATCGCCAAGTCCTCAGGGAAGTCCACATTCAGCTTCAGTAACCGGTCCATGAACCTTTGCATTTTCTGCAAGTGACCGGTGATGGGTTCACCATCCTTCATCCTGGCCGTTATCATGGAGAAGATGATTTCACAAATCTTGACGCACGCTCTAATGATACCTATCCATCAGATCCAGGTGCATCTCATAGGGGTAGAAATCTTCATACGATTTCTGGAGTTCGGGAGTCATGGTTGCCAACATGATGCGGGACACTTTGGTAGCATCCCTCTCATGTGCAGTGTACTCCGCAAGCTCCTCAGGATTAGCAGTGAACTCATTGATAACCTTGAGCTCCTTATCAAGGACATATTCCTTATTCTAATAGCAGGTAATCATCTTGATGTTTCTAATCCATTCATTGAAGTTAGACCCATCAAAAGTGACTTTCCCACACAAGTTCATGAGGGAAAAGGAGCCTGTAGGGTTTGAGCCAGTAGTAGTGTTGGAAGACACTGAAATAAAGAAGTACAAGTTTAATTAGATGAAGAATCCTTAATAAGTCACCCAAATGAAATATTCAATCTAGGACCCCACAAACTATTTCATAACTTAGAAGAGGGATGTCGTAATCCAAGCTATGAAATATTCGAAGGTAGGTAAATGACGATTTACCAATTTCCACCATTATAAACGAAATATATTATTAAGTTTTAATTGGATTTGAAACTCCTAGATCTTTTGAGATACATTCACCTTTCAATGGCATGTTTGAATCTCGATTGTGCCCTCTCATATTTGTGATTGGGATGTCGAGGATCACAAACAAGGTGTGAATAACCATGCAAATTGACTTGGTACCCTTAATTTTAACACCTAATCGATGTGTCGGTTAACCACACGCGCTCCACCGATCTATGATAAAACTTAAGTCACCCTTTGCCACTCTTACTAGTCCTTGTTAGTGTGCCGGTTAACCGCACACACTCCACTAACAACTTGGTAAGGTACAAAGTGTAATTTCATGGGTTAGCACCTATTTCACATTTTCCTAAAGTAACTAAGATTGGGAATTAATAAAGGTTTAGTTACTTTATCATTTCTTTATACTTTTAATGAGGATTAAGGTCCTATCCTACCCGTTCGGCTAACGACCCTCCACCAGTCAAGGAAGCGGTGGGTGAGAGTGGACACCCATTAAGCTGTCATTTTATAGGCAAAAACCTTATACCCCCTTATATATCGGCTCCGTGAATGAGGCCTACTTGCAGTAAGACTGACTTATTCTTATATATACATATAATGATTAAACTTTTAATATTATAGAAGTATAAGGGTTGAATTTTAAACTTTTAAAATTCCAAGGATCTATTTGGAATTAAAGTATTAATGTGTGAGACTTTACAAATTCCAAAACTTGAGGGCAAGTTTTGAAACTATTTCAAGAATCTTCAATTTGTAACTTATGAGTTTTAATGGTTCATAAAGTTGAACACTCTTCATTTTATGAAACCTCCTATTCTTTAATGACAACTATTAAAGAAGTGACTTTTGGTTATCCATAACTTGAAGACAAGTTATGGACACCATCATTAGCATTAAGATCATCAATTAAACAAGCATGTAGGTTACACACAATTCCTATGATCTTCTAAAACTCATAAGAACAAATATTCATATCAAACAATTTCAAGAAATCATATTAACACATATAAAACTTGAAAATTGATAATAGTCATTTGAAATGGGTTAACATAATCATTACCACTTTGAAAAACAGATTTTACAAGTCAAAACAGTTTAGGATAATGATTCTAGCCCATTTCTAGCAACAAAACTCGGAAAACTGCCCAGCACGCACCTACTCGTCGAGTGCATGATCCTACTCAACGAGTAGGATCAACTTTGCCTTGGACTCGTCAAGTTCTCCCCTTGCACTCGGCGAGTCCAGTCAAACAGTGAACAGTTTTTCGATTTTTCAAGCAGTTTGCATCAAATATACAGAAAACAATCCTAGGCTCTTATACCACTGATGGGTTTTGAGCATACTAACACTCCTATGGTGTACATGCATCCCTAGAAACCTTGGATCTATGTTTTCTCTAAAATTCATGCAAATTTGGTTTCGAAGGTTCAAAACCTAACTAGCATGTTATGGGTTACTTGTAACACAAAACTTTAAGTAGAATAACATACCTTACTTTTGTGGTTAATTTCTTGGAGTTTATGAGCCTAGCACCAATAGTGTAGATGCCTCAAGTGGTGTCACAAATCACCAAAACAAATTGGAAGCTCTTGAGAGAATAAGAACACTTATAAAAATCGGCTCACTTATGCTCACACACATTAGTGCCAATTCTAGAACCAAGGACTCCTTTATATAGTATGGAGGATTAGGGTTAAATCCTAATACCCGTGACTCTTCATTTACCTAGGATCCATGGGTTAAAATCTCCATAGACTACCCATGGACTCCATATAATCTTAGCCCATCCTAAATAACTCATAGCCCAATCCATATATATATATATAAATGGGAGTCCATATTTAATTAGCTCCATTTTGATCACTAAATTAATTCTAAATTAATTATTGATCAATACTAATTAAATAATTATGATATCATATTAATATATTATAACCAATAATATATTAATATATCATAAACATCATATTCTCAAAAGTATATCCAAACAAATTGTTAGGTGAAGTGCAACCCAAATGGACCATGTCGGGTCGGGTCAAGTTGATACCAAATATAGTTACGGAATTTGACACCTTATCCAACAGTTACAGGTATCTTGGTATATAGGATAATGTTATGTTAATGACTAGTTAGGTCGATATCCTCGTTATAGGATGTTGCTATGATTAGTGATCTATTAGATCGGTTTGACTGTTATATACATGCTAGCGTATGATATTTATGTGCACATGATTGTTTGATTGGGGTTGGGTTGAGGCATACTTGTTTTGTGCTGAAGGCCAACATACCTTGGGGGGACCGGGTAGACTGCAGACCCGGGTGGGCATATTAGTTATGTCGAAGACCCGGTGAGCAGTCCAGATAGGCTAAAGGCCCTGAGAGGCGGTCCAGACGTGTCGATGGCTCGGAGAGTGGTCCAGATAGACTGATAGCCCTCTGAGGCGATCCATTCAGACTGATGGCTTATTATGCATGTTGTTTGTTTATATGATATTGATATGGTTTGTATGGCATTTCTATTTTGGGGCAACTCACTAAACTTTTGGCTTACAATTTTGGATTTTGTTTCAGGTACTTCAGATGATCGCAGGAAGGCGAAGGCGTGATCGTGCACCTCTTCCCATTTTTATGATCTAGATTCCTGGGATACTCTAAGTTCAAACTACTTTGAAAACATTTTGTAAAAACTTAATGGTTTTTGAATGATTTAGAAAGTTTTAAATTGGCTTGATTTTATAGGTGTTACATGAAACTTCAAGGGTTCAAAAGTAAATCTGATAAATCTTAGATGATTCAACTAAGGCGGGCAGGTTAGCTGCACTTGATCCCACATTGGCTCAGAAGGAAAGCTAAGCATAACTTATAAGGGGTATGGATACCTTCATTAACACAACACATTTTAAAGTCATGAGGGCAGCAGATCCCATAAGAACTCTACAGTTAAGCATACCCGAACGAGAGCAATCCAGGAATGGGTGAACTCCTGGAAAGTTTTTGTGCTGGGAGCCCAAAGCGGACAATATTGTGATACGTTTCAGAGAGGGATGCTACAAATGGTATAAAAGCCAGGGGCACGGGTCGATGTGGTCGACGGGGACGTTAAAACCTATAATGGAGGGTGAAGTCAGGCAGGTTAGCTGCACCCGATCCCACATCGGCTGGGAAGGAGAACTAAATATTCCTTATAAGGGGTGTGGATACCTTCCCTAACACAATGCATTTTTAAGCTGTGAGGGCAACATCTCTCATAAGAACTCTGATGTTAAGCGTACCCAGGTGAGAGCAATCTAGGGATGGGTAACCCCTAGGAAGTTTTTGTACCGGGAGCCCAAAGTGGACAATATTGTGATACGTGCCAGAGGGGGATGTTACAAATGTTTTTCATTGATTCTTAAAATCTTGGAATTTCATAACCAATACAAGAACATAAGCATAAACATTGTCATTACAAGCCTTACAATGTCTTTTATACCATGGCCTATATTTCCTCGATTCTCTCATCAGATCCAAATATCATTATCTTTATACTACTTTATCTTATAAAAAGACACTGAGTGGGTCATTTTGGGAAACTTGGTGAGTACATAGGGTTTTCAAACCACAATAATATAGTTACTATGCTTAATTATCAAACAATTAACCCGATTGTTCATCCCAATTATCTTCTTTTATATTTATGCCTAAAGACCTATCCTAAGGATCGTCATAATCATCGTTGCTGACAATACTGTTTCAGGGATTTAGCTGCCATACATGTCAGTAGGTTTTCTTCTATATTCATCTATGTCCTGTTAAATAACTAAATCATTAGTAAAATAGTAGCAGTTCCTACATCGT